>NC_141459.1:38750000-39375000 GCF_015680905.1 Coptis chinensis
ATCCTACTATGCTTGACTACAATTAAACTAATATGCAACTATTCTAAATTATACTAATATGCAAAACTACTTTCCTTCAACTGGGTTGGGCTTTGCAGCTAGTATCTTGCCCGTTGTCTAAAGCTGTCTCTTCTAGGGTTATGGTGAATCACTTGGATTGCTTAAGTACCATGGCCCACAGACGATAGTTCGTTTGTCAAGATTCAGACAAGAAACATTAGAGTTTGATGTTTCACTGTGTTGGCTTACAACTTCAATTGTTGAAAAGGTCCTAAATGCAATTATACTAGAAAGCAATAAAACTAAACTACGATGCAACTATACTAAGAATGAAATAAAAAGAATGAAGATTCAACTAACCTGGATGGTAGATTTTGTCTTCAAGATGTCCTTCAAGTTTCTCTCTTTATCAAAAGGATGGATTATGCGGCTAAAATTACCGCAAGATCCAAAATTCTAATATTGAAAGAAAACGTTAAACATAAACAACTTAAAACGGCAGCGGCGCCATTTGACTTTGCCTCTTTTTGTGTGTAGATGAGATGTGGGATATAGATAGATGATGGTCATTGAACAAAATAGAAGCATATCAAAACCTAATTATCCCTCAATAAGTAAAGGATGAATAGGGTATCGTTCCACTTTTAAGTGTATGTTATGTGAAGGACATGGCTGGAAAGGGGGTTTAAGGGATTAAAAACTATGATTGTAGAGATTTTAGATTCTAATGCTAAACTAAACTAAACTAAACTATTGAGAATTTATAAGACAGGGAATTCAAGAGATAAGAATCCACCAATACTTTTGATTCAATGACCTTTTGCTCCATGGTTGTTCTCACAAGTAAACTATAATTAGGGATTCGAGTGAGTGCCGATGCCCTCTTAGACAAAACATTGTTAACATTTAACTCTACTTAAGGTTGTTCCTATGTTCATATTACTAGTATCTTCTTTCCTTTTATGTGAACTTGGGCAGCTATTCAAGAAATCACCATCTAAGACAAACACAAGGAATACTTTCCTTATTCTAAAACACTACACAACTAGAAGAAAAGTAGAGAATAATAGTATAATATTCAATTACAATAAATAAAACCCTATTCTAGCATTATATTCAATTGCAATAAGTAAAAGCATGTCATTAGCAAATATTCAATTGCAATAAATAAAACCCCAAACTAGCATGATATTCGATTGCAATAAATAAAAACCTTAATCTATACTTTCATCCCCTGGTCTGGGCAATGGAACTAATAACTAAAAACATAAAGAACTAACTTGATTGGAGAACACCATGAACCAAAATAATCAACAAACCCTAAGCACCAGCTTCATCCTCTCCCTTGAAGGAGAAGATTAGCCTTCCATAAAGGAAGAACACGAAGCATGAGAAGAAGAAGAGTCGAAGAACATAAGACTAGAAAGACTAATTTATTAAGACTCAGCTAGTTAAAACCGATTTTTTATTATTAATCTCTCTTTGCCTCAAGTTCTGGAGACAAGAGTATAAGTGAATTGGCTAATTACATGCGGCACTTAGGTCCTCTATTTATAGGGGTTACAATGAGCTCTAGAAGCATTTCAAACCGTCATTTGTTTCCTTATACAAATAGACTTCTTTCAGAGTGCAACTTCGTCTCCAAAACTGAGAAGGAATTGGTTACAGTGTCGTTTCATACGTCTGGAATCATAATCCATGCGTCTCAGACTCGAGCAATGCATCTGGACTCATGATCCATGTGTCCCAGAACGCGAGCATTGAGTCTGGACTCACGATCTATGAGTCTCAGACGTGGAAGTCTATTTTGTCTTTTCTACTCTATCCTTCTATCCTCTTTTGCGGGATTTGGTCCAAGCAATGAATCTTTTGGCCTTGGGCTTCCAAATAGGCTATAAAATAGGTCCAAGTCGCATCTTTAATAGCTTCAATTCCTTGGCCTTCTCCATGATTGTCCACGAGCTTCCCATATGATCTTTAATGCTCCGAATTGCTCCGTTTTACCCTTTTTTATCTAATATTCTACAAAACTCTCTTTTTCACCTGTAGAATCTTAAAAAATAACTTATAAACACTATTAGTCCACTAAGATGGCTAAACAAGAGGCATAATCGAGGGTTAAATTGCACTTTTTGAGCACTTATTAGCGCTCGTGTTTTGCCTTGGCAGGGCACGGGTCGTGCTCAGCCAAAAAGTGGAGTTCCAGGCGTTTGGGCACGGGTGGTGCTCCAATTTAGTTTTGCCGGTATGCTCACTCACTGTAATTACGTGAGGAAAATTTTCATCTTTGAAAACGGACAACTATAGTGAGAATCAAACAAGGGTAGGTGGGTTATGGGACTTTGGAAAACTAACAATTCTAAAGAAAACAATACTAAAGGGAACTAAGATGGCAGCGACACCATTTGATAATACGATAAAATTGAATATAACTCTACTTACGAATAAACGATGAATTCTAAATGCAAGTAAAACTATTTCTTTTAGGTAACAGTTCTTATCAAAGATTTTGACTCTTGATACTATTGAAGTAGAGTTGGAATAGAAGATTCGTTCCACTCCTAGTTCTTTAGCATTCAAGTTTTCTACGACTATCAATCCTACCAAAGTTAATGAGAGTTTTACTAAGGGATTATACTACAATGTGAATTCTAAGAATAAGATACTAACTATAATTATTCAACTATGAAATGATATGGAATACTAAGGTTTGAATCTAGAATAAGAATTAGGGGGGAATTGAATCCACCTTGAATCCAACTTAATAAACTAGCATAGATTGTTGTAATCCAATTCTTACGTTCTTACGGTAAGAATTGGTCGTTCTAATCCTTAATTATACATGGCATCTCTACCAATTCATAACTAGCATGTGAGGAAGTCCAACCCATTCTCATGGTGAATCAACGACCTTCTAGAGTGGAATAGACTCTTACAACGATTCTACACTGCACAATCAAGTTTTCATCAAGGTTTCATCAAACCCCTCTAATGGAGGTTTAGCCTTGATTCATCAAACTATCATTTCCATATGGATTAAAACTAGACATCATATAAAGATTCTAACTTTAGTAATTTAACTAATCAATAGATTCAAATCTAAATTAACAACTAAGAAATGAAATTGATAACTAAATAATTAAAACTAGATTATGATTAACTAATTAGCAATTGAAAACAACTAATTTATGAATTTAACAATACTAAAACTAAACAAGAATTGAATCAAAATACTAAATCGGAATTAAAGATGAATACTTTATTATAAAACTAAATGTGATTCTAAAGTAATCATTTACTTGTTCTAACTAATCTATTGCAAAGTAAAAACTAGATCTAAAACAATAATTGAAAACTAATTAATTGAATAAAACTCAAAACTAGATCTAGATTATTCTCTAATGACTACTTTCTATCCTAACCTAATTGATACTTAAGAGCTAAGTCTTGTGTGTGGAAATGGAGGAGACTAGATCCACATTTTCGTGCATGGACTGAGGGTCTATGTTTTGGGCCGAAAAATCGAGCCCAAAGCCCAATTTTTTCAGTCCACAGGGCCCTTTTCAGCTGGCTTTGATTTCAACAGAGGTTTCTCCACTTTTGCTCCTATGATTGGTTCATGGTTTTAACCATTGAAAAGCTCTTTCCGAGCCGGTCGTTTTGACATAAGGTACGCCTAATTCCAATGCATGAGTCCAAAGATACGGTCTTCAGAAGTTCTGCTGACTTTTGTGTGTTGTTTCTGCCCGCGTTGACTTTGACTTTTCAGATTTTGACCCGGCTTTGCAAAGGCTTTTTCTCCTTGAATCATGGCCTTTAATCACAGAACTTCTTAGCAACCAACCCTTGCTCCTTTATATCGCCAAAGTGGCACATTTCTGCACATAATTGACTTCAATGCCTGTAATACATAAAAGCACGTAATTAACATTAACTCTTATTTATTACTCGCATAATTAGTCTAAAAGTATTATTGTTAAGAGGTTAAAACTACAGTTTTGGGCTCTTATCAGTAGGTAAATGGGATATTGGTAGAATTCTAAACACTACGGGAAACTAGTCTAACAAAACAAAGACGACAGTGACGCCATTTGATAAAACTAAAAACTAATGTTTTACCTACTCTTAACTAATCATGCTATGAATAAGTAAAACTACAAAGGATTTACTCTAGATAAAAGTTTTCTACTCTCGATTATCTTGCGATATGGTGGAGTAAAGAATTCGTTCCACTCCTAGTTCGTAGACGTAATAATTTCTCTAGATTAACAATCCTACAATATCCACGAGAGCAATAATTGAATAAAACTAATATGTAGAAATAACTAATGAAAGTGTTCTAAACTATACTATGGCAATTTGTTTATAAGGTGTGAATAAAAATAGAGGAATTAGGGGGATTTGATTCTACCTTGATTTCAACTTAATAAGCTAGCATAGATTTGTTGTAATCCTAATCTTTATGTTTTCACATAAAGATTAGGTCTTTTTAATCCCTAATTATTCATGGAAATCTCTACCAACTAATAATTAGCATGTGAGGCAATTTAAACCCATTCTCATGGTGAATTAACTACCTTCTAGAGTGGAATAGATTATTACAACTATTTCTACACTAACACATCAAGTCTTCATCAAACCCCTCTAATGGTAGCTTAGCTGAGATTCATTAGGCTATCATCAATAGAAGAATAAGAAGAAGACATCATAATAACAATAACTTGGCTTTATTAATCTAATGGAAGAGAGTCTAAGAATTAAAACTATATTAAAAACTAAGTACTGAATAATTAACTAAGTTAAAACTAAGTGAAGGGTTATATATTTGAGTTTAGCCTTAGTCCTCTTTATATAGGAGAGGACATGGTTTAGAATTTCATGCATGGGATTTGGAACCATGTTTTGGGCCCTTAAATCAAGCCTAAAATCTAATTACTTAAGTCTAAAAAGGGTTTCTCTATTAGAAATTAAATTAACAGAATTTTCGTCCAATTTTGCTCCTCTAATTGGATCAAGGCCTAGACCATTAAAAAGCTCTTTTCGAGCCGGTCATTTTGACATATAATAGGCCCAATTCCGAGGTCTGAGTCCAAAGATACGACCTATGGAAGTTCTGTTGACTTTTATGCTCTATTTCTGCCCGCGTTGACTTTGACTTTTCTGCTTGACTGGACTTTAAAAATGCTTTTTCTCCTTGAATCTTGGCCTTTAGTTATAGAACTTCTTAGCAACCAACCTTTGCTCCTTTCTTTTGCAAAATTGACATATTTCTTCACATATTTGACTCCAAAACCTGAAATACACAAAAGCACGTAAACAGTATTAACTCTTGTTTATTATACACATAATTGGTCTAAATGTAATATTATTAAGGGCTTAAAACTATAGTTTTGGGCTCTTATCATGAGACCAATACACTCTCAGGCTAATCATTTCTGTGCTGAAAGGAATATTTTTGAAGAACTAGCTAACCTAGAAAATTATGATTTATCTTTATGCTAAATCTGAACTCTTTGGGGATTCTAGCTCTAATCCTAGGCTTTTGACAGTGGCAACAGTGAGCTCATCAGTTCAAACTAGACAATATACAATTGGAAAGTAAGAGGATTGAATGATGTTACAAAAGCAAAGAAGATGTGCAAGTTCATTTTACATAGCAAGCTTAGTTGTATGGGATTTTTGGAAACTAAAGTTAAGATTGAGAAATACTTCGACATTATAGATACAACATGCCCCACCTGGGATATTTTTCACAATTACTTAAGTGATGAACATGGCAGAATCTGGCATACTTAGGATGGAAGATACTTGGTTATGCAAAAGGAAGTGGAAGGGTCTCAATTTATTCACTGTAAGGTTACATTATTGTAGTATGGAATTTCCTTTTATTTAACTACTATCTATGGAAGTAACAATAGTCATGAAAGACTGATTTTGTGGGAAGAGATAAAGACTATAAGTGTAGGCGTCCAAGGACCATGGTGTGTTTTGGGTGATTTTAATAATGTGTTATTCTCTCATGAGCGAATTGGTGATAGGGCAATTCACCCTAGAAAGACACAACCCTTTTCCAGCTGTCTAAATGTAGCTGGTCTTTTTTATCACTCGGCAATGGGATGCTTTTATACTTGGAATAGTGGAGGTGATAATATGAGAAAATGGTCAAAAATTTACAGGTGCCTTGTTAATGCAGCATGGGCTGCTATTAGTTTGGCAACAAAAGTGGAGTTCTTAACACAAAGTCCATCTGATCACTATCCAATGGTGTTGTCTTTCCTCAATATAGTCAGAAGTCCTCCCCCTTTCAGATTCTTCAATTTCTGGATGCTCCATCAAGACTTTCAGAGTACTCTGAAAGTGTGAGGGGAAATAACAGACCATGGAAACCCTACTTTCATGTTAACATGTAAACTTAAAAGCTTAAATGTTATACTGAAAGGTTAGGCAAGGAATTTTGTTAGTGACATTCAGAGACTGGTGGCAGAGACTAGAAGTATGCTGAAGGAAGTCCAAGAAAACCTCTGTAAGAATTCACTTGATTGTTCTCTTAGTGCTTAGGACTTTGAAATAAGAGAGAAGTTGTGTTATTTGATCAGACTTGAGGAAGCAGATATCTTTCACAAAACTGACATTGATTGGTTATGTTTCGGTGACAAATACAGCCGATATTTCTTTAATGCTTTAAAGGAAAGGATGACCAAAAAACATGTATGGGATGTTATTGGTGCATAGGGTATAAGAAGAGAAGGAAAATAACCAGTAGTTGTGGCCTTTTTGCAATACTATTCTGATCTCCTTGGTGTAACTTCCTTAGCTTCATGTGATGTTGGATTCCTCAATAGTTTGATTATTGTTGAGGTTTCTCATGACATTAGGAAGTTCTTGGCGCGCTTCTCCTATTTATGATAGTGAGGTCAAATAAGCCTTATTTGTAATGGAGGACAACAAAACACCAGGACCTGATGGATTCAATGCTTATTTCTTCAAGAAGAGATGGGCTATTATTGGTGAAGACTTTACAAAGGCTATCAAACACATCTTTCTCCATAAAATGATGACAGGAGGTATTAACTCCACTCTGCTCTGTCTTATTGCTAAAATGAAAAATGCCTCGAATGTTGCTTCATTTATAAGGGCATGTTGTAATATTATATACAAATATGTGTCCAAAGTACTAACAAACAGAATGAAGACTTGTATCTCTTCTTTGATTTCCTGCTCCCAATCTACATTCATTCCTGGAAGAACTATCCAAGATAATCTACTCTTAGCTCATGAGTTGTTAAAGGGTTATGCAAGAAAGAAAGGCTAGAAGAGGTGTGTTATCAAGTTGGACATAAAGAAAGCCTATGATTCTGTTTCTTGGCAAGCTCTTGAAGCCATTCTACACAAGTTCAAATTTCCCATCTTGTTCATTAAATGGTTATATATATGTGATATGCGTCTCCATGGTACTCTGTAATGGTCAATGGGACACTAGAAGGGTACTTTGAAGGAAAACGAGGGCTTTGACCAGGTGATCCAGTGTCACCATACATCTTTTTGGTTGTCATGGAGGTCTTAAGTGCTTTGTTGAATCAAGATCTACAGTTGAAAAGGATTAAAGTTCATTTAAAGTGCAAGAAGTTGACCATTTCTCTTCTATGTTTTGCAAATGATGTCCTTCTCTTCCGCAAAGGAACCAAGGAATCCATCATGGCTATCAAAGACATTCTGCATACTTTCTCTCAAGCAACATGGCTACAACTTAGTAATGAAAAAACTATTCTTCTCATTGGAAGTATGTCTAAAAAAGAAGGGCTAGAGCTAGCTGCTACAATGAACATCTCCCTTGTAACTCAACCTGTTACCTACCTAGGTCTTCCTCTCACTACTTCCAGACTAGGCATAAGAGAATGCTTGCCACTTATTGAAAAGATCACAACAAGGATTTCCAACTGGAAGAATAAAGACCTTAACATAGTAAGTAAAGTTCAATTGGTAAAGTCTGTCCTCTCATCCTTTCAAACTTACTGAGCTCAAACTTTTGTTCTGCCAAAGACAATGATTGATAAAGTGGCCAAGCTATGCAACGAATTTATTTGGGCTGGATGAAGTTGGTTTAATGGTAAGTAGGCTTCAAAGATTATTTGATTAAAGTTCACCACAAATTGTTTAGAACTTGGATAGAATGGGAGTTGTGAAGGAGAAAATGTAGTATTCTTTAGTTTTAGAACTTGTTCTTATAGACTCTATTTGTATTAAATGAACACTTTGAAAAGAAACAACTTGATTGATTGAAGAAAAACATGAAAATAACTTGTTGATTGAATTATTGAAAACATAAACTTGAAAGAAATAACTTAATTGAATTGAAAAACATAAACTTGAAAGAAATAACTTGATTGAATTGAAGAACAAAAAGTAAAACAAACTTGAATGTAAATGACTTGAAAAATAAAGGGTTTTTTAGACTTTGGTCCTACGCATACTTGGTTTATTATACTTTGGTCCAGAAAAGCTTGAATATTAGATTTCTAGTTCTGTTTGTTCACCGTTAGTCAACTCAGTCATATGTAAGCATATTACGACTGAGTTAACTAACGGTGAACAAACAGAACTAGGACTAAAGTCTAATATTCAAGCTTTTCTAGACCAAAGTTTAATAAACCAACTATGCGCAGGACCAAAGTCTAAAAATCCCAAAAAAAAATCCTACACTACTCCTACATGACACTAGAATAAGTCTAGGTGTATTCTCTCCTCCTACTTTTTTGCTCTTATACCCCTACTTTTACAAAAGTCTGATTTGCCCTCTCCCTCTATAATCAAGACACCTCACCATGGTTGATTTATACTTTTCGTTTTTGCTTTTTCATTTCTTCTTGATCAAGCTAGGTTTTGAACAAGTCTTCTTTTGTATCAAGGTCATCCATCTTTAGTCTTTTGAAATAAGCACGTGACTTTCAGTTATCTGGTTTTGGGCCATTGACCTTTGACTTTGACTTTAAATTTTTCAACACTTTTTCATAGCAGCTTCGAGCCTTCATAATAAGTATAAATAAGGCTCCTTTTGGTGCTAAGATATAACTTTTATGATAAGTGGTCTGAAATGCTCTGTAACCTAAAAAAGACAATAAAAGATATGAGTTATCTTTTCATTATGCGTAAGAAGGGTTGTAATGTAGTAATGTAAGGGTAATAAAACACACATGTGGGAGCTGATCACCACCCCCAAATAGCATTTTGCTTCTCCTCAAGTAAGGATGAGAGAAAAAACTAAGATCACAAATGAGTGATTTATTATTTATTATATTAATCTCATTTTGCGGAGTGCAATTGCATTGACCATATGTAACAAGGCCTTAAACTATTAGGAATTCCCTAGTGGAAGAGCTTTAAGCCTCGTGAGAGTTTTCCAGAGAAGGTACTCACAAACTTCTTTTATCTAGTATAAATGGTCTTCTCTCCTTATTTATTCTCAGAAGTCTATACATCTCAGAAGTTTATACAAGCTCCTTTGAACTTAGAATAACATATGTACAATAATTTAATCATCTAAAGATAAATGCACAAACATAAGCAATGAAATGCAAAAGCAGAGTCGTTTCTAAAACTTTTGGAGAGCATCCTTAAGGTGGGTTCTCACAAGGACGTGTTAAAACACAAACTCTCTGATAGATTCACTCAAGTTTTGTTCTCTCAAATGTAGCGAGCATTTATATTCCTCACATACAAGAATGACGTCCAAAGAAAACCAGGGTCGATTGATCACACTTGCCACTTACTATCACACCATCATATTCCTAATTGAGCTAGAGGTCTTTTATTAGAAGTTATGGGGCTAGGGTGATGGTTTAGAAACAAAAAGGAAAGGAAAAAACAAAATCTGACAAGTTGAGAAATTGAGAAATTGGTTTTTCAAGATACTTGTAACTAGATAAGAACCTCATTTTGTTCTTTGCTTCCGCATTGTGATTCATTCTTTAGCCCTTTGGCTTTGTGACTCCATATGATTTTAAATTTTTTGGAGTTCTAACTTTGCTTTTGTTTCTTTTGATATTGACTCCTTTTGATTTTGAACTTTTGGGAGATTCAATTTTTTGACTCATTTGATTTTTATTGGAGTTTTGGTTTTTTTGATAGTTCTTTCTTTTCTTTTCTTTCTTTTCTTGTCGAAGCAACTAACTGATCTGTTTTTGTACAAGGTCTTCTCTTCTCTTTTTCTGATACCCATTCAATTCTTAACTTGTCAGCTGGGTAAGCTTTTTATTTTGTGTTATAACGGGTGAGGGATTTAGAGTGAAGAATAAAAAGGCTTTTAGAAAATTGTGAAGGCTCAAGAGGTGTAACTAGAGGAAAAACTATCTTTTTGGGTTTTTAATGTTTATTTGGCTATATCGATCCAAAAATGGCCTAAATTCTCTCCTAGGATATGGAGCGGTGATCAAGCAAGTGGACGTGTGGTCTTTCTACCCAGACATCCTTTGTGTCATCACTTAATAATCATTCAAATGAGGCTTTCGGCTAGATTCTCACAGGATATGGAACTTAATTGCTCTAACCTTGGTCTCAGAAACTCACTGCTATATACAATCAAATGTTTATGCATGTCATTCATGGAAAGATGCAGAAACAATTGCACATTTATTAGTCTTAGTTCGAAGAACGAATCCTTACTTTATTGCTATAATGAGACTTCTAAACTTTTTATTCCTCATAGAAAAAGGAAACAAGAGTTTTAATACTAAACAAAAAAATATTTTTGGTCTTTTCCGAAAAAAAAAATTTAGAAAGGAAGAAACATACTACTATATCTAATATGAGAAATATCTAGTTTTTTACAAAATGCTACTATACCACCCCCAAATAGAAATATGTTTTGTCCTCAAAGTATGAAGAGATAAGGAAAGAGATTACCATAAAAACATGAGCAAAAACAGCGATACACCTGTATTTTGTTCTTCATGATGAAAATACGCCACCCCAAATAAGTTTGGAGTGGGTTTGTTTGATATAGAACGATAAATACATGGTTTATTGTACTAGGGGGATATTTATTCTACTATGAACTATTTGGGTTTTTATATTTTTGAAAACATATATAATGCAGAAAAGAAAAATGGAAAATTTTGGCATGATTTATTTGTATTACCTTCTACTCATATACCAAATTCCACAAGAGAAACAAATAAAATAAGCAGACAATAAAAAAATTACACTACTAGTTATAATTATACATAAACTATCTATACGGACACGAGGGAGCTGCCTAGTCAGAATCTGTGCGTGACTCGTCACAACGTCGAGAAGGTCCTTCTCCTTGTTGACATCGGGTCCTAGGGTGTATATCAATACGCGGGAGTGCATCTCTATTGCTCTACAATGTCCTCATGACAATGTGTTGAAAATGTCGTTGCTCCTACTGGAAAGACTGCTGCTCCTCTCTGAAGTTTTGCTGAGCCGTTCTAATAACTTACTAACCTTGCCTGAGGTGGTGAATGTGCTAGTGCAGAATCCTCTGGACCTCATGCAGGAAATGAATTATGTCCATGGGCTGAGTGAACTGTCAAGTGGCATCATCAGGGAAGTAGTCCACCGGCTCGATAGGGCGTGCTTGCTCGGCGGCTCTGGCGGCAGGTGGATGCCAGAGTTTTTGGATGCAGTGGGCATAGATAAGACCTCTAGTAGTGTCTCTTACCTCCACTAGAGCATCCATAGCATCGAACCCTTAGTGCTGCATAATCCCAGTGACCAGCACTGGTAGAAGGGCGGTGGACCTCCTGGGTTTGCAGAGTTACTCCCAAACGAAGGTGGCAATGCAAAAGTTCTTCTTCTGCTCCTAAAGAATCCCGCCTTACCAATATCAGAAGGCTTGACTGAACCTGTCAAGTTGAAGGTTGTCTATTGAGATACTGCCAACTGATTCTTTCACAGCGAATTTTGAAATGTGCAGTGTGTCGTGAGGTTTTATGTACCCTCGAGAAGCGTTTCTACCATCATAACATCGATGGTCTTGTTGTCTGGGGACTGTTTCATCTAAGTATAGACCTTCAAAGGAATCCTTAGAGCATCACTCACCACCTCCTTAATGAGCTCAAACGTGTGGCTATCCCTGACAACCATGATGCAGTCATCCTCCCCTCGTTACATGTGGTTATAAAATGAAAGAGTGAGAGAGGGATAATAACTTGCACCTTCCAATAATACCAAAGACTCTCATCTTCTTCTTCTAATATCAGCCCTGAAGTGCACTTCAATTAGATCGGAATTGAGTAGGGTTTGAAAATTTTGCTCCAGCATGATTTTTAGAACTCGAACCATTTAGAGTAGGAGTTGTTGAAATCGAGGTTTTTAGTTGGAATGGAGGTTGAAAATGGAGCTTACTGTAAAAATTTGGAGTGGTGGTGTGTATAGGTGAGAGGGCGGTCGCACTGTGGTAGGGGCGGGCGCGCTCCTGGTTAGTGCGGCTAGGGTTTGGAAAAATTTGGGAAGATGAGGGACGGTCAGGTGGTCGCATGGCTTAAAAAGGATTTGATGGCCTGTGCCTTTTAAGTTGTTTTCAAATTTTAGCCCAAGCCCAAATGAAATCAGGTAATTTTGATCATATCCTTAGTGCCTTGACAACTTCAACAGCCGATCTGCGTTTCGTTACTCGTCAGATCTTGACTGGTGAGGTACCAAAACGACCAGCATCAAAAATGCTACGTAAGGTTATAGGGTATGCTCACATCCAACAGTGGATGAAAAACAGATAAAGGAAAGAATGAAAAATAACTAAAGGAAAATATATACAAACAAAAGAAGGAAAAATTTTAATTAATTTTTTTGGGTTATGAATATGTTTGAACTGAAATTTTAAAAGGTGGGTCGTTTTAAGTTAGATTCCCAAGACTTTGAAGTTTTTTGAAAACTTGAGTCAATCTCAACCAGATGGTTGGATTACTCTCTTCAACTGTGCTCAGTGAGTAGGTGGTTGGCACATGAAAACCTTAAAAACTGAATTTTCACTATGAGGTTGAAGACTGGGACAAGTTGGTGTTTGATAGTTCGAGCACCAGCCTTCTCTCATAGCTCATCTCTTACGTGCGTAGGAACTCTTACCCAAACCAGGAATGGTTTTTGGTATATGTATGTCCATATCTTCAGTTGCAGGCTCTCTAGGAAGTGCTTCCACACGATCATTGAAACTGATCCATCTATTTTTTCTAGGGGGGGGGGGGGGTTTGTTCATAACAGAAAACATTTTTGAAGGTTTTTAGAAAGAGAGATATTGAGAAGAGGAAAGATTTTGATAAGAAAGGATGAATTTTTGAAAATTTGTACAAGTTTGAGTCTTTTAACGTCAGATTCTCGAGACAAATAGAGAAGTGGAGGCAAATAATAGAATTAAATAGATTATAGTATCACTTTGGGTTACTCATCTATTTGTTTAATTCTCAATTGGAGATGCCTCGTTTTTTTTTTTAGTTGGTTTTCTCAAGCAAAAGATATCTCTAACTATATAGAGGTTTTGACACGAAGATAAAATTATATGTGAATCCGATATCATTTTGGTTACTCCGGGGCGTATAATTTTCATTTCTATATCCTCTAGTTTTGAAAACTATGGAGAGATGTTTTAAGATACTTGTACTCAAAAGTTGTGATTCTAAACGCTAATTTTTGAAAACAAACAATAATAGGTAATCGCAGGCAACTTTCATGTCGATTCTGAAACGAACCCAATCTAGACAGACAGAGCTTCAGCTACGAGAGTTAGGGGATTTACTGTGCAAGACATGGAATGTCCTAACCCATGCGAATAGCATGGTGATATAGGCGACCCTTAATAAGCAAATCTGATCTCAAACTACCCCTAGATTGCATTTTTCTAGGGGTTGGTCTGTGTAAAATCCATTACTCGTTTTGTTTTTGGAAAATCACATGACTATTGATGTATCGAGAATCTAGCATTAATAGAACAGAGAAAACAATTGCTTTGAAAAAGAAATGTAAAATAAAGAAAAGAAAATTTGTATACTCGCTCCACAGGTTCACACTTACTTAAACAACGAGTAAAAAATATTTTACAAAGAATATGCAAGATATACGTGGACTAAGGCTCCGGCACTTACAACCACATACTCCAAATAGAGGGTCCGGTTACTTTATTGATGTATTCTCTTTAAAGCAAAAGGTGGAATGGAATGAGGAAGGAATACATCGTGGAAAAGAGGATTTAATCCTCGTAGATAGGATCTTCATGAAAAAAAAATTTAACGCTCCAGCTTCGTTCACAACACTTGTTGCTTCAAAAGTTGTGTTTGTTGGTTTAGGGTTTGGAATAGCTTGTCTTGGGAACACACCTTTTTGGGTTTTGTATTGGGCTAACAAATTTAGAGATTGTTGCATGGATGCTAGGATTTGGGTTTGTTGTTACATGACAGATAGCATTATCTCGATGGGCTTATCTATTTGGACACTAGTTGATGGTGTAACTGGAACTAGGTCTCTTTGGTTATTGATAGGTGGGTTTCAGTAGTTCTGGTTAAAATAGGATGGAACCAATGCTCTATTCTGATTGTTATAGGTACATTGTCCTTGTCTAAATGTATTTGGTGGTTTATTGAAACCTGGAGGTGGTTAGGTTTGTGGATTATTATGCCATACGAAGTTTGGATGTTGTCTACATGGTGCATTTGGTACATTGAAAGCACATACTTCTTCTGGTTAAAGTGATGATAGGTTTTTGTCAAGGGACGGGTGGTATCCATATGATTTAAGCTTAAATAAAAATTGAATGGTGAGGTATTTATGTTCATGACAAGATGAGGAGTTTGGTCTTTTTGTTTAGTTATGAAGGCATCAATCTTTCTTGTGAGGTTTTGATTAAAGTTTTGATTTCAGGATTGGATTTCACTTCTAAAATACAACTAACCTTAGATGTAATGGGTTGGGCTGTTCTAGAATTATTTATATCACCCCAATGGGTACTCTTTTCAGCTTGGTTTTCAAGAAAGGTTAAAGTTTCGGTTGCACCTCTATACAAAAAATTACCATTACACATGATGTTGAAGGTTTCGGAAAATGTCTCACTCGAACTCTGTCTAAAGAACTGTATCTGACTTCTTATCTATTTTGTCTTCTTTGGTGGAAAGTACTTCTTCATAAAGGAGAACACAACCTTTCCACATTTATCGAAGGAATCGGGCTTCTAAGAAAGAAGTCATGCGTGACTCTTACCAGCTAGAGTGAAAGGAAACACTCATAGCTTCACTTGATCGCCGATGACACCCGGGTGGGGGAAAATATTGCATACTTCATGTATCCGGTGTAGATGTTCGTATTGTAACTCATGTTCAAACCCGTGTAATATGGGTAAAAGATTGAACACGTTTGGTGGAATGCGAAAATTGCTCGTGAGGGGTGTGAGTCGTAGAAGTTGGAGAGAGGCTCTCCAGCTTGCAAGACTCCGTCGGCCATCTTAATAGGTGGAGGACGAGAAATTAGAGATTGTCTAAGATGAGAACCACCCCCAAACAATATTTTGCTTGTCCTCAAGCAAATATGAGAAATTAGAATAAGTAACACTAATGGAGTTCTAACTAGTCTCTTTTCGCCGAGTGCGATTGCATTAACCATATGCAACAAGACCTTAAACCACTAGGAATTCCCTAGTGGACGAGTTATAGCCTCGTGAGAGTTTTCCAGTGAAGTTACTCACAAACTTGATCTATACTACAACGACTAAGAACTAAAACTATTGTTTCCTTATTTATGTCTCAATTATCTATACATCTCACTAGCAATAAATACAGAATAATCAAGTCGAAACTTAAGCTAATATATGCATAATACTCAATCATCTATGAATAAACATATATACAATGGGTAATACTATGTAATTCACTAACAGATCCATTTCTGAAACTTTGGAATAGCGTCCTTAAGTAGGTCCTCACATAAATGTCAAGACAAAAACCACTCTGATTTTTCCGCTCAAGTTTCGCTACTCCAGTGTGCAGTGGGCACATTTTACCTTACAAACTCAATGACATACAAGGAAGCCGAAGTCGATCACAGGCATTCCACTGGTCGACCACGTACTGACTCAGCAGCAGTCCGTGTACCCATGGACTTACGACCTAATGCTCGACACGCTTATCGAGGGAGAGTACAACATCGATGGGAAATGCGCGTATCAGCGCTCGGTGCGACGGAACCAGCTAGCAGTGACTTAATGGCTGGGATTGAACGTCATTGGCACCTCGAAGCCTTCCGACATCAACAAGACCTTCCTCCACCTTCTCTGGATCCTCCAGGAGCGAAAGGGTAACTTCTGCATCGTTACCTTTCTTTTTGATATTATCACACATGCCACTCTTAGGTCAGCCCCCATTGCCGTTCTAGTAACGCAAGTCATGATTAATCTGGGATTTCTGTCTGCCACCCCTTTACTCCCTATACCACAATATGAGAATATGTTGGTCTTTAAGAAATGCATACAAGACCCTTGGGAGCCCACAACACCTAGGGCTGCCGAGCACGCTAGCGTAGGATCCTCTCACCCACCATACTTTGATGAGACTGCCATGAGTAAGATCACCCAACCCATAGAGGCCCTACGTGCAGTGAACAGTTGTCTGAGAGACATGTACACTCGCCAGGTATCGATGAGACGTACCTTGGGTGAGTTAAGGACATATATGACCACTCGCCACGAGTCGATGACAGACAGCATGGGTGAATTCCAGCAGGAAATGAGAGCCTCCATGACTGCATTTCAGGACATTATGCTTACTCGCCAGAACCAGTTTCAGCCAAATGTTCATGGCGAGCCGAGATCGATTTCAGCTCGGGATGATGGATACCCTTGGTGATATCCAGGGAGTAGTTAGCCTCCACGAAGCTCGATCTTGCCGCGACGTCGCGGGACTCCCCGGTTCTTCTTCTGCAGCCCCGAGGATTCTCTTCTGACACCCGAGGAGGATCATCAGTAGCTAGATTTATTTTTTCCGGTCTTGTATAATATTATATCAGACATTTTATTTACGTGTTTTCACTTTCTAGCTTAATAGTAGATGGTTCCTAAATAGTTTTATATTAGCTATATCTAATATTATAGTATATAGGTAGGAACATATATTGCTAATAATAAATTATATACATATATATAAATATATTTCATATGTCATACTTAAACAACAAAATTTTAACATAACTAACACGTTCAGAAACCGATAATGAAAACGCATCAAAAAACGGTCAGAAAACGGTCATGAACCACATCTAAAAAACGGTCATGAACCACAACTAAAAAACGGTCAGAAAACGGTCATGACCACATCTAGAAAACGGTCAGAAAACGGCAATTTTCTTTCTATAAATAAGTTCAACTCTTCCTCCATATTCACTCATTTCTTATTCTTCCCCCTACACTTCTTATTCTAAAAACGCGTTTTAGATCACTCCAAGTTCAAGATTCATGGATGCACTAGAAAAGTTTGAGCAGCAGCAGCTTGAATATGCTACTCAAGTTTTCATGCTCGGTTGTTTTATTATAGTCATGTTGTTAATGTGGCATATAATTCTATCTAATATTTAGGTTTGTAGTTAAGACATCGTATCATTATATTGTGTTTCCATACCATTGTACGTTCTTACATCCTATTGTGATAGTATATCTACATTTTCCTTGTCTTTCTACTTACGTTAAAAAAAAAAAAAAAAAATTAAAAAAAAAACAAAAAACAAAAAAACAAACAAAGGGGCACTCCTTGTCACATGCCCCATTCTTCTCATCCACACTTCATCCACTTTTGCGCATATCTTAGAAGATACACGTGGTCTAACTACCCTGTGACACCTCGAAACGTATCTTTTACATTTTCGGATGGGTGGCTATTTATACCAAGGATAGACACCTCAAAAAAATTTAACTTCCCTTTTTCCAAAATAATTTTTCACCACTCCATCTTTAATGGCCCTCACTCGAAGTTTCGTGCCTGAGCAAAATTTTATGGAAAATTTTCAAAATGGTCTTTTTCATCCTTTTTTTAACCCTGAAATATTACGTCGAGGATGGTACCCTCTTTTACACCATAAGCAAACATTTTATTCCGAGAATTGGTCTTGTTATTTTATAAAAGTGGTTATTTCCAAAACGGACAATTCTTTGTCCGTGCTAACGGATCTTGAGCATGAATTGACTATGGAAATCATCTCTGAGGTACTTCAAATTCCTATTACAAACCAAGGAGTACACCTTCTCGTGATTCACCTTTCGATAATATCCGACATCCGATGTTTGCAACTATCCTTCACGGCTAATACAACCGAAAAAACCGTATTGTTTATCAAATGATCTTTACAAAAGAACTAATTATCTGTGATCCAATGGGTAGCTCATAATGTCCTAGGCACATCCAAGACTTCAAATAACCAAACCACTCCTCCATTTACTCACGGGTGTTGCGGACTAACCGCAATGATTTTTGCATTATAAAATTTCTCTGGAATGCGATCGCACGTGCCAGGAAAAAGGCAGCCCCTTTACCAACCATTGTGACACTTATCATGATACATTGGGGTTTTTCTAGTACTTCTCCTCATACACCTCTTTGAACAGCTAACATTCTTACCATTCACTCAGTATGTAGGAACGAATTACGAACCCGACGCGTTGCAAAGAACCATGTCGGTGTAGAAACCAACGAAGATTGTTCCACCGACAACATCTTTACTGAAAATGCCTTATGCAACGTATTTAATCCCATGGAAGGGCTTCGCTTAATTCAACAAGGAATGATGACATTATTCAAACGTCAGAACATTATTATCACCAGCCTTCTTGAATTTCAGGACCTGCGGACAATAAACGAAAAGGAAAAAGCACAATTCTTGCACAGCCACAACCAATTCTTGGCAAATCACACTCTCATAATGGAGAACCACGCCGAGATTTACGGCATTGAAAGCAAAATGTTGCAACAGTCATTGCAACGGATTGACGGCATAGAGAATCTTATAAACGGATTCCTCCCACATAAGGATCCTCGCCGTTACTTGGGCCAATAAAACCATTTTGCAATTTTATATTATCATTTTCCTTTTAGTTTTTAATTTTCGTATGGTAATTTGTTTTTACTTAATTATTCTCATCATGCTCTAATATTTGTTTATCCTTGTCTAAACAGGTCACATTTTTTTTTCACAATAGAAGCTCCAAAGATGATTCCGAAACAATCTTTCCATTCCTTGCTAAATTCTCCCAAGATATGGACATCTTTTTCGTGAGACTACATCACTCAAGTTGGATGGAACTCTCTCATTCTACACCCGGAGCAGACATACTCCCCAGGTTTGGCAACTTATTTTTATAATAACATGGAAGATCTACCAACTGTCCAGGGTTTCCCTTTGAATGGGTTTACACTACGTATTGGTAACACCCGACACGCCTTTTATGAGCCAACAGTGGCTATGGCTCTAGACCTTCCTCCTCTTCAGCCAGATCTCCCCATCCAATACATGATAGAGAATGACCTTAATGACTACTCTAGGGAAGATTTTGCTGCCCACTATGGCGATGGCCTTGCCCACGTCAAAGAACGTGCCGAAGCTGGCCGATGGCCAGAATTCACTATTCAACTAGCCAGTATGACCATGAATGTTGGAACTGCCATGTTATTTATTCTTCTGAACATCATGGGAGATTGGCATTTTTCCACGGCATCAAAGGCGTGTAAGACATTCCATGCATTGGCCCGAAGAACGTACCACCTTCGACATTCTGAGAACTAGTAATTGAGAATCTTAAGAAGGCTTCGGTCTTTTTCGGCAAGACTATATCACCCGCCGATTCTGATGCGGGGATAGTGAGGGCGCATACTTCCACGAGTTTGCAGCCACCTTTCAAGACTGGGTAAAGGTCGACTCTATGTGTCCAACAAACAAGATAATTAAGTTCCTTGCGATTTCGGACATGGACCGCATACGCAAGGTATCTCAAGAAAGTTCGTTCTTTCCCTAATGAGGATAAAATGATAGCTCATCTAGACAATGCAAAGAAAAGGAAGTGGAGTGAAGTCCGGAAAGCTATGATAGATTGGCGGGATCTTGAAGGAATGACATTTTTACGAGGGGACGAGGCAAGGAAGGACTATCCCCCAAATTCAAGGGGGCAATGTGAGTTGATGCATGTACATATTTGTTTTATGTTTTGATGTGAAATAAATAAATGACCTAACAAAGCTGCTACTCTAACAGTGTGCTTCTACTTTTATGATGTATAATATATAGTGTGTTACAATAAATTTATGTGGAAGATATCAGCTTTATTTTTGCTCAAAGCCTCTCAAGTATACTCCTTCTTCCTCTTAACACTTTGAGGACACAGTGTCCGGATCGTTTGGGGTGGTGAGAACCTTTTGCAAAAATTAGGCATGCATAGTTGTATATAGTTTACTTAATGTCTAAATAAACGTGTTTAGTGACAAATTCTCGTTTCCCTTTCTATGATGAAAAATATTTAGAAATCTCCCCTAGCATCGAATCGGGGACTTGTCCTTAGAAACTTAATTTAATCATTATGCAATAGTTTTACATCTTTTCATGAGCATTCATGCACCGACTATCATTAAATGCACCGCAGCCCGGTATGTTTACGGACCCACGGTTAGACAACTTAGTTTCCATATCCCGTAAGAATCTAACCAAAAGCCTCAAATGTATGATATATGAGTAATGACACGAGGAGTAGTTCTTCGAATAGAGAAGTTCACACGCCTACTTACTTGATCACTACCCAAATCTTAGGCGAAATTTAGGCCTTCTTTGGATCGATATAGCCAAAAATTCGCACCTGTAAAAAAAATTTACCGCTAGTCGCCCCACTGAACCTTTCATTAATCCTTTCTACTTCACCAAAAAAATCATTACCCATCTAGTAACCACAAATAAATAAGCCTACCTAGATGATGAGTATGAGAAATAGGATGAAGTCTTGAAAAAATGAAGAGAAAAATCTTGTCACAAATCAAAATCAGTTACCTGTTTCAGAAGAAAATAAAAAGAAAATAGAAATATGTTTCCAAAAATCAAAAGAAATATCAAGGTTAGAATCCCCCCCAAAGATCAAAATCAAAAGGGAATACAAAAATCCAAGTATGGAAACCATGTTAGAAGCAGGAAAGAAAAAAGGATTTCTCTAGTATAAATATCTCGAAGACCTTATTCTCTCATACTTATCATTTTTTGAACTTTCCATTCCATTTTCTTCTACACTACCACCTAAGCCCCATAACACCTAATAAAGACCTCTAGCTCAATTAGGAATAGGATAGTGTGATAATAAATAGTAGTTGTGACTTCTCGACCTCGGCTCCTCTGACTGTCATTGAGTATGTGAGGAAACGTGTGCCCACTACACACTGGAGATAGCAAAGCTTGAGTGGAAAAATAAGAGAGAAATTGTGTTTCGACACATACCTGTGAGAACCTACTTAGGGCCGCTATCCAAAGGATCCGTAAACGGCCCCGCTTTCATTACATTTCATTATTAGATCACTGCATGCATGCTCATACATAGATGTTTCGATTATTGCATGTATATTAACTTGAATTTCGAAAGAATAAAATCCTTGTTTCCCCTGCTAGTGAGATGTCTAGATACCTGAGATTAATTAAGGAAACAAGCCTTTGTTCTTGAAGTCGTTGTAGTATAAATGAAGTTTGTGAGTATCTTCTCTCGGAAAACTCTCACGAGGCTATAACTTCGTCCACTAGGGAATTCCTAGTGGTTCAAGGCCTTGTTGCATCGGTCAATGCAACCGCTTTCTCGCTAAATGAGATTTAGTTTAGGACAACACATTTTTTTATCACTTATCGTTTTAATGTCTCTTCTTTGCTTGAGGACAAGCAAAGTCTTTGTTTAGGGGTGGTGTGATAAGCACCCAAAACCGTAATATTAAACCCCGAGAGACATAGCATTTTGGTCGATTATGTGTTTAATAATCATGTAATAATTATATTTTTTACGTTACTTTTGCGGGTTTCCAAATTAAAATGAATATAGTGATAAAACATGCATCGAAGTACGGGAATACGGGAATATTTGGAGTTTCCCACTCGACCTCGTGAAGCCCGAAGTTTCCAAAAGAAACGAGAACCGGTCGAAGCGGGCCCACATATGAAGAAGCGACAAGTTTCCGAAGCTCGATTCGGATAAATCTAGATGCCGACGTTGGCTAGTGAAGCCGCCAAGTACGCAGAATAATCTGAAATATTTGGAATTCCCACTCAATCCCCCGTGAAGCCCAACAAAGCCCCGACTAGAGCGAAAGTTCCCAAAAGAAACCGAAACTAGTCGCGAGCGGGCCCACATATAAAGAAGCAGGAAACTTCTGAAGCTCAAATCGGATAAATCTAGGTGCCGACGTTGGCTAGTGAAGCTGCCAAGTACAAGAATACGGAATATTTGGAATTCCCACTCAATCCCCGCGAAGCCCAACAAAGCCCGACTTTGGTAGAAGTTTCCAAAAGAAACGAAACGTAACCGGGGATGGGCCCACATATAAAGAGGCGTGAAACTTCCGGCTCAAATCGGATAAATCTAGGTGCCGACGTTGGCTAGTGAAGCTGCCATAGCGACCGCAACGAACTTCTGCAAAGGACAAAAAATCGTAAAAACGCCAAAAATCGGCGCCCATTCTTGGACACCTTCACTCGCAGCCCGAAAGGCATGATGAGTCGAAGATAGGCAGGTGGCAAAGGATGGTTTAAATTTGATACCACCTGGCAAGAGAGAAGACACGTACCAATTCAAACCAGGTGGTTTGAATTGAAATGAGCTAACAAACAAAACATAAAATCAGCTAAAGGACAAAAATTTAATACAGGTGAAACAAAACTTTGATTCTCAAAGTTTTGAACGTTTCAAATAGGTAACAAACAAACCTGATTTAATTGTTAGGAATTCACGTGAAGGGACATCCACTTATATATATGAAGGGTTCGCCTTCATTATAAGGTCTTCAGCATATTAATACTTTAGCTACGTTTAGTTTTCTTTCTTCAGTACTTACCTTCCGCCATTTTTATTTCAGCAGCTTAATACAGTAAGTTATTTTACCCTTAATAACAGTTATTTCTTTTCTTGTTTAATTTCTGTCCTGCATTTATTTACTTAATGTATACAGCAAGTTTTATTATTCCTTCTATGATGATGAGCTAATCCCCCCCGGGGAGGGTTATGCTGCTCGTGTGAAAATCCGGATTGACTCGTTAATATTCTAGAATCACTACTTAGGAAGTAGGCATAGAATTAACATCCGGTCCCAAAATGACTGAGACTGTACAAAGTTGGAGTGCTGATGCTCCAGAACAGTCTCGCGCGCGACTTAAATGTCTCGCTGGCGACTCTGGTGTCGAACGACTCTCCAATTCGTCCAGCTGATGTGAACTTGTGCCAGGAGCTGAAATAATATACCAGAGATGAGGTATTATCGAAACTCCTTATGCTAGTGAAATGCGACCTAGAGATGTGGGCATGCACTAGGGATCAATACTCGACGTTGTCTCCGAAACGAGACGAATTAGAGATGTAGTGATTTAGTAATAAAAACGTTGTTTCTCTACATTTTGTTTACCTATATATAATCGCCGTAGTAATTTATTTTATTTGCATTACCGTTATTTTAATTAAAAACCAACTAAAAAGAAACCTAAAAATCCTACTCACTTAAAGTTGTAATTTCCAGTTGTGAACCTATCCGAGCCCTAAGGTTTGGACGATCCCTTACTCGACCTATCCTACCAAACCCACGTGAGTAAGGTAACTTGACTAAAACGTACGACTATACGGACGTTGGAATTTGGACTTTGGACTTTGGACTGTGGACTTCGGACTTTGGACTGTGGACCTCGGACTTAAGAAAATAAGTAACTGAAAACCAATAAACAAACGTGTGTAAAGAGCGTTTTATCAGTGGGCCAGTTCAGTTCAAGTTTTTGGGCCTAAACACTAGTTAGTTATTGGGCCGGATTAAATCCTTTGTTTCGGACCAGTTTAGTTTAAGTTGTTTGGGGCTAAAACTAATTGCTTTTCTTTGGACCAGTTTCAAGTTAGTTTTGGGGCCGATCCATATAACTTAAAATAGATCTACTTGGGTCTTTAAATGTTTGGACTTTCGGGTTCTAAGGTTTGGGTTTGGCCAGTTGGGTCCGAACCATTATCTTGGTCATGAACCCATGAGCCATGCACATTGACCTTAGCCATGAACCAGGGCTATGACCCTGAACCTGTTGAACATGGAAACGATAGTTTGACCTTGACCATGACATGTTGACTTTGACCTTGACCATGACGTGTTGACTTTAACTTTAACTGTTAACTTTTTCCAGTTTTTCACATGTTTGATTATATGGACAAATGTAGTAATAAAATATTGTTAAAAATTGTATAACTTGGTTGGTCATTATCTAATTTAGATTTGACGTGAGTAGTGTGTAAAGCATATATATATTGGGCTTTGATTGTGGACTGTGGACTGTTTAATAGTGCTACATTTTATGTTGTATATTGTATGGACAAATCAAATGATAAAATGCTGTGGAAGCCTGCATAATTGGTTAGTCATTATCTAAGAAAGATTTGACATTGATGTTGTGTATTTTTGACACGTGACGATATTGAGATGTTAGGAGACATTATATTCCTAATACGCTATAATAAAGATATATGCGATACGTTTGAAGCAATTGTGATATCATATGATATATTGGGATATATATATTGAATGCAATAGTTTTGGAGAAATAAAGGTATAACCGCTCCATTGTTATATATGTGAGATGCTACTATGAGGTAGCATAGTATTTGTGAATATTTCCCACGGGAGTGTGGTGTAGTGCAATAATATATTGGCACGTGAAAGTATGAAAGTGGTTATGAGATATAATTGAGATATTTCTAAATATTATGGCTTAGTGCAATAAGGTAATTGACCTACATGTGATATAGTGGATTTATTATGAGTCATTAATGTATGACACTTGAATAAATTACATAACGAAAATCCTAGAACCTAGCTACCACAACTCATGTGATTGGCCCTTCTGGCGTTTCAGTTAATCTGAATGGCCTTCGGGCGTAAGTAGTGTGATTGGCCCTTCTGGCGTTTCAGTTAATCTAAATGGCCTTCGGGCGTAAGTAATGTGATTGGCCCTCCTGGCGTTTCAGTAAAGCTGAATGGCCCTCTCGGCGAAATTTAATAGTGGCTTGATTATTCCGTTCGCAAAATAGAACGAGACGCGCGATATTTTATGCCAAATAGTGGCATTACTTACATAATGGCTTCCGTGTGAGGATTTACCTGGTATGCGGCATCCCGCTCAAGGTAGTTACGCACGGAGTGGTACATTATGTAAGGGGAGGCATGTGGATGTACATGTTCGGCGTTGGGTAGCGATTGTGGTAGCCAGGGAAACTAGGTAAGACATAGATACGACGTGATTTTAGGGACACACAAAGAAAGTCTAAACAAATAAAATTATGGTAATATGTTGGTAAATGATATATCTCTAGATAGATGATTGTATATGTTTGGCTGGTTAGTAGTTTAGCTAGAACCTAAGGCGCCTCGTGGAGGAACTAAATGCCTTTTTATTATGCGTATGGTATGTTGTATTAGTTGTTGGAAGTTAAGGCACCTCAGTGGAGGAACTACCTGCCTAGATTATTGAACTTAAGGATGTTATATTAGCCGTTGAAAGTTAAGGCGCCTCGGTAGAGGAACTAACTGCCGTATGGATTGTGTATATATAGGTATAATTATATGTTGTATTTTAGAGTTACTCACACCAGCATTTTTATAATGCTGACCCGATTTACATGTTTGCTTATCGGGTGTGTTCATTAAATGAACACAGTTGATAAGTCTTTACAGGTTTAGTGTTAAAGAAGATTGGTTGCTGCTCGTGGTTTACGTTAGCGTCGCATTTCAAGATAGGCTTTGTTTTCCTTTGAGGTGATATAGATTTTCAGTTGAGACAAAGTTATTTGTATTTTCATTTGTTAATTTTTGTAATGAAGAGAACTTTTGGTTTAAGTTTAAAATTTTTATTGGTTTTTAATTATCCGCATTATTTAAACTGTTTATGGGTTTTTGGGAGTTGAGAGTGCGTCACACCTCGGAGATCGAAGAGTCGGGAACAAATAATGTTTTTCCAATTCTGTCGAAATTGAGTGTGACATCCCCTCAGGTTTTTTCGGCGGGATGAAGGGAAAAATAAAAGGAAAAATTTGGAGGTTTAAGGTGAGAGATGAAAGTAAGATGTATGGGTTTTGTGTGGAGAATGAAGGACGTTTATAGAGGGTTTTAGTTTCTAAAATGAATCGATAAGTTGCCAAAAATCTTTAAGGCAATTACCAGAAACAAAATATTTCCAAAACCTAAAACGGAAACAACTCATATGCATTATTCCAAAACAAACCTAATATCTTTAAGATTGAATTTAGAATAGCAACTTCTTAACTCTTTGAAATTTTATCCTACCACAATATCTAATCATAGCCATGCCAATATCGGCAACATTCCCAACAATCTTCACAAAATTACTACTAAAATTGTGGATCATATAAAAACAATGCTAAAAGAAATAATACCACCCCGAAATAATTCAGGAAGGTGGGATTAACGCAAAAATCATCGCATGTTTAGAAAATAACCAAATTAAATTAAAATAGAAATTCAAATAACAATTAACTACCGAATTCAAATTTAACTACTGAATTTAACAACTTAACATCCAAACTACTAAAAACAATAAAAACGACATCAACACAACAAACAACAAGAAATCTAGCTACGAGATGAGGAAAGGATAAGAATAGGAATTTGAGTGATCAAGAATAGAAAAACCAAACACCCCACCCCCAAACAAATTTTTGAAAATAGGTTTTTGAAAATTTGTTTTAAAACATGGGTCTTTTAAAATCAGATTCCCGTAGACCTAATGTGGGGTCATTTTACGTCAGATTCCCCTAGACGGTGCACACCCCCAAACAAACAAGAAATTGGGGTGGCACAGAATAGATGATGCGTGGTCAACTATAAACTAGTAGTCAAAAGAGTTTGGGGTCTAGCCATAAAAACATGATACTAAATGCACCCTCAAACAGAATGAAGTTGTATAATTGGAAGCAATCAAGTAGAAGAATAAAAGATAACTTATGCAACCTGTACGCACAAAAATGTGTACCTAGGTTTATGCAATTGATTTTAGAGTCTCCACTAACTTTATTAAGGAAAAGTTGAGTAAAACCTATGTGAAGGACTAGCACTCAAAACTAGATTATTATTGGGTTCGGGAGTCAAGGTACGAAATAGGGGAAAAGAAGACTAAAGACGGAGAAGACTAAGAACTTCATTAGAAAAACCTCGAAGTCGAAATTTTACCTTCAACTCCAAATTAAACTAAAGAAATTCTACTCTAGAATGATGAACTAGAAAAGAAAAGGAAGAACACTCAAGAAAAGAAAACTACTAGGCTATTAGCTTTGAATAGCTAGGTCCAGATTATTAACTCCGAATTCCTAGCTCTAGATGTTTTTTTTTGTGGGTGAATGAGACCCATATTTATAGCTTTTTGGGATGGATTTCAATATGGTAATGATTTTGATCCAATGCTTGAGTATTGTTGAAGAAAAATCCAATGGCTTGATATCTTTTTGGTTGCACCTCCTAAATCTGGCCCTTGATTGAAGAGGTGGGATAAGGGCTGCGATCTTGACCCTTGGTTTTTGGATCTTTCAGATGGATTAGGGCAAAAAATTAAGCCCTACACGTCCTCAATGAGCCCATAATCCAGGGTTTCCAAACATAGCTCCAAAATGGCATATTCTCTAGAATATTCTTGATTTTAGGGATCAAATCAAATCAAACAAATAAGGAAGGTTCTTTAGGTTTTTGGAGGCTTGAATATGGGCTAGAAAACCTAATGAAAAGGTCCAACTCGAGCTGGATCCACAGCCCACGAGCACGGGTCCAAAATCCACAAAAAGGCCCATTTTGACCATATTTTCAATGCTGCAAATTCCCTTTGATCGGGTCAAAATTAGGCAAACTCTTCTTCACAAATTTTTTTAATTAATCCATTAGTAAGGTCCATGAACTCTTAAAAATACCCTTAGGTCGAAATCTTACTCCAATAATATATTGCACTGAACAGCGCGCACAATGGGCTGAAACGGGATAGGGCAAAATTAGGGTTTCTAAAATCCAAAAGGAACTTAGGCAAGTTTGTACTCATTTCAAAAGATTTTTCAAGGGGAATTCAAATATGAAATAATCTCATCCAAAGAAAGAGCGGAAAAAACGAGATTTGGGCTCCAAAGGGTTACAGGGGCATTTTGGTCATTTTCAGCGCAAAACTCAAAAAGCAACGAAACTTTAGCCATAGCTAGAACATGATGAGGAGAGTCTAAAGATGCTAAAAGAAGATGAAAAGAAAGAAGTTTGATGTAGAAATGAAGACTCTAGAAAGTAAATCACCTTATGTGATCAAATTTAATTTAAGGCAAAATCATGAATGAATTATGCTTTGGGTGCAAAAATTTGTCTACACAACCCCTCAAAAAACATATGCAAACCATCATGTTGTAGCTGTGTTAAAAAGTTTGAATGACCCAAAAGATGAATTAGCAATATTTTAGGTGAGAAAGGAATGAAGTTTGGATCCTGATGTCTTTCATGAGGCTCAGATGCAGAAAAATAAGACAAACTAGGTTTCTCACTACACTCGGTCAAAGCTTGGCTCTTAACTACAGGAATGGTGTACTCATAGGATTGTGTGCTAGGCAAATACTCTTCACTGTGAGGGTTGAAAAAATTATAGAGGGTCTCTGAGGCAATAGACTCAAGTGAAAATTCAAGGTTCCTCTGAAATGGTGGGTGAATGGATGGCTTAGTTGTGGTAGATGGTTGGATTTTAGGAGGTGGTAACTCAGATGGTTGGCGGTCAGTTGGTGGATCCTCACACGCTCTTAAGAACTCTACATCTGGCTTGGCTGAATCCACAAGGTTGTGGTTCGTGGATTTATCTTTAAGAAAGTCATCTATTCCTTCTATTATTATTTCCTCACCTGCCAAACTAAATTAAGATTCACATTGCTCTAAAGATGT
Source organism: Coptis chinensis (assembly GCF_015680905.1). Taxonomy (NCBI): domain Eukaryota; kingdom Viridiplantae; phylum Streptophyta; class Magnoliopsida; order Ranunculales; family Ranunculaceae; genus Coptis; species Coptis chinensis. The sequence goes on from NC_141459.1 coordinate 38,779,145, forward strand.
AACTTCCTCTTTTTCTTCCACATTAACTTGTTCATGCCTTAGATTAGAATTGTTAATCTCTATTTTCTCACCCTCTTGCTCTAAAACACTATAAGTATCTTCAATGGCATCATTCGAATGTGTCGAGGAATCGTCCAGTCGAGTGTGGTTAGCAAACACAAAGATCTGGACATGCTCAACCGGAGGGTCCATATTAAGAGATTGTCAATAGTTATCAAATTCTTCATCTGTCACACCCTTATAAATAGCTTCTAATGTGTCATCATTATATTCATCTTTAGATGAATCAATGGGAGGTTCCTCGGTGGCATCTCTCAAATTGGAGTGGTCATCCAAAACATATCCTAAAGAGTCGTCTTCTAGAATTTCCTCATCCAGGTGGGGTGTGGAGTCAACGTAATGGTTAATGGGAAGGTTGTTCTTGTTGTGTGTCGATCTCTGGCAAGGTCGAAAGTTCTTTGTTAGGTGAGGAGATCATGGAAATCATCTGGGCTATTTTCTGATGCATTGTTAGGTTTTGAAGCATAGTTTGGGAAATTTAGTGTAGGAAGGGTGGCAAACTAGATGGGTTGGTGATTTCTGGCATGGTGGAAGGGTCTGGCTGGTATGGTGTGTGATAGTCATAGTTATTGGCATTTGGATATGATATGAGTCATTCTTGGGATATGGCGTTTGAGTGACTCTGGTTGACTTCGTACTGTGATGGGTTAGGTTGAGGTTGAATGGCTGGTTGATTGTTATTGGTGGAACTCCATGAATAGTTTGGATGACTAGAAAACTCTTGATTGTATGGGTTACTATAAAAATCTGAAAATTGAGGCTCATAATTATTATTATATCCTATAGTAGGCTCAAACTCTTGATATGATGGGCAATGAGAAGCTCAAACTATAAAATCTGAAAATTGGGTGAAAGGTTTTCATAATAATCACATGATTGCTCGTCTAAATATATATTATGGCATATATATATATATATATATATATATATATAATTAATATGCAAACGAAACTCTAATTATAAATTTCTAGATAGGCGTGTAGTATACTAGATAGGCGTGTGTGTTGACGTTGACGCTTGATTACGTTAGGCGTTTTTCTTCGGCCTGACCTAATCTCATGCAAGGCTAAGACCAATCTTAACTAAACACGACAACACTCAAAAGAATAATGATATGCTAGTATAAACCTCTAACAGGAGATGCAAGGTGTGGAAGAAAGAAGTACCTGAATGCCTCCTTGCTTCGCTTATGAATAGGGTCTTGTATACGCGAGCTCAGTGTGTGTAACAAGTTAGAAACACTGAATAACTTGAAGTAATGGAAATTTGAACTAACCAGTGAAAATCGGGCTTTTCCAGAAAAGGGCGCGGGTCGCGCTCAGGTCTAACTCGAGTTCTAGGCGTTTCAGCGCGGAGGGCGCTCGAACATTGCCTTGGTAGGGCATTGGTCACGCTCAAGTCCAATTCGAGTTCCAGGCACTTCAGCGCAGGGGGAGCTCGAACTTTGCCTGGATAGGGCACGGGGAGCGCTCAGGCTTGTTCTTTGAAATTTTTTAGTTTCTGAACCAGACAATCACTGTTAGAATCAAACAAGGGTGGGTGGGTTTAATGGGACTTTGAAAAGACTAACAATACTAATGAAAACAATTTAATAAACCCTTAGCTTAAAATAAGCTTTAGTTTAACTTGCGTTGAGTTTAATCGCTTATTCGTAGGTAAATCTATCATTTTCCCTTTATCAAATGGTGCCGCTACCATCATAGTTCCCTTTAGAATTGTTTTCATTAGTATTGTTAGTCTTTTCAAAGTCCCATTAAACCTACCCCCTTGTTTGATTCTAATAGTGATTGTCTGGCTCAGAAACTAAAAAATTTCAAAGAACAAGCTTGAGCGCGCCCCGTGCCCTATCCAGGCAAAGTTCGAGCGCCCCCCACGCTGAAGCGCCAGGAACTCGAATTGGACTTGAGCGAGACCCCCCCGCCATACCAAGCTAAAGTTCGAGCGCCCCCCGCATTGAAACGCCTGGAACTCAAGTTGGACCTGCGCAATCCGCACCCTACTTAGGCTAATTCTGAGCGCGACCCGTGCCCTCTTCTCGAAAAGCCCGATTTTCACTAGTTAATTCAAACTTCTATTACTTCAAGTTATTCAGTGTGAGCTCACGTATACAAGACTCTATTCATAAGCGAAGCAAGGAAGCATTCAGGTACTTCTTTCTTCTGCACCTCGCATCTCCTGTTAGAGGTTTATACTAGCATATCAGGATTGTTTTGAGTGTTGTCGTGTTTAGTTAAGATTGGTCTTAGCCTTGCATGAGATTAAGGTCAGGCCGAAGAAAAATGTCTAACGTAATCAAGCGCCAACGTCAACACACACGCCTATCTAGAAATTTATAATTAAAGTTTCATTTGCATATTAATTGTCCTAGAATATATATATATATATATATATATATATTAACAATTATGTAGACGAGCCTATTCATACTGTGGTAGTCCTGACCATTGGGCTTCTCATTTCCCATCATATCAAAAGTTTGAGCCTACTATAGGATATAATAATAATTTTGAGACTTAATTTTCAGATTTTTATAGTAACCCATACAATCAAGAGTTTTCTAGTCATCCAAACTATTCATGGAGTTCCACTAATAACAATCAACTAGCCATTCAACCTCAACCTATCCCATCATAGTACGAAGTCAACCAGAGTCACTCAAACGCCATATCCCAAGAAGGACTCATATCATATCCAAATGCCAATAACTATGACTATCATACACCATACCAACTAGACCCTTCCACCATGCCAGAAATCACCCACCCATCTAGTTCGCCACCCTTCCCAGACCAAATTTCCCAAACTATGCTTCAGAACCTAACTATGCTTCAGAACATAGCCCAGATGATTTCCATGATCTCTTCACCTAACAAAGAACTTTCAACCTTGCCAGAGATCGACACATAACTAGAACAACCTTCCCATGACCCTCCCATTAACCATTATGTTGACTCCACACCCCACCAGGATGAGGAAATTCTTGAAGACAACTCTTTAGGACATGTTTTGGATTACCACTCCAATTTGAGAGATGCCAATGAGGAACCTCACATTGATTCATCTGAAGATGAATATAATGATGACACATTAGAAGATATTTATAAGGGTGTGACAGAGGAAGAATTTGATAACTATTGGCAATCTCTTAATATGGACCCTCTTGTTGAGCATGTCCAGGCCTTTGTGTTTGCTAACCGCACTCGGCTGGACGATTCCTCGACACATTTGAATGATGCCATTGAAGATACTTATAGTGTTTTAGAAGAAGAGGGTGAGAAAATAGAGATTAACAATTCTAATCTAAGGCATGAACAAGTTAATGTGCAAGAAAAAGAGGAAGTTACATCTTTAGAGCAATGTGAATCTCAATTTAGTTTGGCAGCTGAGGAAATAACAATGGAAGGAATAGATGACTTTCTTAAAGATAAATACACGAACCACAACCTTGTGGATTCAGCCAAGCCAGAAGTAGAGTTCTTAAGAGCGTGTGAGGACACAACACTGACTACCAACCACCTGAGTTACCACCTCCTAAAATCCAACCATCTACCACAACTAAGCCATCCATTCACCCACCATTTCAGAGGAACCTTGAATTTGCACTTGAGTCTATTGCCTCAAAGACCCTCTATAATTTTTTCAACCCTCACAGTGAAGAGTGTTTGCCTAGCACACAATCCTATGAGTACACCATTCCTGTAGTTGAGAGCCAAGCTTTGACCGAGTGTAGTGAGAAACCTAGTTTGTCTTATTTTTCTACATCTGAGTCTCATGAAAGACATCAGGATCCAGACTTCATTCCTTTCTCACCTAAAGTATTTCTAATTCATCTTTTGGGTCAATCAAACTTTTTAACACTGCTACAACATGATGGTTTGCATATGTTTTTTGAGGGGTTGCATAAGTTTTCTTTTATTGTTCTACTTGATTGCTCCTAATTATACAACTTCATTCTATTTGAGGGTGCATTTAGTACCATGTTTTTATGGCTAGACCCCAAACTCTTTCGACTACTAGTTTATACTTGACCACGCATCATCTATTCTGTGCCACCCCAGTTTCTTGTTTGTGTGGGGGTGTGCACCGTCTAGGAGAATCTGACGTAAAATGAACATTAAATCTACAGGAATCTGACTTTGAAAGACCCACATTTTAAAACAAATTTTCAAAAACCTATTTTCAAAAATTTGTTTGGGGGTAGGGTGTTTGGTTTTTCCATTCTTGATCACTCAAATTCCTATTCTTATCTCTTCCTCATCTCGTAGCTAAATTTCTTGTTGTTTGTTGTGTTGATGTCGTTTTTATTGTTTCTAGTAGTTTGGATGTTAAGTTGTTAAATTCAGTAGTTAAATTTGAATTCGGTAGTTAATTGTTATTTGAATTTCTATTTTAATTTATTTTGGTTCTTGTCTAAGCATGCGATGATTTTTGCATTAATCCCACCTTCCCGAATTGTTTGGGGGTGGTATTATTTCTTTTAGCCTTATTTTTATATGATCCACAATTTTAGTAGTAATTTTGCGATGATTGTTGGGAATGTTGCCGGTATTGGCATGGCTATGATTAGATATTGTGGTAGGATAAAATTTCAAAGAGTTAAGAAGTTGCTATTCTAAATTCAATCTAAAAGATATTAGGTTAGTTTTGGAATAATGCATATGGGTTGTTTCCATTTTAGGTTTTTGAAATATTTTGTCTCCGGCAATTACCTTAAAGATTTTTGGCAACTTGTTGATTCATTTTAAAAACTAAAACCCTATATAAACTTCCTTCATTCTCCACACAAAACCCACACATCTCACTTTCATCTCTCACCTTAAACCTCCAAATTTTTCCTTTTACTTTTCCCTTCATCCTGCTCAGAACACATGGAGAGCAACTCGCTCCCTTCCAAGGCTAAATTTGAGCGCCACCCACACCCTAACCTTCGTAGCCACGAAAAATTTTGATTTTTTGTCAGGTTTTCCAGGGTAGTTTGCAGCAATTCTAGAGTGCATTTATTGAAATGAACTCTCCTACACTCATACCGGAGCAGTCTTTTGAAGACTTGTTCCAAAGTGACACCTATGGTGCGTGGTTTCGTGAGGTAATCATACAAGCAGTCTGGGAACCGCTAATGATAAGACCTGATGAACTTTATTCTCCTACACTTACATCTTATTTTTATGATAATTGTAAGTTATTTGATAGATCGAATGGGAAACGTGTTCTCCATCACCATTGAGGATGAAACGATGGAAATTACCAAGCTTGTTAGCCTTTGCTCTCGGACTTGCTATGCCCGCTGAATTACAAGACTCATGGGCCTATTTGGTAGATAACATGTACCTCTATAACTATGATGATTTGCATGAAGATTATGGGGCATGAATCTTTAGGATAGAGGACCAAGGGGACTATAATGTAGCCCTTGGTAGCCTGTCCATGAATGTTGGCACTGTTATGTTTTGGATAATGCTAAACATTAGAGGGGAATGGCGTTATTCTTCTGCAAATGACGAAACTTGTGATATTTTCCTTGCTTTAGCTGGAGGACATATGCTCTATGATATTCCCCAGACCTTAATGTCTAGTTTAGCACGAGCCCATAGCATGAGGCATAAGTACCTTCTTATGCTTGTTTTAGTTTGCCGTATTATGCTATGTTTCTTCTCTATTTTTTGTGCCCGTTTCACGGATTGGGTGGTGGTCGATATTGTGAAATCCACCAATTGTATTATTCGCTTTTTCCATGCAATGACTTGGCCGGGGTGGAGGCTACAATCTCATTTGGTTGCGGCCTACACCATTTCTACTCTCGATGCTATCGCAATAGAGTTGGAGTAGAAGATTCGTTCCACTCCTAGTTCTTTAAAATTCGCGTTTTCAACGACTATCGGTTTATCTAAAGTTAATCAGAGTATGGATGGGAATTATACTACGATGGAAATTATACTAACAAGATATGATAATTCGATTACAGAATACTAAACTTGACTATATGATAAGGAATTAGGGGGGATTGATTCTACCTTAACTCGACTTAATTAACTAGCGAAGATTCGTCGTAATCCAAATTGCAATGTTTTCGTATAGCAATTGGTTCTTCCTAATCCCTAGTTGTTCATGGTAATCTCTACCAACTAACATCTCACATGTGAAGCAATCAAACCCATTCTCATTGTGAACTAATTACTTTCTAGATTGGAATGGAAAATTACGACTATCCTACGCTAACAACAATCAAGCTTTCATCAAGGCTTCCTCAAACCCCTCTAATGGAGGTTTAACCTAGAGTCATTAAACTGTCATTTCCAATTGAATTTAAACAAGACATAATATAAAGATTGTAAATTTACTTATTTGATCTAAACAAGAATTCAAAACTAAATTAACACTAAGAAATGATTAATAACTAAATGATCGAAACTAGATCTAAATAATTTAATAATTATAACTAGATTATGATTAACTAATTAGCAATTGAAGACAACCTAATTTATGAATTTAACAATACTAAAACTAAATAAGAATTTAATTAATAAACTAAATTGAGATGAAAATGAATACTTTATTATGAAACTAATATTTGATTCTAAAATAATAATCTACTTGTTCTAACACTAATTAATTGAAAGGTAAAACTAGATCTAAAACTATATGCTCTAATGGCTACCTACAAACTAGAATTGCTAATTATCCCCAGCAGCGGCGCCATTTGATAAATGTATAATGATAGTTTTACCTACGAATAAGTGATTAAACTCAACACAAGTAAAACTAAAACTATTTACGATGCTAATTATCAAAGTTTTCTACTCTCTTATCAATGCAATACGTTTAGAGTAGAAAGTTCGTTCCACTCCTAGGTCTTTAGTATTCAATGTTTCCTAAGGTTATCACTCTATCCAAAGTCAATGAGAGTATGGACGAAAATTTTATACTACGATGTCAATTCAAATACTAAACAAGATAAGAATAACTTCGCAAGTATGAAATGTTAAATTGACACTATGATAAGGAATTAGGGGGGATTGATTCCACCTTAACTCGACTTAATTAACTAGCGAAGATTCGTCATAATCCGAATTACAATGCTTTCGCATAGCAATTGGGTGTTCCTAATCCCTAATTGTTCATGGTAATCTCTACCAACTAACAACTAGCATGTGAAGTAATCAAACCCATTCTCATGGTGAACTAATTACTTTCTAGATTGGAATGAAAAATTATGACTATTCTACGCTAACAACAATCAAGCTTTCATCAAGACTTCCTCAAACCCCTCTAATGGAGGTTTAGCCTAGAGTCATTAAACTATCATTTCCAATTGAATTTAAACAAGACATGATATAAAGATTCTAAATTTGCTTATTTGAATTCAAATGGAAATCTAATCATGTAAGATATAATTGAAACTAGTAATGACAAATAACTAAATCTATGAATTGAAACTAAATAATTAATGGAAAATGAAACTAGATTATGAAGAACTAACTAACTTTATTGATCTAATGAAGAAATAACAATTGATTCAATAACTAATTTAAAACAAGGTAAATAAAACTAATTAATTAATGGAGTCTAAATCTAGATCTCAAACTATTCACTAATGGCTACCTAAAAACTCGAATTAACAACTAATAAAATTGACAACTAACTAGATTAATCTATATAAACTAATTCTATATTACAAAAAACTAAATTTTATGACCTAGAACTAGGTTTAGATCTAGATAGCTTAAGAGCTAAGCTTTTGTCTTTTGATATAGAAGAGTTAGATCCCCAAATTGGTGCATGGGCTGAGGATCCATGTTTTGGGCTGAAAAATTGAGCCCAAAACCCAATTTGTTGAATCCAAGACTTTCCATTCTGGTCGTGTTACTGTAGCACGAGTTTTCACCAACTTATACTACTCTGATCGAGTCAAGATCTAAACCATTGGAAAGAACTTTCTGAGCCGGCCATTTTGATATAAAATGGGCCCAAATCTGAGGTCTGAGTCCAAAGATATGGTCTTTTGAAGTTCTATTGACTTTTCTTCAGCTTTCTAATCCGGTTTGACTTTCATTTAACAGCTTGACTTGGGCTTTTTAAGGGTTTTTTCTCTATGAAACTTGGGCTTTCTTCATAGAACTTTCATAGAAATCACTTTAGCTCCTTTTAGTGCCTAATTAGTAACGAATTTACATTATTCAACTCTGAAGCCTAAAATACTCAAAAACACGTAATTAGTGATAAACCAATATTATTAATCACATAATTGGTCTAACAGCTATATTGTTAAGGGGTTAAAACTATAGTTTTGGGCTCTTATCAGATGACGTGCTCTCCTACGTGATTGATCAGCTCTCAAATGTGCATTTTATTACTTTTATATTACTGTATTACAGTTACGCTTAATGAAAAGACAACTCATAGCTTTTATTGCCTTTTTGAGGTTACGGAGAATTTCAGGCCACTTATCATTAAAGTTGCATCTTAACACCTAAAAGAGCCTTAATCACGTTTATTATGAAGACCAGATGCTACTATGAAAAAGTGCTGAAAACGTCAAAGTCAATGGTAAAATGGAGGCCCTAATCTAAAAATATGGCATTCTCAAAAACCTAACTTGGTCAAGAAGGAATAAAAAATCAATAGAAAAAGCAAAAGCAAAAGTGAAGTGTGAGGTGTCTCAAAAGTAATGGAGGAGGGCAAATCAGTAAAAGGCAAAAGTGGGGGTATATAATCTAAAAGTTAGGGAGAAAGAAGGCATTCATTGTTTTAGGGTCCAAACCATTTGGTTTGTAGAATTTAGTCTTGTTTTTCATTTCAAGTCTTTTACTTTATTGTTCTTCATTTCCTTTTATTTAAATCTTGTTATTTTGCTTTGTTTGTTTCAATCAACAAATCTTCTTTTGTTGTTCTTGTTTCAATCTTCATTTCAATGCTTTATTTCAATGTTTTCATGTCATTTTCATACCAAAAAACTTAAGTTTTCATGTTTTCATTAACTTAAACTAAACAAGTCTTTACCAAGAGTCTATCTTTCTTCTTCTTAACTCCCACACTCAAACTCTAAACAATTTAAAATGAACCTCACTTCTTACAAACTCTTTTAAAGTTACTTACCACAATCAAACAGCTTCAAATGTGCCACCGTCATGGATTGAAGGAGCAAGAGTACTTGGTTGAGAATCTAAGGAGGAAGCACCATTCTCATCTTTCCATTTCTATTTTTTAAAATTTTTTGTTGTTTTATTTTGTTGTTTTTCAGTACTGATTTACTTTCTTGCAAATTAGGGTTCGGGATCAACAAGCTAGAGAGAAGTCAAGTCGTGGACAAAAGCCTAATGTAAGTTTACGAGAACCGTCAAGGGCGTATCAGTAGGCCCGTCGAAAGATACCAACATCTGATTTTTTACCAGTTCAGTTGTTGTTTGATGTATAGTTGCACTCCAAACCCGGATTTTGTAATAGAGTAAGATAAATCAGTAGAACTTTTTTGTACTAATTACAGATAAAAAGAAAAATGAAAAAATTAGGAAAAATTAGTTTTTGATTGATTTTTGTGGATGAACATGAGTTAAACTTAGTTGAAGTTTAATACTTACCAATGGATTAGAGTTTTTGATAAAAGCTCAAAACTTTAGTTTTCACCCTTAAAAATAATACTTTTAGACCAATTATGCAAGTAATAAATAAGAGTTAATTTTGATTATATGCTTTTATGTATTACAAGCATTGAAGTCAATTATGTGCAGAAATGTACCACTTTGGTGAGATAAAGGAGCAAGGGTTGGTTGCTAAGAATTTCTGTGATTAAAGGCCAAGATTCAAGGAGAAAAAGCCTTTGTAAAGCTCGGTCAAAAGTTGAAAAGTCAAAGTCCACGCGGGTAGAAACAACACATAAAAGTCAACATAACTTCTGAAGACCGTATCTTTGGAATCAAGCCTCGGAATTGGTCCTACCTTATGTCAAAACGATCGGCTCGGAAAGGGATTTCCAATGGTCTAAGCCTTGACCCAATCAAAGGAACAAAAGTGGATGAAAAGTATGTTGAAGTCAAAGCGAGCTGAAAAAGGCTCTGTAGACTGAAGAAATTGGGCTTTGGGCTCAATTTTCCGACCCAAAACATGGCTCCTCAGCCCATGCACGAAAATGTAAATCTGGTCTCCTCCATTTCCACACACAAGACTTAACTCTAAAGCATGAATTAGGTTAGGTAGTAAGTAGCCATTAGAGCATATTGCTAGATCTAGTTTTACATCAAATTATTTAGTTTTTCTATTACCTTGTTTTAATTTGGATTATTGAATGATTGTTAATTTTTATTTAGATTAATAAAAATAGTTAGTTCTTCATAATTTCAGTTTTTGTTATTTAAAATTACTTAGATCTAATTTTGATTCTTAGTTATTAATCATTTCTTAGTTGTTAAGTTAGATTTGAATTATTGATTAGTTCAATTTAGTAAAGTTATAACCTTTATATGATGTCTTGTTTGAATTCCATGAGAAATGATAGTTTTATGAATCAAGGTTAAGCCTCCATTAGAGGGGTTTGATAAAGTCTTGATGAAAACTTGATTGTGTAGTGTAGAATCGTTGTAAGAGTCTATTCCACTCTAGAAGGTAGTTGATTCACCATGAGAATGGGTAGAACTTTCTCACATGCTAGTCATTAGTTGGTAGAGATTGCCATGAATGATTAGGGATTAGAACAACCAATTCTTATCGTAAGAACGTAAGAATTTGATTACAACAATCTATGCTAGTTTATTAAGTTGGATTCAAGGTGGATTCAATCAACCCTAATCCGTTATCTAAATTCAAACCTTAGTATTTCTGTTATTTCGTTATTCATATCTTGTTAGTTCAATTCACATCTTAGTATAAAATTCCCACCGTTACTATCACTAACTTTGGCTAGGACTGATAATATTATAAAACATTGAATGCTAAAGAACTAGGAGTAGAACGAATCTTCTACTCTACTTTGTTTCGATAGATTCGATAGTAGAATAATCTTTAATAAATAAGTCTCCAAGTCCAATTTTAGTTTTACTTGCATTTAGTTTCATCGCTTATTTGTGAGTAATACTATTCAATTTTTACATTTTATCAGTTTTCATTGACTTGGGAAGTTCAAGTGTGTGAGGCAAGTTGGGAATCATAGCTCACACACTTTGGATCAACTTGGTAATCAACACTCTAAATCCTTTTGACTCTAGTTAATCTAGATTATCAATATAAAACTAGTTAATCTAGTAGATTAGTTTAGTTTTAAGTTTTAGGCCCTTAAAGGCAAAGTTATCTAAATTATCAAAAACCCAACTTGTGGGCTTTTTAAGTGGGCCTTTATTATAACTTAAAACAGGGTAAAGCTTGAAAGGTTAGGCCTGATTTTCAGATCACGCACCAACTGAAGTCGCCTTCTCCTCAAACAGCGTGAAAGCACGGCTTGAGAGGTAAATTCTAAACCTTCTCGATGCCCAAATAGAGGATACCTTGTGTGTTCAAGCATGCTTACGTGATTGTTTCAAATTTAATTTATGCACTGCAATTTGCATTCGCGCATAAGGCTGAACCTGAGCCACATAACAACCATTGAGAAGTCACTCCCCAATGTAGGTAAATTAGACGTTGCTTGATTCTTGAAGCCCTAGACCAAAAAAATGAATTAAAATCAATTAACTAGAGCCCAAAGTAGTCACGCTCCTCCAAAAAAGGACAAAAATATAGCCACGAGGATTTAGAGTAATCAGTTACCAGATTCCGGAGGATTTATATCATTCTCTCATGTTTATAGAGAAGTGAACCGAGCTGCGGACTATTTAGCTTCTCATCATGACGCATCTAACTTTGTTGTACAGTTTGTCCCTCCACTAGATCATAGATTGCAATGTATTGTAAATGATGATGCAAGTGGACAAACTTATGTACGAAACAGTTGAATCAATACAGGTGGGGGTCTGCCTAACCCTAGCTTAATTTTGAAAAAAAAAAAAAAAAAGATATAGTTAGAGAATCTAGAATAGAAAGTAGCCATTAAAATAGCTTGTAGATCTAGTTTTTGAATTCAATTAGTTAAATTAATTAGTTTCATACATTGTTTTAGATTAATTCTTTGAATCATAGTTCTTCATTGATTAGATAAATAAAATAGTTATTTCTTGTTCATTTCGATTTTGTCATTTAAAATTGTTAGATCTAATTTCAGTTGTTGTTATTTAATTCTAAGTTATTAATTTAGAATTCAATTATTCTTTAGTTAAATTTAATAAAGTTATAATCTTTATATTACGTCTAGTTTTAATTCACATCGTCGTATAATTCCCACCATTGCTCTCATTAGACTTTGAATAGATTAGTCAATCTAGGAAACTTGAATGCTAAAGAACTAAGAGTGGAACGAACTTTTTACTCCACTCTATTTCGATAGAATTGAGAGTATAGAAATCTTTGATAGCAACACGTAATTAAGTTTAGTATCACTTGCGTTTTGAGTTTCATCGTTCATTTCGTAGGTAAATTATTCAATTTTACATTTATCAAATGGCGCCGCTGCCATCTTAGTACTCTTTAGTATTGTTTTCTGTAGACTTGATAGTTTTTCAAAGTCCCATAACCCACCCACCCTTGTTTGGATTCTCACTGTGGTTGTCTATTTCAGCTTTGCAAGTTTCCACGAAAAATTACTCGGAGCGCACTTGCGCCCTGGGCAAGCCGGAGGGGAGCGCACCTTACGCCCACACGCCTGGAATCCCACCTTTTGGCTAAGCGCCACATGTGCCCTACCAAGGCCAACTTGGAGCGCTACCTATGCCCATACGCCTGGAATCCTACCTTTTGCCTGAGCGCGACCTGCGCCCTGCCTAGGCATATTCTAAGCGCACCCGCGCCCTCTGCTGAAACTGCCCGATTTCCACAGGTTTGTTTCAAACTTCCATTTCTTCAAAGTTTTCAATGTTCTAACTTGTTATATACACTGAGCACACGTAAACAAGATGCTATTCATAAGCGAAGCAAGGAGGCTTTTAGGTACTCTTTTCTTCCACACCTCGCATCTTCTGTTAGAGGTTCTTACTAGCATATCAGGATTGTTTGGAGCGTTGTTGTGTTTCATTAATATTGGTCTTAGCCTTGCATGAGATTAAGGTCGGGCCAAAGAAAAACACCTAACGTAATAAACCGACAAAGGCAACAAACAAGTCTTTCTAGTATACCACTCACTACACCTCTAGCTAGCATACCACACACACCACCTGAAGTAATGACTGAAGAAAAAGAGTCTCCTCTCTCTGACTTTTACAAAGCCTTGAATGATAGCCTTAAATCTTGCATCGTTCTATCAGACCCAGTGGGGGATTTTCAAATTCCCCCAAATATATTTAATTTGTTACCCGTTTTTCATGGGTTAGACCATGAAAAACCTTATCAGCACATGCATAGGATTGACCAAGTCCTTACTACATTCCACCATCCTACGGTAGGTGTTGAACAAATTAAACTAAGGGTATTTTCCTTCACCTTAGCCTATAAGGCGGCGTTTTGGTTAACTGCCCAAGCGCCTAATTCTGTGGACTCATGGGCTAAACTTGTTCAACTATTCATGGAACATTTTTATCCACCACTGAAGATCGATGAAATGCTTTCCAAGATTCATTTCTTTTGACAGAATCCTCATGAATCATTTTCAGAGGCTTGGAATCGTTTCACCGATCTACTTATAAAGTGTCCACACCATAACCTCACGAAAGACACGTTAGTTCGTGCCTTTTTAAAAGGACTTCTACACCACCATAAAGAAGTCCTTGACATAATGAATGGGGGTAGTTTCTTAAGTAAAGGAGCCTCAGAGGCTTATAAATTTTTAGAAGATCAAACTAAGCGGAATAATAATTGGGGTAGACCCGATCCAGAACTTAAAAATTTAATAGAATATCTAACAAAGGTAGAGGCTATTTCTGTCCAACAAAAACCTATCCCCGTCATGAATGTCAACTCCAACCCATGTAATTTCTGTTTGAGTCCAGAGCACCCCGACTCCTATTGTCCTTTCGTTTACGAACAACAAATATTACAACAAGATAACGTTTGCTCAATTAATAGTTATCCTATTCCTAACGCCCCTTGGAGACAACACCCCAACTTCAGTTGGAGAAATAATCAACAAGTAACAACTCTAGGATTTAATAATAAAAATGTTAGGCAAGCAAACAATTATAACCAACCTCCACTACGACAAGGACAAGGTCAGGGTAATTATAATAATTATAACAACCAAGCGCAACCACGACAAGGTCAAGCACAATGTCAGGGTAATTATAATAATTATAACAATAATAATTATAATGCAAATCGAGGTATCGTTCCGATTAATAATAATAACTATCACAACCCACCCATAAATAATCAACATGACATAGTTCTTGTCACACAACCTATAGCTAACACTCTTCCACAACCGGATCGTTTCGATACCTTTATGCAATCTCAACAACAGATTTTGCAAGCTATCCAACTTTCCTTACAGCAGCTAGCTCAAGAGAAAGTACAATCCAAAGGTGTGTTTCCAAGACAAGTGATACCTAATCCTAAAACACCAAACACAGCCTTTGAGGTGAACAGTAATACTAGTACGGAAAATGTAAACGTAGGTGAGCTAAATGCCGTCACCACTCTCCGTTCTGGTAGAGTGGTTGACAACAATGTAACTATGCCAATAGTTACCCCACAAGTAGTCCCTACACAGGAGATTGAACTAGATACCGAAATGGAAACTGAATAGCCTACCCCTGTTGAGGTACCAGTTAAACCACAACCTAAGAAACAAAAAGCAAAGGTTAGACATCCAGTTGAACCATACGCTAAGCATAGAGAGACACCACCGTTTCCCCATAAATTAGCTATATTAAACAGAGATACAAACTTTGACGAGATTAGGGAAGTATTCAAGAATCTAACGATTAACCTACCCTTTCTCGAAGCAATTAAAAAATTACCTCACCACGCTAAGTTTCTTAAGGAGTTGTACACTACTAGGCGTAGGACAAATATTCCTAAAGACGCCTTTCTAACTAAACAATTTCCAACTTTAACAGAACATAATGGAATTGTGAAGTACAAGGACCCTGGTCGTCCTACTGTACAATGCACCTTAGGAGATTCTCACACGACCACCACTTTATTAGACCTGGGGGCAAGTGTCAACTTACTCCCGTATTATTTATACAAACAAATAGGTCTACAAGAGATGCAACCTACTCAAATGACGTTGCAATTAGCAGATAGGTCTATTAAGTATCCTAAAGGTGTGGTTAAAAACGTGCTAGTTAAGGTCCAGGATTTCTACTATCCTGCTGATTTTGTTATCCTCGATATAGAAGTCGTTAATGACTCTGTTCCGATCATCTTAAGGCGTCCATTTTTGGCAACTGCCAACACGCTTATAAACTGCCAAAATGGTTCGATGTCCTTGTCTTTTGGCCATCTTTTGGTTGAGGTAAATGTTTTTAAAATGATGAAACAGTTACCAGATTCATCTATAGATGGAGAGATTAGCATGATCGAGAGCTTAGCGCAAGATTATTTTAATAACATGTTTCCAGAAAACCATATGCATAAATTCCTTTCTTTTGGAAGTTCAGATTTTGTCGATGACTCCTACGTACAAGAAGTTAATACCATCTTCGAGTCTACACAAATCGTAGAACCTTCGGTTGCTCCATATATAGAGTTTGAAGACCTGCTGCCTAAGCAAGTATTCATTACTCAAGATGAGGACACCCCAGAAGCTTTTATCGACATACCAACCACCCCGATACTTAAACCTCTTCCTCCTGAGTTAAAATATATTCAACTTGATCCGGATGGTAGCCATCCGGTAATTATATCTTCTCTGTTATCTAAGGAGGAAGAGACATGTTTAATCAGGGTGGTTAAGGAACATCGTTCTGCGATTGGTTGGTCCCTAGCCGATATTAAGGAAATTGACCCTAATGTGTGCACTCACCGTATCCATTTGGAGGATAACGCAAAGACTTCTCGTGAACCTCGATTAATCGTTTGAACTCGGCCATGAAAGAAGTGGTCGGGGAAGAAGTTTTACGGTTACTTGATGCGGGTATCATATACCAAATCTCTGGTAGCGAATGGGTCAGTCCCATTCATGTAGTTCCAAAAAAATCAGGGATTACAATGGTACGTAATGCCAAGGTTGAATATGTTGCCACACATGGTCCTATGAAATGGAGGATCTGTATTGATTACAGACGTTTAATTGCCATGACATGAAAGGATCATTTTCCATTACCCTTTATAGATCAGATGCTAAAACGTCTAGCTGGTCATGCTTTTTACTATTTTTTGGATGGCTACTCTGGCTATTTCCAAATTATTATTAATATTGATGACCAAGAAAAGACTACCTTTACATGTCTTTTTGGAACATACGCCTATAAACGAATGCCTTTTGGCCTTTCTAATGCTCCTGGTACCTTCCAGTGGTGTATGCTTCATATATTTAGTGACACGGTAGAGCGTTTCATGAAAGTATTCATGGATGATTTTCTATCTATGGAGACTCTTTCACTGACTACATGTCTAACCTATCTAAGATTTTGACACGGTGTGAAGAGAAGAGTCTAGTTTTAAATTATGAAAAATGTCATTTCATGGTAAAAAAGGGCATAGTACTAGGTCACATTGTATCTAGTGATGGTATAGAAGTTGATAAGGCCAAACTAGATAAGATAGCGACTCTACCTATACCACGGATTGTCCGTGATATTAGAGCCTTTCTAGGCCATGCAGGTTTTTATAGGCGTTTTATCAAAGATTTTTCGAAAATAGCTAGGCCACTAACTAATCTGCTTTTAAAGGTTGCCATCTTTGATTTTAATTTTAACTGTAAACAGGCTTTTGAAATTTTAAAAGCCGCCTTAACTTCTGCACCCATTATACAGCCTTCTGATTGGTCTAAACCTTTCGAACTCATGTGTGATGCTAGTGATTATGCAGTTGGTGTTGTCATGGGACAAAAACTAGATAATAAATGCACTGTTATTTATTATGCTAGTAAAACTCTAAACGATGCTCAAAGGAATTATACAACTACTGAAAAAGAATTCTTAGCTGTCGTTTATGCTTTAGATAAGTTTCGTCCTTATTTGGTTGGTTCTAAGACCCTAGTTTACACCGACCATGCAGCCCTTAGGTACCTTCTGGCAAAGAAGGATGCTAAGCAGAGATTAATCCGATGGATTCTCCTCCTGCAAGAGTTCACATTAGAAATAAAGGACAAAAGAGGGGTCGAAAACGTAGTTGCCGACCACTTATCTAGACTGACAAACGACGATGAGTATTTGTATGCAATTTTTTCTACACCATGGTATGCTGACATCGTGAATTATTTAGTGGCTGATGCTATTCCTTATGATTGGTCAAGAAGTGAACATAAGAAGTTCTTGGCCATAGTTAAGCTATACTACTGGGATGAGCCCTACCTTTTTAAGTATTGTACGGATCAGATTATTCGTCGTTGTATTCCCCAGTGGGAATATAATGAGGTTCTCTCATTCTGCCATGAAAAGGAGTGTGGTGGCCATTTTAGTGGTATGAAAATAGCTGCTAAAATTCTACAATGTAGTTTTTATTGGCCTACTCTCTTTAAAGATACCCAAGTGCATTGCAAGGCGTGCATTCATTGCCAACAACTTGGGCGAATCACAAAGCATAATATGATGCCATTGAATCCAATCATGGTGGTAGAAATTTTTGACGTATGGGGCATTGATTTCATGGGTCCCTTTCTAGTTTCCCACGGCTTCATCTATATTCTAGTTATCATGGACTACGTGTCTAAATGGATAGAGGCCATGGCTTGCCGTAGCAATGACCATAAGACAGTTGTGTTTTTTGTTAAAGAGTATATTTTCTGTCGATTTGGCATTTCCAAGGCCATCATTAGTGATGGTGGAACACATTTTTGCAATAGAGTTGTTGCATCTCTTGTGAAGAAATATGGAGTTACACATAAGGTAGCAACTCCGTATCATCCACAAACTAGCGGACAAGTAGAAGTTTCTAATAGGGAAATCAAAAAGATCTTAGAAACAACTGTAAATCCAGATAGGAAAGACTGGTCAAAGCGTCTATCTGATGCCTTATGGGCATATAGGACTACTTTCAAAACTCCTATAGGTATGTCTCCCTTTAGACTTGTATTTGGTTAACCATGTCATTTGCCCGTTGAATTGGAGCACCGTGCTATGTAGGCTATAAAAAGCCTTAACTTCAATTTTGATGAGGCGGGTGTCAAGCGCAAGTTGCAATTGAATGAGCTTGAAGAAATCCGTAGCGATTCTTATGACCTCGCAAAGGATTATAAAGCTAACATGAAACGTATTCATGATAAGCAAATTTTGCACAAAGAGTTTGTGGTAGGTCAAAAGGTCTTACTTTACAATTCCCGTCTACATATTTTTCCAGGGAAATTAAAAACCCGTTGGACTGGTCCTTTTCTGGTTACTGAAGTCACCCCTTACGGGGCAATCACCTTGGTAAATCCCAAGGACAACAATACCTTTCAAGTAAATGGCCAACGGTTGAAACATTTTCATGAGCTATTGTCCCCTGATGTAGAGGAAGTTCTTTTACATGATCCTGTCTATGAGGACTGACCTTTTTCATTGGTGTACTTCCTTTCATATCCATATATTGGTAAGTGCACCATTAAGATAACCGGGCCTTCCCTATGGAGTGTGTGGTTGTAAGTACCGGATCCTAAGTCCACGTTTAACATAATTCACGTTTTCTACTCTTACATGTTTTCTCGGGTTTTGAGTCATGTCCCTCTATGGTGTGAATTATGCATTTAATGCTTTCTTGTTTTCTTATATTAAATTTTATTCATAAAAATTTAAAAAAAAATTGTTAAAATCACAAACATAGTAAGTTAAGAAGTCTCGGGAATCTGACTTTCAAAGACCCACTTTTTAAAACAAATTTTCTCAACTGTGTGTCTAAAATTTGTTTGGGGGTGGGGTGTTCATTCCATCCTGGATTATTCAACTCTCTAGTTGTGTTGGTTAGACCATTTAATTGTATTACGATTCGGGTTGACATTATCTATGAAATTAGATTTCATTCGTTCGCATAACTTACGTCATGCACGCACTTTGAGGCATTTTCCATCTTCTTACATGTTACTAATGGTCGGACTAGAGAGTTTTATGGATCATTGGATTGGAAATTCTCTCCTGATCATTTCCATACTTCATTCGCAAAAATTGGCCTGGTAACGAAGCGACAATTTAAGTTTGAAGTTACGCGAAATATCGAAAAATCAAAATCCGAAAATCAAGTGGGCTTGGGCCCAACTTCGCACGCACGTGCAGCGCACATGCATCTCTTTCCTTCACACCAACAGTCGCAATTCCATTCTCCAAACTGCCATTACCAAACATCAAAGCTTTAAAAACCTAACCTTAAAAAAAATAAAATAAGAAACCTAAATACACCTACGCCCAAAGTTAAAACCCACCCCAAATCTCCTCCTAGCTACAACGACCACCACCTCCACCAACTTAAACAACTAAACACCACCAAAAATTCAAAAATTTCGATTGCCACCACCACCACCGTGCCTCCTGCCATTATTTTTAGTTAGGGTGTTTCAAAACAAGTCCCCTACCTTATTCAAACCCACACATCTTATAAAAACTCCAATGGCTCAAAGACGTTGGATATTGCCGGAGCAGGCTTTTACTGCCGACCACTTCATGTCGTTTTATGGTGACGAGATGGTTAGGAGAGACTGGAGTGGTTTGTGGTACTCGACAGACGATTTTTACCATGAAGATTTGGTCCGAGAGTTTTATAGGACGAGGGAGCTAAATAGGGATCAAATTTTTGTTAAGGTGGCTGGGAGGAGGAGAGAGGTTACTACTGGGTTGTTGGTTGAGATTTTAGGCATTCCACCTAGACACCATCTTGATGCCACATTACAGGGTTCCTAGTTTACTGCTGTAGAACCTTCGATGACCGCGACTGTTGCGGAAAGGAACTACAATGCGAGCTCGCATTGTGTTCACCAGTCATCTCTCCGAACTAACTAGCTGGCTGTAGCTCAGTGGATTGGTAGGAATGTCATAGGGAAAGAGAAAGTCAGTGATATCGGTCTAAGCTGCCTTCACGTTCTATGGATACTCCAGGAGCAGAAGTATGAGTTCTGTATTTTGGAGTTTTTGCGTAACATGATTATGGGAGTTGGAAACAGTATTGCACCTCTCCCTGTTTTGATAATGAAGATCATGATAACCTTGAGTGCGACTCCGAGGTCTGATAGGATTTGCCTGAAGGAGCACCAAAATCATCATATTTATACGGAGTGTATCCAGAGAGTTTGGAGGTTGCCTGAAGAGAGGGTAGTCGAGGAGAGTGACTCGGAGGACGAGGATGACACGACATGTTTTGATGTCGATGCCTTGGAGAGGTGTAGGTCGGATGTAGAACGCATGGCTGTGATTCACCGTGGCATGCGTTCTCTCAATACTATTTGTGAAGACCTCCGAACTCGGCAGGCTACCATGCATCATAACTTCGAGACTCGTGCCCGGTGCGAGGATGAGCGGTGGGAACAGACGAAGGCTGAGATGGACGCTCAACGCTAGTTCCGAGACGACATGCTTGCACGCTTTCCACCCCATGGGGGTTCTTCTTCGTAGAAGCAGTCTGTGAGGCACGAGCGTTGTCGCCGCAAGACGGATGGCTCTGGCCCATCGGAAGCCCAAGGGCCATCTGCTTCTCGAGCGCATTCCAATACTAGCAGCGAGTGGTTTAAGGATCTAATGAGTTGATTTGTTTTATTGTATTTGTTTTTATTTAGTACGGATGTAAAAAGATTAGTTCAGTAATTAAATTTGAATTTGGTTGTCATACGTTATTTGGAATTCAATTTTAATATAAGTTGGTTAATTTCGAATTATGCGTTATTCTTATCATTAATCCCACCATCCCAAATTGTTTGGGGGTGGTATTATTTAGCCTAACATAATTCGTTATATGATCATCTATTTTCAGAAGTTGTTTTGGAGTGAGGGTTGAGAATATTGCCGATATGGGCATCGCTATAAATAGATATTGTGTTAGGATGAAATCTCAATAAATTAGGCAATATCTAACCTAAATTCAACCTAAAAGATATTAGGTTTGTTTTGGAATAGAGAATATGGGTTGTTTCCGTTTTCGGTTTTGGAAATTTTATTATTTCCGGCAATTGCTTTAAAATTTTTTGGATAACTTTCCGATTTGTTTTAGCAACTTAAATCCTATAAAAACTGCATTCATTCTACACTCACAACCCCAACTACATCTCACATTCATCTCTCATGTTTCATTCCCACTTTACCTTATTTTTCCTTCAGCGCCGGCTTCTCCTCCCGCCCCTCGAAGCGACTCTTGATGGAGCGCCACAGTGAACTCCACCGCTATCGGTGGAATTCTACCACGATTCTACATGACTGCGACCTCTCCAACCAACACAAACCTGAGCGCCACTTGCGCCCAAAACACTGGAATTCCAGTTTTCATCCTGAGCACACCCCGCGCCCATCCCAGGCTAAAAGTGAGCGCACCTTGCGCCCAAGTGCCTGGAATTCGAAACTCAATAGAGCGCACCCGTACCCATCCCATGCATACCTTGAGTGCACCTGCGCCCTGACCCCTGTGGGCACCAAAAATTTCAAGTTTTATGAGGGTTGTTCCGGGATAGTTACAGCTATTCTAGAGAGTAGTTTTGTGATGACTTCTCCTATAGTAATACCGGAGCAGTCTTTCGAACACTTGTTGGGGAGCGAGTCTTATGGACATTGGTTCCGCGAGAGAATCACGCAGTTTGGATGGAGGCATCTTCTGGTAAGTGAAGACGACTCATATTCACCTAAGCTTACTGAATTTTTCTACAATAATGTTAAGTTTTATTGTAACCAGGATGGAGAACAAGAATTCTCCGTCACGGTTGATGACACACCCCTAGAATTCAATAAGTATGTGCACAACTTACATATTTCGGGAATACCAATACCTGATCCTATTCACACGTGGGGATATATGACCGATAATTCATACCTCTATGACTATATATATTTCCATGAGTATTATGGGGGAGGGGTATTTCGTATAATGGACCAAGGGCGTTACAACATAGCCCTTGGTAGCCTGTCTCTAAATGTAGGCACCACCATGTTATTCATCCCCATGAATATTCTAGGAGAGTTTCAGTTTACGTCAGCAAATAGTACAGCTGGTGACGTTTTCCTTGCTTTAGCTGAGGGACGTCACCGATATGACATTCCCCGAGTATTAGTAGCTAGTCTTAAGAGAGCCCAAAGCATGCGCCATAAGTATCTTCTTATGCTTGTTTTGGTTTTCCGCATCCTGCGCAGTTGTCTACCAGAATTATGTACCCAGTTCACGGATTGGAAAAGGGTTGAAGTCATGAGACCCACCAATTGGGTGGTTCGCTCATTTCGAGTAATGACTTAGCCGGGATGGCAGGTGCAAACTTATTTGGTTGCTCCTTACACCCCATCAGACATAGTAACACTAGAGAGGTTAGCATAAGTTGACGACACCCAGCGGCGGGCTTGGCAAGTTATCATGGCATGGCAAGATGCGAAAGAACCTCGTCTATTTGAAGAGGGAAATGAGGAGGACAATGTTTAAACGGGAGTACAGGTAAGTGTTAGTTTCAGTAAGTGTATGTTTATGTCCCAAACAATCTATTTCTCATTAACCCCATAACGGGTGGAACTCTTATTGAATTGTGTCAGTTTTTCTTTTCTATATTAGTATATTATAACCTTGTTTTGCAGATGTTCCAAAATTTCACGCGTTTCAATGGTATTTTCCTACCCTCTTTATTTAAAATACTTTTGAGGACAAAGCATGCTTCCTGTTTGGGGGGTGGGATATAGAAACACATGTAATTAAGACATCTGTTAGGATATAGATATGTATAATATGCACTTGTTTTCTAGCTAAAAAATTCAAAATTTTTAAAAATATAAATAAAAAGTATGCTATACACTTAGGAACATTGGTAATATTTTCTTTCTCTATGCTCTTAATAATCTAGAAGTCTCACGTAGCTTTTGCATTAGAATAGTTTTTAGAAACTTAGGTTAATATGTAGGTAATAGTCCTTGCATCTATCTATAAATATGTTACATGAGTATCTATGATTGTTGGCAGTAAGTTTCTGAAATCTAGGCTAGAGTACTTATTCTACAAATCCTGTGAGAATATAGCCTAAAGCTTTATATGAGTGACACATTTGAGGAATGATACAAGGGAAAAGTAAAATCCGGATAGAGAAATCACACGTCCACTTCCTAAATCACTATACCATATCCTAAGCGAGAATTTAGGCCCTCTTTGGATCGATATAGCCAGAAATTCCAACCTAGGAATTATTTTCCGCTAGTCGCCCCTCTGAGCCTTTCTTTAGCCTTTCATAAACCACAAATCCTTTACCCTGTTACAAAACAAAACAAAATAAAAAATCAACCTACCCAATTCTTTGAATAAGTTTAAGAATAGAGATGAAGAATAGAAAAGAGAATAACCTTTGAAATCAAGAATTCGTTAGTCGCTTCAGAAAAGAAAAGTAAGTTTCCATCCAAATAAAAGAAAAAATAAAATAAAATAAAATAAAGAGTTAGAACTCCAAAAATAGAATCTAGGAGTCAAAAGCCAAAGAAAAAGAAAAAGAAAAATATATGGCTAAGGATGGAAACAAAGTGTAGAAGCAAAAGTAAAGAATAAGGTTTTCTCTAGTTACATAATATGAAGACTCTATTATCTCAAACTTGTTCTTTTTGAATATCCATTTCCTTCCTTCTTAAAACCATCTCCTAATTCCTGCAACACCTAATAAAGACCTTTAGCTCAATTAGGAATATGTTAGTGTGATAGTAAGTGGCAGATGTGTTTGATCGACTCCGGCTTCCTTGTGTGTCATTGAGTTTCTAAGATAAAATGTGCCCACTACACACTGGAGTAGCGAAACTTGAGCGGAAAAATCAGATTGGTTTTTGTCTTGACATTTATGTGAGGACCTACTTAAGGACGCTATTCCGAGTTTTTAGAAACGGACCTGCTAGTTCATCTCATAACATTACTCATTGCAAATATGTTTATTCGTAGATGATAGATTATTATGCATATATTAGCTTAGGTTTCGACTTGATTATTCTGTATTCATTGCTAGTGAGATGTATAGATAATTGAGACATAGATAAAGAAACAATAGTCTTATTTCTGAGTCGTTGTAGTATAGATGAAGTTTGTGAGTACCTTCACTAGAAAACTCTCACAAGGCTATAACTCGTCCACTAGGGAATTCCTAGTGGTTTAAGGCATTGTTGCATATGGTCAATGCAATCGTACTTGGCGAAATGAGATTAGTTAGAACTCCATTTTTGGTCACTTATGCTAATTTCTCATATTTGCTTGAGGACAAGAAAAATGTTGTTTGGGGGTGGTTTGATAAGAGCCCAAAACTGTAGTTTTAACCCCTTAATAATACTACTTTTAGACCAATTATGTGAGTAATAAATAAGAGTTAATGCTAATTACGTGCTTTTATGTATTTCATAAATGGAACTCAATTATGTGCAGAAATGTGCCATTTTGGAGATATAAAGGAGCAATGGGTTGGTTGCTAAGAAGTTCTGTGATAAATGCCAAGATTCAAGGAGACAAAGCCTTTATGAAGCCCGGTCAAAAGCTGAAAAGTCAATTTGGGCAGAAACTGTGCACAAGTCAGTAGAACTTACGAAGACCATATCTTTGGACTTAGGCCTCGGATTTGGGCCTACCTTACGTCAAAACGACCGTCTCGGAAAAAGCTTTCCAATGGTCCAATATTTGACCAAATCAGAGGAGCATAAATGGACAAAATGTCTGCTAAAGTCAAAGGCCGCTGAAACGGGCTCTGTAGACTGAAGAAATTAGGTTTTGGGCTCAATTTTCCATCCCAAAACATGAGACCTCAGCCCATGCACGAAATTGTGGATCTAGTCTCCTCCTTTAGATAAAATAAGACTTAGCTCTTAAGAAAGATATAGTTAAAGAATCTTGGATAGAAAGTAGCCATTAAAATAGCTTGTAGATCTAGTTTTTGAATTCAATTAGTTAAATTAATTAGTTTCATACATTGTTTTAGATTAATTCTTTGAATCATAGTTCATTGATTAGATAAATAAAATAGTTATTTCTTATTCATTTCGATTTTGTCATTTAAAATTGTTAGATCTAATTTCAGTTGTTGTTATTCAATTCTTAGTTATTAATTTAGAATTCAATTATTGTTTAGTTAAATTTAGTAAAGTTATAATCTTTATATTACGTCTAGTTTTAATTCACATCATAGTATAATTCCCACCATTTCTCTCATTAGACTTTGAATAGATTAGTCAATCTAGGAAACTTGAATGCTAAAGAACTAAGAGTGGAACGAACTTTTTACTCCACTCTATTTCGATAGAATTGAGAGTATAGAAATCATTGATAGCAACACGTAATTAAGTTTAGTATCACTTGCATTTTGAGTTTCATCGTTCATTTCGTAGGTAAATTATTCAATTTTACGTTTATCAATGGTAGTAGAAGTTTTTTTATGTATGGGGCATTGATTTCATGGGTCCTTTTCCTGTTTCCCACAGTTTTATTTATATTCTTGTTATCGTGGACTACGTGTTTAAATGGATAGAGGCCATGTCTTGGCGTAACAATGACCATAAGACAGTTGTGTTTTTTGTTAAGGAATACATATTCTATCACTTCCATTCCTAAAGCCATCATTAGTATGGCGGAACACATTTTTGCAACAAAGTTATTGCTTCTCTAGTTAAGAAGTATGGAGTTACCCATAAGGTGACAACTCCTTATCATCCACAAACTAGTGGCCAAGTAGAAGTCTCTAATAGAGAAATTAAAAAAATATTATAAACAACAGTAAATCCTGATAGGAAAGATTGGTCTAAGCGTCTAACTGATGCATTATGGGCATATAAGACTGCTTTTAAAACTCCTATAGGTATGTCTCCCTTTAGACTTGTATTTGAAAAACCTTGTCACTTGCCCGTTGAATTGGAGCACCGTGCTATCTGGGCTATAAAAAGCCTTAACTTTAATTTTGATGAGGCAGGTGTCAAGCGTAAATTGCAATTAAATGAGTTTGAAGAAATCCGTAGCGATTCTTATGATCTCGCAAAGGATTATAAAGCTAACTTGAAACGTGTTCATGATAAACAAATTTTGTGTAAAGAGTTTGTAGTTGGTCAAAAGGTCTTACTTTACAACTCCCGTTTGCATATTTTCCTAAGGAAATTAAAAACCTGTTGGTCTGGTCCTTTTCTGGTTACTGAAGTCACCCTTTATGCGGCAATCACCTTGGTAAATCCCAAGGACAATAGTACCTTTCAAGTCAATGGCCAACGGTTAAAACATTTTCACGAGTTAATGTCCCTTGATATGGAGGATGTCATTTTATAGGACCCTGTCTATAAGGACTGACCTTTGTTGTTGGTGTACTTCCTTTCATTTCCATATATTGGTGAGTAACCATTTAGGTAACCGGGCCTTCCCTCTGGAGTATGTAGCTCTAAGTGCCGGATCCTAAGTCCACGTTTAACATAATTCACATTTTCCACTCTTGCATGTTTTTTCTGTTTTTGAGTCATGTTTCTCTATGGTGTGAATTATGTCTTTACTACTTTATTGTTTTCCCTTATATTAATCCGTATTCATAAAAAATAAAAAAATATTAAAACCATAAAAATAGTAATCTAGCAAGTCTAGGGAATCTGACTTTAAAAGACCCACGTTTTTAAACAAATTTTTTAAACTATGTTGTCTAAAATTTGTTTGGGGGTGGGGTGTTTGGTCTTTCCTTTTCTTGTTCTTTGAACATTTTATTCTTGTTGTTTATGCCGTTTAGTCGTATTTTGATTCGGGTTGACAATATCTATAAATTTATATTTCAATTAATCACATAACTTATGTCATGCACGCACTACAAGGCATTTTCCATTCTCTTATATGTCAAACACAATTAGATTTGAGTTTTTTTATGAATCATTGGATTGTACTATCTTTGCTGATCGTTTTAATAGCTCATTCGCAAAAATTGGACCATTAACGAATCGAGAATTTCATTTTTAAGTTTGCGCGCATAAGGACATAATGGGTATTTTTTGAATTTGTTTGGGCTTGGGCCCAAAACCTCGCAGTCATGTGACACGCACGTGAGTCTCCAAAACAACCAAAAACCCTTCGCGTTCATCTTCTTCACTTCACGCCTCTATCAGTTCAAGCGAAAAAAAAAAAAAATCGCGCGCCATCTCCACTCAAACCAAATTTCGATTTCTTGTTTCATTACCTCTCCCCCACCTTACCCCTAACCCCATTTTTGAATTCAAAAACCTCAATAGTAGCTAAAAACCGCAAAATTCTTCCCGACCAATTTTCCCCCTTTTATGGTGATGAGATGAGGTGTAGGAGATGGCAGATGTTGTGGTATACGAAGAATGATATTTACCATCCGGATTTGGTTTTGTATTTTTACAAAAAGAAGGAGATCGAAGGTCGGAAGATTTTTATAAAGGTGAATGGTACGAGGAGAGAAGTGTGTACAGGGATGTTATCAATGAGAGAGACTGTATTGGAGGGACAGTACAATGCGAAATTAAATTGTGTTCAACAGTCATCTCTGAGAACTAACCAACTGGTTATAGCTCAGTGGATTGGTAAAAACATCATTAGCACCTCGAAGGTTAGCGACATCGGCTCGTCTTGTCTGCACGTTCTTTGGGTTCTTCAGGAGAAGGTATTAGTTCTACATCCTCGACTTTTTTATTTTTGAGCTTAGAGGCGTTAGAAAATATTTTGCACCCTTCCCTGTTTTGATTACTAAGATAATGTTGCAATTTGGTGTTGTTCTAAAAACTGATCGGATTATGTTGAAGTTGCATTCGAATGCAAAGATTTATTAGGAATATATTCAGAAGACATGGCGATTGCCTGAGGATAGGGTTGTTAATTTAGATGATGATGAGGAAGATACAACATTTTTTTAGGCCAATGCCTTGGAAAAGGCTACTTCTGATGTAGAACGCATGGAATTGCTTCATCGTGGCATGTGTTCTCTTAACACAATTTGTGTGGATCTGCGGACTAGGCAGGTTAACATCCATCAGAATTTTGAAGAGCTCAGTGCTAGTAACCGAGAGCTCCATGCTACCATGGAGACCCCTAGTCCAGCGTGATAAGGAGCGTGAGGAATCCATGAATGCATATCTAGAGAGTCAGCGGAAGTTCCAAGTGGAAGTTCTACGATGCTTGCCACCCTATCAGAGTTCTACTTTTGTCGAGTCTGAGAGGCATGAGCGTCGTCGACACAGGACTGATGACTCGGAACCATCCTCATCTCGTGGCTCGCAGTTTAGTTGTATTGTGTTTAGGAATTTTTTTCCCTGTTTTTAGTAGAATTTTATTTTTAGTTGTTTAGTTAAGTAGTTCATTTTGAATTATGTAATTGTTGTCGAATATTTGGTTGTTAGTTGAATTTTAAGTTTAATTAAATTTTTGTCCAAGCATGCTATTGTTTTTAATTAATCCCACCTTTCCGATTTGTTTGGGGGTGGCATTAATGGTTCAGCATTGTTTTGTTTACTCTATCTACCATTTTGGAAGTATTTGTTGCAAGTTTGTGAGAATGTTACTATTTTGGTGTAGCTAGGATTAGCTAGTGTGGGAGTGGTGAAAATTTTAAGGAATGGAATCGGAAAGTTGCTATTTTAAATTCAAACCATTAAGCTATTAGGTTTGTTTTTGGAATAATAAATCTGGTCTCTTTCTATTTTGGTTTTAGAAATATTCTGTTTCCATCAAGTTGCCTTAACAAATTTTGGCAACTTGTGGAACTAGATTAAGAAACTAAACCTCTATAAATCCTTGGTTTATTCTACACTCCACACCACACCTCTCATTGTTATCTCTCACTTTTCTTTTTGACTTTTCAAGTCAGAGCACTCAAAGTACACGGAGCGTGCCCCGCGCCCTAGTGTGCTTATTCCTGAGCGTGCCACGCGCTAAAGTGCCTGGAAGTCGAGTAAGACAAGAGCATGCCCCGCGCCCTTCATAGGCAAATTCTAAGCACACCCCGCACTAAAGTGCCTAGAAGTCGAGTAAGACAAGAGTGCGCCCCGCGCCTATCAAAGCCAAATCCTAAGCTTCACCCAGCGCCTTGGCCTCTGCAGCACTTCCACTTATGATTTTTAATTGTGGGTTCTTCCGAGGTTGTTTCTAGCATCTCTAGAGTGTGTTGCTTGATATGAAGTCTCCAACACTCATACCAGAGCAGTTTTTCAAAGATTTGTTCTCGAGTGACACATACGGATCTTGGTTTCGCGAAGTGATCATACAAGCAGGGTGGCACTCTCTAATGGGAAGTTCTGATGAAATTTACTCCCCTGCACTTACAGCGTTTTTTTTTAACATTGTAAATTATTTTATCAAATATATGGAGAACACGTGTTCTCCATCACCATTGATGACGAAACAATGGACATAACCAAGTTCTTGTTGGCTTTTGTTGTTGAGCTTCCTATGCCTGCTGAGATTCAAGACTCATGGGGCTATTTAGTTGATAATTTCTCTGCCTAAAACTATGAGTTTTTGCATGAGATTTATGGGGCCGGAATTTCCCGTGTAGAGGACCAAGGGAAATATAACGTAGCCCTTGGTAGCTTGTCCCTTAACGTGGGCACGGTGATGTTCTTTATCATGCTAAACATATTAGGGGAATGACATTTTTCTTCTGCGAATGACACCACCTGCGACATTTTCCTTGCTCTAGCTGAGGGACGTCTGCTATATGACCTTCCCAAGGCATTAATGTCTAGTTTAGCACGAGCCCAGAGTATGAGGCATAAGTACCTTCTTATACCTGTCTTAGTTTGTCGTATCATGCTATGTTTCTTTCCAGCATTTTGTGCCAATTTCACGGATTGGGTTGGGGTTGACATTGTGAGACCCACTAATTGCATTATTTGTTCTTTCCGTGCAATGACTTGGCCGGGGTGGAGGCTACAACCTAATTGGGTTGCCCCTTACACCCCATTCGACCAAGTGGTGCTTAACAGGCTAGCGATTGTAGATGATAAATGGTGTGAGGCCTAGCAAATCATCATGGCGTGGCAGGATGAGAAGGAACCTCACTTCTTTATAGAAGAGGTTGACAACGCCTAAATGCTGGATATGAGGTAAGTTTTTATTTTAGTTCGTGTCTGCTTATGTCCCAAGCAATTTGATCTTTGTTTTCCCCATAATGGGTGGAACTCATATAAAGTTGCGTCTATTTTTATTTATCTATATTAGTATGTTTTAACTTTGTTTTGCAGATGTTCCAAAATTTCACGCGTTTCTATGGTATTCTCCTACCCTTTTTATTTCTATAATTTGAGGACAAAGCATGCTTTTGTTTGGGGGTGGTATAGAAACACGTGTAATTTAAGGCACCTATTAGGATAATACATGTATAATATGCACTTGTTTTATAGTAAAAAAAAAAAAAAAAAAAAAAAAAGACGTTTATGCTATACACTTAGGAATACTGGTATTGTTTCTTTTTCTATGATGATAATAGTCTAGAAATTTCACGTTAGCTTTTGCATTAGAATAGTTTTTAGAAACTTAGGTTAATATGTAGGTAATAATCTTTGCATGTTTCTATTGCATGAGCATCTATGTTTGTATTGGCAGTAAGTTTATGAAATCTAGGCTAGTATACTTATTCTATAAATCATGTGAGAATATAGCCTAAAAGCCTTATGGGTGAAATATTTGAGAAATGACATAAGGAAGAAGTAAATTCCGAATAGAGAAATCACACGTCCACTTGCATGATCACTATACCATATCCTAAGCGAGAATTTAGTCCCTCTTTGGATCGATATAGCCAAAAATTTAAACATATATGAAATTATTTCGGCTAGTCGCCCCTCTAAGCTTTTCTTTAGCCTTTCATAAACCGCAAATCCTTTACCCTTTTACAAAACAAAACAAAATAAAAATTAAAAATTAGCCTACCCATTTGTTAATAAGTCTGAGAATAGAGATGAAATGAAGAATAGGAAAGAGAAAGACCTATGAAACCAAGAATTTATTAGTTGCTTCAAATAAGAAAAGGAAATTTCCATCCAAAGAAAAGAAAAGAAAAATAATAAAAAAAAAGTTAGAACTCCAAAAAAAGAATCAAATGAGTCAATAGCCAAAAGAAAAAGAAAAAAAAATGGCTAAGGATGGAAACAAAGTGTAGAAGTAAAGTAAAGAACAAGGTTTTCTCTAGTTATATAATTTGAAGACTCTATTATCTCAGAGTTGTTCTTTTTGAATATCAATTTCCTTCATTCTTAAATCATCACATAATCCCTACAACACCTAATAAAGACCTCTAGCTTAATTAGGAATAGGTTAGTGTGATAGTAAGTGGCAGATGTGTGTGATCAACTTCGGCTTCTTTGTGTGTCATTAAGATAGTAAGGTAAACTGTGTCCACTGCATACTGGAGTGAGCGAAACTTGAGTGGAAAAATCATAGTGGTTTTTGTCTTGACATTTATGTGAGGACCTACTTAGGGACGCTATTCCAAAGTTTCAGAAACGGACCTGTTAGTGCATTACATAGTATAGTTCATTATATATATGTTTATCCGTAGATGATTGATTATTATGCATATATTAGCTTAGGTTTCGACTTGATTATTCTATATTCATTGCTAGTGAGATATATAGATATCTGAGAATAAACAAGGAAACAGTAGTTATATTTCTTAGTCATTATAGTATAGATGAAGTTTGTATGTACCTTCACTGGAAAACTCTCATGAGGCTATAACTTGTCCACTAGGAAATTCCTAGTGGTTTAAGGCCTTGTTGCATATGGTTAATACAATCGCACTCGGCGAAACGAGATTAGTTAGAACTCCATTTTTGGTCACTTATTTTAATTTCTCATATTTGGTTGAGGACAAGCAAAATGCTTTTTGGGGGTGGTTTGATAAGAGCCCATAACTACAGTTTTAACCCCTTAACAATATTGTTTTTAGACCAATTATGTGATTAATAAATAAAAGTTAGTGCTGTTTACATACTTTTATGTATTTCAGGCATTGGAGTCAATTATGTGCAGAAATATATCCCTTTTGCAAGATAAAGGAGCAAAGATTGGTTGCTACTAAGTTTTATAATTAAAGGCCAAGATTCATGGAGGAAAATCCTTTTTAAAGCCTGGTCAAAGCTAAAAAGTCAAAGTCAACGTAGGCAGAAAATAGCGCATAAAAGTCAGTAGAACTTCCGAAGGTCGTATCTTTGGACTCAGACCTTGTAATTGGGCCTACCATATGTCAAAACAACCAGTTCGGAAAGAGCTTTCTAATGGTCTAAGATTTGACCCAATCAGAGGAGTATAAGTAGACGAAAAGGATGTTGTAGTAGTTTCCAGCAGAGAAACCCTTTTTGGACCGAAGTAATCAAGTTTTAGGCTAGATTTTATGGCCCAAAAGATGGCACCAAAGCCCATGCACGAATTTGTAGACCTAGCCTCTTCTATATAAAGAGGACTAAGGCCAAACTCTTAAGGACTGGATTAGATTCATAATATAGATTAGATTTAATTAATTAGTCAGTACTTAGTTTTAATTCAGTTTTGAATCATTAGACTCTTTTTCATTAGATTAATAAAGTAATTTTATATTTCTTCAAGGATGTCTTCTTCTTATTCATTTATTAATGATAGTTTGAGAAATCAAAGCTAAAACCTCCATTAGAGGGGTTTGAGGAAGCTTTGATGAAAACTTGATTGTGTTAGTGTAGAAGTAGTTGTAATAATCTATTCCACTCTAGAAGGTAGTTAATTTGCCATGAGAATGGGGTTAAATTGCCTCACATACTAATTATTAGTTGGTAGAGATTACCATGAATAATTAGGAATTAGAAAGACCAAATCTTTATGTGAAAATATAAAGATTAGGATTACAACAAATCTATGCTAGTTTATTAAGTTGAATTCAAGATAGAATCAAATCCCCCTAATTCCTTCTTGATATTCACATCTTAGTATTGAATTGCCGTAGTATAAATTACATCATTTCTATTAATATTCAATCACCACATTAGTATATTTTCATTTCATTACTCTCATCGATTTTGTTAGAATTAATTAAACTATGAAATGTTACATCTAAACGAGCTAGGAATGGAACGAATTCTCTACTCCACATATTGAACGATAACGAGAGTAGAACTTTGATAATCTAGAGTAAATTTGAATGTTTACTTCTATTTAAGTTTAATTAGTTAAGTAGGAGTAAAAATTTGTTTTTACATATATCAGTTGGTCTGTGTAAAATTCATTGCCCATTTTGAAAAATCACTTAACTATTGATGTATCGAGAATCTATCATTTATAAGCGCAGTGAAAACAACAATTTTATTAAAGAAAGAAAAAGACATTTGTTTTTGGCTTTTTTGTTTTTATGTTCCTAAGTTACTATGACAGAAAAATATAAACTAATAAACTACTAAGAAAAATCACTATGATAAAAGTGATCCTCCTAATAGAAAATGCTTGAAATTAAGTGATTCTAATTCCGAACCATCCCATGGTTTGGCCTCCCTAGATCTTCCACCTCTTGTTTTGCAAGTAGACAAATCTAGTGAAGAGGACTGGCTCTATTTCTTGGTAATCTAGTCTCTCTTCTCCTACTCTCTAGTTATATTAACCCTATTTAAAGCTATTCCAACCAGAGAGAATGACGAAGCTCGAAACAATTAGAAATCACCCATAGAAGGAAAAAGTTTCCGGAATTAAGGGCTCCAGCTGCTAACCATCCCACGGTATGGCATGCCTATGGAAGACGAGACATGCTAAACAACCATGAGAGACAATCGTAAGACACCTTCACTCAATCTCCATCATCCCCTGCTTTGTTTCACATCTCTTCATTGTAGAGGATTGATTACTCAGCATCAAAGGTGAAGATTGAAAGAAAAATGCTTATGTAAAATAGAAAATGTAAAAACAGAAAGCAGGGAAATTGAAATAAAGACAGGAATTGTAAATGATAGGAATAGAAAAGTTATTCTAACAAGAAGTGTAAAATAGAGAAAAACAAAATAGTATACTTGCTCCATAGGGATACACTACTCAAACGACGAGTAAAAGTGCTAACGTGGAATGCGCATGATATACTGTGGACTCAATGCTCCGGCACTTACAACCACACCCTCCAAGTGGAGAGGTCCGGTTACCTTATTGATATATCCCCTTAAAGCAAAAGATGGAATGGAATAGGAAAGGAATACATTGGAAAAGAAGATCCAATCCTCGTAGATGGGATAATTAAGAAAGAGTTTTTAGCGTTGTAGCTTCATTCACGTCACTTGTTGCTTCGAAAGCTGTGTTTGCTGGTTTAGGATTAGAAATAGCTTAACCTGGGAACACACCTTTTTGGGTTTTATCTTGGGCTAACAAGTTCAAAGATTGTTGCATGGATGCTAGGATTTGTGTTTGTTTTTGCATGACAAATAGCATTATTTCGGTGGGCTTATCTGTTTAGACACTAGTTGATGGTGTAATGGGAACTAGGTCTCATCGATTGTTGACAGGTTTGGTACTTCTGGTTAAAATGGGATGGAACTAATGCTCTGTTCTGATTGTTATAGGTATCTTACCCTTGTCCTTGTCTGAATGTATTTGTTGGTTTGTTGAAACCTGGAGGTGGTTGGTTTTGTGGAATGTTGGTCCATGTGAAGTTTGGATGTTGTCTCCATAGTGCATTTGGTACATTGAAAACTTATACTTCTTCTGGCTGAAGTGATGATAGGTTTGTGATCAAGGGATAGGTGACATCTATATGATTTAAGCTTAGACAGAAATTTCATGGTGAGGTATTTATGTTCATGATATGATGAGTGGTTTGGTTTTTTTGTTTGGTTATGAGGGCTTCTATCTTTCTTGTGAGGGTTTCGATTAAAGTTTTGATTTTTGGATCTATTTTCACCTCAAAAACACCACTAGCTTTAGATGTAATGGGTTGGGCTGTTCTGGAATTGTTTATGTCGCCCTAATGGGTACTCTTTTCAACTTGGTTTTCAAGAAAGGTCAAGGCTTTAGTTGCACCTTTATCTAAAAAATTACCATTACTCATGATGTCAAGGGTTACTTTGTGTTATGGGAGAAGGCCTTTAAAGAAACACTGGACAGGAGTGGATTTCTCTAGTTTATGGTGAGAACATGAATGGAGTAGGTCAGAGAATCTATCCCACGCTTCAGAAAATGTCTCACTCGGACTTTGTCTTAAGAACATTATCTTGCTTCTTATCTCTTCTGTTTTCTTCGGTGGAAAGTACTTCTTCATGAAAAAACACAACCTTTTTTCCATGTATCGAAAAGGTCAGCCTTCTACAAAAGAAGCCAACCGTGACTCTTACCAGCTAGAGTGAAAGGAAACACTTGTAGCTTAACCTGATCGTCGGTGACGCCCGTATGATGAAAAGTATTACATATTTCATGTATCCGGCGTAGATGTTCGTACGGTAACTCTTCTTCTAACCCGTGGAAGATGGGTAGAAGATTGAACACGTTTAGTAGAATGTAAAAATTGCTCGTGAGCGGTGTGAGTCGTATACAAGATGGAGGTCGGCTATCTTGCAACGGTGTGTAGAAGTTAAAGAGAGGCTCTTCAGCTTGCACTACTTCGTTAGCCATCTTAGTAGATGGAGGACTAGAAACAGGAGATTGTCTAGGATGGCGTGCTCTCCTATGTGACTAAGTTTTATTCTTGCTAGTACTAGAAGTGCCTGAACGCAGTATCATGCACTTTTAGCAGGACCCCAAAACTATCCTAACATGCACAAACGGTGCAATGTATGCTCAAGAAATTGAAATTCATTTTTGCAAGTATGGAGTTTTGAAAACTTTGCTTTGGTCTATAATTTACAATTCCCTGTTCAGGGGTATAATTGGGAGCGAGACTAGGATGGCTCTACTAGACGTCTCAGAAGAGTAAGCAGTTACTTTACCAAGTTGTCTGCTACCAAGAATCTCACTCACGATGAATCTGGGGGAGGGGAGTGACGAACCAAGGAGGTTTCTCCAGTTAGATCTCTTAGATCTCTTCATATCTATAGCTTTAATCATGTCCATGCAGAACCAAGGAGGTTTCTCCAGTTTGTTGACTGCGTTCACAGCTCTCAATAGGTCAGACTCAACCTCCACTTCCTTGTAGCCTTCTGTTATACATCTGTGTAAGCATATGTCGATTGCTTTGATTTCTCGAAATAGCACAGACGCCAAACCTCCACTGCCACTGAACCCCGCTAGCACCTGTCCCTCTTTGTTTCTTATTACCCCGCCTTGTCCTACTCCATTACTACTCACTGCTCCATCGGTATTGGCTTTCACTCGATTATCATTTGGAGCCCTCCACACACATTCTATTTGCCTTTGTGTCTTATATCTAGGGTCAATGTTAAGTCTCTGAAAAAGATTCCTAACTCTTGCCGAATCATTGACTTCTTGTCTTAAGACTTGCAAATAGTTCCTTGTATCCCTTATCATTTTCTCATAAAGGTTTTGCGCTGTCTTGGCTACATGCTGGAATCTACGTTCGTTCCTTTCCTTCCATAAGTATGCAACTGATGCGCAGAAAAAAAACCTTGTACATACCTTCCAGCTCTTCCTCTTTGCATATGCGAAGTATCGACGACCACTATTTGTTTGCTGTTTTGTTATCAGTGATAATGCCGAGAAGGCGCTTGACTCTAGATATGACTTCCTTGGAATACGAACATTCAAAGAACAAGTGTCCTGAGAATTCTCGACTATTGTTGCATAAGCAGCAAGCTGAAGTTTGGAGAATTTTCCTTTCCACAAGTTTGTCCTGTGTAGGAAGACTTTGAGAGAACGGCTGCCATGTAGAGAAAGAGTGTCTAGGTAGAACCCACTTGCCCCAAACCAGCTTTTGCCATTTTTTCTTTTCCTTCTCTGGTGAATGGGCCTGATACACACTGTGTGAAGTAAACTGCCCACTCGGATGCGGCGTCCACACTATCTGATCTTGTGCGAGATGTCTGTTGATGTCCACCTCTTGAATAACCTCCTTTAAGGTTTGTGACTGCATCAGTCCACTCCCCATCAGAAATGATAACACTAACCTTTGCGTCCAGCGGAAAATCCCATTCTGCCATTGCTTCAGCGTCTTCGAACAGAGGTGATCTTGAGCACCAAATGTCATGCCATAACAACGTTTCTTCCCCTTTTGCAATGGAGTATTTGATAAATTTCTTGGCAGTGGTTCTATTGTTCAAAATACTTCGCCACGTCCAAGAACAGTCTCTTGGTATTTTCATAGTCCAAAAGTAGTTGGTTTTGATGTGTTGTTTCCAAATCCAATCTACCCAGATGGTGTCTTCTTTAGAGACTAATTTGAAAATCAGCCCACAATGTGCACCCACATTCCATCTATGAACATTCATAACTCCCAGCCCACCTTCTTCCTCTGTTTGGCAAACTGTGCTCCAGCTCGCCTGGTGCAACCCTTTTCTATTATTTGTGCCAATCCAAAGGAATTTTGCACAAATACTTTCCACTTGCTCGAGTACTGTCATGGGAAGAATGAAGGTTCTTGCCCAATATGTGTGAAAAGACAACAGAATGGACTTTATTACCTGTAATCTACCTGTATGAGACAATAATCTTGATTTCCAGTAGGTAATCTTGTGGGTGACCTTCTCGACCAAAGGTTGACATTCCTTGATACCCAATCGAGCAAAGATGAGAGGAAGTCCTAGATATTTCACTGGAGGTTTGATCAAGTCAACCTCTAAAATGTTGGCCAGAGCACTCGCCTCTTGATCATTTAGTCCTCCCACAAGAAGAGTTATCTTGTGCTTGTTGATCTGTAACCCAGTTGCACTTCCGAAAATTTCTAGACATTCTTTCATGGCTTGTATGGATGAAATCTCTCCCTTGCAAAACATAAGAACATCATCAGCGAAGGCAAGATGAGATAGCTTCACCTTCTTGCATTTGGAATGATACTGAATAAGTCGATTGTTGAGTTTTTCCTTAATCACACAACTGAGAATCTCCATTACGAGGACAAATAAATATGGAGATAAGGGATCTCCTTGTCTGACTCCTCTGCCTCCAATAAAATATCCTTATGGCGCATCATTAATCATGACAGAATAGGAAGGGGATGAAATGCACATGTCAATCCACTGACACATATTATCTGGAAATCCAAAGGTCCTAATCATTGCCTTGATAGACTCCCAAGTGACCATATCATATGCCTTCCGGATGTCCAACTTAATGGCACATCTAGGTGTGTCGTGATTCCTGTCATATCCTCGGAGCAGCTCATGAGAAAGCAGAATATTGTCCTGAATGGATCTGCCAGGAATGAAAGCTGATTGATTAGTCTGAACTAAATCATCAATAACTAGCTTAATTCTATTTGTAATAACCTTAGAAATACATTTGTAAATGGTATTACACAAGGCTATAGGCCTAAAGTCTTCAACTTTTGTGGGGTTGGTGACTTTAGGAATAAGACATAAGAAAGTGGCATTAATTCCTCTAGGGAATTTACAAAATTTGAAAGCATTAAGAATAGCTAGAGAGAAATCATGACCAACTACATCCCAAGATTTCTTAAGAAATTGGGGTGAACCCATCCGCCCCCTCGAGTCTGTATTTTCTTTCATCTCAAAGAGAGCATTTTTTACTTCATCCACTGTAACCTCCACTTCCATGATAGACTTCATGTGATCAGAGATGGTATTTCGGACTTGCAACTGGTTGAAGAAGTATTCTCTGCTTATCTCCTCTGCCTCAGTGCCCAGCATAGCAGTGTAGTACTCGTTGATAGTTTTGGTCACGTCTGCTTGTCCTATGATAGCATTCCCTTGAGAATTCTGGAGAGCCCATATCCTTGTTCTGGCCTTCTTTTCTTCTAAGGATTTAAAGAAGAAAGTTGTACATTTATCACCTTCTAACATCCATTCACTATCTTGCTTGCTTTTGATTTCAGAGATTTCAATACCTGCCAGTTCACCATACCTCTGCAGTGTTTCATGTTCCTTCTGTCCTAGGTAAGGGTCCAATGGCTTTGATTGGAGATGCCTCTAAATGTCATATAGTTCCTCTCTGGCCTATTGAACTCTTCCATGGATATTTGAGAAATTATTCCTTGCCCACGGCTTTATCCTCTCCTTCAGAATCTTAAGTTTTTGCATTATAACATACATAGGGTTGGAGAAAATAGGACTCAGCCACACTTCTTTAAGAATGGAATGAAACTGTGGCTGTTCAAGCCATGAATTCTTGAATCTAAAAGGTGTCGCCTTCCTCTCCGAATCATACCAAAAGAGGAGAATAGGCGAGTGGTCAGAAACACCATGGGGCAGAAATTCTGCCTTGGAATTTGCAAACCCATCTTCCCAGAGACTATTAACCATACATCGGTCAATTTTGGTCATGATTCTGCCTTTGCCCTTCACCTTGTTATTCCATGTGTAAAAAAACCCATTGAATCTCAGATCGAATAGTTATGTTTTGAGCAGACATTCAACAAAGTCCTCCGCTTCTCTTGGGTGCATTGGACTCCCACCCATTCTTTCTTCTGCTTTGGTGATGTTGTTAAAATCTCCTGTTGTACACCAAGGCAAGTTCACTGAACTTTTAATGGTAATTAAGTCTCTCCATAAATGCTACCTGAGATTTTTGGTGTTTCTGGCATACACTGCAGTTAAAAGGAACTCTTCGTTAGTAGGTTTGAATCTCCCCTTGCAGTGAATGTACTGATCAGATTCTGATATCTTATTAATTTCCATCAGGTAAGGATCCCAGCATATCCAAATACGGCCAGAAGGATCTTTATTGTAGTTATTCATATGCTCCCAAAAGGGACAACACGTGTTTCTGATGAGATCATATTTATCTTGCCTGACTTTGGTTTCAAGCAAACAAAAAACACTAAGTTTTTTCTCTACTCTGACCTTATTTATTTCTCTCGCTTTCACAAACTCATTTGCACCTCTCACATTCCAGAAGCACATAGATGTCATCATCGATGATTCCAGTTTTTGGAGCCTTTAGGTCTGCCCCTACTCTTCTTGCCAGTATTGTTACTCCTTGAGTTCGATTCCTTCTGTTTACTAACATCAGGTCCTCTCCTTCCACATATTTTCCCCGATCTTGTTGTAACACCAGTTGATATTTCTACAGTCGGTGTACCAGGTTCAGCCATTATCACTTCATCAGTATGAACACAATCGTGAAAATGCTCAGTCTCGACTTCCGAGATATCCGAGTCCTCAATGTCATGTACATCTGTTAGGAGATGGTATCTTCCTGATTCCAGATTGTATTATTACCATCTTCTAATTCCATGACCGAATAGAGAGGTTCCTCGTGATTTGCTTCCTGACTTTGATCTTCTCTATCCCTTCTATTTTCCTGATGACCAGCATACACAATCATAGAGGAATCCATGGTGCCAGACCCCAGAATTGCAACACTCACTTCCAAAGCATTCTGAGCAGCCTCCACTTGCTCTGCCTGAGTTTCCCCAGCCTGTGTCTTCCTATAGCTTGTTTCAGGTACTGAGCTATTAGTGGCTGATGTCGTCCTTGGTCTCCACTCTTGTGCTCTCTTGTTTCTCTTTAATCTCCTTTTTTGGCTCCTCGACATTATGTTCCTATCCACCTGAAAATCCTGCTCTTCTGGTTCTTTGCCTCTATCATGTGTCTTGTTTACATTCTCTGTAGTAGTTTGCGGCATTGAGTCATTTCCCTTTGCTGCATTCCTACATTCAGCAACTAAGTGCCCTACACACTTGCAATGGTTACAAAACTTAGGAATCGATCCAAATTGGATTTTCTGCCAGAATTCAATCCCTAGTTCAGGCAATTCCACAAATATTTGGTCCGGGATTGGAGAGGCTAAGTCGATATCAACCAAAACGCTGGCATAGTATCCATTCGTTCGTTCCAGTGAGTTCAGGTCAACTCGAATCGGGTAGCCAAGACCTCGTCCCATACTCATGAGTATTTCCACTTCCCAGTACTCAAACGGCAATCCTGGAAACTTAACCAAAACAAACGCAGATGTTTGTCGATGAGTTTCGATATTAAAGTTTGGTGTCCATTTAGTGAATCTGACCAGTTGACCCTGCAAATACCAAGGACCACCAAAGAAAATTCTATTATAGTCTTCCTCATTAGAGAATCTAAACAAAACATATCCTTTCCCCAAAGGTGAAATCTTGAAGGTTGTAGACAATCCCCAATCAGTGCTGACTGCTGATCTGATGGTGTCTAGGTTCAGATATTTAGCTTCCAGCCTAGTGATTAATGCAAACTTACAAGCTTCTATGCCTTTTTCTACCGCAGCTCGGGGGATTTTAATTGCCGATTTATCTCCTTTGTGCATTGGATGTGGAAGACTTGAGATGTCCACAGTTTGTTTCATCCTACCTCGAGCTATATCAGCATACGAGTCCCTGGTGGACGAAACACTGTTTCTGAGCTCTCCTTGTCTTGATGTTTCCACTCCACCAACATCTAAAGACCTTGTAAACCTTACTTGATGTCGGTCACTATTGAATCCAAATGGAACCGATGTCATCGTACTCAGAAGGAACTGATTTCAAAAGGGAAACTTGTTTTTGCCAACTGCGAACTCCCACTGTATCCAGTGGAAGATTTTACCAGCAGAAGAAAGAGAATATGAGAAAGGTGTTTGCTTCCACCGTTGAACTCTCACTGTAGGCAGTGAAGAATTTTAACAAAAGTGGGAAAAAAAATGCGCTAGAATAAGATAAGAAAACTTGGAGAAGGGTTTCGTTTACTATACTCGGTAAGAAATAAGGGTACAGGATCAGGGAGCCACTTACGTAATCTCGCTACCTGTCTCTCCTAAAGCTGTCCCCATTTTCAAAACCTCCTATTCAAAATAAACACCTTACTAGTCTCTCTAACTATATCTTTCTTAAGAGCTAAGTCTTGTTTTATGTAAAGGAGGAGACTAGATCCACAATTTCGTGCATGGGCTGAGGTCTCATGTTTTAGGCCGGAAAATCGAGCCCAAAGCCCAATTTCTTTAGTCCACATAGCCCATTTCAGCTGGCTTTGACTTCAGCAGACTTTTCATCCACTTTTGCTCCTCTTATTGGGTCAAAGCTTGGACCATTGAAAAGCACTTTCCGAGCCGGTTGTTTTGAAGTAAGGTAGGCCCAAATCCGAGGCCTGAGTCCAAAGATATGGTCTTCGGAAGTTCTGCTGACTTGTGCACTGTTTCTGCCCGTGTTGACTTTTCAACTTTTGACCGGGCTTCATAAAGGCTTTGTCTTCTTGAATCTTGGCCTTTATCACAGAACTTCTTAGCAACCAACCCTTTGCTCCTTTATATCGCCAAAGTGGCACATTTCTGCACATAATTGAGTTCCATGCCTGAAATACATAAAAGCACGTAATTAGCATTAACTCTTATTTATTACTCGCATAATTGGTCTAAAAGTAGTATTATTAAGGGGTTAAAACTACAGTTTTGGGCTCTTATCAACCATAATGGGATTTAAGGGCATCATATTACGTTTGGTGATTCACCCCAGTTGTTGGCAACGAACACACGTCTTGCAATGCACTTGGGCATTTTTAAAAATGGTAGTCCCCAATAAAACCCACATTGAATAACTTTAGCTGCTGTTTTTATACCACTAAAATGGCCACCACACTCTTTGTCATGGCAGAATGATAAAACCTCATTATACTCCCACTGGGGAATACAATGACGAATAATCTGATCCGCACAATACTTAAAAAGGTAGGGCTCATCCCAGTAGTATAGCTTAACTCTGGCCAAGAACTTCTTACGTTCATTTCTTGACCAAACATCAGGAATAATATCATAAGCTAAATAATTCACAATGTCAGCATATCATGGTGTAGAAAAAATAGCATAGAGATGCTCATCAGGAAAAGAGTCAGGTATGGACTCAGAATTACTATCACTGTCATTTGTTAGTCTAGATAAGTGGTCGACAACTACATTTTGGACCCCTCTTTTATCCTTAATTTCTAAGATGAACTCTTGCAGGAGAAGAATCCATCGGATCAATCTCTGTTTAGCATCCTTTTTTGCGAGAAGGTACCGAAGGGATGCATGGTCCGTGTAAACTAAAGTCTTAGTACCAACCAAATAAGGACGAAACTTATCTAAAGCATAAACCACAGCTAAAAATTCTTTTTCCGTAGTTGTATAATTTCTTTACGCATCATTTAAAGTTTTACTAGCATAGTAAATAATAGTGGACTTAACATCTAGTTTCTGTCCTAACACAACACTAACAGCATAATCACTAACATTACATATAAGTTCAAAAGGTTTAGACCAATCAGGAGGCTGTATAATCGGTGCAGATGTTAAAGTGGCTTTTAAAGTTTCAAAAGCCTA
This sequence comes from Coptis chinensis, assembly GCF_015680905.1. Lineage (NCBI taxonomy): Eukaryota > Viridiplantae > Streptophyta > Magnoliopsida > Ranunculales > Ranunculaceae > Coptis > Coptis chinensis. The sequence goes on from NC_141459.1 coordinate 38,822,762, forward strand.
TTTGTAGTTATAATTAAAATCAAAGATGGCATCTTTTAAAAGCAGATTAGTTAAAAGCCTAGCTATTTTTGAAAAATCCTTGATAAATTGCCTATGAAAACCTGCATGGCCTAGAAAGGCTCTAATGTCACGGACAGTCCGTGGTATAGGTAGAGACGCTATCTTATCTAATTTGGCCTTATCTACTTCGATGCCATCACTAGATACAATATGACCTAGCACTATTCCTTTTTTAACCATGAAATGATATTTTTCCTAATTTAAAACTAGACTCTTCTCTTCACACCTGTCAATACCTTAGACAAGTTAGACAGATAGTCACTGAAAGAGTCTCCGTAGATAGAAAAATCATCCATGAAAACTTCCATGAAGCGCTCTACCATGTTACTAAAGATATGAAGTATACACCGCTGGAAGGTACCAGGAGCATTACAAAGGCAAAAAGGCATTCGCTTATAGGCATATGTTCTAAAAGGACATATGAAGGTAGTCTTTTCTTGGTCATCAATATCGATAATAATCTGAAAATAGCTAGATTAGCCATCTTAAAAACAATAATAAGCATGATCAGCTAGACGTTCGAGCATCTGATCTATAAAGGGTAAAGGAAAATGATCCTTTCTTGTCATGCCATTTAAACGTCTGTAATCAATACAGATCCTCCATTTCATAGGAACACATGTGGAAACATATTCACCATTAACATTACGCACAATGGTAACCCCCGATTTCTTATGAACTACATGAATGGGACTTACCCATTCGCTATCGGAAATGGGATATATGATACCTACATCGAGTAACCATAAGAGTTCTTCCCTGACCACCTCTTTCATGGTAAGGTTCAAGCAACGTTGAGGTTCGCGAGAAGTCTTTGCATTATCCTCCAAATGGATATGATGTGTGCATACATTAGGGTCAATCCCTTTAATGTCGTCTAGGGACCAACCAATAGCAGAACGATGTTCCCTAATCACCCTAATCAAACGTGCCTCTTCATCAGCAGACAACAGAGAAGATTTAATTACCGGATAACTACCATCCAGATTAAGTTGAATATACTTCAACTCAGAAGGAAGAGGTTTAAGCATAGGGGTGGGAGGAATGTCGATCAAGGCTTCTAGAGGTTCCTCATCGTGAATAGTGAAGACTTGTTTAGGTAGAAGACCATCAAACTCGGTAGATGGAGCTACAGAAGGATCTAAGATAGGTGTAAACTCGAAAAGGGCGTTGACTTCCTCTATGTAGGAGTCATCGTCAAAATTTGAACTTCCAAAAGAAAGGAATTTATGCATCTGATTTTCTGGAAACGTGTTGTTGAAATAATCTTGAGCTAAGCTCTCGATCATGCTAACCTCCCTATCTATGGACAAATCTAGTAACTGTTTCATCATTTTAAAAACATTTACCTCAACAGAAAGATGGCCAAAAGACATGGACATCGAACTATCACGACAGTTTATAAGCGCATTGGTAGTTGCCAAGAAAGGATGCCCTAAGATGATAGGAACAGAGTCGTTAGCGACTTCTCTATCGAGGATAACGAAATCAGTCGAATAGTAGAAATCCTGAACCTTAACAAGCACGTTTTCAACAACACCCTTAGGATACTTAATAGATCGATCAGCTATTTGTAACATCATTTTAGTAGGTTGCATCTCATGTAGACTTATTTGTTTATATAAATAATAAGGGAGTAGGTTAACACTCGCCCCCAGGTCTATTAAAGTAGTTGTTGTGTGAGTATCCCCTAAGGTACATTGTACAATAGGACGACTATGGTCCTTGTACTTAACGATTCCATTATGTTCGGATAAAGTTGGAAACTGTTCAGTTAAAAAGACGTCTTTAGGAATATTTGTTTTACGCCTAGTAGTGCACAACTCTTTGAGAAACTTAGCATGGTGTGGTAACTTTTTAATAGCTTCAAGAAAAGGCAAGTTTATCGTTAGATTTTTAAAAACTTCCCTAATCTCACCAAAATTCGTATCCTTGGTTAACATGGCTAATCTCTGGAGAAACAGTGGTTTCTCTCTATATTTAGCATATGGATCAACAAGATATTTAACCTTGGCCTTTTGTTTCTTAGGTTGTGGTTTAACCGGTACCTCTACATGGGTAGGATCTTCAGTTTCTATTTCGGCATCTAGTAAGTTTTCATTTGTTATGACTACTGGTGGTGTAACAACGGGCACATTTACGGTGTTATCAACCACATTGCCAGAATGGAGAGTGGTGATAGCATTTAACTCACCTACATTTCCATTTTCATTACTAGTATGAACGGTTACCTCAAAGGCTGTGTTTGGTGTTTTAGGATTAGGTATAGCTTGAACTGGAAACACACCTTTTGGTTATACTTTCTCTTAGGCTAACTGTTGTAAGGAATGTTGGATGGACTATAACATCTGTTGTTGGGTTTGCATGAATGCGTCGAAACGATCCGGTTGTGGAGGAGTGGTTGTTACAGGTGGTGTGATAGGAACTATCTCACGTTGATTATTAACAGGTGGGTTATGATAGTTATTATTAACCAGAACGATACCTCTATTAGCATTATAATTATTATTGTTATAATTATTATAATTACTATGCCCTTGTCATGGTGGAGCTTGGTTGTAATTGTTTGCTGGCTTAACATTTTGATTATTATACCCTGGAGGTATAATTTGTTGATTATTTCTCCAACTGAAGTTGGAATTTTTTTCTCCATGGGGCATTAGGAATAGAATAGCTATTAATGGAGCAAACATTATCTGGTTGTGATGATAATTGTTCATATGCAAAAGGGCAATAGGAGTCGGGATGCTCAGGGCTCAAACTGAAATTACATGGAATAGAATTGACATTCATGACAGGGGTAGGCTTTTGTTGAACAAAAATAGCTTCTACCTTTTTAGTGAGGGATTCAATTAGAGTTTTAAGCTCAGAATCTGATTTAACCTCAAACATACTAGCAGCCTTAACTGTTGAAGAAGAACTAGCGGAGCGGGGGATATCATCACTACCCCCAAGTTATTATTACGCTTTGTTTGATCTTCTAAAAACCTATAAGCCTCTGAGGCTCCTTACTGAGGAAACTACCCACATTCATTATATCAAGAACCTCTTCATGATGGTGTAAAAGCCCCTTGAAAAAGGAACGAACTAATGTGTCTTCCGCACGGTTATGATATGGAAACTCTATAAGAAGATCAGTGAAACGATTCCAGGCCTCTAAAAAGGATTCATGAGGATTCTGGCAGAAAAAATGAATCTTGTAAAGCATTTCATCTATCTTTAGTGGTGGGTAAAATTGTTTCATAAACAATTGAACAAGTTTGGCCCATGAGTCCACAGAATTAGGCGCTTGGGCAATTAACCAAGATGTCGCCTTATCAGCTAGGGTGAAAGGAAACACCCTCAGTTTAATTTGTTCGGCGCCTACCATAGGATGATGGAATGTGGTAAGAACTTGTTTAATCTTACGCATATGCTGATAAGGCTTCTCATGGTCTAACCCATGAAAAACTGGTAACAAATTAAATATATTCGGGGGGATTCGGAAATCCCAAACTGGGTCTGCAAGAATGATGCAAGACTTAGGGCTATCGTTCAGGGCTTTGTAAAAGTCAGAGAGAGGAGTCTGTCTTTCTTCAGCCATTAATTTAGGTGTAGTGTGTGGTATACTAGGTAGGTGTGTGCGTTGACGTTCACGATAGATCACGTTAGACGTTTTTTCCTTACCTTACCTTAATCTCATGCAAGGCTAAGTCCAATGTTATAGAAACACAACAATAGTCAAAATAACCCTGATATGCTAGAATAAATCCTCTAACAAGAGAGGCGAGGAGTAGAAGAAGGAGTACCTGAATGTCTCCTTGCTACACGTTTGAATAGCATCTTGTATACGCGATTTCAGTGTATTCAGGAAGATAGCAACACTGAATAACTTTGAACAAATGAAAGTTTAAACTAACCTGTGAAATCAGTCTTATTTAGAAGAGGGCGTGGGGTGCGCTTGGAGTTGTGCTAAAATGGGCGCGAGGCACGCTCTTGCCTTGGACGATGTCCAGGCGCTTTAGCGTGGGGCGCGTTTGGAATTGTGCTAAAATGGGCATAGGGCGTGCTCTTGCCTTGGACGATGTCCAGGCACTTTGGCGCGGAGCACGCTCTTGTATTTCTGCGAAAAATATCAGTTTCTGAACCAAACAAACATTGTTAGAACCAAACAAGGGTGGGTGGGTTTAATGGGATTTTAGTAGGATTAACACTACTAAAGGAAATGAAGCTAAACATAACTAATATGGCTGCGGTGCCATTTGATAAATGTAAAAACAATAGTTTTACCTACTCTTAACTAGTTATGCTATGAATAAGTAAAACTAAATGAAATTTACGCTATATGATCAAAGTTCTACTCTCGTTATCGTTCAATATATGGAGTAGAGAATTAGTTCCACTCCTAACTCGTTTAGATGCAACGTTTCCTAGTTTAATTAATTCTAACAAAATCGATGAGAGTAATGAAATGAAAATATACTAATGTGGTGATTGAATATTAATAGAAATGATGTAATTTATACTACGACAATTCAATACTAAGATGTGAATATCAAGAAGGAATTAGGGGGATTTGATTCTACCTTGAATTCAACTTAATAAACTAGCATAGATTTGTTGTAATCCTAATCTTTATGTTTTCACATAAAGATTGGGTCTTTCTAATCTCTAATTATTCATGGCAATCTCTACTAACTAATAATTAGTATCTGAGGCAATTTAAACCCATTCTCATGGCGAATTAACTACCTTCTAGAGTGGAATAGATTATTACAACTATTTCTACACTAATACAATCAATTTTTCATCAAAGCTTTCTCAAACCCCTTTAATGGAGGTTTTGACTTTGATTCATCAAACTATTATTAATAAATAAATAAGAAGAAGACATCCTTGAAGAAATATAAAATTACTTTATTAATCTAATGAAAAAGAGTCTAATGATTCAAAACTGAATGAAAACTAAGTATTGACTAATTAATTAAATCTAATCTATATTATGAATCTAATCCAGTCCTTAAGAGTTTGGCCTTAGTCCTCTTTATATAAAAAAGGCTAGGTCTACAAATTCATGCATGGGCTTTGGAGCCATGTTTTGGGCCATAAAATCGAGCCCAAAACTTGATTACTCCGGTCCAAAAAGGGTTTCTTTGCTAGAAATTACTGCAACAGCCTTTTTGTCCACTTTTACTCCTTTGATTGGGTTAAGGCTTGGACCATTAGAAATCTCCTTCCGATCCGGTCGTTTTGACATATGGTAGGCCCAATTCTGAGGTCTGAGTCCAAAGATACGGCCTTCGGAAATTCTGCTGATTTTTATGCGCTATTTTTGCTCACGTTGACTTTGACTTTTCAGCTTTGACCGGGTTTTAAATAGGTTTTTTCTCCTTGAATCTCGACCTTTAATCATAAAACTTCTTAGCAACCAACCTTTGCTCCTTTATCTCGCAAAAAGGGCACATTTCTGCGTATAATTGACTCCAATGCCTGAAATACATAAAAGCACGTAAACAGCAATAACTCTTATTTATTAATCACATATTTGGTCTAAAAGCAATATTGTTAAGGGGTTAAAATTATAGTTTTTGGCTCTTATCACCAACCCCTAGAACAATGCAATCTAGGGGTGGTTTGAGATCAGCTTTGTTTACTAAGGGTCGCCTATATCACCGAGTTATTCACTTGGGTTAGGACATTCTATGTCTTACGCAGTAAATCCCCCAACTCGCGTAGCTGAAGCTCTGTCTGTCTAGATTGGGTTTGTCATAGAGCCGACACGAAAGTTGTTTAAGATTATCTGTTATGGTTTGATTTCAAGTAGTAGCATCTAGAATTACAGCTTTTATGTACGAGTTTTTTAAAACATCTCTCCATAGTTTTCAAAACCAAAGGATATAAAAATAAAAGTTCTAGGCCCCTGATAGGACGATAAAATTGATATAATTTTACTAATGAATAAAGCGATGAAACTCTAAACGCAAGTAAAACTAAAACTGAACTATACTCGTGATTATCAAAGATTTCTACTCTCGATACTATTGAAGTAGAGTTAGAATAGAAGATTTGTTGCACTCCTAGTTCTTTAGCATTCAAGTTTTCTATAATTGCGAATCTATCCAAAGTTTAACGAGAGTTTTACGAAGGGAATTCTAAGAACAAGATAATATCTATAATGATTCAACTACGAAATGCTACGGGATACTAAGGTTTGAATCTATAATAAGAATTAGGGGGCGATTGAATCCACCTTGAATCCAACTTAATAGACTAGCATAGATTGTTGTAATCCAATTCTTACTTTCTTACGGTAAGAATTGGTCGTTCTAATCCCTAATTATACATGGCATCTCTACCAATTCATAACTAGCATGTGAGGACGTCCACCCATTCTCATGGCGAATCTACGACCTTCTAGAGTGGAATAGACTCTTATAAGGATTCTACACTACACAATCAAGTTTTCATCAAGGTTTCATCAAACCCCTCTAATGGAGATTTAGCCTTGATTCATCAAACTATCATTTCCATATGAATTAACACTAGACATCATAAAAAGATTGGAACTTTGCTTATTTAAACTCAAATGGAAACTACTCATGCAATAATTGATTTAAACTACTAATGACAAATAAGTAAATCTAAGAATTGAAACTAATAATTAATGGAAAACGAAATTAGATTATCAAGAACTAAATATTTTATTGATCTAACAACTAAATAACAATCATTCAATACTGAAATTAAACCAAGAATAACAACTAATTAATTAATTGAAAAACTAGATCTAGAACTAAGCTTTAATGGCTATCCTCTATCCTAAGCTAATTGATACTTAAGAGCTAAGTCTTATGTGTGGAAATGGAGGAGACCAGATCCACACTTTCATGCATGGGTTGAGGGCTCATGTTTTGGGCCGGAAAATCGAGCCCAAAGACTAATTTCTTCAGTCCACATGGCCCTTTTCAGCTGGCTTTGACTTCAACTAGCTTTTTGGCTACTTTTTCTCCTCTGATTGGGTCAAGGTTTAGACCATTGGAAAGCCCTTTCCGAGCCGGTCGTTTTGAGATAAGGTACGCCCAATTCTAGGGCCTAAGTCCAAAGATACGATCTTCGGAAGTTCTACTGACTTTTGCGTGCTGTGTCTGCCCGTCTTGGCCTTTAATCACATAACTTCTTAGGAACCAACCCTTGATCCTTTATATCGCCAAAGTGGCATATTTCTGCACATAATTGACTTCAATGCCTGAAATACATAAAAGCACGTAATTAGCATTAACTCTTATTTATTACTCGCATAATTGGTCTAAAAGTATTATTGTTAATGGGTTAAAACTACAGTTTTGGGCTCTTATCAAACCACCCCCAAACAGCATTTTGCTTGTCCTCAAGAAAATATGAGAAATTAGCATAAGTGACCAAAAATGAAGTCCTAACTAATCTCATTTCGTCGAGTGCGATTGTATTGACCAAATGTAACAAGGCCTTAAGCCAATAAGAATTCCCTAGTGAACGAGTTGTAGCCTCGTGAGAGTTTTCTAGTGAAGGTACTCACAAACTTCATCTATACTACAACGACTCAGAAATAAAACTATTGCTTCCTTATCTATGTCTCAATTATCTATACATCTCACTAGCAATGAATACATAATAATCAAGTTGAAACCTAAGCTAATATATGCATAATAATCAATCATATACGAATAAACATATATATAATGAGTAATACTATGAGATGAACTAGCAGGTCCATTTCTGAAAACTCAGAATAGCGTCCTTAAGTAGGTCCTCACATAAATGTTAAGACAAAAGCTACTCTGATTTTTCCGCTCAAGTTTACATCTACTCCAAATTAGTGGGCACACTTTATCTTACAAACTCAATGACACACAAGGAAGCCGGAGTCGATCAAACACATATGCCACTTACTATCACACTAACCTATTCCTAATTCAGCTAGAGGTCTTTATTAGGTGTTGCAGGGATTAAGAGATGGTTTAAGAAGGAAGGAAATGGATATTCAAAAATGACAAGTCTGAGATAATAAATTTTTCATATTATGTAACTAGAGAAAACCTTGTTCTTTACTTTTGCTTTTACACTTTGTTTCCATCCTTAGCCATATTTTTCTTTTTCTTTGGCTTTTGACTCCTTTGATTCTATTTTTGGAGTTCTAACTTTTTATTTTCTTTTATTTATTTTTTTTTTTTATTTGGATGGAAACTTACTTTTCTCAATAGAAGCGACTAACAAATTCTTGATTTCAAAGGTTCTTCCCTTTTCTATTCTTCATCTCTATTCTCAGACTTATTCAAAGAATTGGGTAGGTTGATTTTTATTTTTATTTTTTTTTTGTAATAGGGTAAAGGATTTGCGGTTTATGGAAGGCTCAAGAAAGGCTTAGAGGGACGACTAGCGGAAAATAATTCATAGGTTTGAATTTCTGGCTATATTAATCCAAAGAGGGCCTAAATTCTCGCTTAGGATATGGTATAGTGATCAAGCAAGTGGACGTGTGATTTTTCTATCCGGATTTTACTTCTCCCTTGCATCATTTCTCAAATGTTTCACTCATATAAGGCTTTAGGCTATATTCTCACAAGATTTGTAGAATAAGTACTCTAGCCTATATTTCAGAAACTTACTGCCAACAATCATAGATACTCATGTAACATATTTATAGATAGATGCAAGGATTATTACCTACATATTAGCCTAAGTTTCTAAAAACTATTCTAATGCAAAAGCTACGTGAGACTTCTAGATTATTGAGAGCATAGAGAAAGAAAACAATACCAATATTCCTAAGTGTATAACATACTTTTTATTTATATTTTTAAAAAATTTGTATGCACTCGTTTATTTTTTAAATAGAAAACAGGTGCATATTATCCATAACTATATCCTAACAGATGTCTTAATTACACGTGTTTCTATGCCCCCAAACAAGAAGCATGCTTTATCCTCAAAGTATTTAAATAAATAGGTTAGAAAAATACCATTGAAACGCGTGAAATTCTGGAACATCTACAAAACAAGGTTAAACATACTAATATAGAAAAGAAAAACTGACACAACTCTATAAGAGTTCCACCCGTAATGAGGTTAATGAGAAATAAATTGCTTGGGACATAAGCAGACACTAACTGAAATAAAAACTAACCTTAACTCCCGTTTCTAAGCATTATCCTCTTCATCTTTCATAAAGAGATGCGGTTCCTTCACATCCTGCCATGCCATGATGATTTGCCAGGCTTCACTCCACTTATCTTCTACAATAGCTAACCTGTCAAGCGCCACTTGGTCGGATGGGGTGTAAGGTGCAACCAGATGAGGTTGTACCCTCCACCCTTGCCAAGTCATTGTACGGAACGATCGAATAATACAATTGGTGGATCTCACAATGTCGACCCCAACCCAATCCGTGAAATGGGCACAAAAAACAGGGAAGAAACATAGCATATTATGGCAAACTAAAATAGGCATAAGAAGGTACTTATGCCTCTTGCTATGGGCTCGGGCTAAACTAGACATTAGGGTTTGGGGAATATCATAGAGTGTACGTCCCCCAACTAAAGCGAGGAAAATATCGCAAGTTTCATCATTCACAGAAGAATAACGTCATTCCCCTCTAATGTTTAGCATGATCCAAAACATAACAGTGCCCACGTTCATAGATAAGCTACCAAGGGCGACGTTATAATCCCCTTGGTCTTCTATCCTAAAGATTCCTGCCCCGTAATGCTCATGCAAATCCTCATAGTTATACATGTATATATTATCTACCAAATAGGCCCATGAGTCTTGTATTTCGGCGGGCATAGCAAGTCGAAGCACAAAGGCTAGCAAAAACCTGGAAATTTCCTTCGGTTTATCCCCGATGGTGATGGAGAACACTTGTTCTCCATCTGGTCTATCAAAGAACTTACAATTATCATAAAAATAAGATGTAAGTGCAGGAGAATAAAGTTCATCAGGACTTACCAAAAGTGGCTCCCAGCCTGCTAGAATAATCACTTCGCGAAACCACGCACCATAGGTGTCACTTTGGAACAAGTCTTCAAAAGACTGTTCCGGTATGATACAAGGGGGTGTCATCACCAATCTACTCTCTGGAACAGCTGCAAACGATCTTGGAACAACCCACAAAAAATTGGAATTTTTTGTGCCCACGTGGTTCTGGGCGCGGGGTGCGCTCAACCTATGCCTGGGTAGGGCGCGGGGTATGCTTTGTTGATTTTCAAGTTACAGGCACTTGGGCGCAGGGCGCGCTCACTTTATACCTGTGATGGGCGCAGGTCGCGCTCAGGATGAAAACTAGAATTCCAATATTGTGGGCGCAGGTCACGCTCCGCTCTAGGCTTGGTAGGGCACGGGTCGCGCTCTGATGAAATTTTGGCCGGCAAAGCGCCTAGGTGCGTGGTAAGGCCCATCTCGGCCTTGGATAGCCGAAATTTCTTCGAAGTTGCTAAAAAGGTGAAGAAAAATAGGAAACGTGGGAGTGAAAGGTGAGAGATGATAGTGAGGTGTAGTGTGGGTTGTGAGTGTATAATGAATGAAGTTTTTATAGGTTTTAAGTTGCTAAAACGAATTGGGAAGTTGCCAAAAAGCTTTAAGGCAATTGCCGGAAACAAAAAATTTCCAAAACCGAAAACGGAAACAACTCATATTCTTGATTCTAAAACAACTCTAATATCTTTTAGATTGAATTTATGATAGAAACTGCCTAACTCATCGAGATTTCATCCTACCACAATATCTATTCATAGCCATGCCCATATCGACAATATTCTCAACCCTCACTCCAAAACTAATTCTAAACTGGAGGATCATATCACAAATCATGCTAGAGTAAATAATATCACCCCCAAACAATTCGGGAAGGTGGGATTAACGATAAAAACAATGCACAATTTGAAAAGAACCATATTATATTAAAAATTGAACTTCAAATACAAACTACCGAATTCAAATTTAACTAATGTATTCAAAACTTCAAATCCGATTTCTATGCCCCCCCCAAACAAATTTTTGGCATCGAAGTTTAGAAAATTTGTTTTAAAAGCGGTCTTTTAAAGTCAGATTCCCAAGACTTCCTAAATTACTATTTTTATGATTTTAACAATTTTTATTTTTAGGAATAAGATTTAATATAAGAAAAACAAGAAAGCAATAAAATCATAATTCACACCATAGAGGAACATGACTCAAAATCCGAGAAAACATGCAAGAGTGGAAAACTTGAATTATATTTAACGTGGACTTAGGGTCCGGTACTTACAGCCACACACTCCATAAGGAGGGCCCGGTTACCTGAGTGGTGCACTTATCAATATATGGAATTATAAGGAAGTACACCAAACAACAAAATGAGCCGTTTATAGTCAGATACTCGAGACTTAAACAAATAACTGGATATATATATATATATATATACCCTTCAGTTTTCCATATATCAACAACCTAAATAGTTGGGGGTCTTTCCATAAATAAATAACATGGAATGCACCCCTAAACAGAATCAAGCGCCAAGATTCTCTACGACGCAACTTATTGAAATGAAAGCGAAGTCTGATGGATCTAGAACGTAATCGCGCATGCACCTTATTTTTCATCTTTGAACGAGAGGGTGTCCAAGTGAATGATTGTGAGAAAATGGATGTTTGTGGAAGATATGGTGGATATGGATGAATTTTAGACGTAAGGAATGGAAGAAATGAGAATGTGGGTTTGGCACAAAACTCATTCATGGTGTAGGTGGGAACTGTCTCAATTCTGAAAATGAAGGTGGCAAGTGCCTTTCCCTTGGGAATTATTCTTGTATTAAAAGGATTTAGAAAATCATTAAGTACAGAAGAAACAAAAGGGTCAAGCGCAAACTCCAGGTTCCGTTGAAAAGGTGGAAAGTGGGGAAAATTGGTGATGGAAGATGAATGAGTGTCAGCTAGAGCTCTCAAGTCTAGATCATTAGAAGCCTTTAGATATACCAGACATTCCTCAATAGGTGGGTCAAAAAAATCACTGGGATAGAGGGTGAAAAATTTATCTTCCGTCATAGCGTCAAGGGATAAATAGATGTTGGCAGGGTGGGACCCGCGTGGTGGCAGGGAAAGGTTGCAAAAAAGTTGAAGGAACTCTTCCTCAATTTTATCTATGTCCAAGGAGTCCTTGTCGAAGTTTGAGCTTCCAAAGGAAAGGAATTTGTGCATCTGGTCATCTGAAAACGTGGTTTTGAAAAATATGAGCGAAGCTCTCAATCATACTAACCTCTTCATCGATATTCGTATCAGGAAACTATTTGATTGTTTTAAAAACATTGACCTCAATGGAAAGATGGCCAAAGGACAAGGGCATCAACCCATCACGGCAGTTTATAAACGCATTGGCAGTTGCCAAGAAAGGGCGCCCTAAAATGATCAAAATAGAATTGTTAGCGACTTCTGTATCAAGGATAACAAAATCCGCGGGATAGTAGAAATCTTGAACCTTAACCAGCACGTTTTCCACTACACCTTTAGGATACTTGATAGACCTATCAGCTAATTGCAACGTCATTGTTGTAGGTTGCATTTCCTGTAGACCTATTTATTTATATAAATAATAAGGGAGTAAGTTAACACTCGCATCGAGGTCTAATAAAGCAGTGGTCATGTGAGTACCCCCTAAGGTGTATTGTACAGTAGGACGAATAGGGTCCTTGTACTTAACGATTCCATTGTGTTCCATTAAAGTTGGAAATTGTTCAGTTAAAAAGGCGTCTTAAGGAATCTTTGTCTTACGCCTAGTAGTGCACAACTCTTTAAGAAACTTAGCATGGTGAGGTAACTTTTTAATCGCTTCAAGAAAAGGTAAGTTTATCGTTATATTTTTAAAAATATCCCTAATCTCTTCAAAATTTGTATCCTTGTTTAACATAGCTAATTTCTGAGGAAACGATGGTTTCTCTCTATATTTAGCATATGGATCAACAGGATGGTTAACCTTGCTTTTCTATTTCTTAGGCTGTGGTTTAACTAGTACCTCTACAGGAGTAGGATCTTCAGTTATTATTTCGGTATCTAGTTCGATATCCAGTGTAGGGATTACTGGTGGGGTAACTATAGACATAGTTACTTTGTTATCAACCACTCTGCCAGAACGGAAAGTGGTGATGGAATTTATCTCACCTACGTTTGCATTTTCATTACTAGTATTACCGTTTACCTCAAAGGCTATGTTTGGTGTTTTAGGATTAGGTATCGCTTGTCCTGGAAACACACCTTTGGGTTGTACTTTCTCTTGAGCTAACTGCTGTAAGGAAAGTTAGATAGCTTGTAAAATCTGTTGTTGAGATTGCATAAAGGTATCAAAACGATCCGATTGTGGAGTAGTATTTGCTACTGGTTGTGTGACAGGAACTATGTCACGTTGATTATTAATGGGTGGATTTTGGTAGTTATTATTTATCAAAATGATACCTCTATTAGTATTATAATTATTATTGTTATAATTATTATAACTACCCTGACCTTGTCCTTGTCGTGGTTGAGCTTGGTTATTATAATTATAATTATCATAACCTTGTCCTTGCCTTGGTGGACCTTGGTTGTAATTGTTTGTTGGCCTAACATTTAGGTTAAACAACCTTGGAGGTTGTTGATTATTTCGCAAACCGAAGTTGGGATTTTTTTCACCAAGCTGCGTTAGGTTCGCTATTAATGGAACAAACATTATCTTATTGTGATTGTTGTTGTTCATAGGCCAAAGGACAATAGGAGTCGAGATGCTCTAGACTCAAACAGAAATTACATGGATTGGAGTTGACATTCATGATGGGGATAGGCGTTTGTTGAACAGAAATAGCCTCTACCTTTTTAGTTAGAGATTCGATTAAATTTTTAAGTTTAGGATCGTGTTTCATCTCAAACATACCGGCAGCCTTTACTGTTGTAGAAAAACTAGCGTTGCGGGAGATATCGTCACTACCCCCCCCCCCCCTAGTTATTATTACGCTTAGTTTGATCTTGTAAAAATCTATAAGCCTTTGAGGCTCCTTTACTTAGGAAACTACCCCCATTCATTATGTCAAGGACTTCTTTATGGTTGTGTAGAAGTCCTTTGAAAAAGGCACGAACTAACGTGTCTTTTGCAAGGTTATGGTGTGGACACTCTATAAGAAGATCGGTGAAACGATTCCAATCCTCTGAAAATGATTCTTGAGGATTCTGTCAAAAGAAATGAATCTTGGAAAGCATTTCATCGGTCTTCAGTGGTGGGTAAAAATGTTCCATAAATAGTTGAACAAGTTTAGCCCAAGAGTCCACAGAATTAGGCGCTTGGGCAGTTAACCAAGACGCCGCCTTGTCAGCTAAAGTGAAGGGAAAAACCCTCAGTTTAATTTGTTCAGCACCAACGATAGGATGGTGGAATGTAGTAAGGACTTGGTCAATCCTACACACGTGCTGATAAGGTTTTTCATGGTATAACCATGAAAAATGGGTAACAAATTAAATATATTTGGGGGGATTCGAAAATCCCCCACTGGGTCTGATAGAACGATGCAAGATTTAGGGCTATCGTTCAAGGCTTTGTAAAAGTCAGAGAGAGAAGACTCTCTTTCTTCAGGCATTATTTTAGGTGGTGTGCGTGTTATGCTAGCTAGAGGTGTAGTGAGTGGTATACTAGAAAGGTGTGTTTGTTAACGTTGCCGGTTGATTACGTTAGCCATTTTTCTTCGACCTGACCTTAATCTCATGCAAGGTTAAGCCAATCTTAACAAAACACAATAACACTCCAAACAATCCTGATATGCTAGTATGATCCTCTAACAGGAGATGCGAGGTATGGAAGAAAAGAATTCCTGAATGCCTCCTTGCTTCACTTATGAATATCGTCTTGCTTACGCGTGGTCAGTGTGTATAACAAGTTAAAACACTAAAAACTATGAAGAAATGGAAATTTGAAACAAACCTGTGGAAATCAGGTAAATTCAACAGAGGGCGCAGGTCGTGCTCAGAATAGGCCTAGGTAGGGCGCAGGTAGCGCTCAGGTTCAAGCTGGAGTTCCAGGCGTTTGGGTGTAGGTCGTGCTCAAATTTAGCCTTGGTAGGGCGTGGGTCGAGCTCAGGGTAAAATTCAAGGTCCAGGCGCTTCAACACTGGGGGCGCTCGTGTTTTGCCTTGAATCCAACTTAATAGACTAGCATAGATTGTTGTAATCCAATTCTTACTTTCTTACGGTAAGAATTGGTCGTTCTAATCCCTAATTATACATGGCATCTCTACCAATTCATAACTAGCATGTGAGGACGTCTACCCATTCTCATGGCGAATCAACGACCTTCTAGAGTGGAATAGACTCTTACAACGATTCTACACTACACAATCAAGTTTTCATCAAGGTTTCATCAAACCCTTCTAATGGAGGTTTAGCCTTGATTCATCAAACTATCATTTCCATATGAATTAACACTAGACATCATAAAAAGATTGGAACTTTGCTTATTTAAACTCAAATGGAAACTACTCATGCAATAATTGATTTAAACTAATAATGACAAATAAGTAAATCTAAGAATTAAAACTAATAATTAATGAAAAACAAAATTAGATTATCAAGAACTAAATATTTTATTGATCTAACAACTAAATAACAATCATTCAATACTAAAATTAAAACAAGAATAACAACTAATTAATTAATTGAAAAACTAGATCTAGAACTAAGCTTTAATGGCTACCCCTATCCTAAGCTAATTGATACTTAAGAACTAAGTCTTGTGTGTGGAAATGGAGGAGACCAGATCCACATTTTCGTGCATGGGTTGAGTGTCCATGTTTTGGGCCGGAAAATCGAGCCCAAAGCCTAATTTCTTCAGTCCACACGACCCTTTTCAGTTAGCTTTGACTTTAATAGGCTTTTTGTCTACTTCTGCTCCTCCTATTGGGTCAAGGTTTAGACCATTGGAAATCTCTTTCCGAGCCGATCGTTTTGACATAAGGTACGCCCAATTCTGAGGCCTGAGTCTAAAGATACGATCTTCGGAAGTTCTGCTGACTTTTATGTGCTGTTTCTGCCCGTCTTGGCCTTTAATCACAGAACTTCTTAGCAACCAAACCCTTGCTCCTTTATATCGCCAAAGTGGCACATTTCTACACATAATTAACTTCAATGCCTTAAATACATAAAAGCACGTAATTAGCATTAACTCTTATTTATTACTCGCATAATTGGTCTAAAAGTATTATTGTTAAGGGGTTAAAACTATAATTTTAGGCTCTTATCAGCCCCGGAGTAACCAAAATGATACCGGATTAACGTATAACTTTATCTTCTTATCAAAACCTCTATATGGTTAGAGATATATTTTGATTGAGAAAACCAACTAGAAAAAAAAAAGACGAGGAGTCTCCAAACGATAATTAAACAAATATAGTAACCCAAAGTGAAACTATTCTCTGTTTAATTCTATCTTTTACCTCCAACTCTCTATTTTGTCTTGAAAATCTGATGTTAAAAAACTCAACTTGTACAAAATTTTCCTTAAAAATCTTTTGCCCTTCTCAATCTCTCTCTTTTCTGAAAAACTTTTCTAAAATGTCTTCTTTATTAGCAAACAAAAACCCTCCACCTAGAAAGACTAGATGGATAAGTTTCAATGATCGTGTACAAGCACTTCATAGAGAACTGCAACTTAAGATATGGACACATATACCGAAAATCATTCTTGGTTTAGGTAAGAGTTCATACGCACGTAAGAGACGAGCTATGAGAGAAGGCTGGTGCTTGAACTGTCAAACACCAACTTGCCCCGGTCTTCAACCTCATAATAATTTTGTTTATAAAATCTACACGTGTTATCCTCTAGTACATTACGCTCGGTCTAAAAGAGTAATCTAGCCATCTGGTTGGGATTGACTCAAGTTTTCAAAAACTTCTAAGTCTTGAGGATCTGACTTAAAACGACCCACCTTTTTTAAATTTCATTCAAACTTATTCAAAACCCAAAAAAAATATAACAATAATTAAATTTTTGTTCTATTATCTGTACCTATTTTCTTACAGTTCCTTTACAGTTTTTTCCATCATCTATTTTGCATGCACCGTTGGATGTGAGTTTACCCTATACTCTTACATTGTATTTTTTGTGCTGATCGTTTTAGTACCTCACAGATCAAGATCGGAGAAGTAATGAAGCGCGGATCGGCTCTTAAAGTTGGCAAGACACTAAGGACAAGATTGGAATTTCCTAATTTCATTTGGGCGTGGGCCAAAATTTCAATTTCATTAAAAAAAAGGCACGTGTGAGGCACGTGCCATCAACTACTTAACCCACGCGACTGCCCAACTTCCCATCTTCTTCCTCACGAAATCCCCAACCCTAGCCGCCCACACCAGCTAATGACCGCCCCTTCCTAGCTCGCGACCGCGACCTCACCTCAAGACACCACCACTCCAAATTTTTATAGCCTATCCCATTTTCAACCCTCATTCCAACTCAAAACCCCAATTTTATCAATCCTTACTCTAAATGGCTCGAGTTCTTAAAATCATGCCGGAGCAAAATTTTCAAAACCTCTTCAATTATGATCTATTTGAAGTACACTTCAAGGCTGAGATTAGAATAAGAGGATAGGAACCCTTGGTTTTGTTAGAAGGTGTGGCTTATTCTCCTTCTCTTACTCATTCATTTATAACTGTATGCTTAAATGGGAGGATGACCGCATCACGGTTGTCAAGGATGGTCGCTCGCTGGAGCTCACTAAGGAGGTTGTGAGTGGAGTTCTGGGGATTCATCTGAAGGCTTATGTTCAGACGGAACAGTCCCCAGACAATAAAACCATCAATGTGATAATGGTAGAGACACTTCTCGAGGGGGTGAAAAACCTCAAGTCTCACTGCTCTTTTCAGTGTTCGCTATGAAGGAACTAGCTGGCAGTATCTCAGTAGACAACCTACAACCTGCTAGGCTCAGCCAAGCCTTCGGATATAGGTAAGGCAATGCTTCATATTTTATGGATTCTTTAAGAATAGAAGAATAGCTTCTGCATCGTCTCCTTTATCTTTGAGCAACTCTGCAAACCGAAGAAGTCCACTACTCCTTTACCAGTGTTGGTCACCAAGATCATGCAGCACTTGGGGTTCTAGGCCACAGACGCCCTAGTGGAGGTCAAGGACGCTACCACAAGTCCTATATATGCCCACTGCGTCCAGAAGTTATGGCTTCCACCTGAAGCCAGAGTCGCTGAGCAAGCATGCCCGACTGATAAAATGGATTACTTCGCAGAAGATGCCACTCGACAGTTCACTCAGCCCATGGACAGAATTCACTTCCTCCATAGCGGCCAGAGGATTCTACATTCGTATCTTCACCAACTCATGGAAAGTCAGGGGAATATTATAACGGAACATCAGACTATCAAAGCGGAACATCATACCTTCAGAGAGGAGCAGCGGTCTTTCCAGCAGGAGCAACGACGTTTTCAGCGCAGTGTCACTAGAACACTACAGAGCATTAGAGACTTGCTCCCACGTAGTAATAGACACGCTAGGACCTGACGTTATCAAGGAGAAGGATCTTCTTGACGTCAAGATGTGTCACGCATAGATTCTGACTAGGCAGTTCCCTAGTGTCCGTATAGATAGTTTATTATCTTTAATTGTTGTTTTATTTTTCTTTAGTATGACATTTAATTATATGTTTAATATTATATGCTTTTTTTTTGTTTTCTTGTGGAATTTGGTATATTTGTAGAAGGTAAAACAGATAAATCATGCCAAAATTTTCAATTTTTCTTTTATGCATTTCATATATATTTTCAAAAAATACAAAAACTGAAAAAGATTTCATAGTAGAATAAATATCCCTTGTATAATAAACCATGTATTTCTCGTTCTAGATCAAACAACCCACGCCCCAAACTTATTTGGGGGTGGCGCATTTTCATCATGAAGAACAAAATACAGGTGTTTCGCCATTTTTGCTCATATTTCTATAGTAATCTCTTTCCTTATCTCCTCATACTTTGAGGACAAAGCATCGTTCTATTTAGGGGTGGTATAGTAACATTTTGCAAAAACTACACATTTTCTATATAGTAGATATAATAGTATATTTCTTTCTTTCTAAAAAAAATTCGAAAAAGACCAAAAATATTTTTCTGTATAGTATTAAAAACTTTTGTTTCCTTTTTCTATGATGAATAAAAAGTTTAGAAGTCTCATTATAGCAATAAATTAAAGATTTGTTCTTCGTTCTTAGACTAATATACGTACAATATTTTCTACATCTTTTCATGAATAACAAACATCATCATTTGTTTCTATATAACAGTGAGTTTCTCAAGCCAAAGGTAGAACAATTAAATTCCATATCCTGTGAGAATCTAGCCAAAAGCCTCATCTGAATGATTATTGAGTGATGACACAAAAGATGTCTAGATAGAAAGACAATACATCCACTTGCTTGATCACCACGCCATATCCTATGAGGGAATTTATGCCATTTTTGGATCGATATAGCCAAATAAACGTTAAAACCCCAAAAAGATAGTTTTTCCTCTAGTTAACCCTCTTGAGCCTTCAACCCTTTTCTAAAAAGCCTTTTTATTCTTCACCAAAAACTCCTAACCTGTTACAACACACAATAAAAAGATTACCCAGCTGACAAGTTGAAAACTGGATGGATATCAGAAAAAAGAAAGAGAAGACCTTGTACAAAAACATAACAATTATTTTCTTCAAAAAGAAAAGAAAAGAAAGACCCATTAAAAACCAAAAACTCCAAAAAAATCAAAGGAGTCAAAAATTGAATCTCCCAAAAGTAAAAAATCAAAAGGAGATAATATCATAAACAAAAACAAAAAGAAACAAAAGCAAAGTTAGAATTCCCAAAAATTCAAAATCATATGGAGTTACAAAGCCAAAGGGCTAAAAGAAGGTATCACAATTCGGAAGCAAAAGAACAAAACGAGGTTCTTCTCTGGTTAGACGTATCTTAAAGACTTAGTTTCTCAACTTATCAGATTTTGTTTTTCCCTTCCTTTTTCTTTCTAAACTATCACCCTAATCCCGTAACTCCTAATAAAAGACATCTAGCTCGATTAGGAATAGGATGGTATGATAGTAAGTTGCAAGAGTGATCAATCAACCCCGGTTTCTTTGGACGTCATTTGAGTATGCGAGGAATATAAATGCCCACTGCATTTCAGAGAATGAACCTTGAGTGAATCTATCAGAGAGTTGTGATTGTAACACACCCCCAGTGAGAACCTACCTTAAGGACGCTCTCCAAAAGTCTCAAAAGCAACTCTGCTTTTGCATTTCATTTCTCATGTTTTGCACATTTATCTTTCGATGATTAAATTACTGTGTATATGTTATTCTAAGTTCAAAGGAGCTTGTCTGTATTCTCTGCTAATGGGATGTATGAACTTCTGAGAATAAATAAAGAAACAAGTCCCTTTGTACTAAATAGAAGAAGTTTGTGAGTACCTTCACTGGGAAACTCTCACGAGGCTTAAAGCTCATCCACTAGGGAATTCCTAGTGGTTTAAGGTTGTGTTGCATATGATCAATGCAATCGCACTCTGCGAAACGAGATTAGTATAACTTAAAATAAATCATTCATTTGTAATCTTAGTTTTTTCTCTCATCCTTGCTTGAGGACAAACAAGATGCTATTTGGGGGTGGCGATCAGCTCCTAAATATGCATTTTATTACCCTTATATTACTGCATTATAGCCTTTCTTACATTTATTGAAAAGACAACTCATAGCTTTTATTGTCTTTTTCAAGTTACAGAGAAATTCAAGCCACTTATCATAAAAGTTACATCTTAGCACCTAAATGAGCCTTAATCACGCTTATTATGAAGACCAGAAGTTGCTATTAAAAAGTGCTAAAAAAGTAAAAGTCAACAGTCAAAGTCCTTAACTCAGAAAACTAGAAATGGAGGCCCTTATCTAAAAGTGTGGCATTCTCAAAAACCTACCTTGGTCAAGAAGGAATCATCAAGCAAAAGCAAAAGCAAAAGTGAAGTGTGAGGTGTCTCAAAAGTAATGAAGGAGGGAAAATTAGTAAAAAACAAAAGTATGGGTATATAATCTAAAAGTTAGGGAGAGAGAAGGCATTCATTATTTTAGGGTCCAAACCATTTGGTTTGTAGGATTTAGTCTTGTTTTTCAATTCAAGTCTTTTACTTTATTGTTCTTCATTTCCTTTTTTTTTTAAATCTTGTTATTTTGCTTTGTTTGTTTCAATCAACCAATCATATTTTGTTATTCTTGTTTCAATCTTCATTTCAATGCTTTATTTCAATGTTTTCATGTCATTTCCATACCAAACAACTTGAGTTTTCATGTTTTCATTAGCTTAAACTAAATAAGTCTTTACCAAGAGTCTACCTTTCTTCCTCTTAACTCCCGCACTTAAACTCTAAACAATTTAGGATGAACATCACTTCTTACAAACTCTTTTGAAGTTACTTACCACAATCAAACAACTTCAGTGAGTAAGTTTTAGTCTCGCTAAACCTTGTAGTGCATGAACGTAGTATCATGCACTTTTAGCAAGATAGCAAAACTATCCTAACATGCACAAATTATGCAGTGTATGCTCAAGCAATCGAAATTCGTTTTTGCAAGTTTGGAGTTTTGAAAATATTTGCTGGGTCTATAAATTATTATGCCATTTTCAAACAATTGGACGCAAGACTAGGATTGATCTACTACATGGTTCAGAAGAGTATGCAATCACTTCACCAAGTGGTGTGCTACCAAGAATCTCACTCACGATGAATCTTGGGGAGGGTAGTATGGAAGGCAGTTGGTCCACCGGAATCTAGTAACTAATAACTCTAAATCCTCGTGGCTATATTTTTGTCCTTTTCTGGAGGAGCGTGACTACTTTAGACTCTAGTTGATTAATTTAATTTGTTTGTTTGGTCTAGTGCTTCAAGAATCAAGAAACGTCCGATTTATCTACATTGGGGAATCACTTCCCAATGGTTGTTATGTGGCTCGGGTTCAGCCTTATGCATGATTTGAAATTACAGTGTGGAAATTAAAATTCAAACAATCACGTAAGCATGCTTGAACACACAAGATATCCTCTTACATGGGCTTCGAGGAGGTTTAGAATTTGTCTTTCAAGCCATGCTTACACCCTGTTTGAGGAGAAGGCGATGTTAGTTGGCGCATGATCTGAGAATAAGGCCCAACCGTTAGAGCGTTCCCTGTTTTAGGTTACAAAAAAGGTCTAGTTAAAAAGCCTACAATCTGGGTTTTTAATAATTAAACAACTTTGCCTTTAAGGGACCAAAACATAAAAATAAGCTAACACTAATACTAAGACTAATAGATTAACTAAATTTAATCATAGATAGAGTGTTGAATATTAAGTTGATTCAAAGTGCGCGAGCGTATGATTTACCACTCGCCTCGCACACTTGAACTTCCCAAGGCAATGAAAACTCTAACTCTTGGTAAGTTGCACAACTTCAACCAAGTGTTTAACTCATGTTAATCCACATAACCAATCAAAAACTTTTTTTTTCCTTTTTTTTCCTTTTTCTTCTTTTTTTCTTTTTATCTCTATCTATTACAACAAAGTCTACTAATGTATACTACTCTATTACAAAATCCGGATCTCTAGTTACAACCACACATTAAAAATGAATGAATTATGAAAAAATGAGAGGCAACGTCTCCGGCGCACAGGCAATCATATCGTCGATGGGCGTCGCAGCAAATAAGTGAGTGGTCGCCTCACCGGTTTTTTGCCAAGTCCAAATTTTTTCAACAACATTTCAACTCCTCTCCAACAGTTGAACCTCGAACCTGGATTTGAAATAAATCATATAAGTATTGAAAAATAATGAAATATATCAACAAAAATTTAAAAAAAAAAAAAAAAAAAAAAAAAAAAAAAAAAAGTTAGAAATGAAAGGGATAGAATGGTGCTTCCCTCCTTAGATGCTCAACCAAGCATCCATGTTCCTTCAATCCATGACGGCGGTGCCATTTAAAGTTGGTTTAGTGGTAAGTAGGCTTCAAAGATTATTTGATTGAGGTTCACCATAAATTGTTTAGAACTTGGATAGAATGGGAGTTGTGAAGGAGAAAATGTAGTATTCTTTAGCTTTAAGAACTTGCTCTTATGGACTCTATTTGTATTGAATGAACACTTTGAAAAGAAACAACTTGATTGATTGAAGAATTCTTGAAAAGAACTTGTTGATTGAATGATTGAAAACATAAACTTGAAAGAAATAACTTGATTAAATTGAAAAACATAAACTTGAAAGAAATAACTTGATTGAATTAAAGAACAAAAAGTAAAACAAACTTGAATGTCAATGACTTGAAAAATAAATCCTACACTACTCCTACATGACACTAGAATAAGTCTAGGTGTATTCTCTCCTCCTACTTTTTGGTTCTTATACCCCTATTTTTACAAAAGTCCTATTTGCCCTCTCCCTCTACAACCAAGACACCTCACCATGGGTGCTTTATGCTTTTCCTTTTTGCTTTTTCATTTCTTCTTGATCAAGCTAGGTTTTGAGAAAGTCTTCTTTTGTTTCAAGGCCAGCCATCTTTAGCCTTCTGAGTCAATAACGTGACTTTCACTTCTCTGGTTTTGAGTTCTTGACCTTTGACCTTTGACTTTGACTTTGACATTTTTAGAACTTTTTCATAGCAACTTCGAGTCTTCATAATAAGCGTAAATAAGGCTCATTTTGGTGCTAAAATGCAGCTTTTAAGATAAGTAGTCTAAAATGCTCTGTAACCTGAAAAAGGCAATAAAAGTTATGAGTTGTCTTTTCATTATGCGTAAGAAGGGCTGTAATGCAGTAATGTAAGGGTAATAAAATACACATTTGGGAGATGATCACTGGACCTAATGATCAACTCTCAAATGTGCATTTTATTACCTGTATATTGCTGCATTACAGTCCCTCTTACACTTAACAAAAAGACAACTCATAGCATTTATTGTCTTTTTCAGGTTAAAGAGTATTTCAGACCACTTATCATAAAAGCTGCGTCCTAGCACCAAAAGGAGTCTTAATCACGCTTATTATAAAGACCAGTAGCTACTATAGAAAAGTGCTGAAAAAGTCAAAGTCAACCAGTCAAAGTTAAAAGTCAAAGCCCTCAAATTAAAAGGCCAGATATGGAGGCCGTTCTCTCAAAATATGATGACTTTCTCCTTAAACCTACCTTGTTCAAGAAGAAACCAAAAAATAAAAGAAAAAGTGAAATGTGAGGTATCTAGTTTGTAATGGAGAAGAGAAAATCTGTAAAAGGCAAAAGTAGGGATATATAAGCTAAAAGCAAGGGAGAGAGAAACCATTCATTGTCTTAGCTTAGTATCCAAACCATTTGGTTTGTTTAATTTCTTGTCTTGTTTTTCAATTCATGTTTTTACTTTATTATTGTTTTATTTTATTTCAATCAACTTGCTATTTACTTGTTTTTATTTCAATCTTATTTACTTGTTCTTGTTTCAAGTTTCAATCTTGAATCTTGTTTACTTGTTCTTGTTTCAAGTTTTAATCAATCTTTACTTCCATGTTTTCAAGTCATTTCAATACAACAATTAAATCTTTCAAGTTTTCATTAGCTTATAACCATTCCAATCCATACAAAAGTCTACCTTCCTTCTTCACATCTCCCTCACTCAAATTCTAAACAATTTAGGATGAACCTCACTCTTAAACAAACTTTTTGAATTTTACTCACCACTATCTAAACATTCAAATGGCACCACTGCCGAGGATTGAAAGAGTGAGAGTGATTGGTTGAGAATCTAAGAAGGGAGCATCATTCTCATCTCTCCATTTCTATTTTTTTAATTTTTCGTCATTTTATTTTATTGTTTCTCAATACTGATCTACTTTCTTACAAATCAAGTTGCAGGACAACAAAGTTGGAAAGGAGCTGAAGACACAGACAAACGTTGACAAAAAGTCACTGGCGACCGCGGGCTTGGTGGAGGGCGACTGCGAGCTCACCTCCAATTAATGGTGTCCAGTCTTTTGGCAGCCCAGTTGATTTGTGATGAATAGTTGTACTCTGAGCTCGGATTTTGTAATAGAGTAGGAGAAAACAGTGGAACTTGATTGTAATAGTTAGTGATAAAAAGAAAAACAAAACAAATTAGGAAAAATTGGTTTTTGATTGATTTCTTATGATGAACATTAGTTAAACTTGGTTTAAGTTATATATTTACCAAATGATTAGAGTTTTAATTGCCTTGGGAAGTTCAAGTGTATGAGACAAGTTATGGATCATAGCTCACACACTTTGAATCAACTTGGTAATCAATACTCTAAGTCCATTTGACTCTAGTTAATCTAGGTTATTAATCTAAAACTAGTTAATTAGATTAGTATAATATTAGTTTAGTTTTAAGTTTGAGCCCTTGAAGGCAAAGTTGTATAAATTGTCAAAATCCCAACTTGTGGGCTTTTTAAGTATGCCATTATTGTAACTTAAAACAAGGTAAAGCTCGAAAAGTTGGGCCTGATTCTCAGATCAAGCGCCAACCGACATCGCTTTCTCCTCAAGTAGCATGTAAGCATGGTTTAAGAGGTAAATTCTAACCTTCCTCGAAGCCCAAGTAAGAGGATACTTGTGTGTTCAAGTATGCTTACATGATTGTTTGAAATTTAATTTCTGCACTGCAATTTACATTCGCACATAATGCTAAACCCGAGCCACATAACAACCATTAGGAAGTCATTACCCAATGTAGGTAAATTGAACGTTGCTTGACTCTTGAAAGCCCTAGACCAAAAAAATAAATTAAAATCAATCAACTAGATCCCAAAGTAATCACGCTCCACCAGAAAAGGACCAAAATATAGCCACAAGGATTTAGAATAATTAGTTACCAAATTCCGGTGGACCAACTACCTTCCTTACTCCCCTCCCCCATATTCATCGTGGGTGAGATTCTTGGTAGAACACCACTTGGTGAAGTGACTGCTTACTCTTCTGAGACGTGTAGGAGAGCTATCCTAGTCTCGCGCCCAATTGTTCCTCTGAACAAAGCATGGTAAAATATAGACCCAAAATCAAAGTTTTCAAAACTCCATACTTGCAAAAACGAATTTCGATTGCTTGAGCATACATTGCACCGTTTTCACATGTTAGGATAGTTTTTGGGTTTTGGTAAAAGTGTATGATATTGCGTTCAGGCACTTCTAGTATTAGCAAGAATAAAACTTACTCACGTAGGAGAGTTTGTCGCCCTAGACAATCTCCTGTTTCTAGTCCTTCATCTCATAAGATGGCTGACGAAGTAGTGCAAGCTGAAGAGCATCTCTCCAACTTCTACATACCGTTGCAAGATGGGCCTCCATCTTTTATATGACTTACACCACTTACTAGCGATTTTAGGATTCCACCGAACGTGTTTAATCTTCTACCCATCTTCCACGGGAAAGAATTGAACACGAGTTATCGAACGAGCATCTAAGCCGAATACATGAAGTATGTAATACTTTTCATCATTCGGGTATCACCGACGATCAGGTGAAGCTACGATTGTTTCCTTTCACTCTAGCTGGTAAGAGTCACGCTTGGCTTCTCTCACAGAAGGCCAAATCTTTCGATACATGTGAAAAGGTTGTGTTCTCCTTCATGAAGAAGTATTTTCTGCCGAAAAAAACAAAAGAGATAAGAAGCAAGATACAGTTCTTCAAATAGAGTCCGAGTGAGACAGTTTTCGAAGCATGCGATAGATTCTCTAACCTACTCAATTCATGTCTTCACCATAAACTAGAAAAAGCCAATCTTGTCCAATGTTTCTTCAAAGGCCTTCTCCCATAACACAAAGTAACCCTCGACATCATGAGTAATGGTAATTTTTGGATAGAGATGCAAATGAAGCCTTAACCTTTCTTGAAAAGCAAGCTGAAAAGAGTACCCATTGGGGCGACATAAACAATTTCAGAACAGCCCAACCCAGTACAACTAAGGTAGTGGTATTTTTTAGGTGAAGTAGAAACCCTTACAAGAAAGATAGATGCCCTCACAACCAAACAAAATGACCAAACCCCTCATCCTATCATGAACGTAAATACCTCACCATGTAATTTCTGTCTAAGCTTAAATCATATAGATGTCACCTGTCCCTTGATCACAAACCTATCATCACTTCAGCCAGAAGAAGTGTGTCCTTTCAATGTACCAAATGCACCATGGAGACAACATCCAAACTTTGCATGGACCAACATTCCACAAAACCAAACACCACCAGGTTTCAACAAACCAACAAATACATTCAGACAAGGACAAGGACAAGATACCTATAACAATCAAAACAGAGCATTGGTTTCATCCTAGTTTAACCAGATCTATCAAAACCAACCTATCAACAACCAAAGAGACCTAATCATTATTACACCATCAACTAGTGTCCAATCAGATAAGCCCACCGAAATAATGTTATCTGTCATGCAATAGAAAATCCAAATCCTAGTATCCATGCAACAATCTCTGAACTTGTTAGACCAAGATAAAACCCAGAAAAGTGTGTTCCCAGGTCTAGCTATCCCTAATCCTAAACCAACAAACACAGCTTTTGAAGCAACAAGTGACGTGAACGAAGCTGGAGTGCTAAAAACTCTTTCTTAATCATCCCATCTACGAGGATTGACTCCTCTTTTCCGATGTATTCCCTTTTCCATTTAATCTCTTCCTTTAAGGGGATACATCAATAAGGTAACCGGACCTCTCCACTTGGAGGGTGTGGTTGTAAGTGTCGGAGCCTTAGTCCACAGTATATCTCGCATATTCTTTGTAAAACACTTTTTACTGGTCGTTGGAGTAAGTGTGAACCTATGGAGCGAGTATACAATTTTTCTTTTCTTTATTTTACACATCTTTTTCAAAAAAAAATGTTTGTTTTCTGTGTTGTTAATGATAGATTCTCGATACATCAATAGTTAAGTGATTTTTCAAAATAGGCAATGGATTTTACACAGACCAACTGATCAGCTCCCAAATATGCATTTTATTACCTTTATAATGCTTCAAATATGCCCTTATTATGTTTAATGAACAGAATACTTATAGCTTTTGCTACCATTTGTAGGATACAGGCCATTCAGGACGCATATTCCTAATACGTGCATTTTAGCACAAAAAAGGATGGCTATTTACGCTGCTTGGGAAGATTCCAACTTAGGAGCAAAAATGTCAGAAAGTCAAAGTCAAAGACTCAAGGCTGAAAGTTACGGACTCAGGGACCTAAAGCCAAAATCAAGAATTCTATTGTATGGGCTTAGGTCAAAAGCCCAAAAGATTGTTTCCATAAGGAAGGGTAAAGATGTAAATGGTAACCTATATAAACTAAAGAGATGTAGAGAATTAGTTATCCAATATTTTAGGGTCCAAACTATTTGGTTTGTTAGGAGTAGGGTTATGTAATTTTACATTCAAGTCTTTTTATTTTCTTTTATTTGCTTTATTTGCATTTTCCATTGTTGTCTTCAATCCAAGTTTGATTTCAAAGTTCTTTATTTCAAGTTCAATCAAGTTCCATTCTCTACAAGTTCTTGTCTTCATTGCATTTCATTCATAATTTAATCTTGTTTTTATTTCATGTTTTAAACCCCATCCATTTAACTAGTGTTTTCCACCATTAGAATGTTTAGAGAGTTTAGTGAGAGATTTTCAACCAATCAACCATTCCTCCAACCTAAAAATCTAAAATGAACAACAAACCCAACACCACTATTTCTACCTCAACAAATGGAGCCGCCATCATGGATTCAAATGGGTAGAGGAAGATGGAGAAAAATAACACTCATTGAACCATTCTTCTCAATCTTCATTTCAATTTTTTTTAGTTTTTTTTTCTTGATTTCGTTACTGATGTTTTGTTTTTGTATGTTTCCAGTACATTTCTGCACAAACGGAGCCCGACAGTAGCACGAGACAAATTACCGAACTTGTTTGAGAAAAACAGAGCAAAACAGAGCAAAAAGAACCCGCGTGCTGCATCACCACACGCCGCAAGACTAAACACACCCGCAAACCATTTCCCTGCATCCGCGTACGACACGCACCCACGAACCATTTCTCCGCGTCTGCGTTTGACACGTAACCGTGCCTCATTCACCCGCGCTGCACCTCAATTTTCTCCAGTGAAGATTTTGTTCGATCAGAATCTTCGTATGTAAGGGATCTATACTTTCCCCTAGTTATTTTAATTCAACTGTTAATAGATAAAAAGTAGAAAGATTTACAAAGTTTTGAGTTTTCCAAACCAAAAAAATCAAGGGTTAGTTAGACTTACCCCATTTGAGTGATCCAATGGTCAGATTTCTTCATCTGAAAAAAAATCATCTCGTAACCGTTGGATCTTGCAATTGGGGGGGTATCACTAATATTTTTGAAAACGGGGGGGTAACACTAATTGCAACTAGTAATTGGGGGGTAAGTCTAACTAACCCAAAAATCAATTAAAAAAAACAATTTAAAAATTAAAAGTTTTTATTAATTAAAATGAATTAGTAATCCATCAGCAAGGTTAAATATTAGAATTAGTTTAGTAGCATGTTTAGGTTTTAGTTTTCATTAATTATTGTTTATGCATGATTAGATTAAGATAATATCATATAGTTAAGTCAAAACACAAAAAAATTAATTAGGTTAAATACATAATAGTTTAAGCTTTGGAAGTTTAGTCTTTTGGTTTAAGTTTACTTACCAAGAGTTGGGGATTCAACCAACTTGGACCGGTTGGATATGTGTGGCATGAAAGAGTAGTACCACGCGCGCACATCACAACCCAACTTGGGGGTTGAAGTTCCAATCTTTGACGAACACTTTCCAAACTTTTACATATTTTTATCTAATTAAGTGAATAGTTAGTTAAGTTAAACGTGTTTAATTTTCGTGTTTACCGCTTTCATAGTTTAAGCCCACGAAGGTAAATTTGTTTTAGGCCCACGAAGGCAATCAATTGTAACTTATTGGCTTTGCCAATATTTCCACCCGACTTGTGGGTTTTAGTTAGATTAAATTAGTAACTATAAGGAAAAGCTCAAATGGTGGGTTGACACGCAAGATACCAAACACTTCATCAACCCCACCACGTCGCCTTAACCCCAAGGGTCGTGTATGCACACCTTGGGCGGTAATTTCTAAACCTCCTTGCTACAAAGTGTAAGAGGATACTTGTGTGTTACGAAGCATGTTTGGATGATTGTGTGATTTACATTTCAATCTCGTCTTTATACTAACGCTAAGGCTAAACCCATCCCTAAAAGAACAAAAAGTGGGATTAAGCCCCACTTTAGAACGGGCGTTGCATGAAATGTTTGTTATATATACCAAATTAAAAAGATAAAATCAACCAAGCAGAGCCAATTTAGTCATGTCCATCAGAACAAACATCTAGCATGAACAAAGAGAGTAGTAAACTACCCGATTCTAGTGGACCAACCACCTTCCTCACTCCCCTCCCTCAGAAATACCGTGGGTGAGATTCTTGGTGGCACACCATCTGGTGAAGTAGCAATCTTCTCCCTTGAAGCGTGTAGTTCCTAAAACCCAGCTTCGCACCCACTGTTAAATTCAAACAGGGCATAGTTTCTAATCTATAGATATTGCATGCAAACTTTTCAAAAACTTCAAAGTCACAAATGAATTTCTACAGATTTTGCATCATTCTTGTTTGAGCATTCATATCTTATCAATATGCATCGCAACCATCATAGAATTATAATGCAAACCCAGAGCCATGTTCTTGTTGTGGTAGTCCGTATCATTGGGCGTCTTAATGTACATCATATACCGAGTTTGAGCCTCTTATGGAATATTCTTACGATTATGAAGCTCAAATTTCAAATTTCCATAATACCCAATACACCCCCAGAGTTTTCTAATCATACAAACAATTCATAGAGTTCCATCACAGATAGTTAACCACCATTCATGTATTCGTATGGTTAGTTAGAGTGCGGTTTCACCCAAGGTCCATTACCATTCACATCACCATCCATTACAAATTAATATCTCACTCCACCATGTATTAGAGACCAACTTTACCAAGCAATGGTCGAGCAAACAATTCAAATACAACAAATAGCAAAGACCTTCTATTATCTCCAATCTATTTTAATCGATACCACCTCTGAGACTAATATTCTTCCCACCAGTCCAAAAACCAACCACCATGAAGAACAAGATGTTGATATAACAAAACCAATTGCTAAAGCCTACCTTGACATTTATGACCAATTAAAACCCCGTCATAATCCACCTGACTATATTGTGAATTCCAGTTCTTATGATGATTACATGCCTCAAGTTACAGTTTCTCCCATTTGTCTTAGTACACCAATGGATGAGATCACTCTGGTAGAAGAAACTCTAGAACCTGTGTTGGAAAGTAACTCAACAAACTTGGACGATGATATTGAGAAAATTTATGAAGTTCTAGATAAAGAGAACAAAGAAAATAAAGTGCCTGGAAAAGAGGATATAAATTCAATAGTGGAAAGTAGATCTAATTTTAGTTTGGTCGTTAAAGACTTATCGATGGAACAAATTTGTGACATTCTTAATATTGCAAATATGAACCACAATCTTGTGGAAATGCCAAAACTAGATGAAGAATTCTCTGAGTCCTCGAGATCATATGAAGAACCACCACCCGACCATCATTCCCCCGAGTTAACACCTCTCGAAAGCCAACCTCCATTCATAAAAAATCCACCAAATTTTGAAGAGTGCATCACTAAACCATTTCAAAAACACCTCAAGCTCGCACTTAAGCAAATTGCCTTTGAAATCCTTCATAATTTCTAAACATTCCCAGTAAAGAGAATTTGCCCAACATACAAACTACCGAGACTATCATTCCAGTTAAAAAGAGCCCTGTATTGATTGAAGTGCCAGAAAAAGAGGAGATAGAATCTAAGGTGGAATATGAGTTCTTGAGAGCATACAATGATCTCTTTATTCAAGTGGTTAAAAAACCCAGTTTGCCATACGTCGTATCATCTAAGCCTCATGAAGAACAACTACTACCATACTCATACTCTCTTGGATAATTCAATAACGGGTTACTACATAAATTCCATGATGGTTTACATAAGCTTTCTTTTATCATTCTGCATTTTACACTCCAAATGCATCATTTCATCCTGTTTGGGTGTAAATGCTTCCATATGTTTTTCTATAAAGATCCCCAACTATTTAGATTATTAGTATATAGCTAATAACATATCATCCATCATATGCATATAGTCTTGGGGAATCTAACTTAAAACAACCCCACATATAGTATTGAATATCTGACTATAAAAGATTCATGTTATATTTTCTCGATGCGTTCCATGGGAGTGCATCACCAAGGTAACCGGACCACTCCACTTGGAGTGTGTGGTTGTAAGTGCCAGAGCCTTGAGTCCACGTATACTTGTATATTCCTTGTTAGCACTTTTACTCGTGATTTGAGTAATGTACCATTATGGAGCAAGTATACAATTTTCTTTTTCTTTATTTTACACTTCTTTTTTAGAATAACTTTTCTATTCCTGTCATTTACAATTCCTGTCTTTATTTTCATTTACCTACTTTCTGTTTTTATATTTTCTGTCTTTACATAAGCATTTTCCATTCAATCTCACCTTTGACACTGAGTAGTCTTTTCTCTACAAAGAGGAGATGTGAAACAAAGCAGAGGGTGATGGAGATTGAGTGAAGGTGTCTTACGGTTGTCTCTCGTGTATGTTTAGCATGTCTCGTCTTCCATAGGCATGTCATACCGTGGGATGGTTGGCAGTTGGAGCCCTTGATTTCAAAAACTTTTTCCTTCTATGGGTGATTTCTAATTGTTTCGAGCTTCATCTTTCTCTCTGGTTGGAATAGCTACAAAATAGGGCTAACTAGAGATTAAGAGAGGAGAGACTAGATTATCTAGAAGTAGAGCTAGTCCTCTTCACTAGATTTGCCTACTTGGAAAACAAAAGGTGGAAGATCTAAGGAGGCCAAACCATAGGATGGTTCACAATTTGAATCACTTAATTTCAAGCATCTTCTATTGGGAGGATCAGTTTCATCATAGTGATTTTTCTTTGTAGTTTATAGCTTATATTTTTCTGTCATAGTAATCTAGGAGCAAAAAACCTAAAAAGCCAAAAAGAAAAACCCTTCTCTTACCCTTTCTTAAAAGTTCTTGTTTTTCCTGTGCTTATAATAGAGTTTCTCGATACATCAATAATTATGTGATTTTCCAAAAACAAAACGGGCAATGGATTCCACATAGACCAACCCTTAGAAGTACGCAATCTCTATTCTTCTAAAGGTGGTTTGAGGATCAGTTATATGTTACTAAAGGTCGCCCATATCACCATGATATTCGTACAAGACATCTTACATCTTGCATAGTAAATCCTCCAACACACATAACTGAAGCCACAGTCTGACTAGATCGGGTTCAAAAAGAACTGACACTAAAGTTGCCTAAGATCACCTATTGTAGTTTGTTTTCAAACTTAGCTTAGAAATCATGGCTTTTGAGTACGGGTCTATAGTTTTTCAAAAGCTTGGGGATATAAAAATTAAAATGTTACACCTCAGAGTAACCAAAATGATACTGGATAAATGTATGATTTTATCTTCTTGTAAAAACCCTCTATATGGTTAGAGATGCCCTTTGAGAAAAAATGGATTCAAAAAAAAAAAAAAAAAAAAAAAAAAAAAAAAAATCATGGTAGAATAATTACATAAATCCCTAGTATAATTAACCTATGTACATCTTGTATATTCTCATCACGAAGAACAAAGTACAGGTTACTGCCATTTTTGCTCATGTTCCTATGGTAATCTCTTTCCTTTTCTTCATACTTTGAGAACAAAGCATATTTCTGTTTGGGGGTGGTATAGTAACATTTTGCAAAAACTAGGCATTTATTATATAGTATTCTTATATTAGATAGATTTAGTATATTTCTATATTTCTTTCTTTCTTAAAATATTTTGAAAAGACTAAAAATATTTTTCTGTTTAGTACTAAAAGTCTTGTTTTCCTTTTTCTATGATGAATAAATGGTTTAGAAGTTTCATTGTAGCAATAGAGTAAAGATTCGTTCTTCGAACTCAGACTAATATACATACAATAGTTTCTGCACCTTTTCATGAATGGCATGCATCAGCATTTGATTGTATATAGCAGTGAGTTTCTGAGACCAAGGTTAGAACAATTAAGTTCCATATCCTATGAGAATCTAGCCAAAAGCCTTATCTGAATAATTATTGAGTAATGACACAAGGATATCCGGATAGAGAGATAACACGTCCACTTGCTTGATCACCATGCCATATCCTAGGAGAGAATTTAGGCCCTTTTTGGATTGATATAGCCAAATAAACATTAAAAACACAAAAGATAGTTTTTCTCTAGTTGCCCCCCTTGAGCCTTCACCAAATTCTAAAAGCCTTTTTATTTTTTTGCCATCAATCCCTGAACCGTTACTACAGATAATAAAAAGCTTACCCAACTAACGAGTTGAGAATTGGATGATATGTAAAAAGAGAGGAGAAAACCTTGTACAAAAACAAAATCGTTAGAAGCATCAAAAGAGAAAATAAAAGAAAGAAAAGATTCAAAGATCGAAATCTCCCAAAAGTTCAAAATCAAAAGGAGTCAAATTCAAAAGAAACAAAAGCAAAGTTAGAACTCCCAAAAATCAAAATCATATGGAGTCACAAAGCCAATGGGCTAAAGAATGAATAACAAATTCGGAAGTAAATAACAAAATGAGGTTCTTCTTTAGTTATAACTATCTTGAAAACCCAATTTCTCAACTTATCAGAGTTTGTTTTCCCTTCCCTTTATTTCTAAACCACTACCTTAGCCCCATAATTCCCAATAAAAGACATCTAGCTCAACTAGGAATAGGATGGTGTGATAGTAAGTAGATATTGTGATTAATCGACCCCGGTTTCCTTGGATGTCATTCAAGTATATGAGGAATGTAATAAGTGCCCTTTCCACTTGAGAAAATGAAACTTGAGTGAATCTATCAAAGAGTTGTGATTGCAGCACATCCCTGTGA
The DNA here is from genome assembly GCF_015680905.1 of Coptis chinensis. Taxonomy (NCBI): domain Eukaryota; kingdom Viridiplantae; phylum Streptophyta; class Magnoliopsida; order Ranunculales; family Ranunculaceae; genus Coptis; species Coptis chinensis. The sequence continues at coordinate 38,857,866 of NC_141459.1, forward strand.
GAACCCAGCTTAAGGGCGTTATCTAAAAGTTTCGAAAATGACTCTACTTTTGCATTTCACCGCTCATGTTTTGCATGTTTATCTTTAGATGATTAAACTACTGTATATATATTATTCTGAGTTCAAAGGAGCTTTTCTTTATTCCCCCTCTAATGAGATGTATAAACCTCTGAGTATTTATAAGGAAATGAGACCCTTTGTACTAGATAGAGGAAGTTTGTGAGTACCTTCTCTGGAAAACTCTCACGAGGCTTAAGCTCGTCCACTAGGGAATTCTTAGTGGTTTAAGGTCTTGTTACATATGGTCAATGCAATCGCACTCCACAAAATGAGACTAGTATAATAAATCACACATTTGTCATCTTAGTTTTTTCTCTCTCATCTTTTACTTGAGGGCAAGTAAAATGCTGTTTGGGGGTAGTTGATCAGCTCTCAAATGTACATTTATTACCTTTACAATGCTTCAAATATGCCCTTATTATGCTTAACGAACAGACAACTTATAGCTTCTGCTACCATTTGTAGGATACAAGCCATTTAGGACGTATATTCCTAATACGTGTATTTTAGCACAAAAAAGGATGGTTATTTACACTGCTTGGGAAGATTCTAGCTTAGGAACAAAAGTGCAAAAAAGTCAAAGTCAAAAGTCAAAGTCAAAGAATCAAGGACTCTAGGCTGAAAGCTACGGACTCAGGGACCAAAAGCCAAAATCAAGAATTCTAATGTATGGGCTTAGGTCAAAAGCCCAAAAGGTTGTTTCTAGAAGGAAGGGTAAAGATGTAAATGGCGTCCTATATAAACCAAAGAGATGTAGAGAATTAGTTATCCAATGTTTTAGGGTCCAAATCATTTGGTTTGTTAGGAGTAAGGTTAAGTAATTTTACATTCAAGTCTTTTTATTTTCTTTAATTTGCTTTATTTTCATTTTCCATTGTTGTCTTCAATCCAAGTTTGATTTCAAAGTTCTTTATTTCAAGTTTAATCAAGTTCCATTCTCTACAAGTTCTTGTCTTCATTGCCTTTCATTCATAATTTAATATTGTTTTCATTTCATGTTTTAAACCCCATCCATTTAACTAGTGTTTTACACCATTAGAAAGTTTAGAGAGTTTAGTGAGAGATTTTTAACCCATCAAATATTCCTCCAACCTAAGAATCTAAGATGAACAACAAACCCAACTCCCACTTTCTCAACATGTCACCAACCCCTAGAACAACCCAATCTATGGGCGGTTTAAGATCAGCTTTGCTTAATAAGGGTCGCCCTATATCACCGAGCTATTCACCCAGGTCAGGACATTTCATGTCTTGTACAGTAAATCCCCCAACTCGTGTAACTAAAACTCTGTCTATCTAGATTGGGTTCGCCATAGAGCTAACATGAAAGTTGCCTAAGATTATCTGTTATGTTTTGTTTTCAAGTAGTAACATCTAGAATCATAGCTTTTTGAGTATGAGTTTCTTAAAACATCTCTCCATAGTTTTCAAAACCAGATGATATAAAAATGAAAATTATATGCCGTAGTAACCAAAATGATACCAAATTAATGTATAATTTTATCTTCTTGGCAAAACCTCTATATGGATAGAGATACATTTTGAATGAGAAAAAAAAACGAGGCATTTCCAAACAAGAATTAAACAAACAAAGTAACCCAAAATGATACTATTCTCTGTTTAATTCTATATTTTGCCTCCACCTCTCTATTTTGTCTCAAGAATCTGAGTTTAAAAGACTCAAAAAATTCAAATTTTCAAAAAAATTCCTTTCTTAAAAATATTCCCCCTCTCATTTAAATCTTTTTCCCTTTTCAATATCTCTCGTTTCTGCAAAACTTTTCAAAAATATCTTCTGTAGCAAACAAAAACCCTCCACCTAGCAAGACTAGATGGATCAGTTTCAATGATCATGTGCAAGCACTTCCTAGAGAACTACAGCTTAAGATATAGACATATATACCGAAAATCATTTCTAGTTTAGGTAAGAGTTTATACGCATTTAAGAGACGAGCTATGAGAGAAGGCTGGTGCTTGAATTATCAAACACCAACTTGCCCCGGTCTTCAACCTCATAATAATTTTGTTTATAAAGTCTACATGTGTTATCCCCTAATACATTACGCTCGGTCTAAGAGAGTAATCCAGCCATCTGGTTGGGATTGACTCAAGTTTTCAAAAACTTCCAAGTCTTGGAAATCTGACTTAAAACAACCCATCTTCTTAAAATTTCAGTCAACTTATTCAAAAACCAAAAAAATTAATTAAATTTTCTTTCTGTTATCTGTACATATTTCCTTACAGTTCTTGTACAGTTCTTTCCATCATATGTTTCTCATTTACTGTTGGATGTGAGTGTACCTACACCATTACGTTGCATTTTCAATGCTGATCGTTTTAGTACCTCACAGGTCAAGATCGGACGAGTAACGAAACGTGGATCGGCTCTTAAAGTTTGCATGGTACTAAGGACAAGATTGGAATTTCCTGATTTCATATTGGCTTGGGCCAAACATTCAAATTCATTAAAGAGGCACGTGTCATCAACCCATTAAGCCAATGCGACCGCCCACTTCCCTTCTTCTCCATCACGAAAATCCCCAACCCTAGCCGCCCAACTCGACTCGTGCCCGCCCCCATCTAACTCGCGACATCGACCTCACCTATTCACACCTCCATCCAATTTTTTTTATAGCCTACTTCATTTTCAACCCCCATTCCAACTCAAAACCCCAATTTTATCAATTTCTACTCTAAATGGCTCGAGTTCTTAAAATTGTGCCGAAGCAAAATTTTCAAGACCTCTTTTATTCCGATCTGTTTGAAATGCACTTCAGGGCTGAGATCAGAAGAAGAGGATGGGAACCCTTGGTTTTGTTGGAAGGTGCGGTTTATTCTCCCTCTCTTACTTTTTCATTTTATAACTGCATGCTTAGAGGGGAGGATGACTGCATCACGGTATTCAAGGATGGGCGCTCGCTGGAGCTCACCAAGGACGTGGTGAGTGTTGTTCTGGGGATACCTCTGAAGGCTTATGTTCAAACAAAACAGTCCCCATCGACGTGATGATGGTACAGACACTTCTTGAGGGGGTTAAAAACCCCAAGTCTCACTGCGTGTTTCAGAGTTTGCTATGAAATAACTAGCTAGTAGTATCTCAGTGGATAGCCTACAACTTGTTGGGCTCGGCCAAGCCTTCGGATATAGGTAAGGCGATGCTTCATATTTTATGGATTCTTCAAGAGCAGAAGAATAGCTTCTACATTGTCTCCTTTACCTTCGAGCAACTCTATAAACTGAAGAAGTCAACCACCCCTCTGCCAATGATGGTCACCAAGATCATGCAGCACTGGGGGGTTCCAGGCCACAGACGCCGTAGTGGAGGTTAGGGACTCTACCCCAGATCCTATCTATGCCCACTACATCCAGAAGTTATGGCTTCCACCTACCGCCAATTTGGATTTCAATTTGAAGTTATGGATTTCAATTTGGATAGTTCTAAAAGGATTCAAACACGAAAGGAGAGGTTTCCAAAAGGGATTCCAAGGCTTGTACGCCCTAATCCATCTCTATATATACGAAGCAAAACCAAGAGAAGGGCACTCCATAACACAGAAAAGAAATAGTAGAGTAAAGAAGAAAGAGAGAAAAGAGAGAAGAACAAGAGAGAGCTCAAGAAAGAGAGAAGGAGAGGACCTCACGTGCACTAAACTAGGAGAGGCCAAGACTTGGAGTTACAAGCACAACTGTTGGAACAGGCAAGCAAGAGGAGAGGACTTCACAGTAGGCTACAGATTTGTTAAGGGAGTTTTATTTCTTCTATTTTATGGTTCCAGTTATTATGTGTAGCTAAACTATTAGCTAGGGCTAAGATGAAGCCCTAGACTTGTATATGTTTTTTGTGTTTAATTAGTTTACTGTTCTCCAAACTTAAAGATTCATTGATTGTTTTCATATTGATATTAGTGGTTTACCTTCATTAAATATATCTTGCATGTTATGTCATGACTTGACTAGTTAATAGTTGGACTAATATTATGTTCTTATCAAAGCATTGATTTTATCGTTTACCTAAACTTGTGAGAAGTTGTGCTGTAAGAAGGCGATTTTTGGTAGGAGTTTATATTCTTGTTTGATGAAATTCTAATCAAACCAATATCTAGATTTATATAAAAGCTTAACATTCACATCTTCAAGTAAGCTAGGGTTACCTTTCCTTCATGCTACTCATAATTAAAAGAGAACTTTAAACTGATTTAACTTTAATAATCTACAACAGTCTGGGATGGATTTGAATGCCTTAGTATTCTCTCCATTAATAGTATTTAATATTAGTTTTATTATTTCCATAGTTTAACTAGCTTTAGTTACTAATTACTATTTCATTAAAACAACAATGTTCGGATTAGGTTAAGTAGTATTTTAATATTCAATTTTACCCAACACACATTCTCTGTGGGACTGACCTCGTATTTGCACACCTACTACAATAGACCTCGTGCGGTTGCGAGTATTATTATAAGTAAAATAGGATTTAATTAGCCTGTTAATTTAGGTCAGTTAAATTCCTATCAAGTTTTTGGCACTACTGCCAGGGATTGCAGTGGTACAATTGAATTTTAGAGTTTTACTTTATGTAATTCATTATTTTTCGTTTTAGTTTAGCCGTAGTTTTTGTTAATTTATAGTTTAAGTTTTTATTTAGATTTTTCTGCATACGACCACATTAATAATTCCTGACATCTGTAAGAACCTCTCTGAAAAATTGCAGGTCTACTTGTGAGAAACTTAGAGCGCGCCCGCGCCCTAGTTAACCTTGCAGAGAGTGTGCCCTCGCTCTTACCTTATTTCCCAGCAAATTATGCAGAGAGCGCAACACGCGCTCTATTCCAGTGTATTTTTAGCGTGTCCGCGCCTTGACTTCAATACTGAGGAATCTGATTTTTTGCAGGCTACTTCCAGTTGCCGTGTAGAACCCAGAACTTTTCTTGTACAATGTTCCAGTGCTACATGACACAGTGAAAAAGGGAGGTACATTTCAGACTTGTGAGGATTAAATTTGTTTCCATCGTGTGTTTTTTTTTCGTTTTTTTTTTTTTGTATTTAGGAAGGATAATTCACCTTGACCAGCACTAGGCATTTTTCATTAGGACAGGTTAAGCCCTCTCATTAGGACAGCCTTTTTGACACATGGATTGAGTGACGGTGCTTTTGCACAAGAACTGGGAATCGTGTTATTTGGTTTTAGGAGCAACAATATTAAACATATTATTTTTAAATTGGAATTGATATATTTGTTTGATATTGTTTGTGTGGATTGTTGTATTTAGAGTCTATAAAAAAAATAAAAAAAAAATGTGGAGTTATAACACATACAATCCTTCTACCCTTTCATCTTCTATAGCACACACTCTTGCTCAAATGGAGCAAAATAGATTGAACATGAAAAATACATTGAACATGCAAGAGATCAGGAGAGAGACACTAGCTACCTATGGGGCAACCCTACTATGTGCAACTCGTGTTAGTAAGTTAGTCAATCCTGTTAAGAAAAATAATGCGAGAGAGAAATCCAAAACCAGGTAGAGCCCAATGTTTTGAATATAAGCAACCAACTTGGGGAGTCAGAAAATATATATGAGCTTAATTTGGTTAAGACTAATGATCAACTCTTAGGTAATACTGATGACACCGATGATGGTTTTTAGTCTAATTCTGTTGTGTATTTAAATGTTCATCCAAACCATTTCAGTGATAGTGATGATGAGGAACCAAGAGAGGAAGTGAATCCTATATCTCAAGACTATTATTTTCATAATCCTCTTAATGATAATTCTTCATGTCCTATTAATAATCCTTGTCTAAGTATTAGCCGTGATAGTGTGTTGAGTGATTCAAATGAAAATTTTCATGAGCTGTATGTTGCACTTTTAAAGAAATATCATGAATTGCTTAATGATAATGAGAGGTTAGCTAAGAGGGTAATATCTCTTGAAAGTGAAAACACTGTTTGGAGTTCCAAAGTTAATGAAAATATGTGTATTGCTAATCAGTTACAGGCAAAGAATGAATCTCTTAGGAATAAGAATGATTCTCTGATACATGAGCTTAACATAATTAAGGAAACTCATAAGGAAACTATGTTTGATCTTTTAAAGAAGAATTTGGACCCCAACATAACACATCCTAGTCTTTGTAGTAGTGATATAAATTTGAATGTTAAAGAGTGTCCAAGAACTTGTAATACTCTTGCTATGTGTTCTAAGTCAGTTTCATCTTCTTTAGAACTAGGGTGTATACCAAATAATGTCCCTTCCACCTCCCATGTTGACCGCACTAGACATCATGTCATTTGTTATTATTGTGGGGGTATAGGTCATATTAAGTATCATTGTCATGTTAGGAAAAACAATGTTCAGGTTTGGCGTAAATCTACTAGTCATGACCACCCGGTATCATTCTTGAACCAGGTTCCACAATCATGTGCTCCATCTCATAACCATGCTAATGATGTTGTTATATCTAGTATACCTAATAGAGTTATGAGATGTGATTATAATTTGCTTAGGAATCATGGTAAGAAAATGGGAGTGAAATATAAACATGCGTAACCTAGATACCATTTAACTAAGGTATGTGTTGTTTGGGTAAGGAAAGATGATTTGAAAGTGTTGTCTGCTTTGCGAAAATCTAATGGCATCATTACTATTTGTTGAGAACATTGTCTCATGTTAGCCCACCATTCATTGCATTTGCATATCTTATTAGGTGATACATGCTATGGTTAAGTATTGTTTTGCATAAGTTTGGGGGTGGCAGTTTTTATATTGAGCATCACATGATCTTTTGTTTTAGATTGGAATATTTGATTATCGGAATGACATTGCATGCATTCATATGGTAATGTTAATCCATGAATTGGGTGTGTGAAGCATTCATCTGTTAGAGACGTTAACTGTAGTGCAAGTCAACCCATGTTTTTATTTTTGTTGTTGAGTCTTATGTGCACATATCTCATGCATTCCACTTTAGCACCTTTCCTCCGCCTTTTTGGAGACGTGTAACTCTATGGAATGAGATACGTGACATATTTTACTCATTGTAGTAATTTGGGTCCTTATATATATTATCACTGTTATATCTTTGGTAAGATACTAATTTCTACAGGTGACTCGAGCTTTATTTTTCATTCATGGAGCTATTGGTAACCTCTTTCCTTTATCTTTACTTGTCCATGTTGTTATCTTTTTAATTTGAGCATATATGTCAACATTGAGGACAATGTCTATCATAAGTTTGGGGGTGGGAACAAAATGTTTTGTTAGCGAAAAATAAAACTTATAATATGCACTTAGGGACAGTGGTATTGTTTCCTTTTCGGTGATGATTATAGTCTAGAAGTCTCATTTAGCATTAGAATTAAGAGTAGTTATTAGAAACTTAGGTTAATATGTAGGTAATAGTCATTGCATCTTTCCATAAATGTCTTGCATGAACATCATGATTACACTTGGCAGTTTTTTTCTGAGACTTAGGTTAAAGTGCTTAATTTTACATATCCTATGACAATTTAGCCTAAAAGCCTCATATGAGTTAATATCTGAGTGATGACACAAGGGAGAAGTTAATTCCGAATAGAGAAATCACACGCCCACTTGCTTGATAATCATACCATATCCTAAAAGAGAATTTAGGCCCTCTTTGGATCGATATAGCCAGAAATTCAAACCTAAAGAATATTTTTCAGCTAGTCGCCCCACTGAGCCTTTTCTTTTAGCTCTTTCATAAACCACAAATTCCTTACCCTTTATAAAAAGAAAATAAAAATAAATATAGACTACCCACTAGAAAAGTTTGAGAGATAGGATGAAATGAAGAAAAGAAGTGAGAAAGACCTGTGAAAAACCAAGAATTTGTTAGTTGCTTCAAAAGAAAAATAAGGAAAAGAAAAGAAAGTTTCCATCCAAAAAAAAAGAAAAATGAATAGAAATAAAATAAAAAGTTAGAACTCCAAAAACAGAATCAAAGGAGTCAAAAGCCAAAAGCCAAAACAAAAGGGCTAAGAATGGAAACAAAGTGTAATAGAAAAGTAAGAACAAGGTTTTCTCTAGTTACATAATTTGAAGACCTTATTTTCTCAGACTTGTCCATTTTGTTTATCCATTCCATTTATTCTTAAACCATCACCTAAACCATCCATAACACCTAATAAAGACCTTTAGCTCAATTAGGAATTGGTTGGTGTGATAGTAAGTGGCAGATGTGTTTGATCGACCTCTGCTCCTTTACATGTCATTGAGATTGAGAGGAAAAGTGTACCCACTACACACTAGAGTGAGAGAAACCTGAGTGGAAAAATTAGAGTATTTTTTGTCTTGGCATATTTATGAGGACCTACTTAAGGACATTATTCCAAAGTTTCATAAACGGACCTGCCATTACATTTCATAGTATAGTTCATTGCATGTTTATTTATTTTTAGATGATTTGATTATTATGCATGTATTAACTTAGGTTTCAAAATGAGTTTTCTTTATTCCTTGCTAGTGAGATGTATAGACACCTGAGATTAAATTAATGAAACATTTCTGTTACTTCTTAGTCACTATAGTATAGATGAAGTTTATGAGTATCTTCTCTGAAAACTCTCACGAGACTAAACTTGTCCACTAGGGTAAACCTAGGGGTTTAAAAGGCTTGTTGCACATGCTAAGTGTAATCGTGATTCCTATGAAAATGAGTTAGGATTTTTAATTTTTGTTATTAGTTTAGAGTTAGTTTGCTCGAGGACTAGCAAAATGTAAGTTTGTGGGTATTTGATAAGCACATAAATGCTACACATGTATGCCCATATTTATGTTATATTGTCTAGTTAATTAATATAAGTTCCTTTGATTAGTCTATTTCCTTGGTGTTACATAAATCAACGTGAATACGAAGAAACGGGCTGAGACTGGGGACTTTAAGGAGTTGTGAGATTCTCACATCTTGATTACAGAGAGAATACACAAAACAAGATATGAAATAATATGTGTATGACATTATAAAGCTACTGCAAAAAGTTGAGGTACTGTTGTCAAGAGGTCAGAGCACGACCCGCGCTCCCTTCTAATTTCGCAGAATAACAATGTTTTCCAAAACCTTCGCAGTTTCTCACTAACCACTTGGATTGCAATTTAGGAAGTTCTAAAAGGATTCAAACACGAAAGGAAAGGTTTCCAAAAGGGATTCCAAGGCTTGTACGCCCTAATGGACCTCTATATAAACGAAGGAAGTGGAGAGCTCTTTCTCTCTCTCTCCCCCATCACAAAAACTCCAGAACAAAAGAAAATAGGAAAGAAGAAAGAGAGAAACAGGAGAGAGAGCTCGAGAGAGAAGAAGAAAGAAAACAGGAGAGGAGTCTCACTAAGTCGAAACAGGTTACATCTTTTGAGGCCAAGACTTGGAGCTAGGTGCACAACTGTTAGAACTTGGGATAGGAGAGTTGGAGAAGAAGACACCACAGCAACCTCACGGTTTTGTTAAGGGAGTCTTTTTCATCTGTTTTTATTGTTCCAGTTAACATGTCTAGCTAAATAATAAGCTAGGGATGAAAGGAAGCCCTAGACTTGTGTAGGTTTATGATATTTAATCGATTCATTGTTCTCTGACTTAATGAATAACTAATTGATTTCTCTTATATTAGTGGTATACTTTCATTAATTATATCTTGCATATTAAAAGTTCATGACTTGACTTGTTAATCATTAGATAAATATTCCATTCTTATCAAAGCATCATTTTTATCGTATACGTAAACTTGTGAGAAGTCGTGTTGTAAGAAGATGATTTTTGCTAGGAGTTTATATTCTCGTTTGCTGAAATCCAATCAAACCAATATATAGATTTATATAAGAGCTCAACGTTCACATCTTCAAGCAAGGTAAGGTTATCTTTCCCTCGTGCTACTCGTAATTAAAAGAGAACTTTAAATTAGTTAAACTATGATAATCTACAACAGTTTAGGGTGGATTCAAATGCCTTAGTATTCTCTCCATTAATATTATTTAATATTAGTTTTATTATTTCCATTGTTTAACTAGCTTTAGTTAATAACTATTTTTCCTACAAACCAATATAGTTCAGATTAGGTTAAGTAGTATTTTAATATTCAATTGTACCCAACACGCATTTTCTGTGGGATCGACCTCGTATTTGCACACCTACTACAATAGACCTCGTGCACTTGCGAGTATTATTATAAGTAAAATAGGATTTAATTAGCCTGTTAATTTAGTTCGGTTAACTCCCTATCAGTAATCTCTTTCCTTATCTCTTTATACTTTGAGTACAAAGCATAGTTCTATTTAGGGGTGTATAACAATATTTTGCAAAAAACTAGGCAATTTCTATATAATATATATATTAGTATATTTCTTCCTTTCTAAAAAAAATTCGAAAAAGACCAAAAATATTTTTCCGTTTAGTATTAAAAAGTCTTGTTTCCTTTTTCTATAATGAATAAAAAGTTTAGAAGTCTCATTATAGCAATAGAGTAAGGGTTTGTTCTTCGTACTTATGCAACCTACCCCAAGTGAAATATATCTCTTTGGATTGGTCTGTTTTTACTGAATTCATCATACATAATACTTCTTACTGATGCAACAAAATTTGCAATACTATGACAGACTATTATGTATGGAAACTTTGTCTGTTGCTATACTTACATTGATGAATTTTGTTTAGTATGTCCAGTTTTAAAATTTATTTATGCGCTCTTCTCAGTGTTTCTATGTTTATGGTTCTTGCACCCGTAGTTGGCATGAGCAGCAAGAACACTATTCAACTCCATTATTTTACTTATTTCTTTGTTTATTTGTTTAATTGTAATTTTAGCATTGTTTATATTTACTGTTTTGGGTTAGACGCATTCTCTTGCCATGATATAATTCCAGGGCGTCCAACATGGACAACTCTTCTCAGCAAGACTCCATCGTGGTGGAGAATGTGAGCGACAATGCATTCTGTGTTCGTCGAGATCGACAACGAAACTGGCGCCAAAACATTACTGAGGAAGAACTTTCCATAGTTAGAGAGCAAGACCGTCTTCATCAACGAGAGAGAAGATGGCGAATGACTGACGAAAAACTATCCCTAGCTTGGATGCGAATCCGTGGCTCCTGAGGAAATGTGATTGTCACAGAAATGTCGAAGTATGCTCAACCATCAAGTATGTTAAGTATTTGTACAAAGGCTCCAATCGAGTATCTATGGAGGTAAGTTCCACCTCACATAATGATCAGGATGAGATCAAGCAGTTTGTCGATGCCCGCTGGATTACACCTCATGCAATGCATGCTATGATCGAACCTTTGTCCATGAGGTATGCATCTTTTAGTTTGCTGCCCTTTACCTCAGTGATCTGTATAAAGTTGTTCATACTCCGTCAACTATTCTCGACTTCTCAATGTTCAATTTCATCTTTTTTCATTTTATCTGTACTTATGCATCTAATTAGATGCAATCTCTTGATTTACATGGACAACACTCAATATAGTTAATGACAGCAACAACACAACGCACATTCAATTAGAGAATCAACGGCGGAAGAAAAAACAACGCGAATACATGTCAGAAGAACAACTTTCCTTGCTCAGAGAGCGTGATCGTCTCGGTCATCAAAATAAAAGACAGCAAATGACAGATGGACAACAAGCTCTCGAACATGAAAAGATTCAATGATGTCTCTCAGAGGTTACTATCTATGTTCACAACTCTTACATATGGACAGTGTTGCTATTGATTTATGTTCTGAATAGATAATCTAGCCTTTTTGTTGTTTTTAGATATATGATCACATTCTCCTTTCATGTGTTACACACTTCTAACAGGCAACAACAAGAAGATGAAACTCATAATGTACATGTGTTCAGTCATCCAGACTTTTACATTTAACTCCAACTTGCATTGACGTTCCTCATCTATTATACTCTCTTATGTTGTAAGTAATAACTCTAAATCTTCTCTGTATATTGCATAGACTGTATACATTCACACGTACAACTGTCTTACACATGTTCTATCAGAACACCTCACACTTTCTATTGTTATCTATTAAGTACCTCAGCAAGCACTCGCTTCTATTACTAAAATGCTTAGCACGGATATCATTTTTGGTTTATAGAGGAGTTATGCTCCCAAGTAACCCCCGAAACCTATTTATATAGTGCAACCCTTTTTTTTTTTTTTTTGGCATGAATTGTTAACATAAATACTCTCTTATTAACTGGGTGTTTAACTACAGGTGTGGTTATTTGAGCAATTCCAAGTGAATGCGGTGCATACTGTATGGGCATCACTGCATTTGTCACAGGATGGAAGAGTCTTGATGTAGGTCATACAGGCGATGGGTATATTAGGTTCTACCCTATTGATATAACCAGGTTGTAAACCTGGCTGTGTGACTCACAAGTTCAATGTTCAATGACGATGTACTTGGGCATCTGTACACTCTGTAGGTTGGCTACTGGTCCATAATCTGTAACCGTTTTTTTTATCATTTCTAGGTTGCTGAGGATTTTGATGAGCAACTCCTGATCAATCAAGCATCCTTGCTTATTACTTCTCATGAATGCAGTTGAGGCAGCAGAGGCAGCTGCTACTACATCTGATTGAACAAGCCTGACATTAGGAGGCTTTGGAGCAGTGAGTACATTCCTCTGAGGTTTCTGAGTAAATCCCTGAACTAGACTTTGGGGTAATGTCTGCAGCTATGAATTTATGGGACTATTATGAATTTATTGAACCAGCAGGTAAGCATAGACATGCATGTTTGTCGGGTTTTGGGTTTAAAGACTCTAAGATGGAGTTTAAGCTTAAAGTTGCATCTACTTCAAAAGACTATAGAACTCAGCTGCCATGTATAACAGTTTCCTGAAATAGTCCTAAGTACAAGGAATTGATGGAGCAAATGTCAATCTCCAAAGCAGGTAACTTGAATGATCAAATTGACTTGGGAATCTAAAGAAATTACATTTTTGTTGTGATAACTATTATTTGTCTCAATACTTCAATATTGCAAATGGTGCAATATGGTGTACAAACAAACATTCATTGTCACCTATATCATGATATTCATCTAGATTTGAAATTAACACCGATTTGTTAGCCAGAAAAAATGTATGCATTACACTTACTAGATCAAGGTTTGAGAGCTTGCAATCTCTTTTAAAAAAATAGAAAAACATAAACCCTTCAAACAAAGTATGCAATGAATCATTAGCTATCAATATACATATATTATTTATTCAAGTAGACTTTAGGCTTTTGAGTCATTAGCTATCTATGTAGCAAGTCCAGCTATAGGCCGGGCCAAATGGCTAGTTAGCTATAGTGTTTAGGAAAAAGTTGGAGAGTCTGTGAAACTCTAGATGGAATTGTTTCTTTATTTATATTATACTTTTTTATATTTAGTAATAGAGCTATAATATATATCTAAGGAGAAAGATAAATATTTGTTTCTTATTTTATCTCTTACTTTTTCTTAATTAGCCATGACACGTGGACACTCTAGAAACGTTTCCTCAATTGAAGAGGGTAGAGCTATAATATATATATATATATATAAAAGACAACACAAAAAATGAAAAAATTGAGTCTTTTAATATTATTTTGATTTATTTATTATTATTTTAGGTCAAAATTCGCGTCCTGACCATGTTGACTTTGTCCTGACTGCATCTTGACTCGTGTCCAATTTAGTTGACTGTGTTGACCGCGTCCCATGTCCAACGCAGACACAGCCCATTGGTATGTGCATTCGAGCTTTAGAGATTGAATCTATTCATTTGGGGAAGGGAGGGGTTGTAATTAAAATTAAGAACTACAAAAGCATATGGATATAGAAAATGAAGTGGCAGCAGGAAGCAAGGAAAACAAAGCAGACATGAAGTGCAGCAGTGGTAGAAAAGTGGGCTTGTTAGTTATGGGCTCAATTGCTCAAGAGTCATAAGTCATGACTAGGGCTGTCAATGGATCGGTTTGGCTCGGGTTTTGGAAAATTCGAACCTTAATCCATAAGAAAATTGGGAACCCAAAACCGAACCGATAATATTACGTTTAATCCGAAACCGAACCGAACCAATAAGATATATTGCAAACTGAACCCGAACTGACCCAAACCGAAAACTATAAAATCAATTAAATTTTAAATTAAATTAATTAATTTTAATCACACAATTGATAAATATATACAAAATTAATCATAAATATTACTAAAATATTATCTTATCGGTTCGGGTTCATATCGGTTCGGTGGAGGGCAAATCCAAAACCAAACTAATATTTTATCGGTTCGGTTCGATTTTGGGTCGATAGAGAGCAAACTAAATTATCAAAACCCAAACCGTTTTTTATCGGTTTGGCTCGAATCGGTTATCGGGTTATCGAAACCCATTGACAGCACTAGTCATGACTGTTAGGGAACTGAGCTAACGGGAAAATGCAAGATAGTGAGTGCTTAAATGATCTTGAGGCACAAAACAACTGCTCATCCCGTCACAGTTATGTGTTGGATTTATAGCTGGGTATAAATCATTTCAAAATTTTGGATCTCTGTTAGAGTTGTTGCCTCTTTTGTGAGGTGTTACATCACCAAAGCTTCTAAGGCCCGTTCTGTGTACTGGGCCTTTGTGGATCTACGATTGAACTCATCAAAAACTGACTCTGGCTACGCTCAAGTGCTCAGCATCCCCGTCTGAAGTAACATTCATCGAAAATGCAGTAGTCTGAAACAATTTTGAAATGATTCTATGGTTGTGTGGCCCTCTGATATAGAGACCCAGATACCAAATTTCAAACCAATTTTTCCTTTACATTTTTTTCCTCGCCATTTGAGCCATAAGCTCGGTGCTTCCATCTGAAGGGTATATAGCTCATCATCATATTACACTTTGCTTATATAAATACGGAGTCTGTGCTGGAACAAAAAGACACTAAAATCAGGCGTTGCAATTTGCAAACTATTGTTTATGAAGTTAGACACGTGTACATTCACAAGTATGCCGCTTTGTTTGCCACTTAGCATTTAAAATTTTAAATACAGAATTTTAAATGGGGGAGTACTCTAATCGGGGTAGGGGTGATAAAAGGGCCGGGCCGGGCTAGCCCGGCCCTCAAACCATAAAAGCCCTCATGATTGAAGGCCGGGTCAGCCCACCCCTATTTGATATTGAGGGCCGGGTCGAGTAGGGTCAAGCATGAAAACTCAAGCCCTTAACCCGCCCCTCGGCCCTCATTTTTGAGGGCCAAATGAGAGCCGGGTCGGGCCCAGTCTAATTATACTTCACTAGTTTACTATTTTTTTTGTAATTTATTTTTTTTTTATTTTTTTTTGTAATTGATTTAATGATATGTATATAAGTATACAAAACTAATTCTTATATCTTTAGAAAAAAAAAAATAGATAGAGATGGTGGAAGATATGATATTCTTAAAATATCTATATTTTTAATACTTAACTATGTTGTTAGGTTGGATTTGCTTTATGTATGACTTATATACATATCATTAAATCAATTACAAAAGTGCATATATTATATTATGTTATAATTTATCCCCTATTGAAAACTAATTTAATAATTTTTTTATACAATTTAGATAATTATAGTATAATACATAAATATAATGTAAAATAACAAGAAAATATGGTTTTCTTTTAGGGTTTACACAAATATATAGTATAATACATAAATTATCACTTCTATTTTGGGTTTACACAAAATAATCATAATTCACTTTTCTTTTTATATTTGAACTCTTTTACTCAAATTACAAAATACCTCATATGATATGTGGTAAACTACTATTATTAAACATCATTTGTAGTGAAAATATTTAGTTCAAATAGGGATAATTGTGGTACCTTACATATATAATGTAAAAAAATAAAATATATCTTATCGAAAAAAAAAAATCTTGAGGGCCAAGTGAGGGGCTTGGAAGGGCCAAATCTTGGTAGGACCTATGCTCCAAAACCTAGACCCTAGCCCTTAACAAACAAGCATGAGGGCGGGCCATTACTCAAATCTGTGAGGGCCAACTTTTGAGGGTTTTGACGCGCATTTTTGAGGGCCGGGTTGAGGGCCTGAGGGCCAAATTATCACCCCTAAATCGGGATATCTCAACTTCCAAAACTGTCGTGATACTCCCCCCTTCCAGTCCCTCCTCAGAATCCCATAAATTCAACTAATAGAACTGGGGCCAAAAACGAATTTAGCAACTTAAGAGAGCCAAACGCTAGTGTCCATATATAAAATGGGGCCAAAAACTAAATAACCGAAACTTATTCCAGCAAAAAAGAAAAATGTTAACAAACTTGTCTTCTTCAAACATCGCCAGTCCACCCTCAAAGTCACACCATTACTACTAAGAGCATTCCCAATGCAAGTCAAAATAATCCCCCCTTATGACCTCCACATATGCAGTTATTCCCTCTCTTTTCACCATTTTGTTGAAAAACAAGGTAAACCCCTGCAATACAAAGGTGAAAAAATATCTCGAATGGGATGTTGAATTCCGTCTAAACGTAAAAATCGAAAAAACGCTCCATCCCGTCTGAAAATTTAAAAAAAACGAAAAAAAATCGAAAAATCATGCGAGACGAAATCCAACATCCTGTACGAAAAATAAACCCATTTAAAAAAAAAAAACATTGTTCGAAGTTAACAAGTCAGCCACTATCTCGGTAATGAGTTTCACCTTGAAATCAACTTGGCAAAATATTCACCAAATAATCACCTCTGCATTGCAGAGCAGATTTTCCCCAAAACTGGTGACTATATAGTCACAAACCCCTTGAAATCCCCTGCATTGGGAATGCTCTAACAATTGATTTGCTTCTGCTAGAAATGGCGTTGTGGAGAGACCAGCATGTGTTGTTCGATTATCGAGGGTAACAATTTTTCCTTCTCTTTTCCATTCCAAGACTAGTTCTACTACTTCCTCTTTCTCGTGTTTTGTACGGGACAGATGTAAATCAGGAACACTTGGACTTGATGAGGCTTTGGGTCTGTTCGATAAGTTGATTCAGATGAAACAGTCGCCTTCCATTTTCCCTTTTAACCAATTACTAGCAGCACTTGTCAAGATGAAACACTTTTCTGTCGCTTTATCTATCTCCAAAAGGATGGATACAGCTGGTATTCAACCTGATATTGTTACACTTAATACACTAATCAGTTGTTACTCCAATATGGATCGGGTTGATTTCGGTTTTGCTATTCTCGCTAGTATTCTGAAACGCGGATTTGCACCTGATGCTGTTACTTTGACCACCCTACTCAAAGGACTGTGTAAAGGGGGTAAAGTTGCCGACGCTATGGATCTTTTTACCCGAATGCTGGAAAATGGGTATCCATGTGATGAAGTCAGTTATGGGACAGTAATGAATGGGATTTGTAAGTCTGTGAATTCTACTGGTGCTCTTCGATTCATGAGGGCAATGGAAAACAGAGAGTTTCCTCCTAGTGTTCATATATATTCTATGCTTATCGACACCCTTTGTAAGGAGAATTTGGTGAACGAGGCATGGAATCTATTTCAGGAAATGACCTCCACAAACCTTACACCTAATGTTATCACCTACTCCTCTTTGATTCGAGGGCTATGCGGATCTGGTCGATGGAAAGAATCCATGCATTTATTGGACAAAATGTTGGCGCAGTATGTCACACCGAATGTTATAACTTTTAGCGTCTTAATGGATGCTCTTTGCAAACAAGGTAGGACTAAGGATGCTTTTGATTTGTTACAACTGCTGTCTCAGAGAGGTTTAAAACCTGATGTTGTCACATTTACCTCTTTAATCAGGCACCTATGCACATCAAATCAGTGGGAAGATGCCAAGAGGGTATTCAGCCAAATGTTGGCCGAGAATGTCTCACTAAATGTCATAACTTTTAGCATTTTGGTGGATGCTCTTTGTAAACAAGGCAGGACAAACGAAGCTTTTGAGGTATTTCAAGTAATGTCTCAAAGAGGAATAAATCCTAATGTTTTCACGTACAATGCTTTAATTGATGACTTATACACTTCAGGGAAGGGGAAAGATGCAATAAGATTGTTCGATGAAATGACAAGTAGGGGAATCTTACCAGATGGACACACATATGGTATTATAATAGACGCAGTTTGCAAATACGGGATGGTCGATGAAGCATTTGAACTATTCCAGACAATGATTGAAAGAGGCGAAGAGGCTGACACAGTCAAATACAATAGTTTGATGGATGGATACTGTTTACAAGGGCGGATGAAGGAGGCAAAAAGTGTTTTCGATTTGATGTTCGCTAGAGGTTATGGTCCCATTATAGTCAGCTATAGCATTTTGATCAATGGCTATTGCAAGGCTAAGAGGATGGACAAGGCAGTTGAAGTTTTCAAGGATATGCAACTTAAGGGATTCAAACCGGACACTGTAACATATAGTACCCTGATAGATGAATTTTGCAAGAGTGGAGAAGTTTTGGTTGCAAAAGAGCTTCTGAAAGACATGATAGCTTGTGGGGAAAAACCAGACCAGTTCACATATGGTTCATTAATGCATGGCCTCTTCAGAAATGGTTGTTCTGCTGAAGCAATGGAACTGTTCCGTGTAATGGAACATAATGGAACGAAAGCTAATGTACCGATTTACAACTGCATTGTATATGGCATGTGCAAAGAAGGAAAATTAGTTGAGGCCAAGGAAATCTTTTATAGTCTCTCAACCAGGGAGTTGCAGCCTGACACTAGGACATACAACGTGATGATTAATGGATTTTTTAAAGAAGGGATATTGGAAGAAGCCCAGGATTTGTTTTATGAGATGCAAGAGAAGGGTTTTGCTGCAAATGATTTCACGTTCAATATCATGGTCCAAGGATTGCTAGAACAAAAAAAGGATACCCACAAGGCAATGCAACTTCTCAATACCATGCTTGACAAGGGTTTCTCACCAGATGCAAAAACTACTTCTATTCTAGTGGACTTGTTTGCAGAAGGTGGACCAAATTGTAAAGAAATGAAGATGCTTCTCAAGCGCCTGCCAAAAGGCTATGCTAAAGGTAATGTGCTCAACTTGACTCTGTGGTTAACTAGTTATTTCTTGAGATAGTGTGGTTAAGGTTAACTGGTATTATCTCTTCTTTACTGTGATTTTTCATCTTATCATATCTGCTAAAAGTTCTTTGATTTTGTTGATGAACTATGTGAGTTGCTTGACTTTGACTACCATTATAAAAGGACAGTCCTCTCAGATTTCCTGGTGTGATTTGTTGGACTTCTCGGAACTATTATATACCTCATACTGTGCATTCGTTTTGTACAATTTTTTATTATTCTTATGTTTTCTAATACTTGCTAGTCTTGTTTATAGTGTGATGGTAATGAATTTAGTTAAGGGGGATGGTTATATGAATTCCACCTTATCGTGACTTGAAGATGTATTTGGTCACTAAATATGTATGAAAGTTCATTTGGTAGAGCCTATCATGAGAAACAATGCTAGGTTCCTTGTCCCTTTTGTGGCGCTTCGAGGGAGGTGGCCCCATGTCTACTCATTTGGTGTGAAATTACATACATTCTTATTGTATCAGTTCTTTCCTATTGACATACGACTATGTGAGCTTACTGCGTAGATACATGACAGGGACCTGTATCCCCATGCTAAGCATTTTATTCAGTGCAAAATCACATATGTTCTCATTTTAACTGTTCTTCCCTATTGGCATGCGACTATGTGAGCTTTGGTACTTAAGAGTGTACATCTCTGTAAAATATCTTCAAAATCAGAGTTTTAGCTAGGGAGCATCATACTACTGCTGTGAAATACTTAAATGTAAATGTGATTACCCTGATATCTGATGCTGCCTTTTTAGTATATTACAAATGTTACTGATGTAGGATTATAAACACATTTGACTAGCTAATTATTCCATTACCCTTGTCTAAAATCTGGGATGCATTCTGGCAGATAGTCCTTCTTATTGAACATACAACATCCCGTACAATCAAGTTAATACTTCCATTGCTTGAACCTTCTCTGACATTGAAGGTATATCGAGCAATTATGATCAAAGAAAACAGAAACAAGATTCTCTTCTTCTTTTGCTAAAATCAGCTCGCCTTTGCACTTATGACGATTCTGTGATTGAAAAGTATCTGATGCAAAGCCAATCTAGATTGGCCCCTTCACTGCCAAAGCAGGTAATTGTGAAGTTGCCATTTGCTGATTCTAGCATCACGATTGTAAAATTTGTCACAGATGGTTCAAAATTTATCAGTGGTATGGATGCGGTACTCCTCAAGATTGACTGTTTAATTTGTTGTTCTTTTGTTGTTTAAATTATTAAAACTCTTGGTTATTTGCTTCAATTTCGTTTTGATCCTGTAGGATTATATGACTTGCTGGTGAAAAATTTCCCAGCACTTCTGCCAAGTAAATCAAGAGCAAAAGATATAAATCAATTGAATTTAGCACGCTTCAGTTGATCTGCAAAGATAACAAACTTCTACATAACTGGGCACAGTGATGGAACTATAACCTTTTGGGACCTATCATCCTCTCCGTTACTTCCGATTTCGTCTATACAACAACAGGTAGATTTTTTAAACAAATTTTGGCATGTTTTACGATATAGGAATGCATACCATGTAGATAAATAATCTTTTGATCTCTTTTGATCTTAGTTACATTGACACAGATAGGTGTGTCCGTATTTGACACGGCGAAATATCAAAACTTGAAGTTTATCACATACAATGTATCCGATATGTGTCCAACACAGACACGTAGATACATATCCCACGCAGATTATTTTCAAAATATGGCGTGTTCACGTAACAAAGCTTTTGATTGACTTTATAAAAAGTACAATTAAGTAAGTAAAAGTATAAACTGAAGTAGATGGCAATCAATGTCATATTTATTCATATAAAATTGAAGAGGTATGATAAAAAGGGTAGAACTTGAGCTTGATTTTGTTCCACGTTCGTTAGGAGTTTAAGTGGTAAACACTCTTTTTCTATCCTCTGGGTTTGGTTTTAAGTTGGACGTTAATGTCTTATTTTATCAAGTGAAAACTCAATTTAGTGGTAGAGATAGGAGTGTAAATTGCAATGCTACTTAAGACTAGAAAAAATTCATTCGCACCAGAGCTCTTTTCAACTTAGTGCTTTTTAGGATATATGATATAGGTTCTGTTAGAGCAGGCTATTGTGTTTGGCTCAAAAGTCCCGTTTACTCTGTCGCACAAGTGTGTTTTCTACGTGTTAAAGACACATGGGGGGAGGGGTTGAGATTTTTGTTATAGTCCCATATGGGATGTGTGGAGCCTTGCAGTACAGTATAAATGTTCCTAGGCTTCTCCACTTATCATGTATGTTACATAGACATGCCGTGTCGGATACCTATCCATGTGTTCGTGTCAGACACATATTGTTACACTTTCTACACTAATCAATTGTTACTCCAATATGGGTCGAGTTGACTTGGTTTTTGCTATTCTCGCTAGTATTCTGAAACGCGGATTTGAACCTAATGTTGTTACTCTGAACACTCTGCTTAAGGGGATCTGTTTAGGGGGTAAAGTTGCCGACGCTATGGATATTTTTACCAGAATGCTGGAAAACAGGTGTCCATGTGATGAAGTCAGTTATGGCACAGTAATGAATGGGATTTGCAAGTCTGTGAATTCTACTGCTGCTCTTCAATTCATGAGGGCAATGGAAAAGAAACAGTTTACTCCTAATGCTCGGATATACAATATGCTTATCGACACCCTTTGTAAGGAAAATTTGGTGAACGAGGCACTGAATCTATTTCAGGAAATGACCTCCAGAAACCTTACACCTAATGTTATCGCCTACACCTCTTTGATTCACGGGCTATGCAGATCTGGTCGTTGGAAAGAATCCATGTATTTATTTGGCAAAATGTTGGTACAGAATGTCACACCGGATGTCATAACTTTTAACATTTTGGTGGATGCTCTTTGTAAACAAGGCAGGACACACGATGTTTTTGATTTGTTACAAGTGATGCCTCAAAGAGGAATAATTCCTGATGTTGTCACATACAGTGCTTTGATTGATGGTTTATTCACTTCAGAGAAGGGGAAATATGCAATAGGATTGTTGAATGAAATGACAGGTAGGGGAATCTTACCAAATAGACACACATGGCATTATAATTGACGCTGCCTGCAAAGACGGGATGGTCGAAGAAGCATTTGAACTTTTCCAGACAATGATTGAAAGAGGCGAGGAGGCTCACGCAGTCACATCCAGTAGTTTGATGGATGGAGACTGTTTGCAAGGGCAGATGAAGGAGGCAAAAACTGTCTTCGATTTGATGGTAGCTATAGGCCATGGTCCTGATGTAGTTAGCTATAGCATTTTGATCAATGGCTATTGCAAGGCTAAGAAGATGGACAAGGCAGTTCAAGTTTTCAAGGAGATCCCCCTGATAGCTGGATTTTGCAAGAGTGGAGAAGTTTCGGTTGCAAAAGAGTTTCTGAAAGACATGATAGCTTGTGGGGAAAAACCTGACCAATTCACATATAGTTCATTAATAGATGGCCTCTTCAAAAATGGTTGTTCTGCTGAAGCAATGGAACTGTTCTGTGTGATGGAACATAATGGAACGAAAGCTAATGTACCGATTTACAGCAGCATTATTGATGGCATGTGCAAAGAAGGAAAATTAGTTGAGGCAAAGGAAATCTTTTATAGTCTCTCAACCAGGGAGTTGCAGCCTGACACTAGGACACACAACATAATGATTGATGGATATTTTAAAGAAGGGAAATTGAAAGAAGCCGAGGATTTGTATTATGAGATGCAAGGGAAGGGTATTGCTGTAGATGATTTAACATTCAATATCCTGGTCCAAGGATTCCTAGACCAGAAAAATGATACACACAAGGCAATGCAACTTCTCAATACCATGATTGACAAGGGTTTCTCACCTAACGCAAAAACTACTTCTCTTCTAGCGGACTGGTTTGTGGAAGGTGGATCAAATTGTAAAGAAATGGAGATGCTTCTCAAGCACTTGCCAAAAGGCTATTCCGATGGTAGTGTGTTCAGCTTTGACTTTATGGTTAACTAGTAAGTTCTTCATATACTGTCATTACATTAACTAGTGTTATCTGTTTTTTACTGTCACTTTTCTTCCTATCATCTCTTCTTTACCATTAAACTTTATGAGTTGCTTATTTCCTGTTTCTGTTTGACTACCTCTCTAAAATGAGTACATTCTTCTTGTATCTCCTGGTTGGATTTGTTGGACTTTAGAAATTATTTTACAGATCACTTATTTCGTACCGTGCATTGGTTGGAACAGGTTGAATGCGATGTTTTGTTATACTGGCGGATCTTGTTTATGATATTATGATAATTATACTAAAGTAATAATTTACTGAGATGTTCCTTTTCCCTATTGCAGTTCTTCTTAACACAGTGAGGTGTCACCATGTCTAAGTATTTTTGTTCAGTGCGAAATCACGTAAGTTCTCATTTCAACTGTTCTTCCCTATTGGCATGTGACTATGTGAGCTTAGATACTTATACCAGATGTCTATGTTCAATTTCAGGTTCACAAGAGGAAGTTGTTGAATCTCATGAAGTTTAGTGCAACTAAGTTTCATGATCAAAAGTCTTCAGCAACTTTAACATAAGAGGATATGATAAACAACCATTTTTGGATCAGTTTTTCTGTTGCTTCATCTATGTCCAAAAGGATGGATGCTGCTGGTATTCAACCTGATATTGTTACACTTTCTGTACTAATTAATTGTTACTCCAATATGGGTCGGGTTGATTTCGGTTTTGCTGTTTTCGGGAGTATTTTGAAACACGGATTTGAACCTAATGTTTTTACTTTGAACACCCTACTTAAGGGGTTTTGTATGGAGCATAAAGTAGCCGATGTTATGAATCTTTTTATGTGAATGCTGGAAAACGGATATCCATGCAATGAAGTTAGTTATGGGACAGTAATGAATGGGATTTGCAAGTCTGTGAATTCTACTGCTGCTCTTCAATTCATGAGGGCAATGGAAAAGAAACAGTTTCCTCCTACTGTTCATATGTAACTATGCTTATCGACACTCTTTGTAAGGAGAATTTGGTGAATGACTCCTGGGATCTTTTTCAGGAAATGACCTCCACAAACCTTACACCTGATGTTATCACCTACAACTCTTTGATTTGCGGGCTATGCAGATATGGCTGTCCAAAGATTCTGGCTATGAGTCATTGATCATCCAAATTCTAACGTCGATGCTTTTTCCGGATAGTTTGGCTATGGATGGATTCTGTGGGAACTCCACAGTTATGTGTGCTTCAGCAGGAGTAATCCAAGGATGGGTGAAATCCTGGGAAGCAGCTGTGTGGAGTTAAAACCCAATATAGCCGAATATCCGCAGTGACTAAGTGGGGAAAGTATCGATGCGTAGGGTGAGGCGGATCA
Source organism: Coptis chinensis (assembly GCF_015680905.1). Classification (NCBI taxonomy): domain Eukaryota; kingdom Viridiplantae; phylum Streptophyta; class Magnoliopsida; order Ranunculales; family Ranunculaceae; genus Coptis; species Coptis chinensis. The sequence goes on from NC_141459.1 coordinate 38,882,356, forward strand.
TTACAGCACCCTTCGTACATTCTATTTTTTCTGTTATTCAGTATTTATTCTGAGGGTTTACAGGAAAAAAGGGTTCGACTTCTTTGCTTCTGTTACATTTTTCTTTTGGGTTCAAGTTATAATGCATCTGGGCATTAATACTACGAAAACTACCAGTGATCGATTTTAGAGATTCTATACTGGACATTTGAAATAATGGGTATACTAGAGAATCCTGTTTCCATTGGAACACCGGACTAAGAGAGTAAAGTAGACTGTTAATGGTAGTTCTTTAGACAGTATAAAGAGAGAGGATACCATGCGTTGGAACTGATCTTTTGTTCTCCTAAATATTTTGCTTTATCTTCTGCCTTTTTACCATATCATGGACCTTTAGTTATTGAGTTTTCCTGTATCAATCCTTTGTTTTGATTGGAAGGCAAACTGGCTTTTACGAAGAAACAAGCAGATCTGTTATTCCCACCATATATTACTGATGACTTCCCAGTGGCAATACAGGTAACTTTTCTAGTGGTAATTCTTGTACACAGTTTCGGTAATATATCAATATTAAATCATGATTGTTTTGCTTTGACAGATATCCCACAAGTACGGGTTGATATATGTGATCATGAAACTTGGACTTCTATGTCTATGTGATTTGGAGACAGCTACCACAGTTTATAGAAATCGAAATAGTCCAGATCCTATAATCTTGACTTCGGAGGCGTCATCAGTTGGAGGATTCTACGCTGTTAATCGGCGAGGGCAGGTGTTACTTGCCACTGTTAATGAAGCAACAATTGTGCCTTTTGTCATTGGTCAAGTATGTCATATAAGTTTACCCGTTGTACTAATATAGCGATCGGAATTGAAGTATCGGATAATTGTTTTGACGAATTTTATTTGTTGACTTTTGCAGCTTAACAATCTGGAGCTTGCTGTTAATCTTGCTAAAAGAGGAAATCTTGCAGGGGCTGAAAACATTGTAAATATCTTAGTTATAATTTGTGTCAACTGCATGTTGTTCAATTAGTTGGAATGGCCAATAATTTTGAAACGGGACTTCTCAAATTTTATGGCATATTTGAAGCAGTAACCTGGGTTCTGAAATTTGAAGGTACTTGACTTCACTGACATACTGGTTCTCTCACAATTCAGGAACTTTAAATAGTATTGCCTTCCCAGGAAAAGAGTTCCCTCATATAATACAGAAGAGGGTAGAGATGTTTGTTGTTGAGTTTGGGCTGCTATTTCTTACTCTAAAACCCTTCCATGCTTCTTTTACTATTGAAAAACAATGAATTTCATGAAAAGCAAGACCTCTGTATCTTATATTAGGCTATGGAGGAACCCAATAGTGATACATAATTATATATATTTTCTATAGACTTTTTGTTTTTTTTATATTTGTTTCACGTCTCAAGATTCCTTAACAGGTACGTATGTTTGAGTAGCGTTTGTGTATGCTTTCTTTAATATCCAAGATACTGGGGTTATCATACGCGCCTATAGTGTCTAAAGTACAGCATTCTTTCTTTCGGCTTCGGCTAAGAAGGAGAACATGCCATTGGGATCATTTCTGAGAAGGGTGTGTGCCTCTTCACAATAAGCGTTAGTGGTATAGGTAATAGCTAATACTAAGAAGTTAACATATGCTCAGTTGAAACTCCAGTTAAGTGGCGGGGCGCGCTCTTGGTATGTTCAATTAGGCATTTGACTTATCAGTATAGAAACCTGGGATTTTAACTCTCCTTGTTGATAGAGCGATGTCAGTGACCATACTCAGGAATGTCATCAGTTATGCTAAAGATTTCTATTGGACATTGAACTTTACTTGTCAAACATTTTTTAATACTTCAGTTTGTCGAACGGTTCCAAGAACTGCTCTCTCAGACGAAATACAAGGAAGCTGTCGAGCTTGCTGCAGAATCTCCACAGGGAATCCTTTGAACTCCTGACACAGTTGCAAAGTTTCAGGTAAAGGTGTTCTGGTGTCAATATGTTATGTCTCATTCTAACTAGTATCATCATATAGGATATGTGGCAAGATATAGAACTTTGTACTAGAAAATATCTCAACTGTCCAATTTTTTATTTTTTATTTCATCGAGTTATTATAGATTTATAAAGAATAAAAAAATTAAACTAAAATAGAGGTATCAATGTGTGTCTGTATAACTGTATTGGGGATCTTAGGATTTGTTTGTCATTTATACACTTCTTATGGTTATTGTTGGTAAGTATGTTTTACTTAAATGTAAGTTTGAACAATGCATGTGTTATGTCATGCATGCAGGCATTGCCATCCATGTGTATTCCAAGCTTACTTGGAATTAACTTTTTGCAGAGTATTCCTTTTCAAGCTGGTCAAACACCACCGTTGTTGCTGTACTTTGCAACACTTTTAAGTATAGGAAAACTAAATGCATTTGAATCGCTGGAATTGTCAAAGATTTTTGTCAAGCAGAATAAGAACCTTTTGGAAAGTTGGTTGGATGAGGACAAGCTTGAATGCAGTGAGGAACAGGGCAACCTTGTTAAGGTTCTATCTAAAACTCAAGTGTTTACTAATACTTGTTTTTTAAGACCCTAAGACCTTAACCTAAAAAATATATGTGATGATGTTTTGTTACTATATAAGCTTTAGTCTGGAATAAGGACACTGCCTACTCTTTTTCTTTTCCTGATCGGTTCTGTTTCAAGGAGCAAATTTCTTATTCATGGCTGATATATGGTTGCTCGTTTCCATTGCAGCCCGTGGATAATGACCTTGCGCTGAAAATATTTATCAAGGCTAGGGTTACTCCAAAGGAAGCTGCCGCTTTTACTAAGAGACGTGAATTTGACGAATATCCAATCTATTCGAAGCAGGTACGGAAATTGGCTAGTTCATTTCTTCTGACAATTTTGTATTATACGTGGTAAAAGTTTATTAAGTGCACTTCCAATGATTGGCTCGCGTAGACCGATATGCTGATACTATATATACATACTGAACTGTTAATATCAGTGTCTTTATGTGCGTTACTAAATGTCAAATGCCATTTTGCTTGATTTATACAGGAATTGTGGAGTGCCATTTTTTAATTTATAATAAGGCATGTTTTTATCGTCCTTAACCAAAAAACCTTTATGTGATGTTTCTTGATTTGTTATCAATAAGAGATATTGAGTATAATAGTTACATCCTGATTATGAAAAATTACTCGTAGCAAGGAGCTACTAGTGCAATCAACCCGGAAACTGGCCTACTCCCCCACAGCACAAAATATTTTCACATTAGAAAGCAGTTGTATCATAGTGACAAAAAAAGTTCATGAAACCTCAATCCCTTGAGAGCCACAACTCCCCTAGGCACCCTAATGTTCTTTTCATGTTATAACATTTAGACTGGAATGTGGACTGTCTGTAGTTTTTATTTATTTCCCTGTTTCAAGGAGAAAATTTCTTATATATGTTTAATATATTGTTGCATATTTCCTTTTTAGACCGTTGATAATGAAGTTGTACCTCTGAATTTCTCTCCAGCTTTTGATGAAAGGTACGTATAACTAGTTATGAGATTTTTCTTAATGAATTAAGGTTGGATGCTCAAGTTAGTCATGGCTCCATTGAGCTTGAGCATGGAATGTTTCTGAAATTTTATATTTGACTTTCTAGTTTATGCCAATTTCCGATGAACTTGGGGATCCCAATGCGTAGACTTTCTGAGATTAGTATGAGCTCCATAAACTGTAGTTTTATATGAGCAAAACTAATTATGTTTTTTGGTACTGACAAAGTTAACTCTTCTGTTTTCACAGCCTGCTTGAGGAAAGCTTTCTGGAGGGAGTAGATGATTTCTCTCATAGTGAATTTGGTTCAGCACAACCTTTAAAGAACTCTGAAGTTGACATAAACGAAGACAACGTCAAAGGTCACCTTGTAGATGAAATACAAAAGGAATTAAAAGGAGTTGAAAGTGAACGTCATCGAAACTTTGCAACTATCAAAATTGTCGATGTTTTGAAAAAACAAGTCCATGGCAGCTCAAATTCAATTGAAAGCAAATTAGGTGAACTGGAAAGAAAGAAAATACTCGAGCGAGGATCTGACAAGCTTTACTGAAAATTTCATTGATCAAATAGGTTATGGGGCATATGGAGATGTCTTTAAAGGTAAATTACCTAATGGTGTGCAAGTAGCTGTTAAGAAACTTAAAGACATCGCGATGAATGTCTTGGAAAACACATTCACGGCGGAGGTGAGAACATTGAAACTTAGTTAGACTTTATAGGTATTGTTCTGAGGCAAGTATGAAAGCACTTGTTTATGAATACTTGGAGAATGGATCTTTCGACAAAGTTTTATATGAGAACTACCTTAATTTACAATGGGAGAAATTGTATGATATTGCAATTGGGACATCAATGGAACTTTCTTATTTGCAAGAAGGTTGCGATGATGAAATAGTTCACTACGACGTAAAGCCTGGTAATGTGCTCTTCGACTCAACTTTCTCCTAAAGTTGCATATTTTGGAATGGCCAAGATTTCTCAAAGAGATTTAAGTCATGTCTCCGAGATTGAGTTTAGGTGGACCCGTAGCTATGTTGTCCTAGAAATGTATATGCAAAAGCCAGTAACATTCAAAAGGTTTTGGCATATTGTTGTTCGATATTCTAGGGAGGAGAAACCTTGATGACCAAAATTGGCTTTCTCCACAAATTTGGGAAAAGTTCAAGAAAGAAAAACTTAAGGAAATCATGGAAGAATGTGGCATCGAGGACAAGAATATAGTAAAAGCAATGACATTATGTATAGTTGCGTTATGGTGTACACAATACATGCCTGATGCCAGACCAACGATGACCGAGGTGGTGCAACTACTTAAGGGGAACATACATCGTCCATCACCTCCTGATCCTAAATATCCATATAGTGCCTCTTCCGTTTCAGGCAGTTGGGAGGTGGTTATACGCATAGTCACAAATATCTCGTGTTTTTTCAGAAAAACGTAAAAAGTCCATTAAAATCCATGAATTACTGGTTACTGATTTTTTAAATGAATATTCGTAAAAACATAAAAAGTCTCAAAATTATTGATTTTTAGGGATTTTTCCCCTTATTTAGAATGGATAGTTTTCCAAATGACATGTATTTCAATTTTTTATACAAGAAATTGGTCCCAAGGCCTAATTTTGGGAAAATTGAAGTCTAGAGGACACGGTTTTTTGTAAGTAACTCACAAGGACAAATTTTGGGGAAAAGTAACTCAGGAACCCACTATTTCAAAATTTGTAACCCTTAAAGACAAAATAAGTTGGTCCCGCGCCTTTTACATTTTTTTAAATGTCAGTTATACCCTTCTGTGAAAGTAACCCTCAAGGACAAATGGCCCGGATTTAAAATAAATATTTTTCGATTTTACCCTTTCTGTCATTTTACTATGAACAATGAGTGTTCATACCTTTTGCTGGTATATGAACAATGATTATTCATATCCAAATAGGTGAATGTACTTTATACAATATATTGATGTATGAACATTGAATGTTCATACCAAAAGGACTATGAACATTCAATGTTCATACCCAATCAATGTTCATACCCAAAAGATCAAGGACTATGAACATCGAATGTTCATACCCAAACGACTACGAATATTGAATGTTCATACCTAATCAATGTTCATACCCAAGGATTATGAACATTGAATGTTCACTATAAACATCGAATGTTCACACACAAAGGACTATGAACATTGAATATTCATACCCAATCAATGTTCATACCCAAGGACTATGAACATTGAATATTCATACTCAATCAATGTTCATACCCAAGGACTATGAACATTGAATGTTCACTATGAACATTGAATGTTCATATCCAAAGACTATGAACATCGAATGTTCATACTCAAGAACTATGAACATCGAATGTTCATACTCAAAGGACTATGAACATTGAATGTTCATACCCAATCAATGTCCATACCCAAGGACTATGAACATTAAATGTTCATACCCAAGGACTATGAACAATCAATGTTCATACCTACCAATTGAAAAAAATTTAAAAGTAGTCATGAACAATGATTGTTCATGTTTAATGTATGAACACTTTTGATGTATGAACAGTGATTTTACATACTCCCAAATAGGTATGAACAATCCATGTTCATAACTAGATCAATGTTCATACATATTGGATCATTGTTCATAGCTCCAATAGGTATGAACACTCATTATTCATAGCTAATGTTTGTAATTGGGGGTATGAACAATGAGTGTTCACACCTGTTTAAATGTATGAACAATCTAAATACACCAGGTCGTTTCGTCTGAGCCGGGCCGTTAATTATTTCGCGTCAGGGGTATACTTGACATTTCATCTACCCGATCCGTTTTTTATTTCGCATCAAGGGTATACTTGACCTTTCATCTACCCGGTCCTTTTGAGTTACGAAAAAAAAAAGTGTCCTTGAGAGTTATGTTTTCGGTAGTTTTGTCCTTGAGAGTCACTCCCTGTTTTTTATATTCTAAATTGCAAATATTTGTTGGATATTGTAAGAATAACAAGACTTTACATATATATATTTGTGAATTTTAAAATTGATATATGGTGAAAGTAAACCTGACCATAATCTACTATCTATATACGAGTCTGAATTTGTTCACCATCACTTTTGCTGGTAGAAACTACCAGCACCCCTAGTAGCCCCCGTGTCTAGCAAACAGCTATAATTTATTTCTTTTTTTAAGCAAATCAATTAGTTAATAATTGAATAAAAGAAAATCCTTTTTCCCCAAAATTCTCTCTACAAAACTTCTCTTTTTCTCTGACTTCTCTTTCACACACTTTTTTCTCTCTCTCCGTTCTTCTTCTCTGGCAATATTTCTTTCCATGAGATATGACAAAAGGAGGCAAATGACCTCTCCATAGAAACAGTTGTGTTGGCGTATTTTTCGGTCGATCTCATCTAATAATAAAATATAAGAACAACCTAAAATAATAGTAGGCAACATATAATGAAAACTCTAACTTGCACAAAAGTTTGATTTTGGACACAATTAATAAGATTAACAAGTAGTAAACAAAAATATAATACTTCAAGAAGTAGAAAAGTACTTAAAAGTTAAAACGAGACTTCCGGGCACTTTGTTTCCAATTCCAACACTTACATAGCTTGTAAGTGGTTCTTGGTGTTGATTTATTAGGGATGCTCCATTATGGTGTAAAACTTCAATGCATTACAAGTTACATTGTTTCGGGACTAGTGACAAATGACTTGAATGTTAACCATTTTAATGAACATACTCAAAGTTCAAGCAAATTAGATAAACTATGAATGTGTAAGATTCCTTAATCGTCAAAATCTGGTTCAAAGTTCAAACATACTATAGATCAAAAACCAAAAATTGCATACAACCAAAGGCCCTATTGATCCCAATCCTAATTCCAAATTTGAGAAGCTCAAATCCTCTTACGAATCACTTGTGAGTGTACAAGATGGATCTCAAAAAGACAAAAAGGATACAGTTTAAGATGACTTCTACGCCCCTGTTTATGCTAGCTAGTATGAAGTGAAAGTTATTTTGCTTTTTTTTTTTTTTTGTTAGAGAAGATGAACGGAGAGAGAAAAAAGTGTCTGAAAGACTAGTCAGAGAAGCCAAAAATAGAGGTTTTGGGAGAATCTTGGGAAATATTGATTTTCTTTTATTTCAATTATTTGTTAAAAAGAGAAAAAAGAAAATTAGTGATAGCTATTTTTGGATACGTGGGCTATTAGGGCGCTGGTAGATTCTACCAGCAAAAGTGCTAGTAAACAAATTCGGACTCTCTATATACTAAACCAGAAACCTCTGAAAGAGATTTTTCTCTCTCCTTGCGTGGCTTTCTACAATGTTTTCTACCATACCACGTGGACCGTTTAGAGAGTTTGATTCAATTTCCACTTTCCAAAAGAGTGCCTACTTACGATTAATATAGCTCTACCAAATGGTTTCCTATTTTAGTACAACTCTCCTAACTTAAGTGCAATTCAAATTAGTTCCCACAAATTCCGCCCAAACATAATTATATTTAACTAGCAATTATTTTCTCAAAAATAGCAAAGAAATTACCACACAAATTTCCGTACGTATAAAGAACATATCAATTATTTCCTAAAAAATAGGAAACATGATCTTATTACCCCCAAAAATTATGTATGTATAGATTTTTCTTCAATGTTGGAATTAAATATCAATATAAGTCATTTAACAAGACTTACTCTTTTAGTACAACTCTCTCAACTAAAGTACAATTCAAATTAGTATGTACAATTATTTCCTAAAACATAATTATTTTTAACTAGCTATTATTTCCTCAAAAATAGGAAAGAAATTACCCTACAAATTTCGCAAAAATAATTATGTTTAACTAGCAATTATTTTTAATTTACCCTACAAATTTCGCAAAAATAATTATGTCTAACTAGCAATTATTTCTTCAAAAATACGTAAATCTGAAGCTCTCTCCTAAAAATCTTAAAAATAATTGGAAGTTTCGGAGAGAATAGATAATAGGCAATGAAGCCATGAAAGCACAGTAGAAAAGAATACAAATTAACCGGAAACTAGCATAACACGGTAATTATGGAAAAAACAATATTAAATATGTTTTGATTTCCATTCTCAACAACATAAATGGATCGAACTTCATATTATTATTATTCTAATAATATCTATTTGCAGCATAAACCGCATGTATACAGACATGTCACATACGCATTATCTACCCTAATGGTATTAGCAATTTAGATATAGGTAAAAAACATAAAATATGAGTGAGAGAATGTCATCATAAAATTGTAGGCATTGACACCACCAAAATAAATGTGCATAATGGGACTGGAAATGAAACACACCCATTAAATTCAAAGTTGTAAAAGAATGACCATTGTCTTGAATTAAGCAAGACTTGGCACCAAGACATCTCCATCCGCCCCTGTGAATAGATTTTGATATTTCATGTTGGAATTAAAGAAAAGGAGATAATTATTATTGTGGCCAAGTAACCTCATTGCCAGTTAAGAAAACACAAAACGGGACTCAATTAGAGAAATTGTGTGTTTGTCAAAAAACCATGAAAAAAGTCTAGAAACTATGTTATGTACGTGTCTAGGTTCCATCTTAATATAGGATCCATTTGACATAACATCACAAAAGCCTTGAATGGAAATAAGCCTTTTGCTTGGACTTCAAAGGGGCTTGGGGAATGGGACATATGGGATAGATTGATGACAGGTGTATTGGAGCATAGAACACACTTGATCCAAATTAAATAAATACCTATTTTGAAATATTGATAGGTGGCTAGAATACCACTAGGGATGAGATCGACCAACTATAACTTGGAAAAAGACCATAATTTATTCAAAATCTATAAGAAAGAAATAAAGAAGAAGATAAATTGAGTAGGGCAAATACACAAGGAAACTCTTAATTGTTGAGATGGCTAAAAGTTTTCGAATTAAACTATCAAGTTTAATATTAAGGGGATTGGGGGAGATAAAGGAACTTGAATATTTTGTACTTATAACTTATAACTTATAAGTTCTTACTACTATAAGTACTTGCCACAGTTTGTACCTACATAGATTAATTGTGATGTATTAGTTGGGGTGTTCACGTGTGGTATCAGAAGTTGCTACCAAATGCATAGTTAAGACTTTTTGTATATTGAAGGGTTTAACTAAAGCATCACATTTTGTGCTTGAATTAGATCGTAAAAATTTTAAGTGTAAAATCTGTCAAAATGAAGCATTTCATATTAGGAAACTCTTGATCTATAGGGGAAGTTTAAATCTTATTAGCCTTAGAGATAAAGCGGAAAAAAAAAAAAATAAAAAATCGACTGTTCAAGCTAGTAATAAAAAATTATAGGGAAAAATGAGAGTAAGAGAGGTATACATCAATATAGGTCCTCTAATATATTGAATTGCGGATACATCAATAATATAATCATTTTTTATTGGACTAAATACAAATATATGTCCTCTAATATATGAAATGCAATAAAATAGAAAAGAAATCAAACAAGGGAGACAGTAGATGACTAAGGATTCAAGCCCATAGCACACGGTTTCATAAAATCCGTACGATTTTCTCGCTAAATCGATCAGGTTTCACATGAAGAAGATTTTGCTCAGCATGTTGTATTCGATACGGGTAGGAGAAGAACCCGACTTGGTAGTCATACAAATTGGTTGATGATTTTTGGAAACTGAAGAAGAGTCAACTGAGGATCGTGGTAGTCGTTCACGAAAAGCCAAACTTTTAATCATTTTCAATAATAACTAAGTTATCAAGTCGGTTGTTGAATTGGACTCCTTATGGACATTACCTTGCGTATCAATTCCCAAACCAATCTTTTGGAACACCTTATCAATTCCCAAACCAATCTTTTGCAACACCTTCTCACTCAATGCTTCAAAATATTGTCATGCAACCATTTGGTAAGTTTACAATTACTTCGAAACAAAAAACAAAGTTAATATATAGTGTCTAACCACCACATCAAGACATAAATAGTACTACCTACTATGTCATACCTACTGCGACATACCTAATTTTGATGTCTATAAATTATAGATTAATTTTATGAACAACACCACCAAAAGCACAACTGAACAAGTAGAAGGCGAGTCAATAAGCATAAGTGAATAACTAACATGTTGGTTACCAACATACTATTCTCGAGAATACCAAAGACACAGAAAATATGACTAGCTAGCATTGGAATGGTACATATCAAATCCAGATCAACCCCCAATCCTATTTTCTGAATAATAAGAAATAATAAATGGCTTCAGATGCATAAGTGGACAGCCTGCAATGATTGATTAAGTGTAGTCAAAGCACGCAAAGAACAAAATCTACCTACAATTCCAGAAAAGTATTACAAGAGATCAGTTATTGCCGAGAACTTCACAAAAGAGTGCTTAGGAATCGACCAATCAAAGTAGTAAAGATTCTCCATCATCCATGCCTCTTAGGTATGTCGCAGTAGGTATGTCGTAGCACATTGTTACCCATTTGGAGTCCCCAACTAAGAGCAGTTTGTGCAAGAGTCTTCAACAATTTCTCTGACACCATACTTAATCTTAGATGCTTACACACAATACTCTTTAGCCATGTTGAACCAAGGGAACCTAATGGTTAATATCCCTGCAAAGTGAAGGCCAGATATGGAAAAAAAACTCTGCAAAGAGGGGTATAATATTAAAGTTAGAAGCTTAAGTTCCTTAAAACTTATAACTCGCGGATAGGTGTACTCCGTTCAATTGGCAAAAGGCACGCAACTGAGACTGTTACCAAGCTGGGTGACATTCCACTTGATTGACAGCAGCAAGGACACTTGAAACTTCCAAAAGCTCTCCCAACTATTTTGACAAAAAATTCTAATACCAATAGCACGAGACTTGCCAAAATCATAAAGACCCTCCACTGCTTTCCAAAGTACTAGGAAACCTAGGTTGGAAATTCATGTGAATCTATTATAGTTTTCACACATGGGCAATTGTATGTGGTGGTTTTAAGAATAACATCTAGACAGGGATTGAGATATATATCTAAATTATCTTGACAATGTAGTTGAATCATTAAAATGTGAGAATAAGACCTCATTAATGATTTGACCTTATTTTGGATGTAGAAACTGGAGCATGTATACTGATTACTCAAAGCAACATGCATGCAAATATACAATGATATACACTAATACAATGATACACAATTACACATGACCAAGTACAATAAAGATTGGAGAACAAAATTTTCTTTCTCTAATATAATAGGCCCACACAGGAACAGAAACAACTTATCTGGCCTATTAGTTTAAAAACCTCAACAAAAAAAGAATGGGCTTCTCAGAACATCCCATAGCATCAGTGTTACTTAAACAATTCAACAGCCGAACCGTTATCTATATCACATTACTGTGAACTAAAATACTAGACAAGTTAAAGAGGTGGTGAGGTGGGATGGTCAACGAAGTAGTATATTTCCAAGGAAACAATAAACAATACAACAATTTACTATACATTACTACAGATTTAATCAATTACCAATTCTCTAGAACGGATTTACTCATTGCACTAAAAAATGTATTTAAAAACAAATTTATCAAATAAATACCTACAATAACATTGTCAAGAACGAAGAAGAACTGTTGAAGGAGACAAATGCAACTGATGAAGAACATAAAAGGAATTTAAAAATCCAAAAAAAATATAATAACTCAAATTAATCCAAAGAGAAATGAAGTAATAACTTCATTCTCAGTTTCAAGTTTCAACCTAAAAATTGGACACGGGTTTCACAAAAAAAGGTTGAAATAGGAGACACCAGGACACATGCTCTAACTCAAGAGACACATACTCTTCACTCTAATAACAACTAAGTTTGGACCAATTACAATAATCAAGCCCAAAGCCCATTAAAGTATCAGCTATTAAAGTCGGTTTATATCTAAGTAGAATCTGGTATGACTCTCAATAGTCTCAATTCAAACATATGAAACAAGTTGGCAGTACTAAAAAATTGCAATTGGAACAATATATATGTGCAATGTTTTTGGGGTTTGGAGGGATGACATATCTGGCTGCAGACTATCTTTCCAAGCAATGCAAGTCACAAGAATAAGCATAATGGTTTTGAAAGTTTTTTTTTTGTAAACTCTACTTCAACTTGGAAACGTTAAGTGATGATAGTAAAATTAGTAGTGGGTCACTGCCTCATTGGTTGGGTTAGTTGCTTATACTTTAAGAGTTTTATGCAAAAGAGCCACACATTTTGTACTTGAATTAGACCATAAATTTTTTAAATATAAAAACTATCATAATAAAGTATTTCTTTTACATCACCAAAGATACCTAAAAGATCTCAGGCGTATGCCCGGGTTCAAAATCTAGTACGTACATACATCCATAGTCACACCACAATATTTTATGTTTTAATTATTTATGGGTTTCCTCATTTCTTTTGTCAAATTTCTACGAATTGAATTCAAATTTTATGGTTCTCCCCAATCACAGGTTTCCTCAATTGTCTCTTCCACGTCAATTTAAATATAATGTCTTTTGCTATATGAGTTTTTTTTTTTTTTTTTTATGAAATGAATTGTTGGAATCACAAGTTAGTTTTGTCTAAAAAAATGTGTTTGGGGATTGTAAGGAACATCCCCACCAGTCACGCGATGTGCATGAGGCTCACATTCGACGACTCCCCCGATATAATGCGACCCCAGACATACGAGTTCTCATCACACTCGCATATTTAATAGCCCAGTGACTCGTCACTCGACCCCATCTTATGATGTCATCACCTACTACTGTCATCATTACAGAAGACACCATCATTACACCCTATGCCAACTTAGGTAGACCTAAAATACCTACAACTGCTACCCGTGTGGCTCCCACAAACACATGTTATTCATCACAACCGCACATATGTACTCATCAGTACAAGTGTCACACCTAATGCCCACTCCTAATGACTATAAATACCACCTTCTAGAGCTACGTGTAGCTTGATTCCAATTTCACTTACATAGTGCTGGATATGTAGACATCTTCTTACTCATGAAGAGCAGCCATTAATACCAAACAAAACCATCCCCTCTTTATTATCCTAACTTAAGAGCTAAGAGCTAAGCCTTAATCCTTGGTGTAAATTTAGACATTTACAGGGACTGAACTTTTGTGAAAAAAAAATGGTTTTTTAAACATAACACCCCCCCCCCCTCTCTCTCTCTCTCCCTCTCCCACTTTAACGCTTGATGCCGATCAACTAGATTTGACTCTCATTGACCGTTAGTACATGTTTTCTATTTTCTTCTAATATATATATATATATATATATAGAGAGAGAGAGAGAGAGAGAGATCCACGTGAGTGCATGAGGGCTCACATCATGTGCATGAGGCTCACTCCCCGATATAATGCAACCCCAGACATACGAGTGCCCATAACACTCACATACTTAATAGCCCAGTGACTCGTCACTAGACCCCATCTCGTGATGTCATCACCTACTACTGTCATCATTACTAACTTTATCCTTAAACCCCTTTCCCGCCGTAATATATGTACCATTACAACCATTCACTATCATTACAGAAGACACCATCATTACACCCTATGCCAACTTAGGTAGACATAAAATACCTACAACTGCTACCCGTGTGGCTCCCACAAACACATGTCATTCATCACAACTGCACATTTGTACTCATCAGTACATGTGTCACACCTAATGCCCACTCCTAATGACTATAAATGCCACCTTCTAGAGCTACGTGTAGCTTGATTCCAATTTTACTTACATAGTGTTGGATATGTAGACATCTTCTTACTCATGAAGAGTAGCCATTAATACCAAACAAAACCATCCCCTCTTTATTATCCTAACTTAAGAGCTAAGAGCTAAGCCTTAATCCTTGGTGTAAATTTAGACATTTACAGAGATTGAACTTTTGTGAAAAAAAAATGGTTTTTTAAACATAACACCCCTCTCTCTCTCTCCCTATCCCACTTTAACGCTTGATGCCGGTCAACTAGATTTGACTCTCATTGACCGTTAGTACATGTTTTATATTTTCCTATAATATATATATATATATATATATATATATATATATATATATATATATATATATATATATATATATATATATATATATATATATAACACATGATGAAATGCTGAATATGTTCTCAATAATTTCTATTTCGCATGCAATTTGCTATTTTAAATCAAGTATTTCTATTCTACTATCGGGGCCATGTCTAAAGAAAATTAGAGTGGGAGTTATGTCTAAATTCATATCGGTAATTTTATATGCTGTAATATTTGTACGGTTGATTTTAATACCAAAGTCAGCTATCTTTTTTCTGATAGCTGACTTTGGGGGATTATGTCTAATTCTCAATTATTAATGGAGGAGTATGTCTAAAGACCCAAAAAAGTAAAAAAATAAATAAAACCAACTACCCCTCGTGTATTTTACTGCGAGGGGAGCACATAACAAACCATACAGGCAGGTTTCGAATGCTACCAGGCTTTCCGGAACAAACGTTAGAGCATTTCTAGGTGGTGGCAGTATACTCTTCAAATTTGAAGGCAAAATTTGGAGAATCTAGACGCAAATTTTGACCAACTCTAAGTGATCACAAATATCAACTGCAAAATTAATTGTAGACCCCACCACGCGCGCCATTACTAATGTCGCGTGCTATCGAGTACAAAGTCGGGAATTTCACAAAAAGCTTCATTCTCACCCAACACTCCAAAACTATCTCCACAACCATTTCATTTTACAATGACTTCTTCTTCATCATTGCAAAAAACTAGCCAACATACCGACGTTGGCGAATCAACTCAACAATCATGTTATTTTGATACACTCAATCAAGAGAGATGCCAAATTTGCACCTTAAGAAAACACCTTGCGTTATCATGCAAGTATCTAAATACAAGGTGTCCTAAAGCACCACATTGCCAAGGTTATATGCTCATACATAGAAGTTGTAATGAAGATGGTGAAGAAGTAAGATTTTTGAAATGCTTGTATGATATATGTCCTGGTATAGAATATATATATGGAGACAGTTTGTTGATATGCACGTGTTGTGGCAAAAATGATCATTGGTATAGGTATTGCTCCTATTCACAGATACCATGCCCAAATGGTTGTGATGGTGTTAGAGAGCTGAAAAAGTTCGCGAACCTTGAAGGAAAAGGTCTTGATCTATTGAATTGTTTAGTGTGTGGAAAATATGAGTGGTTGGGTGCTGTAATGGAAAACGTTAAGAGTGGTTAATCATTTTATTTTCTATGACTATGTAACGTAATATGTTTTTTTAATATGAATAAACTTTTATTTTATATAAATATATGTTAGTTTAAATTAAAAAATATATATAATAATTAAATAGAAATTGATTAACATTGTTTAAGCCCCGACCATTTCAGTTCATGCATTTCTGCCCTATCCTCGATTATCAGATGTGGTTTGCGGAACCTACCCCGATAAAGAGAAGAGGAATGTGTCTTAAGCTGGTTTCCTTCCTTTAGCCCGTTCGGTTCCCTCACTAGCCTTAGCTCATTCGGCTACACCTTTGACGCTGTTAACGACAATTCCTCTCTAACTCTATATATCTCTCTCCCTCCGCTTTTGGTGCTGTGGGAGAGAGTTTGAGTCAGCTGCAGAGTTAGCCCGTTCGGCACGATGATTATAGGCGGATTAAGCTGCAAACGATATAAAAAAAAGTATTGGACTTAATTCATCTGATCTGATCTCTTGGTTGGTCTGGTCTTTTCTTTCCATGAGGATAAGGCTTGCAATAGCTTGATTCTTTTAGTAAAAACGTGAGCCGAAGCTCTACTCTCTTCTGGGTCTAGGTATGTGGTAAAGGTGCTTAAAAGGGCATTCTTTTTTAGTATAGTAACATATGCCCTTCCTCTAATGAGAGTCTTTCTGCGAATCTCTTGATCCGGAGAGGGCTGGTTGAACAATAGAACATTGGTTATAGCAGATCTTCTTTCTATGTTGCTTCTGGGAGTTCGATCTGTTGTTGATAGTCCATCATTCATTTTATTCCTTTCTGTCTCATTTGCTCAAACTTCAGACAGGTCGCATGCATGACGAGTTGTTGGGGCATTCCCTACATTATCCATTTCAAGCAGCTCGTACTCCCCATTTGTTGATTGATAGGATCCGCAAGCAAGCAGGTACCCACCCTCCATCTCGAGAGGAGCCGTATGAGGCAGAAGCTCCATGTACGGTTTTGAAGCCGAGCCTTTCCAGCGATGGGGCCTAGGGACCGATATGATGATTGGTTTAGGTAGGGTGGCCGACCTACTACGGGCACCTGTGGGGATTAGTGCGTGAGACCGTGATCCACATACTGACGCATGGGACTCACCCTTTACTTGGGAGTGGAGAGGGGAAACATAGCATGTCACAAGAGCGAGGCGAGGGGGAGATTCCCTACTGCGAGAAGGACGCCTCGCGAGCCGGGCTTCTAGAGATGAGGCCTTTTGGCAAAGCCAAGTCAATTTAGGGCCACCAAACCTTCCAATTGATGATTAAGAATAAATATGCATCTATGAAATTAAATTAAATTACAACAATCAACGTCGGTCACCCCTAATACTCTATAGATGCTTGATAAGGTCGTTTTTAAGTCTATCATGCATAGTCTTTGATTGAACTCGTAGAGTCCCCTCAATGTAGTGTTCCCGAGTAGGTGGGATCTGTGGTTGCCCTTCTGGATCAGGAATGTACCTCCTCATTTCATAATTTTTATTCTTAGCTCCGATTATCATATTGTGCAATATGATACATGCTCTCATAACAGTACCCATTGTCTCCACATGCCATAATTTGCAAGGTTTTGCCAAAATCCCAAATTTAGATTGCAAAACCCCAAAAGCTCTTTCAATATCTTTTCTTGCAGCTTTTTTCATCGTTGCGAACCACTTCGTCTTTAGAGCATTAGGGTTTGAAATTATTTGTATAAATGCTGCATAGTCAGGATAGATACCATCAGCTAAATAATAACCCATATTATAGCTATGCTGATTTACATCAAAATAAACAGATGGAGAAGTACCATTGATCACGTGCTCAAATACCAGTGAGTTGTCCAACATGTTGATGTCATTGTGTGACCCTGACATCTCAAAGAAAGAATGTCATATCCACAGGTCTTCGGTTGCGACAACTTCGAGAATAATAGATGGTTTTCCATAACGACCACTGTAAGCACTTTGCCATCCAGTTGGACAATTATGCCATTCCCAATGCATACAATCAATGCTTCCCAACATACCCGGCCATCCACGTATGGGAGAATGTGCAAGCAAGCATTCTGTATCTGCAATATTTGGCCTTCGCAAGTAGACTGAACCGTACAATTTGATAATTGCATCACACAAATGCCTTAACGCCTGGTTTCCACTTTGCTCGGAAATGTACAATTGATCGTCAATTTGATCAGCCACCGTACCATAACCAAGAATACGCAAAGCTGCAGCCACCTTGATCATAAAATCTATACTAGGTTTACTAGCATTGTTAAATTTAGGCTGAAAATACTTAAAATGAGTCGATCTGAATATCGTTGAAGATGTGAAGGAATAAAGATTTTTTCATACGAAAACGCCGTTTGAAATCCTCTTTTGGAAAAATAGGACGATCGACGAAGTAGTTGACCTTCAATATTTCCAAAGTCAAAGCATAGTTTATATATTTCACTTTTCGACCATTCTTTGAACCACTATATGGTGCCTTCGAAGCATGTACTTGTGCTTGTGCAAGTACAGCCAAATGGTGCTTCATAAAGGGAATGGCGTTAACAAATTCTTCATCAAGACTATCTACCAAGTCTTCCGCTGGAGAAGATGAAGAAGATGACGATGATGAAGATGAAGATGAAGATTGAAAGGGAAAAATCTCATACACTTCATGACCCATTTTTTGGCAATGTGTATGTGTTGTTTGTTAAGGATTGATGTGAAATGGCTGAGTTTTTTTATAAGAATGTTTGAGTTGAGTGTATGTAAAATGAAGAAGGAGATGAGTGTAGATATATGAATGTAGAATTCTGGCTGTTTTTTGCCCGTTTTTTTCCCGTTGGAGCACGCGACATTGGCAATAGCACGCGACATTAGGAGTGGTGCGCGACAGTATCACTGGCGCGTGGTGTTGGTCAAAGTAAAAAACAAAATTTCGGCGACATTACCACTGCCGCTCCACATCCAAATTGCCAAATTTGAGAACAAGAATGCAGCTAGACAAGTGATGCGACCGAATTTGCTTCCACCTAGAGTTGGAATTCTGAAAAATTTCGAGTTTTGGAAGCAAATATGAAGAATTTGAGAGGTGACACTACCACGTAGAGATGCTCTTACAATGTTTCTAATTCCACATAAAAGCGCCCTTCTTGTGTTATTGTTTACACAACAACCAGAGGAAAGCCTGGAATATTAACAAGAAATTAGTCATAAAGACAAATTTCAGGTCAAAATCACTTTCTAGGACAACCTTTTTTGAAATCACTCACACAAACACAAAAAACAAAATAATCATAAGGATATATATTTCGGATTTAAAATAAATATTTTTCAAATTTACCCTTTGTGTTGGTTTTGCAGGTTCATACTGCCATTTGTTTTTTCATGATTGTTCATACCACATCGAAGTAGAGGTGATAAAAGGGTTGGGCCGGGCTAGCCTGCCCCTCAAACGATAAAATCCCTCGTGATTGAGGGTCGGGTCAGCCCGCCCCTATTTTGTATTGAGAGCCAGGTCGAGTAGGGTCAAGTATGAAACTCAAGCCCTTAACCCGCCCCTCGACCCTCATTTTTGAGGGCCAAATGAGGGCCGGGTCGGGCCCTATCTAATTATACTTGACTAGTTTATTTTTATTATTTTTGTGAATTTTTATTTATTTTTATCATATTTTGATTATGTATATTAATTTTAACTAAGTATATAAAACTAATTGTTATGCTTTTAGAAAAAATAAATAAAATAATAGATAGAGATGGTGGAAGAGATGATATTCTTAAAATATTTATATTTTTCATACTTTACTATGTTGTTACTTGTTAGGTTGGATTTGCTTTTATGTATGACATACATATCATTAAATCAATTACAAAAAACACATATGTTATGTTATATTCTAATTTATTCCCTATTGAAAACTAATTTAGTGATTTTTTTTATACAACTTGGATAATTAGAGTATAATACATAAATATAATGTAAAATAACAAGAAAACGTATGAGGGCCAAGTGAAGGCTGATGAGGGCTTAATGAGGATCGGACTCATGCTTTAGAACCTAGGCCCTAGCCCGCCCCTAATAAGCATGAGGGCCGGCCCGACCTGCTCCTCAAATCTACGAGGGCCAACTTTTGAGGGCTTAAATATACAATTTTGAGGGGCGGGTTGAAGGCCTGAGGGCCAAATTATCACCCCATCGATCACTATGTAGATTCCAGATATATCATATACCACCTTGTTATCAAATGAAGGACGAACATGGATGTTGTAAAGGCGTGATTCAACTTTCCTTTATATACACAGTGAATGGGAACTGGAATGGATGATAGAAGGGACCGAGTTCGGCTTGGGAGCGAACTGCCTACGTATCTTCTCTCGATTATGAGGGGAGAGAAGAATCAGGTCTGGCGTAGTTCATAGGAGGGGTATTTATAGATGTTGAGAGTGAATCCTTGCCCACCACGTGTAAAGTGTACCACAAACGTGGGGTCTAGATTAAGGAGGCATGCGAGAACTGTCTTTATAGGTCTGCGGTGATGATGGGGATTAGTAGTCTGGGCAAGTAGCTTGCGGTAGTGGTTTGTGAAAGTACACCTTCGGTAATGATTGCATATGGATAAGAGATGATATCATAAGTCGAGGCATTTTGCGTGAGATCGTCATTCGACCAAGTTATCCCGGAGAGCGAAAAGTAGACCACCTACATGAGGCGAGCTGCTTATGAAGCGAGCTTTGAGAACGTTGACATGAGGTCAGTGTGGTATTTCTGTTTATGCTGGACACCTATCTAATATTCATTAGATGGGAATATTACTCCTTCACAGATGACTTTCCGTCTGCCAACCATTGTATCCAGAACTTACAGAGAAAACCCGTTTCTTTGAGTATGCCCATCTCAGTTGATCATGACTGTTATCAGTTGCATGGGTGTGGCCGTGTGGGGAACACGAGTAACATCAGAAATAAGATAGTTGACTTTGGTATTAAAATTACAGCCGTATAAATATTGCAGCATATAAAATTACCGATATGAATATAGGCATAGTCAAACACTGATTATTACCTTAAACCAAGTAACCAACCATGACGATGAGTAGAACTGTAGAACGTAGAAACTATAAAAACACAAGAAAAAAAAAAAAAAAGTCTCTCTCTCTCTCTCTCCACTTTTTTATTTCTCCCATCAGACGATCTAGTCGTCCGGTGTCATGGCTACTTCAAATGCTCCGATCACTATAAGGGAGGTATTGAAGGTCAGTTCTCCATTTTTTTTTTTTTTTTTTTTTTTTTTTTTTTTTTCTTTTTCTTTTTCTAATGTTTCGTTAGTTGAATTTCGTTTGCCAACCACTGACCTCTCTGCTGTCTGCATGTGCCACCAATGCAAGTTGGACGTACTCTCTTAGTTAGTTAACTAACTAAAGATCTCTATAATATGCAAAGTTACTTGTTCAAGTGACCTACGTAGTTGCCCCACTGCTTTAGCTTAGTCATGAAAATAGTTGCTGAATGCTGCTATTCACTACTAATTATTTTGATTGTTGATTTTATGTGATCTGTAGTTGCCAAGTATTGGAATCAATCCGCTATCCATCAATTTTACAGACGTAAAGATGGAATCAGATAAGTACATTTGTGTTCGAGAAACAGCGAGTGTTGTTATAATTGATATGAACATACCTTATCTGCCATTGAGAATGTCTATCACTGCTGATTCGGCCATGATGAATCCAAACTCAAGGATTCTTGCATTCAAGAGTGAGTAATTTAAACTTGTGTATAATTGCTTTTTTTTTTGTATGATCCTGTTATCCTGGTAATTAAAGATGTCACTACTCGATGTTATCTTACTCTCAGTTTGGCATATACTTTGGCCCTCGATCATGGATGTAAAGTCAAAAACATTTCTAGGAATCTAAAATTTGCATCATTGTTCTTTGTAAGCTGGATAGCCTTTGCTGTAAACACACAATAAAGACGATGTTTTTTAAAATTCTTTAATAGGCGACTCCTTACATTGCTGCCATGAATTACTTTGGCAGGCACATCTTCTTTGAGTCACCAATTAGTATTTTGTATTAGAAACATGTAGCTGGGTGCAGCTTCTCTGTAGCAGAAGGTTAGAGTGTATCATCCTTGAGAAACCACTTACTTTCTTTGGGTTGGGAAATTGTTGCTGAGTCCACTTTCTCTTTAGGAGAAAGTTTGGAGATTGTTGGGACATGCTTAGTTTCTGAGGTAAACGTACTTTTTAATGAGGAGAGAATTAAATTGTCAAAGAAGGACGATGGTGACAGATAGAAAGTGCAGAGTGCAGATAATGAATATTTGGTCCTTGATCAAATTGAGATGGATGGGGCATATTCAGGTTGGAGAAAACTAAGTGTCATAAACTAAGGTGTAATCTTGAGCATGCAACACTGACACGAAGGAGACTTGGAACCATAGATCCAAGCTTTTAAGTGGCTTCCAGTGGAATACCAAAAGAAGAAATTTCTCATCCATCAAATTACCGATGTCTGTATCTCAGGCAGGTGGACTTTTTTGTTTTGAGGGACTTTTGACTTGGTGTGGTTTTACATTTAAGTCAATGAATCTCTAACTCATTGTCTTAGATATCAGTTGCCTCCCTGTTCATGTTGGTTTCCAAGGCGTTTGGGTGGTCACTAAGACGCTGATGTTTGGACTTTGGAAGCTTTTGAAACATTTCAGCCTTGCGAGCAAGGGCTTTGGTATCACAAATTGTAGTTTACATTATGAATCAAAATGTCAATTTCGGACTGGGGAGGCCAGTACATGTTGGTGTGGGTGTGAATTTGGTATATATCATGCTATGCCAAATATATTTACCATAGTTTTGTATTTAACATTTGTATTTGTTTTTCTCGAGAATTTATTTTCCATTATTGGATATGAATTATGATGTTGTATGTCTCATCTCAATAACCATTTTGATTTATGTCTTTTTTTAAGATCAACTTCCTGGAACTACTTGTGATTATTTGAAAATATTCGACATTGAAATGGATACGGAGATGAGGTCACATCAGATGCCTAAGCAGGTGATTACTTCTCTATTCACAGTTCAGATTGTCCTTATAAGTTATAGTACTCCTCTTAAAACTAGTCCAGCTCGTTCACCTTATTATTTTGTATGCTTAGATTGTATTTTGGCAGTGGATTACTCCAAAAATGCTGGGCCTTGTCACACAAACCTCAGTATATCATTGGTCAATTCAAGGCAAGTTACCTTCCTCCTGCCCTCTTAATTACTAATGTAATGTAAATTTGCTCTCTCTCTCTCTCTCTCTCTCTCTCTCTCTCTCTCATATTTTATATTTTAATTGTAGTCTGAATACATTGTTTACATGTTTTTCATATCCAGGTGACTCTCAGCCTGTAAAGATGTTTGATAGAACGGCGAATTTGACAAACAATCAAATTGTTAGCTATCGGTGTGACCCTGCTGAAAAGTGGCTTGTCTTGATAGGAATTGCTCCCGGTACACCTGAGGTATTTGTCTTCATATAATGATTCATACTTTGAGTTATCATTTTCTCTACTGATTCTCTTTGTCGAGCTGATGTTTTTATAATAGAGTAGGTAATTTTTCTTGTTGTTAACAATTTTTTTTGTTCTTAACGGGAAAATGCAATTACAATAAAAGCGGAAAGGTAGGTTTGAGGTAATTTTCAGACACTACTTCAGCACCTCTAGTCCTCTAGATACAATTGCTATACCCGATAGCCATAAAGCATTCAGAGTGATGTCACTGAGTTTCTTAAAGATCATATGGTCCATAACTTGTCATATTTTGAGTTCCTTATATATCTAATTGTTAACATGAACTCATCAAGTCCTAGGTTTTGAGTCATGTCATCGTCATAGTTTACGTAGTGGTTGATTCTGGAAATAGTTTTGACTCATTATGCAATTGAGAGGTTCTGCTAATGGTCCAGCAATTTTCCCATGTAGTTCTCTTTATGTTGGAGGGGGTGGAACTTTTGATAAGCGTAAACTAGGAATATACAATTGAATTTCTAGATTTATTTGAATATCACGTCCTTTGCCTTCTTTGCCAAAGTTCTTGGAGCTATCAACATCATCAAATTCATCATCATAGTTTACGTAGTGGCTGACTCTGGGAATAGTGTTGAGTCATTATGCAATTGAGAGGTTCTGCTAATGGTCCAACAATTTTCCCATGTAAGTTCTCTTTATGTTGGAGGGGGTGAAACTTTTGATAAGCATAAACTTGGAATATACGATTGAATTTCTAGATTCATTTGAACATCACGTTCTTTGCCTTCTTTGCCAAAGTTCTTGGAGCTATGAACATCATCAATTTCAATCCTAACTCCCTATGTGTGTACGGTTTGAAGGGTTTAATTTTGTATTAGATATTCATTTGTGGTGCTTATAGGATCAGCAGAATTGCTGATGAAGTACTGAGTAGAATCATAGGGGCGACATGTGTGTGTATATATATATATATATATATATATATATATATGCAGCCTGGTTGCTTGGATTCTTAGACCAAGTGAAGAGGATGGGTAAAACTTGTCTTGTAGGGTTTATGATGTTGATTTATCTAAAGCCTATAACCAGACTTGTTTAAGGTCAAATTTCCTTTGCATGTACTATGGACTTTGAGGAGACTGAACTGGGTAAGGGAAAGTGAGGTAATAGGTGTATCCAGTGGGCCCTTTTCTTTGTTTCCTTATTTTTATTTTAATTAACTATGTCGGCCCAATGAATAAACCCCATCTAGAGTAATTTAGGATTGTGGAGGCAGGGTATTTTAAATAGGATAGTAGCCTCCTTATTCAATGGTTTTTAGGTTATGTTTTGGAGAGAATGTTTATTGAGAAGAATATTTTTATTATTGAGTGTTTATTTGGGTTGAAACCTTAGTTATTGAATTGATTGCTTTATTATTCCGTTGTGTAATACACATCAGAAAATGCTACCTACTTATTCTTTAATTGTGGCAAGAGTTTTCATTTGGAGTCCTTGTAATGTGTCTCTTAGGTGCGATTTCTAATATGGATTTAGCTAAAGCCTTTGACGTAGTTCGCTACTCTTAAATTATAGGAGCATCCAACTCAAAACCAATTGGTGGTCAGTGGAGAGGCCCAAGAACTATCAATCTAACATAATAGAGAAGACTGATCTCGAAGAATTTGAGAGTTAAGTAGTAGTCCTAATTGAAACTCCCAAAGTTAATTTATGGCTTAGATCTAATTTAATGCTTCATGATATGTATACAAATAATTTAGGACTTCAAATCTAATAAAATCGTGGGATTCCATATGGAATAAAACAATCAAAGTTTGAATAGGATACAAATTCATAATTAATGGCCCTATAATTGTCCTAAATCGCAACTATTAAGGAAATAAAATCTCTCATTTTATTCCGAATTTTAGGCTTCATGTAAAAGTCTTTTTCTTTATATGGTAGTATTATTTTATTTGGTGTAGGATATTTTTGAATACCTTTTGTGAATATTGGTGGACTTGCTATGGTTGGTAGCCCTACAAATCTAAATTTTATTAGAGAAGACATAGATAATTGAAACATATGTTACTATTTTGTTTGGAAGCTTTTGTGTTTAATTGATATACATGCTAACAATTATGACGTGTTTTGTTGTACACGATCATTTGAACAAAGTAACTGAAAGAAGCCAAAGCAATTTAAACGGGTATCGTACATCAAATTAAATTATTATATATGTGTAAGTTAATATTTAAAATGACACACCAAATTAAACGTCGTAATGAAGTCACGGGTAATTTGTAGTTATACTACATTGCAAGGCTTTAAACATCCCATGTGGGACAATACTAAACATCTCAATACACTCATTCACATGTGGCATTACTTGAGCCTAACATGTGGACAACACACTTGGGTAACGTGGAGTAAACAGGCCTTTGGGCCAATCATAATAGCCTACTCTGATACCATTTTAAGAGCGTCTAACTCAAACACAGTTGGTGATGGGTGGAGAAAATCTCAACAGCTACCACATCTCCTCTTCATTTTGGAGGTTGAGGCAATGGCTAGAGCCATTGATCTGGGGGTGTTGGATGGCGTCATCTCTTGTTTTTTTTTCTTACAACTTACAAGTTAGTGGGGCTTTCTCAATTTCTCTTCATCTCAGAGAAAATTCTTGACCTCAACATTACTCGTTGCTTAAAAATCCTATGCTAGATTCGTTGTTACTTATCTATGTCACTAAGTATAGGATGGTTCTTTATATTATTATTTCTTAGTTTTCAACTTCTTCCTCATTATTCATTAACATATTTATATTTGCCTTTCTTGTATTGTATTTGCATTTTCCACCCACATAGACATTCTGGATTTCTAACGCAGTTTTTTTTGTCACATTTCATTTTTATTTTGGGTAGAGGCCACAACTTATCAGGGGAAATATGCAGCTTTTTTCTGTGGATCAACAGCGTAGCCAAGCTCTTGAAGCACATAGTGCATCCTTTGCATCGTTTAAGGTTTGCAGTGTTTTCTTCGACCTTCTCTGTTTGTGTGTCTTTGCATGCGTGCATGCAAGTGTTTGTGTTAAAGGACGTTTTAAAGTGCTATGTACTCTGGTATGTTGTCAAGTCCATCTGAGTGCACTGGCCCTATAATACCTGGCTAATCTACCCACAAGGCCATGACTGCAGCATCACAAATTTGATTTTTGTTAATGTGCCTGCCTGCCCACTTCTTATACTCCTCGGTACTTGTTAGTTGATGAACACCTTGATGATGACATGTTGTTGTGTAACCATTGCGGATTGAACAACATTCGAGTGTCATGTGATTTTATTACAGTCAGTAGTGCAAGATTTGTCTTATTCAAATTTTGGCAACTTTTTGTATGAGATCATGTTACAACTTACAACATACAAGCCGGTTCTGTTTCTTTCTTATTTTATTTTTTAGGGTTTTTTTGAGTTATCCCCTCAAACTTATGTAGTGTTTTCCGTTAACCCCCAAATTTTGAATTATCACAATTAGATCCCCAATCTGTCTCATACCTCTAACAAAACTGTTCATTTTTTCCATAATGCCCAAACTACCCTTTCAAGAAAATTGGCGGGAGGCAAATTGTTTTTCCCCCCAATTAAACATGGTCCACTCCAATAACTTAGATTAAAACCCCCAACTTAGGGTTTTATTTTGCTTCTCACTCTATTTCTCATCTCCTCGCTTCGTTTGCTGAATTTCCAACATCCATTTCTCGACATTCATTTCTTAATCTCGAAACAACTACTTCTTACATTGGATTCCACGATCTATTTGCTTTGACACCACACATGAGCTTCCTGAATACTATTTGGAACAGACGAAGAGTTTCCCCAAAGTTGATACGGGCAGGATCAGCCTGGTTGCTCTTAACAGTATCACCCCAATTGAATGTGGTCGAGCTTGAAGCCATGTTTCTTGATCTTTGAATGAGAGCACTATCATCATGTTCAGAAAGATAATCAATGACCTCATTATTCTTTCTAATAATAACTTTGGACGTTTTCTGAACCTCAAATTCACGCTTCTCAGCTATGCTTTTCATTGTTTCATGGGTTCGAAAAATTGAAGTTTTAACGATCTGTTTTCCCTTTGGTTTATTCACAGCACACCTTTCATATACTGACTTCCCAAATACATTTCTCCTGACACTCTTCCTATTGCTGAGATTTTAGCTGTGGGGAATATTCTCGACCAGCTTCTGGGAATTGCTTAGCACAATCAGATTCTACAAATGCATTTTCAACCTTAACATTCATTTCATAATCTGAACCAACTGTAACACCTTCTCCACTCAGCTTCGCAACTCGTCTGAAACCTTCTTGGAATTTCATAGCAGAATCAACTTCTACAAGTGCACTCTTTGCCTTAACCTTCATTTCATAATCTAAACGAATAATAACACTTTCTTTGCTGGCATTAACCTTCGGAGAATATTGTCCAGAACCTTGGGGGAACCTATTAGCAGAGTCCACTTCCACAATTTCACCCTCTTCAATATGTAATTTCACCCAAATTGGGGGTTTTAATCTAAGTTATTGGAGTGGGCCATGTTTAATTGGTGGGGGGAGGGGGAAACAATTTGCTCCCGCAATTTTTTTTGAAAGGGTAGTTTGGGTATTATGGAAAAAAATGAACAGTTCTGTTAGAGGTCTGAGACAGATTGGGGGTCTAATTGTGATGATTCAAAATTTGGGGGTTAAACACAAATTCACACAATTTATTTGGGGGGATAACTCAAATTCACTCTATTTTTTATTTATTTATTTATTTTTGTGTGTGTGTGATTTATATTAATTGTATATATTTGAGCTGGTCAGCTGGAAATCATACTCAAGTGCAATGTCATACACAGGTTTCAGGAAATGAGAATCCTTCTACACTTGTCTGTTTTGCCTCAAAGACTAACTATGCTGGACAAATCACGTCAAAGTTGTACGTCATTGAACTTGGTCCTGAACCAGGTCAGTTTGTACTTATCCATTTGTTCCCAACAAAATTTTTGTGTTTACATTTAGTAGGTACCCTCTTCGTAAATTCTGCTTTTTCCTGTCATTCATTATATTCTTCTGAGGGTTTACAGAGGAAATGGTTGGATTTCTTTGCTTCTGGTGCATTTGTCTTTTGGCGTTCATGTTATAATGCACTTGGGCATTAATGTTACCAAGACATTCGATGATAGATTTTAGAGAGCGCACAAGGGACTTTGGAACTAAAAACTTTTTTTTTGTGTTCTTTTCAGTGGAATACTGGACTAAGACAGTATACCTGGCTGTTAACTGTACTTTTTAGAGAGTATACCTGACTATTAATGATAGATTTTTAGAGCAAGTATACCGTACTGTGGAGCTGATCACTGATGTAATTAAAATTATGATTTTTATCTTCTGCCTTCACCATATCCTGGATCTTAAGTTATTGTTTTTTCCTATTTCAATCTTTTGATTTGATTGGCAGGGAAACAAGCATTTACAAAGAAACAAGCAGATCTGTTCTTCCCTCCAGATTTTATTGATGACTTCCCAGTGGCAATGCAGGTAACTTTTTCAAGTGGTAATTCTTGTACAAGATTTAGGTATTATATCAAAGAGTAAATCATGAGTGTTTTACTTTTACAGATATCCCACAAGTACGGTTTGATATATGTGATCACAAAACTTGGACTTCTATTTGTATATGATCTGGAGACAGTTGCCGTAGTTTATAGATTTCGAATCAGCAAAGATCCTATATTTTTGACGTTGGAGGTGTCATCAATTGGAGGTTTCTATGCTGTTAATCGGCGAGGGCAGCTGTTACTTGTCACGGTTAATGAGGCAACAATTGTGCCTTTTGTCAGCGGTGAAGTATGTCTTATAAGCTTACAGGTTGTGCTCTGAAACAGAATTGGAACGTTGTGTTGACGGGTGTTATTTGCTGACTGTTACAGCTAAACAATCGGGAGCTTGCTGTTAATATCGCTAGAAGAGGAAATCTTCCTGAAGCTGAAAACTTGGCAAGTTCCTTCTTTTTTATTTGTGTCAACTGCATGTTCTTGAATTAGTTGGATTCTCCATGAGTTTTGAAACTGGACTCCACAAAATTTCAAGGTAAAATATTGCAATTTTGAAGGCGGTGACGTGAAATTTGAATTTTTATGGTGTTTCAAAGTCATAATGGTGCTTTCACAGCTTATGATCTTTAAAAATAGTATTGCTGACCCAGGGAAGAAGTTTCTTTCTTTATTATTTTTTTTTGTTTGATTTGTTTGTGCAAATGTAGGTA
This sequence comes from Coptis chinensis, assembly GCF_015680905.1. Lineage (NCBI taxonomy): Eukaryota > Viridiplantae > Streptophyta > Magnoliopsida > Ranunculales > Ranunculaceae > Coptis > Coptis chinensis. Next base: position 38,911,964 of record NC_141459.1, read on the forward strand.
AGTTTTTTGTTATTTATTGTTACTATTTTGGGGTTTAGTTATTAAATTGGGTAAGTTATTAGTTATTTATTTGCTTCTATTTTTGTTTTTTGATTTTTGGAAAGAGAAATATAATTTTAATGCCCACGTAAAATGGAGTCCGTAGGAGTTATTAAGGAATCTAAGTAGATTTTGTGATAACTATTTATTTACTTTTTTTTTCAGTTTATCAAGTCTTGAGATTTCTTAACAAGTTCTTATTTTGAGTAGCCTGTGTATGATTTCTTAAATATCCAAGATGCTGGGGTTATCATATCCCCATATAGTGTCTAAAGTAAGACGTGCCCTTTTTTCGGCTTCGACTAAGAAGGATAACGTGCCTTAGGGATCACTATTGAGAAGAGTTTCTACCTCTTCATGAAAAGCGTAAGTGATATAGGTAATACTATCAAGGTAGCATATGCTCAATTGAATCTCTAGCTTAGTGTCCGGTTGGAGTCTTGGTATGTCCATCCAGGCATATGATTGGCTTGGGGTGCTTGTTTTCAACTTTCTGTTTTCTTTTCCTTTCTTGTAATCTTGGGTGGGGGGTGGGAAATATTGCTACTGTAATTATTCAAGTGCTAATGTAATCCTCCGTTGATTACATTAATATATTATCTTTTAGTCTTTTACGTATAAAAAATTAAAAAAGAAAAAGAATAATCTGTTAAAAAACTGAGGCTTTTGACTCTCCATGTTGAATGACTGATTGACATAATATAGTTATGCTGTCAGTAATTTTATTTCTTTTGGGCATTGAAGATATGTCAATGGTTCCAAGAGCTGTTCTCTCAGGCGAAATACAAAGAAGCTGCTGAGCTTGCTGTAGAATCTCCACAGGGAATCCTTCGAACTCCTGACACATTGAAAAAATTTCAGGTAACACTGTTTTGGTGTGAAAATGCTATACTTTTCATTCTAACTAGTATCTACATTTATGATGTGCATCAAGATATAGAAATGTGTACTAGAGAATGTATCAATTGTCCAATTTTAGATTTTTTATTTCATCGAGTTATTATAGTTTGAAAAGGCTAAACTAAAATCATACGTATCCATGTCCTGGAATTTAGGGAAATTAGTGTCTTTATCGAGGCCAAAAATATCGTTCAAAATATCAATATATCACCGATATATATATCGATTTTTAGGTACCCGATATAGATATGTTTGATATTTCAAAGCCGAACATTCAACCTTTTTGAAGCCGATATATATCGGATTTTCCGATATATCCGATATGTGTGATACATATTAATTGACTTGGCTTGACTTTTTGATTGTTTGACCGATTTTTTTTATTGTTGACCGATATTTCCGATATATATCGTTATATATTGGTGATATTTCTGATATATAATGATATATATTGATATTTTGAGTGTTTCACCAAAAAGCTTGATATCTCCGTCATACCCCAATATATCGATATAGACTGATATATATCAGTTTTTGGGGGGTCCGATATATCTATCAATATGGAAAGTCTTTATAATTGTAATGGGTATCTTAGGATTTGTGTGTTATATGTTCACTTCTAAATGTTTGTTTTGGTAAGTATCTCTTGCTTAGGTGTAACCGCGTAAATTGAATGGCTCATCTGTGCCATGCATGCGAGTGTTTTATCCATGTCTATTCTAATCTTACTTGGAATTTATGTTTTGCAGAGTGTTCCCGTTCGAGCTGGGCAAACCCCACCATTGTTGCTGTACTTTGGAATACTTTTAACTAGAGAAAACTCGATGCATTTGAATCGTTGGAACTGTCACGGCTTGTTGTCAATCAGAATAAGAATAGCCTTTTGAAAAATTGGTTGGCCGAGGACAAGCTTGAATGCAGCGAGGAACTGAGCAACCTTGTTAAGGTTTTATCTAAACTTTAAGATTCGTAAATAATACTATTTGTTAGTTAATTTTTATAGACTTATAGTCCTTAAGACCTAAACTGAAAAAATATATGTGATGTTCTTTCCTTGTTATAAGCTTTAGTCAGGACTCAGGAATATGGACACTGCCTCTCATTCTTTTCTTTTCTGTAATTCTGTCTCAAGGAGATAGTTTCTTCTACATGTCTGATGTATGGTTGCATGTTTCCACTGTAGACCGTGGATAATGACCTTGCACAGGAAATTTATATCAAGGCTAGGGATACTGCAAAAGTAGTTGCAGCTTCTGCTGACAGCCGTGAATTTGAAAAAATTCTCATCTTATCAAAGCAGGTAATTTTCTATTTCATATATATTGACAATTTCCACTGACAGCATGCAGAGAACGATTAATTGATATTACGTGCATATAGAGCTGGTAATATTGTTGTCTTTATGTGCTACTTGCCTACTTGACACTAAGGGGTCGTTTGTTTTTCTGAGCCTATGAATGCTGAATGCTGAATGGCTCATTCTCTGAATGCTAAATGCTGATTGCTGAATTCTAAAAAACATGTTTGTTTTCTGCTAGAATAACCTGGCTCTGAAGGCTGAATATAAATCATTCGGACAATTTTACTCATGCTATCTATTTTAAACACTAACTTGATTTCTTGTTAAATAAAATATATATTATATTTGAGGAGAAGAGATGGATTATCAAAAAAAATAAATGATAAATAAATTTATTTAAAATATGCTTTCACAAATATATTTTAACGGTTTATTTTCATATTTTGTTTATTTTCAGAATATATATATGTAATTCTATTTTTAACAAAGTGGATATTATTCACCAAAAAAAATGAAAAAACCTATGACGCCAACATCAAATTTTGAATAACCTATTTTGAAGCCATAAAAGTCAAGGTAGAAAAGTAGATGGGTTCTTGAGATTGGGTTCTTAAGAAAGGGCAAGAAGTGACTTTCTTGCTTCAAGTATTAGAATTCAAAGATTCGTAAGAAATTTTGATGCTTGAATCTTTGAATGCTAAAAGTACCACTTAATGCTTAAACTACTTAAAAAAAACAAACAAGTTTTGAGCCTCTGAATGCTTAAAACTTAAGTTTAAGAGGCTCTGAATGCTTAATTCAAAAAAAACAAACAACCCCTAACTGTCAAATGCCATTTTAGATTTATACAGGTTGGTACAATGCCATTCTATTTTCTAAATTTACAATGCTACTTGTTTGTTGTAGTCCTTAACTAAAAATCGGAGTTTTCTTCTTCTTCTTGTGTTTTTAACGCAAGTTCTTATTGCTGATCAATAAAAGGTACATTTTATTCAACACATCCTGATTACAAAAGATTACCTGTACCCTGTAGCAAGGAGCTACTAGTGCATTGAACCCTCAAACCTACTCAGCCACAACACAATTTTTTTTTAACATTATTAAACAGTTGTATCCTAATAAGAAACAAAATCATGAAACCTCAATCCCCTAAGAGCCGCAACTCCCCTAGACCCTGATGTTAAATCAGGAATATAGACAGTGCCTTCTTTCCCCATCAGTTCTATTTCAAGGAGAAAATGTCTTTTACATCTCTGATATATGTTGCATGTTTCCATTTTAGGTTGCAGACAATGACATTGCACCTGCAAAATCCTTGCCTGATGAATGGTATGTATCGCTAGTTGTGAGATTTTCTAAAGGAATTAGGATTGGATGCTCAAGTCAGTTACAACTCCATTCAGCTTGAGCATGGAAAGTTTATGAGAACTTTATATTCAAATATCTGGTTTATGCTCCCAATCCTCTAACTTTCTGATTTTGGTATGACATACATAAACTGTATACAGTATGCGTAAAAGTATCTATGCTTCTTTAGAATGACAAAGTTAAAATCTTCTGTTTTCAGCCTGCCTGGGGAAAGCTCTATGAAGAGAGCAGAGGAGTCAACCCAAGGAGATTTTGGTTCAAGAAAACCTTCAGAGAACTCTCCAGATGATCTGAAAAGAGATAGCGTCAAAGGACGCATTGTAGATGAAATTCAAAAAGAATTGAGTGGACTTAAAATTGATCATCATCAAGATTTTGATGTTAGGGATGAGCTTAATGAGGAAATCATAGAAACTGTCGAAGTTGTGGATGGTCCGAAAGAAAGGGCCAATGGCAGTTCAAATTCAATTGAAATGTCACTAGATGAAGTGGAAAGAAAGAAAATGCGGCGATATTCAAATAGGGACCTTACGAGCATTACGAAAAATTTCACTGATCAAGTTGGTTCTGGTGCGTATGGAGATGTCTTTAAAGGTAAATTACCTAATGGTGTGCAAGTAGCTGTTAAGAAACTTAAAGACATCGCGATGAATGTCATGGAAAACACATTCATGGCGGAGGTGAGAACAATGAGTAATACTTCACATCGAAACTTAGTTAGACTTTATGGGTATTGCTTTGAGGCCAGTATGAAAGCACTTGTCTATGAATACTTGGAGAATGGATCTTTGGACAAGGTTTTATATGAGAACCACCTTAATTTACAGTGGGAGAATTTGTATGATATTGCAATTGGGACAGCAGTGGGACTTTCTTATTTGCACGAGGGTTGCGATGATGAAATTGTTCACTATGATGTAAAGCCTGGTAATGTGCTCCTTGACTCAAAACTTTCTCCTAAAGTTGCAGATTTTGGAATGGCTAAAATTTCTGAAAGAGATTTAAGTCATATCTCTATGATTGAGTTTAGAGGGACCCGCAGCTATGCTGCCCCAGAAATGTGGATGCACATGCCAGTAACTTCCAAAAGTGATATTTATAGTTTTGGAATGATGTTGTTTGAAGTTCTGGGAAGGAGAAAGAATCTTGATAACCAAAATTGGCTTCCTGGACAAGTTTGGGAAAAGTTCAAGAAAGAAAAATTGGACGATATTATGGAGGAATGCGGCATCGAGGACAAGAACAAAATAAAAGCAAAGACGTTATGTATAGTTGCTTTATGGTGTACACAATATAGGCCAAATGACAGACCAATAATGAGCGAGGTGGTGCAGCTACTTAAGGGGAACATACATCGCCCATCACCTCCCGATCCTTATTATCCATATAGTGCCTCTTCCGGTTCAAGTAGCTGGGGAGGTGGTTCCACCAAAATGAGTGGACCCTCAATTGTCTCTTCCACGTCAATTTAAATGTATCGATCACTATATATTGGTTTATTTTTTTGGGTTAACTAGTATTACCCCCCCCCCAACTAGATGGGAAATTAGGGTCTCTCCCCTAAATACACACAAAAAAAAAGTCAAAATAGGTTGACCAAAATTTTTTTGTGTGTATTTAGGGGGGACATCCTAATTTCCCATCTAGTGGGGGGAAATCCTAATTGGCTCATCTAGTGGGGGGTAATACTAGTTCACCCTATTTTTTTTATGAAATTAAGCTTTGGATTCACAGGTTGGTTATGTCTCAAAACTTAGCTGGAAGACCAGACAATATGCCAAAAAAAAAAAAAAAAAAAACAAACCAACTTGTCACTTGTGAATTTTAGTATTAACTGACAGCTACTGACAACTGCAGTAGTCTATCATGTAAACAAGTGAAACTAATGAAGTGATGAATATTCACAAATCACAAAGAATGTAGAATGCGATCCTTCTTTACCATGGTGATATTGAAAATGAATGAACCTGTAGAGGCTTAAGTTTGTTTTTTGCTCAAGGCCCGCTTCGCTTGCTTGTTAGGAAAAATTTCCCAAGAGGATATAGAAAGATGGCTTCGAATTACTATTAGATTTTTGCTTAAGATCCACTCATCCACATATAATCTCTTCCATAGTATAAAATATCAAGATATGGCAAAATATCGACACTTGATTTATAGATATATATTGTGGATATATTTCTCCCTTTGGTAATATTTGGCATTGTTTCATATGCAAATATTATGGATATCAAAATATCGATAAATATTGTGGATATTGTAGATTTTTATTAATATATCATGATATATAATTTATATTTATTTGAAATATAATAGTAAATATTAAATAAAATTGTTACCTACACAAAATATCGTACATATTGTTGAAATATCACCTATATTTACAATCTTATATATCTTTAAACATCTTGTGATATTTATATATATTTTTTGTTAAAATCTCAATATTTATCGCGATATATTGCGATATTTTGTGCTGTGATCCCTTCTTCTATTATGAGACTGTTCAAGTAGAACGAGCAATGAGTTGCATATCTGTAAGGCTTACATGACTGCAACTTAACCAAACTAACGGTGTTGATTGATTGTGTTTCTTTGGCTGGAATAGCTGCAAACATGTGCATGGTCCAACTTGTTATGTTTTACTCTTAGAGCATCTCTAGGTGGTAGTATAACATGTCAAATTCTTCAAATTTGAAGATTTTTTTGAAATTTCTCGGAATTTCATCTCTAGGTGGCCTCAAATCCGGTTGCATCACCTGCTTGTTCGCATTTTTGTTCGCAAATTTGGCAATTTGGATGCGGATGCGGAGCGACATTGGTACTGTCGCGCACCATTGCAAATGTTGCTTCATTATTATTTTTTTTACTTTGACCAGCTCTGCGCGCCAGTCGTATTATTGCGCGCCATTGCCAATGTAGCGTGCTCTAACGGGAAAAAAAGGGCAAAAAACGGCCGGAATTCTACATCCTATATCTACACTCATCTCCTTTTTCATTTTACATACACTTAACTCAAACATTTTTATCAAACAATTTAAACATTTCACATCAATCCTTAACAAACAACACACACACATTGCCAAAAAATGGATCATGAAGTGTACGAGATGTTTCCCCTTCAATCTTCATCTTCATCTTTATTGTCATCTTCTTTTTCATCTTCTCCAGCGGAAGACTCGGTAGATAGTCTTGATGAAGAATTTGTTAACGCCATTCTCCTTATGAAGTACCATTTGGCTGTACTTGCACAAGCACAAGTACATGCTCCGAAGGCACCACATGGTGATTCAAATAAGGGTCGAAAAGTGAAACATAGAAACTATGTTCTGACTTTGGAAATTTTGAAGGCCAACTACTTCGTCGATCGTCCTGTCTTTCCGAAAGAGGATTTCAAACGGCGCTTTCATATGAAAAAATCTTTATTTCTTCACATCTTCAACGATATTCAGACTCATTTTAAATACTTTCAGCCTAAATTTAACAATGCTGGTAAACTTGGTATAGATTCTCTGATCAAAGTGGCTGCAACTTTACGTATTCTTGGTTATGGTACGGTGGCTGATCAACTTGACGACCAATTATATATTTCCGAGCAAACTGGAAACCAGGCATTGATGCATTTCTGTGATGCAAGTATCAAATTGTACGATTTAGTCTACTTGCGAAGGCCAAATATTACAGATACAGAACGCTTGCTTGCACATTCTGCCATACGTGGATGGCCGGGTATGTTGGGAAGTATTGATTGTATGCATTGGGAATGACATAATTGTCCAACTAGATGGCAAAGTGCTTACAGTGGTCGTTCTGGAAAACAATATGTTATTCTCGAAGCTGTTGCAACTGAAGACCTGTGGATATGACATTCTTTATTTGGGATGCCAGGGTCACACAATGATATCAACATGTTTGACAACTCACCGGTATTTGAGCACGTGATCAATGATACTTCTACACCTGTTTATTTTAATGTAAATCAGCATAGCTATAATATGGGTTATTATTTAGCTGATAGTATCTATCCTGACTATGCGGCATTTATATAAACAATTTCAAACCCTAATGCTCTAAAGACGAAGTGGTTCGCAACGATGCAAGAAGCTATAAGGAAAGATATTGAAAGAGCTTTTGGGGTTTTGCAAGCTAAATTTGGGATTTTGGCAAAACCTTGCAAATTATGGCATGTGGAGACAATGGGTACTGTTATAAGAGCATGTATCATATTGCACAATATAATAATCGGAACTAAGAATAAAAATTATGAAATGAGGAGGTATATTCCTGATCCAGAAGGGCAACCACAGATCCCACCTACTCGAGAACACTATATTGAGGGGACTCTACAAGTTCAATCAAAGACTATGCATGATAGACTTAAAAACGATCTTGTCCAGCATCTATGGAGCATTAGGAATGACCGACGTTGATTGTTGTAATTTAATTTAATTTCGTAGATACATATTTATTCTTAATCATCAATAAACAATGTTAATCAATTTCTATTTTATTATATATATATTTTAATTTAAACTAACATATCTATATAACAAAGAAGGGTGGTGTTGGACATCCAACACTACCCTCCTAACTTTTGGATCTAGGTTATGAGGTGGCGAATCCTAGGACTTATGAGGTGTGGGTTGTTTAATAATGTGGAACAAGAGTGTTGCATCATTCTTGAAGTCAACAAATGCGGCTGGACTTTTAGTGGACTTCGGTTGGGCATTTTTGTCATGCTTCTAATTTTCGATTGGAGTTTTTTAGTTGGTTGGGCGGTTTGTCTTTGGGGTGTCGGGCGCGCAGATGTGTCGTGCGACGGGGCGAATGAGCATCAGGGCGCCGAAGGTGTGCGTATTTGTAGTACGGGGGGTGGATACATCGGGCGCCGAAAATGCGTATCCGTCGTCGTGAGGAGGGGGCTTAATCTTGTGACGACGGGGCTAAAGGCGCATATCTATCTATGCCGTGCACGCACGGGCAAATACTAGTATTTATATAAAATTAAAGTTTATTCATATTAAAAAACATATTAAGTTACATAGTCATAAAAAATAAAATGATTAACATTAACCATTCACATTACAGCACTCTAACCACTCTTAACCTTTTCCATTATAGCACCTAACCACTCACATTTTCCACACACCAAACACTTCAATAGATTAAAACTTTTTCTTTCAAGGTTCGCAAACTTTTTCAGCTCTCTAACACCATTACAACTATTTGGGCATGATATCTGTGCATAGGGACAATACCTATACCAATGATCATCTTCGCCACAACACATGCATATCAACAAACTGTCTCCATATATATATATATTCAATACCAGGACATATATTATGCATGCATTTCAAAAATCTTACTTTTTTCATCATCTTCGTTACAACTTCTATGTATGAGCATATAACCTTGACAATATGGTGCATTAGGACATCTTTTGTTCATATACTTACATGATAACGCAAGGTGTTTTCTTGAGGTGCAAATTTGGCACCTCTCTTGATCGAGTGTATCAAAATAACAGGATTGTTGAGTTGATTCGGCAACGTCGGTATGTTGGCTAGTTTTTTGCAATGATGAAGAAGAAGCCATAGTTGTGGAAATAGTTTTAGAGTGGGGTGAGAATGAAGCAATTTGTGAAATTCTGGACTTTCTACTCGATAGCACGTGATATTAGTAATGGGGCGCAACAATGGTACTAGCGCGGTACTAGCGCACGCCATTAGCGTGGTGGCCCTACATTTAATTTTGCAGTCGATATTTGCGAGCAGATTCTCCAAACTTTTTTTTTTTTCAAATTTGAAACGCCATTAGCGTGGTGGCCCTATATTTAATTTTGCAGTCGATATTTGCGAGCAGATTCTCCAAACTTTTTTTTTCAAATTTGAAAAGTATACTACCACCACCTAGAGATGATCTTATCAAAGGTTAGTGCCCAAAGTGAGAAAGAGCATATCAACCTTTAATAAGGGGGGTGTGTCCTTAATTATTAGTTATATACGTTATCTGTTTTTTATACTACGCATAATTGCATAAACATAATTGAAGATCTACTAGAGAAGTAATTTAAAAAATCCCAATTTTGGGTAGGCTTGTAGCTAGAGACAAAATAACATGCTTTAAGTAATATGCAGTTAAAAGCTGAAGTACTACTATACTAACCAATTCCTTAGGCACTCGCCCATTGTCTCATGTTTACAGCCAAATATTACCGCACCAAGCTGCTCTTTTGTATAATGATATGCGGGTGCACCGCTATTAACACCGTGGGGTATGTGGAATTCTGTCTCCCAAAGTGTGTGTTTCGTTCTTCTTTTTCTTTGAGTGTGTTTCTTTTCTCCGTCCACCTGCCATTCTGTTAAGCCACAGATTCACCAAAGACATTAATCATTGATATAAGAAACCATGACTCCCATACAAATTGAAGCATAACACTTAGAGATACTCAGAGATAGACAAAAGAAAAACCTCGATCACATGTACTTTTTTTTTTTTTTAGGCATGGAACAAGCAAAATGCTTATAAATTGAATAACAAGAGAATAACAAGAGAAGCAATAATAAATTGCATGAATTTTACAATCGCAGCATTTATCCTTTACATGCAAGATTATGCAAATATTGTACTAGGAGCATCATCTCCTTCACTAATAAGCCATCAATTCAGCAATCGGACCATTTGCTTCACATGATAGAATCAGACCTTCGGTACACATGAAGACCCATTAGGAAGGTCATATACTCCAATTCAGCAAGGCTTGTCCTTATCCATTTTCAAGCGAACGTTGAACCATTTGCTTTTCTTCGGCCTATCCTTTGCCCAATGTTTTTTTACGACTGGTTTGGCGTTCTTCCTTCTTGGATTCTTTGAAGGAATCATTGCTTTTGCTACTACTCGAACTTCGTTTCAGAGGAGGAGCAGTTGAGTAGGAGGCATGGATTGTGTTTCTTTATTTCAGTAGTTCATCAATCTATATAAGTAAATACGTAACGATCAAGTAAAAATGTAGTTGCTCCAGTTCAATAGTCAATGATGTGGAACAATTCATAAGACTATGAAATCCAAGACAAAGAGTGAAGGTAAACTCACAGCTTGCATTTCCTGTGCATATCTATTGGTCATCTCTGTGAATTGTGCCAACACCTGCTATGCAGAACAAATGTGAGAATGAACTTATCTATACAGGATAGAAGGAGTGCCTACGCAAAAAATTTAACCTCTCTATACTCAGTTTCAAACTTGGATAGTTCCACCCTTTTTTAAGAAGATTCGAGCTTCCACGTACCGAGTTTATCCTTTTCTTCCGAAAAAGGTCCAAAGACAAAGAACTTCTATTACGTAGCTTGCACTTTTAAAGAAGTTGTCACCTGATAATAAGGACCGAAGATTTCAGATACCATTCCAAAAAGATTAAGAAAACGGCCGAAAGGCTAAGAATCGAATTAATCGCTCAATCCAAAAGTACCATTTCCCATAGATCAAGTAAAAGCGAACCCGACCATAAACGAGAAAAATACATGGGTGCCTGCTTTTAGCTCGGATATTTTCACATGGCTGAAATCCGTCCAATTTTTAAGGAAAGCGATGTCGGGATCCTTTGTTGCTGCCACCGAATTGATTGCTTGATCCAACCGGTAAACAGAAAACCAAGAAAATACATCCCAAATTGAGGTACATTTTCCTATTTTTGTGCTCTCCTCCCCGCAATGCCAGGCTTAATACACCGTTATCCTCCTCGTTCAAAAAATACAATAGCTTAAACTTGCTCTTGTCCGATGATTGGACTCGGCAGACAAGGCACCGCTTTTGTGCTTCTTGTTCGGTTATGTCGACAGAATAAAAGTGAGCACACTGTTTCTCAACCTTCTTAGAACAAGATTGTCCCAGCTGAAGTGGATGAACAGCATGTCTTGTGACTCAAAATTAGCAAGGAATACCAAATGACTTGAGTAAATAAAGAAAGTAAGGTAAAGACTAGAACACAGTATAAGATGGGTTGCGAAAATTTGAAAACATGCAACTTAACACAACATATGACCTTCAATAGACTGGAACGGTGGAAGATGTCTTGTAAAGTAAAACTTAGATAGGTGGAATATACTGAATTAAAGACCACATGAGGAGAAATCACATCATTCAAACATAGAGAAATTTGATAACAAGTAAAACTTGCCTTTTTCTCAAGTTCCGACAAATAGTTTTCAAAAAGATCCTCGCGATCTCTAGGACGTTCAATAGCCTTGAATCGCTCGTCATCCTCAAACATGGATATTGCTTTGCTAGATAATAATGAAACAATTCATATAGAGCGTTAGAAGTGACATTACATTTAAATAGTACTCTGCTTATACCGTCTCAAAATACGAATAACAGCATGAAATACGTTGAAAGGTTTCAATTTTATAGCAAACTTTACTATCAACACGAAAAATCAGTGCTACTTAAGAGAGAAGACAAACCTCCATCTTGTAGACGATGTTAGTTCTTTGGACTCCTGTCAAGCAAAAGTATCAATTAGTTTCCCATCTTATTGTTGAAAATAATAGATTTGGGAGTACTATCCGTCTTACTTCTAGCATTTTCGTGAATTCTTCTCGAGACTTTTTTTGTTTAATGAGTCTTTCCTCGGCTTCCTGTTTTTTCCTTTGACCCAAGTACTAAAATACAAAAAGTACAAGTAATTACGATATCACTGATGACGAGAAACAAAGAGAAGCGTAGAAGAAAAAGAAAATGAAGAACCATCATTGTGAAGGCTTACCTCATTAAACGCTTGCTTTTTTTCTCCAAGTGTTCTCGAAGCTGCATATCTTTTGTCATTAAATATTTTTTTTTTACAAAATCTTTGAACAACAAAGATCATTTTAATTTGGTGGACAAAATTTGATGACCCAGGCCATAATTTTCGTATGAAGTTCTCTTGCTACAATGTAATATGATCTGCAAGTGCAGTGCAAGTCATCTCAACCGCAGTTTTCCCCGATGGCATCCACCAATACCTCTTTGGCGAAAACACAATAAGAATCTCGGTGGTAACTTCACTTCAAGAAACACGAATCATACCGTAAGCCCTTGTGGGTCAAGTTGTTGCAGATGCCTTTAGCGGCTTGGGCTTCTCAACCACAATGGTTTGTGTAGTCGAACCATCCTTGCCACAGTAGTGATTCGCAAAGCACACCTTGCCACCTTTGTTTGGGTCAATTACCCCGGCACTGAATTAAGTTCTCGTGACTTATCTGTCATTGCATTATATCCAATCTCCCATTCTCCTGCTTTTATTTTCTCAACAACTACCTCTCCTTCAACGCCGGCATTGTGGGCTATTAAAGATGCAGGAGCTACAAGTGCCTTTTGCACAATGTCTGCACCTAGCCGTTCATCAGCATCATCAAATTTTTCCTTAATTGCAGGAACAAACATTGATAGGTGAACCAATGCACCACCACCACCAGGAACGATCCCTTCCTCTATGGCAAAAAAGTTGCATTCTTTTTGCATCCTCAATCCGAGCTTACGATCCTCAAGCTCGGTTTACGTAGTAGCACCCACCTTTATAACTACAACTCCACGACAACTTGGCAATTCTCTCGGCCAACTTCCGAGAATCATACCGCGAATCCGTCTCCGGATAACTCCCTTTTTATTTGAGCTATTCTAGCGTGGATCTCATCTTTTGACGCAAAGATCCGCAATTATTGTGGTTGAATCCTTGGCGATGGTCACCTTTCTCGCAATTCCAAGCTGCTCAACTTCAGTATTTTCTATCATCAAGCCCGGATCAATCGGCTTGGAACTCAACTCTGTTAGAATGGCAATATCTTGAAGAAGAGCCTTTAAGCCTCTCACCACCAAATCTGGTGCTTTTATTGCAGCTACATTGATGATACCTCGAAGCTTGTTCACAACAAGGGTAGCCAAAGCCTCCCCAAATGACATCTTCAAATAATAATAAGTAGTGGAGATCGCAATTGGGTTGTCTTCTCCAACAAAGGAATTATATCTTTTATCGATGAAATCTTTTGATCATCACCAAAACCTTTGCATTTTCAAACTTAGCAATCAACTTCTTTGGATTTGTCACAAATTGTGGGGAGATATACCCTCTGTCAATCTCCATTCCTTCTTCGACATCAACTGTTGTCTCAAAGGATGATGAAGACTCAATAGACAAAACACCATCAGCCCTAACCTTATCAATAGCATCGGCAATCATGATACCAATATCCTCATCATTTCCAGCAGAGATAGTGGCAGCAGCTTTTACGTCATCACGACCTTCGATGGACCTTGCTTTCTTCTCTAGCTCTGCCACTAGACCCTGTATAGTCTTATCAATTCCTTTCTTAATCGAGACGGGATTTGCACCAGATGTAACACTCAACAACCCTAATTTAATGATTTCTCGTGCAAGAACAGATGCTGTCGTTGTCCCATCACCAGCGGAGTCATTTGTTTTACTTGCAACCTCCCTTATGAGAGCTGCACCAGCATTTTCCATAGGATCTGCAAGTTCAATTGCCCGAGCAATTGTTACCCCGTCATTCACCACTTTTGGGCTACCATATTCATAGCACTAGCTTGATATAGTCATAGATACAAGAAAAAAGCCCGCTATGTACAAGAAGGCCTTATCTGAAAAAAGATAAGAGTAATACCTGCTCAAAAGCAAATCAAGTTGAGGCAGGACGACCAGAACCTCCTCAGATCCAATTTGTTTTAACAAGGAATGAATAGCTGATGGAAAAACTGCAAATCAGTTTATAAAGGTTAGGCACTAACTTATTTATACATGAATTTTCAAAAATCTGACTAGTTTTGAACACTATATAATCTCCTAGCTTAATCTAAGATAATTTTAGTACACGAAAACCGGAAGAGTTGTTAAACCGCTGTGGAGTTGAAATGGGTAGTGGAACTTGAATTGTTTCGAGTCGTTGGTGCGAGAGGTGAAGAGGGCAAAATACACGGATAGTGGAGAGCGAGATAGCTGGATTAAAAATACACGAAGAGATATATAGTGGAGATCGAGCGAGATCTTTAGCGAGATAGTTGGGATTAAAAATAAACGAAGAGATAGCAGAGAGCGAGATACTTGGGATTAGAATGGCAGTTGCCATTATCGTGAGTTCGTGAATGATATTCCTGATCGAGATAGAGAGTACTGTAGAGCAGGAGTTCAATTTTTTTTGGACTTCAATTTTTTTTGGGATTTCTGTTTTCTTTAATTTATTCCGAAATATTTGGTATAATAGCTATTATATCATTTTAGTGCCGAGATATTTGGTATAATAGCTATTATATCATTTGAGTGCCGAGATATTTGGTTTAATATCAATTATATCAATTCAATGTGAGATAAATTAAATTTCCTATTATATCAGTTTTAGAATGGTGAGATAAATGAAATTTTCTATTATATCAGTTCCTATCCACCAGTGGTAAAATCCATATATTTTATCTCGGTTAAGTAAGAGGCGAGATAACAGATTTATACTCATAGTTAGTTCCTAAATTACAGGACATATTATCTCATTTACATGACATATTATCTCTCTTATCAACAGAACCGAGATAAGGCTAATTTTAGAACCGAGATAAAAACCCTTTTTTTTAGTAGTGTGTATTGGTTTTAGAGGGAAGCTTTTGAGAGTAACGAGGCTCTTGATATTAAATTAGTAACAATAAAGCTAGGGAAAGAAACAGGATATACAGACAATAAAACCGAAGAAATTTCTAGTCAACACCTGAATGAGTGTACAAACTTATTGTTATTTACGGCGTGGTATTTAAAAACAAAAAGTCTTCCCTATCTCTCTCTTTCTCTTCAGTCGTCTTCACTAAAGAGAAGATCAGGAGGCATTTTACCGTGAGTTCTATTCCACTTTCTTGTTTTTTTGAGAATCTTTATTGGGATCCCATCTTTAATCCGTGAGCGTAGCGAACTCTTGAGGTCGCTTTTCTAAAGTCACCCAAAAAACCACTTGCTTCGTGTCACCCTCTCCTTTGTCTGGCCGTATCCCCAAATAACCCTTACTTTGTGTCTGACCGTACCCCCCTTTTCTCTCATTTTCTTCGCCTCCAACCTCTCCCAATCTCTCCTCCATCCTACCGCTACAAACCTGTTCTCACAATCTGCTGCTTTACACAACCACATCCGACCTCGTTGGATCTAACTCTCCCGATCCTCTCTCTATTCTCGTTCTCGTATTCGCTCTTGGATTATTTAAGGGAAAGTTGTTCCACTGGATTCTTTTTCAATTTCTATGACTCCCCATAGTCAAGACAAGAGATGCAGTTTCATCACAGTCAATTCAGGTATGAAGAATGTCGACTACTAATTTTTTTACCAAATTGTGTTTGACATAACTTGTGGAGTTCTTTGGTTTTAGCACAAAAATTTTTTTCTCCCTCAAAACCCTTTTTTGCCTCGAAGAAGAGGAACTAGAGAAGAGGTATTTTTTTTTTCATCTTCTTATTGCTTTACTTGTTTGTGTTAATATATAAACAATGGGATTGTATAAAGGGTTTTGAGGAGATCCGGTTACTGATTTTGACACTAGTGAGGTCGTGGTTTTGTGTTTTTTTTTTTTGTTTTAAGTCATGAATTGTTTATATCATATCTTGTAGAATTCCTATGTTGTTGTGAATGGTGTATTGTTGATACTTGGTATTAGAGCCATGATTGGACTTGGTGATCATAAGATTCTTTTGTTTGTCAACCTTGTTCTAGGGAATCCATGGCATCAAAGTTACATCAATTGCAAACTAAAGCGGTTTTAGGCCTCGGATTTGTGGCCAAGCACGGGAGTGCCTATTACAAGCGATTGTTGGAGCGAGAACAAGCAAGACATTCAGGAGCCTCCCACTGTGGAGAAGTGCAATTTATTGTCAAAGCAGTTGTTTTATACCCGCCTTGCAAGGTACTTCTGTTGATATCCATTTTCCACTTGCTAGATCTTAAAATGATGAATCATATAAAGATAGGAGTAACTGTTTGATATATTATTTCTGTGAACTTGTAGTCATGTTCCATCATTTGTGCATATACTTGGACTATTTTCCTTGTGTATTGTCTTTCTATAGACATATATTGGTCTTTCTTCTAAATTGCATTTTTACGCATAATCCCTGGACGTGCGGAGGCATTCAGGAAGGAAATTGATTATGTGAAGCATATGTGGAGGAACAAGCGGGACTCAAGGTTGAGGATGCTTCCAATGTTTGCTCTATTTGGCCCGGAGTGCTTTTGTTGGTTTTGTGTTGGTGAGATCGTGGGAAGAAGATTCACATTCACCGGTTAATGTGGTCGAGCGAGCAACCTGCTTGAGGAAAAGGAAAATAAGAAGATCAACAGTATCTGTCAGTTTGCATTTATAACCATTTTTTTCTCCAAACCAAATTTTACATGGAAATTTTGTTGTTGCTTCAAAACATTATAAGCTGTTTAGTAGTTTGCAGGATAAGTTGGTTAGCCAGCTAATTACCAATATTCTATCCTCATACTAGGTTCTCATAATTTGAAATATTCACATTACAATTAGAGCATAGTGCATATTGGATTCAAACTGCCCCGTTGAGGATGAATATCTGCATGAAGTAAAAAGCTTCTATATATAAGAGAAGGGCTTTCTTGTTCTTCACTCCCGTTCGTGTCTGTTTGTGCGTGGATGTCTTGCAGACTAAAATGGAAGCGGACATCTTATAGCTTGGGAAGATTGAGGAAGAGATCGATATCACTGTTAAAAATTTGAATGAGAAAGAGGAACTGATTTTGCTGAAGGAAAAAGAGGCAAACAAAGTCGATGATGTGAAAGACTACGCTTAGTTTCTCGCATCTTGCAATGGCGAGAGATCGGCTGCCCTCGAGTTAGGTGACCTTGAAGAAGCTAACACTTTACTTGCAGAGGTTGAAGCAGCAGACTCTGAGGCAAAACAACTTCAACAAGCCCATGATTTGAAAGAGGAAGAATTTGAAAATACAACTAAATAATTCATCTCAATCGAACTTATTGCCAATCTGGGACGCAGACGATTAGCTTAAATGGCCGCATCCATTTCTGTCTCTGCAGTGTGAGAATTGCAGTTATCAACATCTGGAAGGATTAGTGGAGTTAAATGTTGTTGAACTACAATTACCCTTGCATGTTGCTATCCAATCCAAAGGAGGAAGTGGAGAAGCCCGAAATAATTATTTTTATGGTGAATGCCTCTTGATAGAATCAATTCTAGAGCTTACAGTTGGACCACGGGCGGAGCGACATATCAAATGTCTGAGAATGCTTCTATGGTTTTCATAATTTTTCCAATTTTGCAGCTTTGCCTATTCTCGTTTCCGACTTTCCATGATTGAAGTATCTATCGTGCTTTTTACCCTTGTCACACTTCGAGTTTGTTGTGTAATGTAAATGCGATGAGGGTTTATATCATTTCCAAAAGTTTATGGCCGAGTTACTGTAATAAATTATCATGCAAAGTTGCAGTGCAATTTGTTTCGTTTGTTCAGTACTTGAATAGGTAAAGCTCAATAAAAACGATTAAGTTGTTATCAAATTCTTTAAGTCTGTTTTCTTCCAGTTAGGATTTTCCTTTTACATGTCTAAAACATGAGAATGGCTGAATGTGCCATGGAAAGAATGTAAGCTTTGATTGACTTGATTGGGATAGATTCGAATTCGGGGAGCTTCTTGGTGCTATGTGTTACGGATATCTTGGAACTTCTTTCAAGAATTCAAGCCTTTTCTTTAGGCATAGAATGTCAAGTAATTTTTTCATGCGTTTTTTATTGCATAGAATGTTTATGACTTCTTTAGGTTTGAAAAGAGGTTTGCTGAACTGGGGTTTGATTAAAAGAAGAAGATTTTAGTGTTGTGCTTTTCAAATTTGAGGCGATCTAATGAGATCATTTGGAAATGGGATTATTTGGTTTCGGATATTATGTGACTTAGCTCTAAACATAAAAGGGCTCCATTGGGGTGCCCATCGTAATGCATGACTACTTAACAGGGGAAATTCCTACAAATACTAGCTTATTTCATTGTTGGGATAATGGTCTACTTCTTTACATTTACCGTACACGTAATTATTGATAGATAATTCTGTGTACGTGCTAAAGTATTACACATGTTAATACACGACTGTTGGTTCAAGTACGCAATAAAATAATCGTAGCAAAAAGATTCAATCAATATTGTTACACTGAGTAAACTACACAATAATATAGTCTATTTTTCTTAATTTATTTGTCTAATTATCAAAAAAATTAATCAAGTCGTGGAAATAAATAAATAAATATAATATATATAAAAAATGTGAGCCAAATAAATGATATACTATGCTCACGCCCACTGCAATGCAGTATACTAGTATATATTTCTTTCAATTAAATTCAGTATTCATTTTAAGTGGTTTAATTATTGGAAAGTTTTGTATCTTTTGAAATTTGTTACTGTTGAGAGCAAAGTTGATAAATACTATTTCTATGCAGTGGGCAGATGCAGGGTTTTGATTCAGGGCTAGCATTATACAGTGTTTAACCACTGTTTATGTCCAACAATCACTCTTCAGTCCCAGAAAACCAGCTTAACTTCTCTTCCACGTTTTAATATCTAATTTCTAAAGTCGGTTTTCCTATAATAACACAATGAGTACGGGAGAACTTCTAAGCATTGAACCTCAAGAACTTAGATTCCCATGTAAGTTTTTCTTCCTCATTTCAACAAATGTTCTTGAATAATGCTAATTGTTTGGTTTCTTGATTTTTTTTTCACTAGTTGAATTGAAGAAGCAACTTTCATGTTCTCTTCAAGTGTCAAATATGACCGATAATTATGTCGCTTCCAAGGTAAGTTTTCTTTTGATCAAACCTTTTGAGTTGGAGTTTTTAGCTTCTTTATTAATATATGTTAATTGAATGATTGAATTGGTGAATTTAAGGTCAGAACAACGAATCCAGCCATGTATTGTGTTAGACCGAACTTCGCCATTGTTTTGCCTAGATCCACCTGCGACGTTAGAGGTGCGTTTTTTAAGTTGATTTCATTGTTTGTGTAATTATTTGAGTGCCAACTGGGATTTTTTTTATTATTTTTTTATTATTTTATTTATTATTATTATTTTGAAGTTACTATTATTTGGTATTATTTGTTTTAGTTACAATGCAAGGGCAAAAAGAAGCTCCCCCTGATATGATATGCAAGGACAAATTTCTTTTTCAGAGTATAACTGCTAGTCCAGGGGCAACTGCAGAGGAATTGGTAATAATTTATTTGTACATTCACATGCTGTAGGGATTATATTGTATATCTTTTATTCAGCTGTTGTGGGTTTGAAGTAATGGACGTGGTTTTTTTTACCAGTTCTCCTTATACAATGTTGCTTTATGGTAAATTGTAGAGGTTGAGTTGGATTTCTTATTGTGATTTCATTGGTATATATATAATAGAATCAGAATCTAACCTAATGGAAGTGGGTTTCTGATCAGTTCAACTTGGAGTCTAGGAATTTCATTAAGGAATGCAAGTTGAATGTTGTTTATGTGTCTCCAAATCAACCTCCCACACCGGTTTCTGAAGGAAAGTCATCACCAAGGGCTTCGTTATCAGAGAATGGGAATATGAATAGTTCTGATGATACTGCAGTAAGTGTTTAGAACCTATGGACTGTTTGATATTTTTTTCCTTCATTTTCTTTTATCTTTTCATTCCAGTGTTTGGTGATGTCATTTAAAGATAGCAATGAAATGTTCTACTTATACAATGTTGCGTATTTCTTGCAGGCTTCAAGAGGTTCTGATGAGGCCAAGGAGAAATCTTCAGAGAAAAAAACCAATGGCAGCTCAAGTTCAGTTGAAATGTCCTTGGGTGAACTGGAAAGAAAGAAAATGAAGCGATATTCATGTGGGGAGCTTACAAGCATTACAGAAAATTTCACTAATGAAATAGGTTCTGGTGCATATGGTGATGTTTTTAAAGGTACATTGCCGAATGGTCTGCAAGTAGCTGTGAAGAAACTAAAAAACACTACGGTGAATGTCGTGGAATTCACATTCATGGCTGAAATGAGAACAATGAGTAGTACTTTGCATCGCAACTTAGTTAGGCTCTATGGGTACTGCTTTGAGGACAATATGAAAGCACTTGTCTACGAGTACTTGGAGAATGGATCTTTGGATAAGGTTTTATATGATAATCACCTTAATTTACGGTGGGAGAATTTGTATGAAATTGCCATAGGGACAGCAAAGGGCCTTTCTTATTTGCATGAGAGTTGCGATGATGAAATAGTTCACTATGACGTAAAGCCTGGAAATGTGCTCCTTGACTCAAAACTTTCTCCTAAGGTTGCAGATTTTGGATTGTCTAAGATTTCTCAAATGGATTCGAGTCATATATCCGTGATCGAGTTTAGGGGGACCCGTAGATTTGCTGCCCCAGAAATGTGGATGCAAATGCCAGTAACTCCTAAAACTGATGTATACAGTTTTGGAATGATGTTGTTTGAAATTCTGCGGAGAGGGAGTAACCTTGATGGCCAAGAATGGTTTCCTGGACATGTTTGGGAAAAGTTCAAGAATGGACAACTTGATGATATTATAGAGTATTGCGGCATCAAGGAGAAAAATAAAGTAAAAGCAAAAATATTATCTACGACTGCTTTGTGGTGTACTCAGTACAGGCCCTCTGAGAGGCTGACGATGGGCGTTG
Source organism: Coptis chinensis (assembly GCF_015680905.1). Taxonomy (NCBI): domain Eukaryota; kingdom Viridiplantae; phylum Streptophyta; class Magnoliopsida; order Ranunculales; family Ranunculaceae; genus Coptis; species Coptis chinensis. Next base: position 38,933,279 of record NC_141459.1, read on the forward strand.
TGGTGCAAGTACTAAAGGGGAACATACAACTTAAGTCACCTCGTGATCCGTTGCATCCTTATACTGTATCTTCAGGCACAAGGAGCTTGGGAGGTGGTTCCACAGAAATTAGTGTACCTCCCCAATCACCGGATTCTTCAATTGTTTCTTCCACGTCGATTTAAATATACAAGCCCTAGCTATATGACATTTTTTTTATAGTGAAGAGTAGTGTTGGATGCTCAAGTGGGTTGTTTGTCTATGGACTCTGTACTATATTTTAGTTTGCGTTGAGCACATCACAGACAATAAAACTTTGTTCCTATTGCTCTCAGGCTTTCAGAAATTAGTGTTGAAGTAAAATATTTGCAAGAACCCGTACATCTTAGTAAAACTATCTGCATATTTTATCTGTGCAGGAGCCCTTCTGTTATCGGCCTGTTTTTGACGAGTTCTCGAGGGAAAACCAGTAGAACAAAACGGGTATTGAATTTCACAAAACAAGGAAGTGGTCAAGCAAGAACCGAAGCCCGAAGGCCCTTTGTTTTTTTTTGTGGAAATTCTGATTACCCAAGGAAAAGCGTCTTTGGTAAAATACTAAAATTGTGTATATGGTCGAACGTGTAAAAAATGTGCACTTCCTTGCTAAGAGACACTGCAAAGAGTAAAACCTTAATACCTAACAGCATCTTTAGGAGAGAAACCAAGAAAACACTAAATATTTGAACCAAACAAAATACCAAACCAAAAAAACACCAACCAATTTCAAGAGCGATATCAAATAGTTGACATCAAATAACGCGGTTTTGAATAAACTGTGCCGTATAGCTCACGCAGCTTTCACAAAACCGCGCCACAGAAGCCAAAGCCCATGCGATTTTTCAGAAACCACGCGATGTGTCGCACATCAACTTTCTTCTTTCTTCTTTTTTCAAATTTCTCGCGCGGTTTTCGCAAAACTGCGTGATTGAAGCCCACACTTTAGCCCAAGCCCATGCGGTGTTAAAAAAACCGCGCGGTTTAACTGCGAGAGAGATTTGATACAGCACCAAAGCAATTTTGGTGTTTGCTTTCGTGTTTTTTTGGTGTTTTCATCAATATGTGTCTCTCCTGAAAATGAAAAAACACTAAATTATTGAAAATTTGGTATTTGATGCTAGGATATTGTCTCACCTAAAGATGCTCTAACGTGTGTTAAACGAAAAGAGTCCTTCCATCTCTCTTCTGTGCAAAGCGAACACTCTCATTTCTCTTTTCGGATTGTCATAAAGACACCACTTATTTTACAAATACCTATCCACACCCAAAACAAAACCAAATGGGCACCACTTGAAAAGTGAATAAACACACTTACGATTTTTTTTTAAGGCTTGATCATATTGATTTTATCTTATAATCAGTGTGCCTTTTCAAATGTTGACAATATTCATAATTGTGATTTTAATTATCATTTATAAAATTGAACGAATGGGAATCTTAAATGCACGCTTGGATAATTTTATTAAAAGTTTTACTTTAATTTCAAGAGAAAAGATTATTACTCTGATTGGTAAATTATTATGAGACTTATTTGTTTTGTGTTGGGGTTCTTTCAAATTTTGATAAATTTTATAGTTCATTTAAAAAAAAAAAATCAAGTGGAAATTTTATTGATAACGATAACTAGTTTTATAAATAATTAAGATAAGCGTGCAACAAGTTGCCACCGCAAGTCCTTTCTAAATGATAAATCATATCCTCCTAATTACAAACTCATAACCAATTATCATTACATTAATGTTCATAACTTTCTGCAATCTCTTAAGGAGCTCAACCGATTGTGCCAAGAAACTGAACGGAATAAAACAATAATGATTTGCCCTACAAACTTCCTCATGTTTCTCAATTTTCTCAAAGTCCTCATTCTCAAGCCCGATCAACAAACCGCAGAAATTCAGCAACCACACAGCTTCAGAGAGGATGAAAGAATATGGCTATCAACGAAAAATGGACAATTCAACGTCTCAAAAACATGAAGATATAAGAACCAAGGCCCACAAACCCGTATGGTGCAAATTCATATGGGGTGCACATGTCCTACCAAGAATGAAAGGAATAGCTTGGAAGTTGGCCCATGGTGCCACTAGAACATACGAGCAACTGAAAAAAAGAAAAATCCAGTTGACCTCGAGATGTTGCATTTGTAGGAAACAGGAAGAAACATTGGATCATCTTCTATTCCAATGTGAGCTGGCAAGGAGGGTTTGGTAGTATGCAGGCCATTGCTTTGATCTCAATTAGAGCATGGAATCACTAAACGACATCCAACAACAGGGTAAGCACTATAGTTCGCTAATTCTAGATATGTGTGGAAGGCATGTTCCCTGACAAGTCTAGTGAGTCTATGGAAGAATCGGAACAAGGTATTGTATGACAACAAGGTTTCCAACTTCAAAGAAATTTGTTTCTTGATTCGAAGGGCAATAGTAAGGGCTTATCACAAGTCCTCGGGGCACATGGAAAATTCGATGAGAGATCTGAAGATTCTCCGAGCCTTCTAACTTCAGAACAAACTTCGAAAATCTCCAAAAATCTTCGAATATTATTGGAATCTTCTCCCACCTAGAATTCTAAAGATGAATGCTGATGGAAGCTCCAGGGGTAACCCAAGTAACTTAGGGTGGGGTGCTGTTTATAGAGATCATAATGGGGCTTTCCTTGGGGCAGCAGCGGGTGGTTTGGGAATCACAACCAACTACATGGCTGAAACCTATGCGATTGTGGAAGGAGTCACAAAAGCTTTGGAAATGGGATGGAGACATATATGGGTGGAATCCGACTCTTCTATAATAGTTCAAGCTTTTCAAAAAGGTAACATGTACTAGAGAGTAAGGGCACGATGGCAGATACTAAAATCGCAAGCAACATGGATTAATATCACCTCAATCTAGAGGGAAACTAATTCGGGAGCAGATAGTTGTGCCAGACATGGAGCAAGATTAACTAAAGGACAAAGTGTATGGTGGCAGACTCGACCTCTATTCATGAGACATCTTGAGAACCACAACACTACGTACTTTAGATTTACTCATTAAGAACTATTGTATTAAGAAGGGTACACAAATGATTTACCCTTCTTAGTCCAGTCATTTCATAATGCTTTTATTTTTTCTCCATGTAACCTTTATTCTTTCAAGTTAATCAATTACCTTTTAGCAAAAAAAAAAAAAAAAAAACAAACAAACAGAGGGACTTCAATTTGTTACATCAACACATGCATGCTTCTCCTAAGACCAACTGTAGATCAAGAAGCTGTGAATGCAATCAACAAGCTGGAGAAACCCCCTTGGTTCTGCATGGACATGCTAAAAGCTATAGATATGAAAAGATCGGAATTCACTTTTATATCTTTCTCTCATGTTTATAGAGAAGTGAACCGAGCTGCGGACTATTTAGCTTCTCATCATGATGCAGCTAATTTTGTTGTACAATTTGTCCCTCCACTAGATCATAGACTGCAATGTATTGTAAATGATGATGCAAGTGGCCAAATATATGTACGAAATAGTTGAATCAATACAGGTGGGGGTCTGCCTAACCCTAGCTTAATTTTTTAAAAAAAACTGTAGATCAAGACATCCGTAGGCCAAAGTGTCGATCTGCCCCCATTTGGATCAATGAGAAAATTGACGGGAGCCTCCTTCTTCACTTGTACCCCAGCCCTCCAAAATGCATAACATAAAATGTCTGGGACACGATCATGTAGGTATTTGAAACATGAAAAATGGCTGCAATGTGCTGCATGGTCCCCAAAAGCATCCAGTATATCGGGCTGGCTATGTCGACATACATAAATGACATACGCAATCCAAAAGCGGACTTACACATTGCTCTAAGGGCTGATTTTTGGTAGATATTATCTCTCTATCATGGATAGTATCTTCACCAAAAATTAGCTCAATCAGATATGTCTAATCTTGTCAAAAGAGTGTTAAAATTCTAGACCGTCAGATAAATTTCTAATTTGAATTTAACTTTTAGTAGAGTTAGACATGTTCAAAGAAGCTGATTTTTTGTAGAGATGATCTCCATGTTGTGGAGATCACATCCCCATAAAATCAGCTTTTAGTTCATTGTGTAGGTAGGTAGTATTGTGTATGTCAATTCCGTATGTCATTTCTGTATGTCGATCTAGCCCATATATATATATATATATATATATATATATATATATATATATATATATATATATATATATATATATATATATAAAATCATCTAGTATATATATGAAGTGGAAATTTTATTGATTACGAGTTCTACAAATAATTAGGACAAGCGTGCAATAAACTGTGCCGTAACTTCTTTTTGAATAGCAAATCTTATTCTTCTAAAATTAAATCAATGAACATCTTTAGTAAAATCTTTCTTGCTTTGATTTTGATTTGAATATTGTCAAATTTTGTAAATGTGTTTTGATTATAAATAAATTCTTTAAAAAAATATTCTTTAAATTCATAACTAGAAATATTCTATAATATTCATAACTAGAAATTGCCCGTGACTTCGTCCCGCTATTTAATTTGGTAATCTAATTTGGCATAATTTGATGTACGATTCGAATGATTGTGTACGAAATAGTGTGGTATGTTTGCTTTAATTTGAAAGCATGATGTATAGTTTGGAATCCAATTTGGATGTATAGAATTATAGATATTTAATTTGGTAATCTAATTTGGAAACTATTAAGGAAAAATTATATAGTTTATGTCCCCTGGTTATGGTTGATGTTGCAACCCATTACCGCGAAATATAACTTTACTCGTACTCCGGCTCTCATTTTTGATCGGCTGCACCAATTAGGTTGCCTACGTACCCATTTCGGGATCAAGCCGCCGTAGTTCACCTCCACTCCTTTTCTTTTCTCCTCCCCCTCTTTCTCATGAGTTGCCTCCCCTTCCTTTCTCCCCTCACTTCCCTTTTATATCTCCTCTTTAGGTTTACCTCTTGGGGCATTGTATGGTCTTGTGCCTATTCTTTGGGCCCAATACATACTATGGCCCATCCATGAAAACGGCTAATACATTTGCCCCCGCTTGGGTTTGGTGGCAATGACGACGGCGGACCCGAGAAGTCTCTGAAACTCCTTGTCTCTCTCTTTGAACTCTAGATATCTGCAGTACCCTGAGACTGTATACAATCTTCTTCTCCTCAGGAGGTTTCATATCCATGTACTCTGCTACAGGATCATATATCTGTAAAGTATTCAATCCCTATTGTCTTTGTCCGCGTACTCTGGAACTTTGCACTCTCATCTTTCTTGACTCTGTGACTTTGTTGGCCGCGAATTGTATCATAATCCTTCACTCGTCTCACTCTTCCTTCATCATTACTTACCCAAGCTCTCCAACCTCAGCCTATAAACTATGTGTATCCCAGATCTCCGTAGATTTCTGTTATATGTATGTGCACTACACCTCTTCTAACCTCTTTCCTTGATTACGCTTTCTCTATCTTTCTAGCCTCTTTGATATGGTTCTTTCTGTAAATCTCCAATGATCCCGCGAGCGTCAACAATCAATAATCTCTACTCCTCGATTCCTTTTCCAATAATCTGGGACTGAAGAAGCCTTACTTTCGTGATGTTTTCCTTGCTAACCGTCCTTGGTCGCGTGACCCGAAGTCCTCATTCTCTCTCTACTATTAGCTCTCCTTACAGAATTCTCTACCAGTCCTCGAAGGGCCTCTTTCCCTTGGCACTCACTCTTCCACATCAATCATCATGTCCGCGGAGTATCTCAATCCATCGGTTCTCGTTCATATAACTCCTTAGCGTATCCACGAAGGGTCTCATCCCCTTCGCTCTCACTCTTTAAACTCAATCCTCATGCCAGCGAAGTGTCTCACCCCAGCTATCCATTTTCCTCTACAAAATTCACTACCATGCCCGCGGAGTGTCTCACCTCAGCCACCTTCTCTCTTTCATAGATCTCGCTACCATGTCTGCGGAGTGTCTCGTCCCCTTCATTTCTCTTCCGTGGAACTCAGCATTGGATCCGCAAAGGGTTTTATCCCCTTCGCTCTCATTCGGAAAGCACGAAGCATATCTAGGGACAGCTCAGCTTGCCCCCATGTCCGCAGGGTGTCTAACCTCAGCCACCATCTCTCTTTCATAGAACTCGCTACCATGTCCGCAGTGTGTCTTGTCCCCTTCGTTTCTCTTTCTCTCTCTACCCCCTGCCGGTAAGAGTCTCAAATTTGACCCATAAGCTCTCCTTCCACGAAACTTCATCTGCTATGTTCGTGGAGTGTCTCAGCCTAGCCATAAGCTCTCCTTCATACAAATCACTACCATGTCCGCGGAGTGTCTCACCATTTCATTTCCCTTTCGTAGAACTCAACATTGTATCCGCCAAGGGTTTCATCCCCTTTGCACTTACTTATGCAACTCGATATCCCATTCTCAAAAGGCCTCATCCCCTATATTTCTCTTTTGTAGAACTCAATAGTATTGTTCCTTTTAGATATGTTGCTTGCTCCCAATTGTAATTTGGAACTTCGGCTTGTGGAGGGCTCATCCACCCCCCCCCCTCCACTGTCTCTACTCAGGAGTGGAGTCTGTTGAGGGGTAACTCAGTTTGCCCCCAAGCTTGATTCGGATCTCATGTCCGCGGAGGGCTCATCCCCGCCCCCCGTTGTCTATGCTCTGGAGTGGAGGCTGATGAGGAGCAACTCAGCTTGCCCCCATGTTTGATTCGGATCTCATGTCCATGAGGGCTCACCCCATTGTCTATGCTCGGGTATAGTCGATGAGGGGCAACTTCGGCTTTTGCCCGTTTGATTCAGATCTCATGTCCACGGAGGGCTCATCCTCCCCGTTGTCTATGCTATGGAGTGTAGTCTGATGAGGGGCAACTCAGCTTGCCCCCACGTTTGATTCAGATCTCACGTCCGCGGAGGGATCATCCCCCCCGCTATCTTTGCTCTAGAGTGTAGTCTGATGAGGGGCAACTCAGCTTGCCCCCAGGTTTGACTCGGATCTCATGTCTGCGGAGGGCTCATCCCCCCTGTTGTCTCTGCTATGGAATGGTGTCTGATGAGGGGCAACTCAGCTTGCCCCCATGTTTGATTTGGACACGAGGGTCCACGGAGGGCTCATCCCCCCCGCACTCATTCGGATAGCCCCACAACATATCCGCGAAGGGTCTTCTCGAACCCCTCCGCTCTTTTTCGGAATGCACATCCTGGAATAGCTCAACATGCCTCATGTTTAATTCGGACACGAAGGTCCGCGGATGGCTCATCCCCCCGCACTCATTCGGATAACCCCACTACATATCCGCGAAGGGTCTTCTCGAACCCCTCCGCTCTCCTTTGGAATGCGCATCTGGGAACTCTACCTTGCGGAGGGCTCATCTCCCCTGCTTTCTGGCTTAGAGGCAGCTCATTCCGCCCCAAGCTTGATTCGGACACTGCGGTCCATGAAGGGCTCATCCCCCCCATTCTCTAGCTTAGGAGGTGAGATAGATCCATCTCTCAATACCAGCTCAATCTCCACTTTGTTTCGCGGTACATCGGATCTTTCTCTTTCTCTGTAACCTGCTGCGATGTATGTCTCTCCACCTTTTTTGTAATCATCTTACCATCCATATTTGGACTCTCCAAGCCATCGATCTCAGTCCCAACCTCCGTGAACTTCACGATTTTAAGCAGTAAAAGCATTGAAGAACTCTTCTGAGAAGTATGTCCAACTCATGCATTTTCTATGACCCACCCATCCACCGTACTCCACAGACAATGAGCTTAACCAAATGGCAAGATTTGGCTCTTGTATACTAAAACACCTTCACTAGAAATAAATTTGTTCGTGTTTAAAGAAAATAGATAACAAAAGACTTATCTATCCATAGCTCTTCCTGCGCATTTCGTTGAACACTCTTTGTGCACTGACTTTCGCTGCAAAGCAAGCTTGGATCTCTCTATCTTATACCTATCCGCGTCGCGGTACAACTTCAATGTCCTACACTATTAAGGATGTTACTCTTTCAATTCCGTCATTTCCATTTCTCCGTCATCGATGACCTATAGTGTTCGCCACCACTTTGATCTTTGCTCCCTTTCGCTACCATTTGTCAAACACCTCCTGTTCCTATCTATCTTAATAATCGCAGAAAAACACCTTTGAATATTTTCTCTTGCTGAATAGAAGTGACACCTCCATCTTCACCAGTCGATCACTAGCCACAGAAAGACAACTCTCTACTCACTCGTTTGCTTCACCTCAAGCACACACTACACCTCACTTTTACCGCACACTTTGGGAGATGTTGAAGCAAGCACACTTCACCATTCTAGCACTTCTATACATGAGCACTAACACCGCTCAAAATGACTTCAACAGACGGCAGTACCACCACACTTCTAAGCACCACTATCGTCTACAGACAACAAAGATAACACCACCTCCATCAGTCACCACATACACCAAATCAACAGTCAACACACCATTTCTTCCTCCACCACCGACAGACAACATCACCCATCGACCACCACCACAACAATGGACCGCATCCAAACTCACAGAGAACCAGTCAAGAGCACCACCCTTATTCAATCAGCACTACCAGTTAGTCACACCACTCATATCCACCATCGAAACTGACCTCTGTATAATGGCAGCAGCACCAGCATACAATAATTGCATAACAACGTGTAGCACACCCTACTGCATCGTTTTCTAGTAGTCACGTGAAGCACCTTCAGAGTTTTTGCACAAGTCCATCACGTTCACTAATCGACCGCGTAGTTGCGGAATCGTAGTAGTAACCTGAACTGAATGATTTGTGGGAATAGAATCGAAGGTGGAGCAGTGACAAAACTCTTAGCTCACCATAACCGTGACCTCCTTTACAAAGAAATCTCAAAGCGAGAAGTCCATGTTCATGAAACAGCAAATACCAGTCCCAGAATCACAATCGCCACATCCAACACCCTTCCATTCCACTTCATCTCCTCCTTGAACGCCCACAGATAAAATACAGCACAAAACCCAAAATGCAGCACACACTTCCACCACAAAATCTCCTCTCAAAGAAGTTTTGACTCTTTTACTTAGCTAGGCAAGGCTTTAATATCCAGAACATTTCCATTGATCTGGCTTCTTTACCGAAAATGATATATACTCACGGTGGCTCCCTTTCTCTTTAAATTGCTCCACTACCCCCTGTTATTTTGCTCTGCTTCCTGAAGAACACCCTTCTCCACCTCAAGCAAAGGCTTATTTTCTTCCACAACCTCAAGTTTCTTCACATCTTCCAAACTCTCCTCAGAGTTCTCTCCTTCTAACAGCTTCTCTCTCATTCAATGTCTTAGAACTCTCTCCTTCCTTTCTCTTCATCACCATTTTCTTCAACTCGTGACAAAACTCAGTAATCTGATTGAAAATCTCTCTCCCAACAAACAAATTACTCGCCTAAAGTGTACTCTTTAACTTCGATTTCCACTCTTCTTGAAGCAAATCTAAAGGAGATTTCTCCAAAATTTTCTTCTTCTCTGTTAATTTCATGTTTTTGCTATTTGAAGGAGTTGACAAATTGGGATTCTCATTCTCCTGATCTTCTTGTACTCTATCTTGAGGTGGTGTAAATGTTTTGGATTTGTTCACTCTCCGATTCATGGATGTTGTTGTCAATGACATAAACCCTCCTTTGAGATTACGATCTCGAAAAGGAAGAGTTTTAGAAGCACTAATTGATCTCAAATGTTGCTTCACCTTAGAAGTAAACTTAGAATTTGATCTAACAAAATCTTCAGCTGTCTTCGGATGCCGAGACTCAGCTTTACAAAACCAAGCTTCGTTATGGACACCGAAGTCGTCTGGAGCGGAGAAATCAAACCACTTAGGAGCATTGATGTGCTCGTATAAGTCGTCTTCAATGAATTTCCATTCAAGGTTGTTCCAATCAATTTTGGCTGGTCCCCACAGAACTCAAAACAAATATTCTTCCACCGTCACTCCCCTTGACCGAACTTCCAAACAAAGACATCACTTCATTCAGACTCTCAGTACTCAATACACCAACATCATTCTCACGTATCTCATTAACCAAATTCCACAATGCATAAACATCTTTCTTCCTAATACCGGTTCAAAAGCTAGGGCGAGGGCTATCCCCCCTTCGAAAGTACATGTCTTCATCTTATATTTCTTCATACCCCATTTATGAAATCTAATCAAACTATCACCTGATTTCGCATCAAATGAGCTGCTTGTTTTGAGTATTTCATTAGGTAATTTGCTCTCCACAATCAAACTCGATCCTTTAAGAACTGTTGTTAGACGACACCAACCCACCAATAATTTTTTGATTGACTCACTCCCGGTTCCGAATGAGTCGGTGACTAAGTCCTCAGTGGTGAAAAAACGAGCTGAAGCTATTGAGAAACCGATCCCCATAGATGGCGCCATTTGTTGCAACCCATTACCGCGAAATATAACTTTACTCGTACTCCGGCTCTCATTTTGGATCGGCTGCACCAATTAGGTTGCCTACGTACCCATTTCGGGATCAAGCCACCGTAGTTCACCTCCACTCCTTTTCATTTCTCCTCCCCCTCTTTCTCATGAGTTGCCTCCCCTTCCTTTCTCCCCTCACTTCCCTTTTATATCTCCTCTTTAGGTTTACCTCTTGGGGCATTGTATGGTCTTGGGCCTATTCTTTGGAGAAAATAAGAATATTTTTTATTGAAAGAAATAGAAGAGGAATAAGAAAAATGATTGGAGAAAATGAAGCTTTGATATTCTTTTACTAGCATTCAATCCAAAGTGAGTAGACACTATTTAATTTTTTTTGAATTGATATTGTGTTAAGAGAATTTATATTATATTATTATTGTTATGTTTGGATTGTAATGTCTAGGACATAATGATGAGAACATAAAAATCAAGTTTTGGTTGCTTATTGAAAATTATAAGTAAATCTCTATCTTTGTTTATTATCTGTAAAGAGTGGCTAACATTCAAAATGGAAAACAACCTCCATGTCATGTAGAAAATTTAATTTGGAACAACTTTTGTGAAATAACGTTTTATGAGTTTCTGCATCATTTGATCAGAAATCTCGATTTTCGTACTGTTACGTGAAACTAGATTTTTAGTAATATGTAAAGAACAGTGATTATAAAATCTTCTGTAATTCAAAATAGAAAACTACTCTCAAGAGTCGTAGGAAATCGTATTTTGAACAACTTCAGTGAAATAGCTTTTTCTTAGATTCTGCACCATTTTATCAGGAAATTAGTTTTTATATTGTTACGTGTAAATTGCATTTAATACAAATACTAATAATTAATAATACAATTTGCTAAATGCATTTGGATTATCTAGCTGAACTTTACCATTGATATTTCCTTTGTTTGAGTTACTAAAATAATTAATTGAGTATAGTAGAACATGTATTAGTTTTTAACATGGCATACTATGTTACTGACGTCAAAATTCTTTTTGCTATATATATATATATATATATATATATATATACACACACTACATCATAACTGCTATTTTGTAACAGGGCAAATTTTCAGTAAGTAACGAAAATAATTGTTACTCATTAAGTAACGGATATATCCGTTACTTATGACCGCAAGTGTTACTTAAAATCTTGAATTATAATATAATAATATTTTCACAATTATCTTGGGATATGCTAACAATTATATCTGTGAGAAAAGGAGAAAATAAGGCAACAAAATTAAAATAATTTGAAAAAGAAAGGAAAAACCGGAAGTGGGGCAGTATTTGGTGACGCGTTTGGCTTCCCCCCGCCCCCCCTTTTTTTTGGCTAACACTTAATTAGCCAATTCTATTTTCGCCGTTTTTAGTTAGGAAGGAAAAAAAAAAAACTCTCTTAAGAACCTTAATCTTGTGAAACGGTCTTGCGGTTTCTCTTCTCTACTTCTCCAACTTTCTAAAACCCTAGGTTAGTGAGTTGACTCTCTCGATTTCGATTTCGAGTCAATTTGTTTACCAATTCGTCAAATCAATTTTTACCAGATTGTTTTTTTTTAACGATTGAAAAATTAATTTTTTCTTTCTCTCTCTCATTCTCCTGGTTTAATTATTTGTAGAATTCCAGTGGACTGTTGGTAACGAAGTGGACTGATCAAAAGTGGAAGTTCAAAATCTGGTAAGCTTCCAATCGGTGCTCACTCTACTTTTGAGTCTGTTTTGTTTAATGAATCTAGATATAGTTGTTGAAGTAGTTTTCTTTCTCCAGTTTTTTTTTCTCTCTGCGATATTGTCGAGAAAGATATATCATTATTGTGCACACTTGAATATTTAGTTTGGTTGAATTACTGTATTATGCGAGTTTATATTTTGCAATGCCGATGATAAAATAAGAGGTTGCTACTGAATTCTGACAATGCTTGTATAATTTGCACATTCTATGAACGACTAGCGATATGTTAGGTGACATTGTTTCAAAAGTAAGGTTAAATCATATTGAAAATAGACGAAGATTAAATTGGATTATATAGGTTTGAGTATGGAGTTCATTTTAGTATGGGGGTTAATGAACTAGTAATTATGCATGATTAGAACCATAACTTCCAGTTCATTTATGCATTGGTTTTATCTTGTGAGCTGCGTAATATGTAAACGTGTTTGTATTTAGCTCACGTGTTGGACTTCTTGGTTTTATTTGGTTTTTATTTTATGTATATAAAGTTTCTGTTATTTATATTTATGATGCCGTTTGTTTCTTGTTTTTTGGTTGTACTTGGATAGCTAGTTGTCTGTTATTTATGTTGATCATTATTTCCTTTGGTGTCTAAATATAGTATAGAATGTCAGAACCAATAGACAAAGAATGGATGAGTGAAAACGAAAGAGGTGGCGTAGTCTATTCATTGGGAGTTGAGGTTTTTCTTAAATTTGCAGAGTGGAAGTTGGGCGGGAAGAAGTGTCCTTGTCCGTGCAAGAAGTGTCGGAATAGGTATTGGTTGACGTATAAAGAGGTTGGATACCATTTAATCTCAAAAGGTATAGAGAAGTCCTATCGTGTATGGACTTTACATGGTGAGGGCTTATCTAGTGCTGCTGTTCATCCTCCATTGGTTGCAAATATTGGAGAAAAAACCTCGGGTGATGATGGGTTTGAGATGGGGGACACTGAGGAAGAAACCATTGGGGATGTCGGGATTGGGATGGGAAACTTTGTCGACTCTTCTTTTGGATTACACGGTGATGCGGTGACAGGTGATGGCAGTTTGGGAATTGAATTTGATGAACCTTATGTTCCTGAACCAGACTTAGGAAAGAGGTATTACGATTATAAGAAAAAGGCAACTAAAAAATTGTATCCTACATGTGAGGGTCCTAAGACAACTCCCTCAGCACTTGTAGAACTTCATAATGTAAAGAAGGAATTTGGCTGGTCTGGAACTGGTATGACAGTACTCTTATCCTTGTTGAGGTGATGGTTGCCTAAAGGTAACACCCTCCCTGAGAAGTATCCGGTAATGAAGGAGATGTTGAAAGACTTAGGGATGAAGGTTACGTGAATTCATACATGTGAGAACAATTGTATCTTATATTGGAAGACGAACAAAGATTTGACAGAATGTCCCAAGTGCCAAGCACCAAGGTTTAAAGTTAAGGAGGGGAGTAAAGGGAAGAAGAATTCCAAGGAGCCTAACAAGGTACTGAGACATTTTCCTTTAATTCCAAGACTCAAGCGGTTGTATACTATACCGTGGATAGCACATGAGATGACATATATGCACGAGCAGAGACTTCTGTGGCTTATATGCGTCATCCAATTGATTCAGGTCAGTGGAAAATTTGTAAAGGAAAGTGGCCAAACTTTGCTAATGAGCAGTGCAATGTTTGGCTTTTTACTTTGTTTTGTATTTTCTGCTAGCATCATAATATTCAAAATGTTCGTCAGGAAAGAAGGGTTGGATCTTGGATGGTTTCCTCGGGGAAAGATGGCAGGTTCTTTTCAAGATGTTGCCTTCAACACTATTATTGGAGTTACTAGTGCACCATTCAAATCAGAGTACGTGCTTTCTGTTGCTTGGAAACCATGTATGCCCTGGCGTAGAGTTATTGCTTGCCTAAGTTATGTATCTCTATTTATGTCAGGCAGGCTCATGGATTGCCTAACGTGATCAGGAGTATCACAGTTCACAAAGTTTAGTTGTACATCCATTTTCGCCAAGGATAGCATCTAACTTCTTTAAAGAAAACGAGGGCTTCAACAGTAAATTCATCACGCTATTAATTTTTTTTCCAATTTTGCCCCTTTCCAAACACGAATATTACAGCTCATGCCATTTTTTTGTTTTATTTTTTTATTTTTTCTTTTGCAGAGGTAAAATGGTAGTTTCATATCCAGAAATTAATGAAAAATAAAATAAAATAAAAGCAGAGATTGTTAACGTGGCAGAGACACGTACAAAGAGGCTAGTGAAGATAATTAGATAGCGGTGTTATATCATATAAGTGATGAACATAGTGGGATGGTACGAGTCGATGTTGCACAGGACTATTCAGTGGACTGTGGAAGTCCTCACGATGGCATGAGAAATTTAAGGTCAGTTTGATAAAATCGTTTTGAGGGAAGAGTTGTTATTGACTTTGCGTAGGGCAGGTGGGAGTGTTGGTTCACATATTTTCTTTACGTTTTTTTCACAGATTTTAGTTGACAAAGGATCCCGGATTGACGGAAACCTCCTTGTTGAAGCGTTTAGTGGGAGCTCATGTTGATCTTGTGTCAAAGGAAGAGTATGCCAATACTGGGAGTGAGGTTTGTCTCTTTGCAACATGTTCCAATGCTTTCTTTATCTCTGAAAGTGCATCCTTTTCATGCAAAAATTGAAATGTATGTTTGGATACCATTTCTATCTGAGTCTATACTAAAGGATCTAACAGTCTTCAAGAACCTAAAGTCCATAATTTGGAAATTCAAAAAGGAAAAAGTAAATACCTTGCAAAAGGTTCAATTAAATGTTGATTGAATTTTTGTTGTTGTTTAGTTACAATGTAAGGTAAATCATTTTGGAGTTTTGGACAAACTAGGCCTGACCTGATAAAACTGTTGGGTTGAGGCTCTAACTGCTCCATGCCATTACTATTGCTATCTTGTTTTCCTTGTCCAGCATTACTATACTTCTTTCCTTTTTGAACAGTTGAAAAGGTATCACCCTTTTGTTTGCAGGTGCTTACTAATTTGCTAAAGGAGAGCTTAATAAGGGAAGGAAAAAGACATTATGTCATTTCGGTTGGTGGGTTTAACTCTCTAAGAACTTGGTAAGAAGGGGTTGGATTTAATGTTCTTATTTCTCATAAGATAACTGCTGGGTATGTTACTCTTTTCATAGGTTGCAAACTTACAAGAATACTGTTGATGCCTTCAAGATTTGAACCTTGTGGCCTAAACCAGTTGTATGCAATGAGATATGGAACTATTCCTGTAGTTCATCGCACTAGAGGACTCAGAGTGAGTTAACTTCTTACCACAATATTTGGACCTTAAATAGATTAGGTCATATACTTGTAAGGCTCTTTGACTATGCAACACCTTTTTTTGCAGGATACAATCGAAAATTTCTACCCATTTGCTAATAATGGTAGTGGTCAGGGTACTTGGTACGTACTTCCATGTCTTGATCTCATCTACCATAGACTCATAATTCCTCGATAATTAAAGTTTCGAAAAGGATACCTTATTGAAGGTGCTTCAAGGACACCCAATTGTAATTGTTTATATTTAAGATAGTCTGTTCCCCCCTCCTCTTTTGTAAAAGAGGCCATAATTATTGTAAACATGTTAAAATTCGTGTACACTGGTGAACTAATGAATATTAGATTCGAACCCACTCAATCCTGAATGAGACCAACATTTTACTTTGAGGTAGAACTATGCTCTTATCATGGTAGATTTGAACTGTCGTAGGAACTTAACCTCATTATTTTGAGAAGAACCAAGCAATACTACTGTCTCGTCATTTTATTATTTCCTTTGAGTTTTTTGTTCAGATACATTTTAGTAATCACATACTCTGGCCTTTTTTGGCAGGTGGAGAATTTTCGAAAGAGAGGGTGGTGTCCGGCCGGATTTTTAATTGGTCGATGGTTTCCTCGGGGAAAGATGGCAGGTCCTTTTCAAGATGTTGCTTTTAGCATTATTATTGGAGCTACTAGTGCACCATTCAAATCAGAGTAAGTGCTTTCTGTGACAATAATGAGATTATAGGGCATAATCCCAGTGCAAAAAAATTGGTCAGCAAAAGTAGGTTTCTACTTGTAACCCTTGTGTGGTTCATGAATAAACCTTTATGTATTTGTATCCTTAACATAATCTTGACTTATTTCTTTCACTTGCAGTCAAAATTGGATGGCCTGGCTACCGAGTAACTAAGCAATTTGATCCGGAGACAAAGCAACAGTCTCTTCTCTTCCAGGTGTTTATCTTTGTCTAATACCATCCGTTTAGTTAACTTCTGTGACATTTTTTTTTTACCAGTATTCCATCCTAATGCCTTTGTCAAAAAACATTTTACTAGAGCTAGTAAAGTCACAAAAACCATTATAGGTCAGCTTGAAGTGATTTGTATGGGCTAAAATGTTTTAGTATGCCTTCGTCTATAGAAATTAGTTGTTCTTATCCATAAGCTTTATTCAAATAGTGGTCTAATAGCTGAGGAAGTGCTATTGCAAGAGCTGACATTAGCCCACCACACTAACCCACTCATCATTTCTTCAGTTCTCACAACCCGATGAAAAGTTTCATAAGAAATTTTGTAATGTTTCTCACTTTTTTCAATTCTTGCCAGGCTTTGTCAAATAAGTGATGATATCGTGGGAGAAGTTATGGGAATTGCAGATGTGCACCCCTAAAACTGATGGGGGAACACTCGAGAGAGCAATAACAGGCGAGCAGTGATGACCAATACAATGGGATATTCTATGACAGCATATTAGACATCCCAAGATTAGGTTAGGTGAAGTCATTTCTATATAAGTTTGATTTGTAAATTGGGATTTGGATTGGTGTCTATATTTTTACAATAATGTTTAATTGATTAGTGGTTTTGTTTTTTGTTATTATATGTTGATTAAGTTTGTGGAATGTGATATCTCTATAAGATGGAATATTCATATGTGTAGGGTGAACTTTTTTTGACATTTTGACCCGGGAAAAAAATAAATATTCATATGGAATATTTTTTTTTTTTTCTTGACAAAAATTTTAGCCCACATCGATATTAATAGCAAGTGGCACATCTATTACTAACGGATATATCCGTTACATACATCGATATTAATAGCAAGTGGCACATCTATTATTAACGGATATATCCGTTACACACATCGATATTAATAGCAAGTGGCACATCTATTACAAACGGATATATTTGTGACATATGAAAATTGATTTCCCGTTAGAAAAGTAACTAAAGCAGCACCAAACGTTACTAACACTTATATCCGTTAGAAATGAATAGATTAAACTGCCTATCAACAATTGGCTATCCGTTACAAAGAATTATAGTAACGGACATAAGCGTTACTAAGATTAATTTAAATAACGGTTATATCCGTTACTAAATTTAGTTTAAGTGACTGTAACACCCCAGAGCTAACGAATATAAGCGTTAGTAAAAATCTAAGTAACGGATATAGCTGTTAGTAAAAACCTTTTCTGGTGATATATATATATATATATATATATATATATATATATATATATATATATATATATATATATTTTCATGAGTAGTCTTCCGTATGCATCCTATTAGTTGTTTTGATGTTTTGCGATCTCGGGTGATTGAGTAGATTTTATTATTTGTTTTGCTTTTATATGTATTCACACTTACGAGTATCGTTTGAGTAGCAATTAATATGGGTATATGGACATTAGTTTCTTGATGTTTAATTTCCTGTGAGTTATATTTTGTTTTAAGTAGAAACACTTAGTTGTTGTTGTGGTGATGTCTATATATATGTAGATTGTATGTAGAAAGCCATTAATGAATTTTAGGGTTGTGTGTGAAGAAGATGAATAGTGGACAATAAACACTACTCATAAAACTGTTTTGTGCAGTCTTTTCGTTTTGCCTAGATGGAAATCCTTCCGTTCTCAGATGTCTCCCAAATTTAATCCATAGTTTCTTGACACATTTTAGTCTGACTTATTTGACTTTTAGATATATCCAACGGTTACGTTTCTGTCGAGGCTTCTATTAGTGAGACTGGTCGTAGTAGAAACTACACCAGAAAATTGCAGTGTGCATTACTTTCCATCTGATTAGATGGAGGTCGACCCATTATTGGATTGACCTTAAATTTCATATGTGACTTTATTACACTAGGCAGTATGACATATTAGAGTTTCATAGAAATCCAATGGTGGGTTGTTGGTCGAGGCATAGATTAACAAGGTTGTTAGTATTAGCTAAAGTTTAAAATGGATATGGGTAGGTGTTTAATTTAGGCGTTGGCATGATTGCACTATATGGTCAGTGTCTATACTTTTGTCATATTTTTACAATTGTGGAAATATTGGCATGGAATGAAAATATATCTATATGTTTTCTTTTATCGTAATTATTAAAATATTTGGAGAATTGGTTATTGAATTTTTGTTTGTGTATTGATATATGTAAATTTGTTGTTATGTAAAACACAACACTAAACCTACACTTATATCAATACTTTGCTCACAAAATCATGTTATTGTATAGCTTGAGCAAGAATTCGTACCCATACTTAAGAATTGAGCATGTTATGACAATAGAGTTGAAATATCATCTTGGAAAACCTTGTGGTGAGAAGGATTTTGCAAGAAGTTTTTATACTACACTTGAATTAACTTTACCTTAACTTATAAATTACATAAACTTAAATTTTATTAAACACTTAAATAAGAGAATTAAGAGAGAGAGAGAGAGAGAGAGAGAGAGAGAGAATTGTGGAGGATTAAATCCACTCATGTGAAATTAACTACAATTTCTAGGTCTTCATTATATTATTGCATCTCTAATCCTCATTAGGTTCATAGACAAACCTAAATCGGATTCGAGTTTTGGTCCCTAACATGTTGAACTTATCTCTAAGAACAACCTGTTAGCATAAGGAATTGAAGTGATATTTCATCTCTGAAATATCCCTTCAACTCCTAGTCTGACTCTACACCGGCCATCCAAAAATCGGATTCGAGTTTTGGTCCCTAACATGTTGAACTTATCTCTAAGAACAACCTGTTAGCATAAGGAATTGAAGTGATATTTCATCTCTAAAATATCCCTTCAACTCCTAGTCTTACTCTACACCGGCCATCCAAAAATTAAAGTCTGTTACTACAAGGGAGTAGCGCACGCGATGCGTCTCAGTCGCGTGTGCTACTTGAACTTGCATTCCAATCTCCAAACTTGGATGTACACTATCATGTTTTGACAGGATGCAAACTAAGGCTTGTTCTATCTAAGCAATTTACTCCAACCACTAGAAATCGAACCTGTTCCTCACATGCTGAGCTTCATCAACCCTCCACAAGAGACGGTTTAGCTCATAATCCTAGGAAATCAAGAACTAGAGAAGAATGAAAATGAAGAAGAAGAGTTTTTTTTTTCTTATTTCCTAAACTATGGAGATGACTCCATTAACAAGTTACAAACTTTCAAGCTAAAACATGGAATTATTTTCCTAAAAATAAAACTAAAAGAGAAGAAGAGAGTAAAGGGCTACAAGGCCACAAATCACAAGTAATTGGCAAGTTTATTTAGAGCATCACCCCTCCTATTTATAGTTACAAAGGAGTGAAATGGGTGGTCAAGATTACATCTCACATTTTCAATCCAAAGATTACAAATTAATCTACTTTTATAATGGAATTTATTTAATCTAAGTGGAGAAAGTGGGTGAATAGTAATTCCCATTACAAAATAAATAATTAGGAGTGGTTTATGCATTTATTAAGTGGAGAAAGTGGGTGATTACATAAGCTTCCACTTGATGACATCATGATGAATAGTAATTAGATTTTTACTTTGTCTTGGTTCAGCCTGTTTTAATTCCCAGTCTAGTAAATTGATAGAGCCTATATACCATTGCGTAGAGCTTGTCGCGCTGATCGTTTTGATAGGTCACACACCCAAAACAGAGTTTGGAGACAAAAGATATGATTTTCTAAAGTTTCGTTGATTTTTCTGCAAGATTTGACAAGGGTTGACTTGGAATTGACTATTTTAACCAGCTTCATGGGTTTGATTATTATCTTTTTACACTTCCAATGGGCTTCTTTTGAATTTGATAAAAAGGTTTTGTTTCCAATTAGCATATTCACCTTGTTTCCTGAAGCTATAGTTGTAGTGGTAAGATCAAAGATTTGAGTGAGGTTCACCATAAATTGTTTAGAACTTGATTGAATAGGAGTTAAGAAGGAGAAAAGGTAGATTTCTTTAGCTTTTAGGATTTGTTTTTGTTAACTCTAGTTGTACGTATTGAAGAAACATTGGAAAGAAACAACTTTAATGATTGAATGATTGAAAACACAAACTTGAAGGAAGTAACTTGATTGAAATGAAGAACAAAAAGTCAATCAACTTGAATGTAAATGAATTGAAAAATAAATTCTACACTACTCCTACATGACACTAGAATAAGTCTAGGTGCATTCTCTAATCCTATTTCTGAGTTCTTATTTATAAAAGACTGATGTGCCCTCTCCCTCTACAATTAAGACACCTCACCATGGTTGCTTTATGCTTTTCCTTTTTCCTTTTTCATTTCTTATTGATCAAGCTAGGTTTAGAGAAAACCTTCTTTTGTATCAAGGCCATCTATCTTTAGTTTTCTGAGTTAAGGACGTGACTTTCAGCTCTCTAGTTTTGAGTCCTTGACTTTTGACTTTGACTTTGATTTTTTTAGCACTTTTTCATAGCAGCTTCGAGTCTTCAAAATAAGCGTAAATAAGGCTTTTTTTGGTGTTAAGACTCAGCTTTTATGATAAGTGGCATGAATTGCTCTGTAACCTGAAAAAGACAATAAAAGCTATGAGTTGTTTTTTCATTATGCGTTGTCACTTGAAAAAGACAATAAAAGCTATATGTTGTCTTTTCATTTGTCCTCAAGCAAAGATGAGAGAGAAAAAAAAAAAGCTAAGATCACAAATGAGTGATTTATTATTTATTATACTAATCTCGTTACGCAGAGTTCGATTGCATTGTGAGAGTTTTCCAGAGAAGGTACTTGATAATCCGTAAAAACTCAACTAGATTTCTCTAACATTATTCTTACGATATCAATGATTTATTTCCTACTCTCACATATAGATTTATGCAATATATAGAGTACGGAATCGTTCTACTCCTAAACTACCAAGACATAATATAATCCAATAATCAAACACAAGGAACAATGGTGAGAGTAATATTTATAGATGTGAATTTATACTATGAAACTAAATATAGATATTTAATAGGAAGAAGAGTTTTGGGGGATTTAAATTCACTTAGATATGATAAATTCATAATATGCTAACATAGATTTGTTGTAATGTTACTCTATAAAGATTAAGTATTGATCCCTAATTATTCATGACAATCTTTAGCAACTAATAATTAGCATGTGAGGCAATTTAAAACCCATTCTCATGGTGAATTCACTACCTATTAGAGTGATATATCTTACTACAACTATTTTATACTAACACATCAAGTCTTCATCCAAGCTTCATCAAACCCTTCTAATGGAGGTTTAGCTCAACTTCATTAGACTATCATAATTAAGATAATAAGAATAAGATATAATTAAAACAATAATGAAATAATAATAAGAACTTGGATTTATTAATGGAGGCTAAGGTTTAACTAAGAGATAAAGAATTAAACTAAGTAAGAGAGGAAGAGAGAGAACCCTAATTTACAACTAAGCTAAATATGGGAGTAGCCAAGTTTTGTTTTAGCCTTAACCCTCTTTATATAGGAGAGGGTTAGGTTACAATTTCGTGCATGGGCTTTGGAGCCATGTTTTGGGCCATGAAATCAAGCCCAAAACCTAATTACTTAAATCCAAAAAGGGTTTCTCTGCTGGAACTTACTACAACAACCTTTTTGTCCATTTTTGCTCTTCTGATTGGGTAATGTCTTAGAGCATTAGAAAGATCTTTCCAAGCCGGTCTTTTTGACATATAATAGGCCAAATTCTGAGGTTTGAGTCCAAAGATAAGGCTTGGGGAAGTTTTGTTGACTTTTCTGCTCTTTTTCTACCCGCGTTGACTTTGACTTTTTAGCTTTGACTGGGCTTTAAAAAGGCTTTTTCTCTTTGAAACTTGGGCTTTAACCATAGAACTTCTTAGCAACCAACCTTTTCTCCTTTCTAGTGCAAAAGTGACATGTTTCTTCACATATTTGACTCAAAGACCTAAAATACACAAAAGCATGTAAACAGTACTAACTCTTATTTATTATACACATAATTGGTCTAAATATAATATTATTAAGGGGTTAAAACTACAGTTTTGGGCTCTTATCAAACCACCCCCAAACAACATTTTGCTTGTCCTCAAGTAAATATGAGAAATTAAAATACGTGACCAAAACTGGAGTTCTAACTAATCTCATTTCGTTGAGTGCGATTGCATTGACCATATGCAACAAGGCCTTAAACCACTAGGAATTCCCTAGTGGACGAGTTATAGCCTCATAAGAGTTTTCCAAAGAAGATACTCACAAACTTCATCTATACTACAACGACTAGGAAATAAACATTACTGTTTCCTAATTTATTCTCAAATATCTATACATCTCACTAGCAATAAATACAGAATAATCAATTCGAAATCTAAGCTAATATGTGCATAATAATCAATCATCTACGGATAAACATATATATAATGAACTATGCTATTAAATGCAATAACATGTCCGTTTTTGAAACTTTGCAATCTCAATGACACACAAGGAAGCCGAAGTCAATCAAACACATCTGCCACTTACTATCACACTAACCTATTCCTAATTGAGTTAGAGGTCTTTATTAGGTGTTGCGGGGATTAGGTGATGGTTTAAGAATGAAGGAAATGGATATTCAAAAAGGACAAGTCTGAGATAATAGAGTCTTCATATTATGTAACTAAAGAAAACCTTGTTCTTACTTTGCTTCTATCCTTAGCCATTTTTTTTTCTTTAGGCTTTTGACTCCTTTGATTCTGTTTTTAGAGTTCTAACTTTTTATTTTCTTTTCACTTCTTTTCTTTTCTTTGGATGGAAATTTCTTTTTCGTATTTGAAGCAACTAACAAATTATTGGTTTCAAAGGTCTTTCTCTTTTCTATTATTCATTTCATCTCTATTCTCAGACTCATTCAAAAGTGGATAGGCTTATTTTATTTTTATTTTGTTTAGTAAAAGGGTAAATGATTTGTGGTTTATGAAAGGCTCAAAGGGGCGACTAATGGAAAATAATTTCATATAGGTTTGAATTTCTGGCTATATCGATCCAAAGAGGGCCAAAATTATCGCTTAGGATATGGTATAGTGATCAAGCAAGTGGACGTGTGATTTCTCTATTCGGAATTTACTTCTCCCTTGTGTCATTTCTCAAATATTTGACTCATATAAGGCTTTAGGCTATATTCTCACAGGATTTGTAGAATAAGTACTCTAGCCTAGATTTTAGAAACTTACTGCCAAACAATCATAGATACTCATGCAATATATTTATAGAAAGATGCAATGATTATTACCTACATATTAACCTAAATTTCTAAAAAACTATTCTAATATAAGAGCTACCGTGAAATATCTAGACTATTATCATCATAGAGAAGGGAACAATACCATTATCTCAAAGTGCATAGTATAAATACTTTTTATTATTTTATTATTTTCTAATTTTTATAAGACAAATAATATGTAATATATAACCTAATATGTGCTTAAACAATTACAACGTGTTTCTATACCACCCCCAGACAATTTTGGGAGAAGGGGGTTCATGAAACAATTCAATAGCACAATTAAATTATGTAACTAACTAATTTTTATGATTTTTAATATTTTATAAATAAAAGTGCGTAATTTACATCCTAAAAGTGCCTAATTTTTGCAAATGTTTCTATCCCACCCCCAAACAATCGAACATTTTGTTCTCAAAGTGTAAAGAGATAAGGAAAGATTTTACCATAGAAACGTGGTAAAAATTGGCAGTACTTGTAACAGAAATATTATAAAGATAATATGATAACATGAAGCACAATAAAAATGTTACATACTAACTAACGCAAATTCTACTGGAGTAAACATGACAGGCAAAGGGTGTTAAAAAGGTTTGAAATGAAATACCAAAATATGCCACCCCCAAACAAAATTTGAAAACTCTTTTTGAAGTTTGAAAAATTTTTGTGGCCTATACTCCATTAAGGTGGTATTTTACAAAAAAAAAATATGGGTCTTTTAAAGTCAGATACCCCTAGACTTAATGTGGGGTCGTTTTAAGTCAGATTCCCCTAGACTGCGCACACCTCGAAACAAGCAAGAAACTGGGGTGGTACAAAATAGATGATGCGTGGTCAACTATAAACTCATAGTCGAAAGAGTTGGGGGTCTAGCCATAAAAACATGATACTAAATGCACCCCCAAACAGAATGAAGTTGTATAGTTGGAAGCAATCATGTAGAAGAATGAAAGAAAACTTATGCAACCTATCAAAGAACATATGCAAACCATCATGTTGTAGCTGTTTTAAAGAGTTAGAATGACCAAAAAAATGAATTAGTGATACTTTAAGTGAGAAAGGAATGAAGTATGGATCCTGCTGTCTTTCATGAGGCTCAGATGAGGAAAAATAAGACAAACTAGGTTTCGCACTACACTCGGTCAAAGCTTGGCTCTCAACTATAAGAATGGTGTACTCATGGGATTGTGTGCTAGGCAAACACTCTTCACTGTGATGGTTGAAAAAATTATAGAGGGTCTCTGAGGCAATAGGCTCAAGTGCAAATTCGAGGTTCCTCTGAAATGGTGGGTGAATGGATGGCTTAGTTGTGGTAGATGGTTGAATTTTAGGAAGTGGTAACTCAGGTGGATAGTGGTTGGTTGGTGGTTCATCAGTTGGTGGATCCTCACATGCACTTGAGAACTCTACATCTGGCTTGGCTGAATCCACAAGGTTGTGGTTCATGGCTTTATCTTTAAGAAATTCATCATTTCCTTCCATTGTTATTTCCTCAGCTGCCAAACTAAATTAAGATTCACATTGCTCTAAAGATGTTACTTCCTCTTTTTCTTGAACATTAACTTATTCATGCCTTAGATTAAAATTGTTAATCTCTATTTTCTCACCCTCTTCCTTTAAAACAATATAAGTATCCTCAATGGCATCATTCGAATGTGTTGAGGAATCATCCAACCAAGTGTGGTTAGCAAACACAAAGGCCTGGACATGCTCGACAGGAGGGTCCATATTAAGAGAATGCCAATAGTTTTCAAATTCTTCCTTCGTCACATCTTTATAAATATCTTCTAATGTGTCATCATTATATTCATCTTCAGATGGATCAGTGGGAGGTTCCTCAGAGGCATCTCTCAAATTTGAGTGGTCATCCAAAATAAGTCCTAAAGAGTCGTCTTCAAGAATTTCCTCATCCAGGTTGGGTGTGGAGTCAACATAATGGTTAATGGGAGGGTCATGGGTGATTCATGAAATTCAGGGTAGGTTTTAACTAGGTCGAATGGTGTGGTTATGGGAATAGGTTGTTTTAGTTGTGTGTCGATCTCTAGCAAGGTTGAAAGTTCTTTGTTAGGTGAGGGGATCATGGAAATCATTTGGGCTATGTTCGAGCATAGTTAGGTTCTGAAGCATAGTTTGGGAAATTCGGTCTGGGAAGGGTGGCGAACTAGTAATTTTTGGTACGGTGGAAGGGTCTAGCTGGTATGGTGTGTGATAGTCATAGTTATTGGCGTTTGACTGACTCTGGTTGATATTGTACTGTGATGGGTTAGGCTGAGGCTGAATAAATATGGGACATGAATGGGCGGTGTGGTCTGGATCTGAACAAATTGTGCACAGAAAAGTGTTTGGTTCATTGTACACACTCATTACGGAACTAGAAGTAGACGACATTGGTTGACTCCTTGTATAGTTTGGATGACTAGAAAACTCTTGATTGTATGAGTCACTATAAAAATTTGAAAATTGAGGCTCATAATTATTATTATATCATATAGTAGGCTCAAACTCTTGATATGATGGGCAATGAGAAGCCCAATTGTAAGGACTACCACAACATGAACATGGTGAAGGGTGTGCATAAGAATCACACGATTGTTTGTCTACATATTGATATGCCATAATGGTTTTTTAAAATATATTTTTAAATGCAAACAAAACTCTAACTCTAACTATAAATTTCTAGGACAATTAATATACAAACAAAACTCTAACTATAAATTTCTATATAGGCTTGTGCTTCATGGTTTATGATATATAACGCTAGACGGTTTATTTCTTACCAGACCTTAATCTCATGCAAGACTAAGTACAATATGAAAGAAATATGAACAATAGTCAAACAACAACCTGATATACTAGAATTAAAACTCCTCTGACAGAAGAGACGAGACATGAAAAAAATAGTACCCGAATGCCTCCTTGCTACGCGTATGAATAACGTCTTGTATACACAATCCCAGTGTATTTAAAAAATGGAAACATTGAATATATATAAAAATATGAACAAAACGAGAACCGGTGACTCACCTAGGAAAATCAGGCTTTGCTTCAGATGGGCGCGGGCGCGCTTGGAAACAGGCTTATAAAGGCACGGGCGCGCTCTTGCCTAACACGATGTCTAGTACTTTGAGGGCGGGTATGCTCAAATTATAGGGTTAATAGGGCACAGGAGCGCGCTCCAAAAAATTTGAAATTTTACTGTAGTTTGCTAAGATGTCCAGTAAGTCGCCTGTAAAATTTCAGATCAATCGGAGTTATGAAAGTCCTTCTACTGCCATGCAAAGTTTGTGAAACAGTTTTCGGATAACACAAACAACCGAATGGTTAGCCATTCAAAACAGAGCCAAAAATTGCCAAAATTTTACTGGAGACTTTTGACAAATCATGCGGGTGTCTGTAAAAAGTTTAGAGCAATTGTAGTTCTACAAACCCTCCTTATTGGCTGTTGTTCCAAAAATTAAGTGTTGTAAAATGGCAGAAACACACTAAAAACAATAAACTAGTTAGATGGTCAAAACAAATAAAAAACACTTTAAAGTTTTACTGCAAACTCGTGACCTCTAACATTATTCTTACAGTATCAATTATTTATTTCCTACTCTCATATATAGATTTATGCAATATATAGAGTACGGAATCGTTCCACTCCTAAACTACCAAGACATAATAGAATCCAATAATCAAACAAAAGGAACAATGGTGAGAGAAATATTTATAGATGTAAATTTATACTATGAAACTAAATATAGATATTTAATAGGAAGAAGGGATTAGGGGGATTTAAATTTACTTAGATAAATTCATAATATGCTAGCATAGATTTGTTGTAATATTAATCTATAAAGATTAAGTATTGATCCCTAATTATTCATGACAATCTCTACCAACTAATAATTAGCATGTGAGGCAATTTAAAACCCATTCTCATGGTGAATTCACTACCTACTAGAGTGGAATATATTACTATAACTATTTTATACTAACACATCAAGTCTTTATCCAAGCTTCATCTAATGAAGGTTTAGCTCAGCTTCATTAGACTATCATAATTAAGATAATAAGGATAAGACATAATTAAAACAATAATGAAATAATAATTAGAACTTGGATTTATTAATGGAGGCTAGGGTTTAACTAAAAGATAAAGAATTAAACTAATTAAGAGAGGAAGAAAGAGAACCCTAATTTATAACTAAACTAAATATGAGAGTAGCCAAGTTTTGTTTTAGTCTTAACCCTCTTTATATAGGAGAGGGTTAGGTTACAATTTCATGCATGGGCATTGGAGCCATGTTTTGGGCCATGAAATCAAGCCCAAAACCTAATTACTTAAGTCCAAAAAGGGTTTCTCTGTTGGAAATTACTGCAATAGCCTTTTTGTCCATTTTTGCTCCTCTGATTGGGTAATGTCTTAGAGCATTAGAAATATCTTTCCAAGCCGGTCATTTTGACATATAATAGGCCCAATTCTGAGGTCTGAGTCCAAAGATACGGCCTGTGGAAGTTCTGTTAACTATTCTGCTCTTTTTCTATCTGGGTTGACTTTGACTTTTCAGCTTTGACTGGGCTTTAAAAAGGCTTTTTCTCCTTGAAACTTGGGTTTTAACCATAGAACTTCTTAGCAACCAACCTTTGCTCCTTTTTAGTGCAAAAGTGACATGTTTCTTCACATATTTGACTCTAAGACCTGAAATACACAAAAACACGTAAACAGTACTAACTCTTATTTATTATACACATAATTGGTCTAAATATAATATTATTAAAGGGGTTAAAACTACAGTTTTGGGCTCTTATCAGTACTCACAAATTTTTTCTATCTAGTACAAAGGGTCTTGTCTCCTTATTTATTCTCAGAAGTCTATACATCTTATTAGCGGGGAATAAGGACAAACTCTTTTGAACTTAGAATAACATATGTACATTAATTTAATCATCTAAAGATAAATACGCAAACATGGGCAATGAAGTGCAAAAGCAGAGTTGTTTCTGAAACTTTTGGAGAGCGTCCTTAAAGTGGGTTATCGCAGGGATGTGTTAAAACACAAACTCTCTAATAGATTCACTCAAGTTTCGTTCTTTCAAATGCAGTGGACATTTATATTCCTCACATACACGAATGACGTCAAAAGGAAACCGGGGTCAACTGATCACACTTGCTACTTACTATCACACCATCCTATTCCTAATTGAGCTAGAGGTATTTTATTAGGAGTTACGGGGCTAGTGTGATGGTTTGAAAAGAAAAAGAAAGGGAAAAACAAAATCTGATAAGTTGCAAAACTGGGTATTCAAGATACTTGTAACCAGAGAAGAACCTCGTTTTGTTCTTTGCTTCCAAATTGTGATTCATTCTTTAGCCCTTTGGGTTTGTGACTCCATATAATTTTGAAGTTTTTGGGAGTTCTAACTTTGCTTTTGTTTCCTTTTGCTTTTGTTTATGGTATCGTCTCTTTTTGATTTTGAACTTTTGGGAGATTCAATTTTTGACTCTTTTGATTTTTTTTTTGGAGTTTTGGTTTTTGATGGGTCTTTCTTTTCTTTTCTTTTCGAAGCAACTAACTGATCTATTTTTGTATAAGGTCTTCTCTTCTCTTTTTCTGATATCCATCCAATTCTCAACTCGTTAGTTGGGTAAGCTTTTTATTGTGTGTTGTAACGGGTCAGGGATTTATGGTGAAGAATAAAAAGGCTTTTAGAATTTGGGGAAGGCTCAAAAGGGGTAACTAGAGGAAAAACTATATTTTTGGGGTTTTAATGTTTATTTGGCTATATCGATCCAAAACGGGCGTAAATTCTCTCTTAGGATATGGCGTGGTGATCAAGAAAGTGGACGTGTGGTCTTTCTATCCAGATATCCTTTGTGTCATAACTTAATAATCATTCAGATGAGGCTTTTGGTTAGATTCTCACAGGATATGGAACTTAATTGTTCTAACCTTGGTCTCGGAAACTCACTATTATATACAACCAAATGCTTATGCATGACATTCATGAAAAGATGCAGAAACTATTGTATGTATATTAGTCTAAGTTCGAAGAACGAATCCTTACTCTATTGATATAATGCGACTTCCAAACATTTTATTCATCATAGAAAAGGGAAACAAGACTTTTAATACTAAACAGAAAAAATATTTTTGGTCTTTTTATGAATTTTTGTTTAGAAAGGAAGAAATATAATAATATAGAAAATGCTTAGTTTTTGCAAAATGTTACTATACTACCCCCAAATAGAAATATTCTTTGTCGTCAAAGTATGAAGAGATAAGGAAAGAGATTACCATAAAAACATGAGCAAAAATGGTGATACACCTGTATTATTTTCTTCATGATGAAAATACGTCGCCCCCAAATAAGTTTGGGGCGTGGGTTGTTTGATATAGAACGAGAAATACATGGTTTATTGTACTATTAATAATTATTCTACTATGAAATTTTTAGGTTTTTATAGTTTTGAAAATATATGTAATGCAAAAAAATGGAAAATGTAAAATTTTGGTATGATGCATTTGTATTACCTTCTACTCATATACCAAATTCCACAAGAGAAAGAAATAAAACAAGCATACAATATTAAAGTTACACTACTAGTTATAATTATACATAAGTGTGAAAAGAAAACAAACTAAAAATAAAATATAAACTATAAACTATCTATACGGACACTAGGGAGTTGCCTAGTCAAAATCCGTGTGTGACTCGTCACGACAACGAAAAGATCCTTCTCCTAGCTGACGTCGGGTCCTAAGGTGTCTATCGCTACACGGGAGTGCATCTCTAATGCTCTACAGTGTTCTTGTGACACTGTACTGGAAACGTTGCTGCTCCTATTGGAAAGACTGGTGCTCCTCTCTGAGGTCTTGCTGAGCCGTTCTAATAACTTGCTGACCTTGCCTAAGGTGGTGGATGTGCTGGCGTAGAATCCTCTAGCCCTCATGGAAGAAATGAATTCCATCCATGGGCTGAGTGAACTGTCGAGTGGCACCTTCATCAAAGTAGTCCACAGGCTTGGTAGGGCGTGCTTGCTCGGCGGCTCTATCGGCAGGTGGATGCCAAGGTTTTTGGACGCAGTGGGCATAGATAGGACCTCTAGTAGCCTCTCTTACCTCCACTAAAGCATCTATAGCATCAAACCCCCAGTGCCGCATGATCCTAGTGACTAGCACTGGTAGAGGGGCGATTGCAGAGTTGCTCCCAAATGAAGGTGGCGATGTAGAAGTTGTTCTTCTGCTCCTGAAGAATCCATAGGATGTGGAGCATCGCCTTACTGATATCAGAAGGCTTGGCTGAGCCTATCAAGTTGAAGGGTGTCCACATAATTATTTCCAATTGATTCCTTCGCAGGGAGTTCTGAAATGCGCAGTGTGACATGGGGGTTTTCCTACCCTCGAGAAGCATTTTTGCCATCATCACATCGATGGTCTTATTGTCTAGGGATTGTTCCATTTGACTATAGACCTTCAGAGGAATCCACAGAGCCTCAACTCACTCACCACCTCCTTAGTGAGCTCAAACGTGTGGCCATCTTTGACAACCTTGATGGGGTCATCCTCCCCTCGTTGCATGTGGTTATAAAATGAAAAAGTGAGAAAGGGAGAATAACTTGCACCTTCCAAAAAAACCGAAGGTTCCCATCCCTTTCTTCAAGTCTCAGCCTTGAAGTGCACTACAAACATATTAGAATTGAAGAGGGTTTGAAAATTTTGCTTCGGCACGATTTTTAAATCGAGCTATTTAGAGTAGGGATTGATGAAATCGGGGTTTTTAGTTGGAATGGGGGTTGAAAATGGAGCTTACTATAAAAATTTGGAGTGGTGGTGGGTATAGATGAGTGGGCGGTCGGGAGTGTATAAGGGGCGGGCGCGAGCGAGGTTGGGGCGGCTAGGGTTTGAGAAGTTTGGGGACGATGATGTTAGTCGGGTAGTCATGAGTTATATATAGGTTTGATGGCACGAGCGAGGTGATAAGAGCCCAAAACTGTAGTTTTAACCCCTTAATGATATTACATTTAGACCAATGATGTTTATAATAAATAAGAGTTAATACTGTTTATGTACTTTTGTGTATTTAAGGTCTTTGGAGTTAACTATGTGAAGAAATATGTCACTTTTGCAAGAGAAAGGAGCAAAAATTGGTTGCTAAGAAGTTCTATAGTTAAAGCCCAAGTTTCAAGGAGAAAAAGTCTTTTTAAAGCCCAGTCAAAGCTGAAAAGTCAAAGTCAACGCGGGCATAAAAGTTAACAGAACGTCCATAGGCTGTATCTTTGGACTCAACCTTGGAATTGGGCCTATTATATGTCAAAACGACTGGCTCGAACAGAGCTTTCTAATGGTCGAGGCCTTAATCCAATCATAGGAGTAAAAGTGGACTAAAAGGTTGTTGCAGTAATTTCTAACAGAGAAACCCTTTTTGGAATTAAGTATTTAGGTTTTGGGCTTGATTTAGTGGCCCAAAACATAGCTCCAAAGCCCATGCACGAAATTGTAAGCCTAACCCTCTCCTATATAAAAAGAACTAAGGCAAAACTCTAACTGACTCCTACCTCTTCTCTTTAGTTTAACATAGTTTATGTTTTATTAGCATAGCCACCATTACTACAATTCAAGTTATTTATATTCCTTTAATTATGTATTCTTCTTCTTATTATTTATTCCATGATAGTCTAATGAACTATAGCTAAACCTCCATTAGAGGGGTTTGGTTGAAGCTTTGATGAATACTTGATGTGTTAGTATATAATAGTTGTATTTAAGAGATTCAAGTCTAGGGTTGTCTATTTAGCAATAAGTAAAATACACCTAGACTAGAGAGTAGTTCATTCACCATGAGAATGGGTTTCAACTTCCTTTCATCCTAATTATTAGTTAGTTAGAGATATCATAAATAATTAGGGATAAAAAGACCTAACCTTTATGTTGAACCTTGTATGAAAACATAAAGATTAGGGTTGCAACAAACTCTATAATAACATGTTAGGGATTAATCAAGGTGGATTTCAAATCTCCCTAATTCCTTATTCATATTCACATCTTAATATTTATTTGCCTAGTTTAATTTAGAATATATTCAATATTAGTTTTCACCATATTAGTTATATTAGAATCATTACTCTCATGCTGTTTAATTGTTAATCATTAGTGGAATTAGTATTATCTAAACAATTAGGAGTAGAACGAATTCTTACTCTAGTTTATTACATGATAATTGAGAGTAGAACTTTGATCAAAAGAATGCAAATTATAGTTTACTTTTTTCTAGTATAATTAGCGAAAGTAGGCTATAATTCAATAATTTTCACTTTATCAAATGGCACCGCTGCCAACTTAGTTGTCTTTAGAATTAAATTCCCTTAGTTTTTTCAATTCTACAAACAGCCTAATTCACCCACTCACCCTATTGTTCGAAAGTGTTTGCGTTTCTGATTGTGTTTTCTGTTTCTCAAAAATAGGATTTTACTCCTGGAAGTCTACTGAATTTTTTTCGAAGTTGTACTCAGAGCATGCACACGCTCTATTTACACTATATCTGAGCACTCATGTGCCTTTCCTTGCAGTAAGCTTATTATGTGTTTTCTTTCCAATTTCAAGGCCCAGCCCATTAAGAAATCGCGCTAAAGCCTATTTTTAAAAAAATTAACAGAGCGCGCACGCGCCCTTGTTATGTTAAAATTGAGCGCGCCCACACCCCTCTGAAGAAATCCCGATATACACAGGTTAGTTACAGGTTATCTTTTCGTTGGAAATAATTGTTGATTCAGTGTTCCAAGCTTCTACAGGACACTGAGGTTCGTATTAAAGACGTTATTAATAAGCGTAGCAAAGAGGCATTCAGGTTCTCCTTCTTTCACTCCTCGTCTCTTCTGTCAGAGGAGTTTAATTCTAGTATATCAGGTTGTTGTTTGACTGTTGTTGTGTTTCTTTCATATTGGACTTAGCCTGCATGAGATTATGGTCTGGTAAGAGAAAACCATCTAATGTTATCTATCGTAAACATCAACGCACACGCCTGTCTAGAATACCACACACTACACCTGCATCAATGGTTGAAGAAGTAGAGACTCCTCTCTCTGATTTTTACAAAGCCCTAAATGATGGCCCTAAGTCATGCATCCTTCTTACAGACCCAGTGGGGGATTTTCAAATTCCCTCGAATATTTTTAATTTGTTACCCATTTTTCATGGCTTATACCACGAAAAGCCTTATCAGCATATGCATAGATATAACAAGTTCTCAATACATTCCATCATCCTAACGTAGGTTCTGAACAAATTAAACTGAGGGTGTTTCCTTTCACCCTAGCCGATAAGGCGGTGTCTTGGTTAACGGCCCAAACGCCCAATTCCATGGACTCATGTGCCAAACTTGTTCAATTTTTCATGGAACAGTTTTACCCACCACTGAAGAGAGATGAAATGATTTAAAAGATTCATTTCTTCCACCAGAACCCTCATGAATCCTTTTCAGAGGTCTGGAACTGGTACACTGATCTTCTTATAGAGTGTCCACATCATAACCTTGTGAAAGACACGCTTGTTCATGCCTTTTCATGGGGCTTTCACATCATCATAAGGAGGTTCTTGATATAATGAATGGGGGTAGTTTCCTTAGTAAAGGAGCCTCATAGGCTTATAGGTTTTTAGAAGATCAATCCAAGCGTAATAATAACTGGGGGGGGGGGGGGTGGGGGGTAACGAAATCCCCTGGTCCTCTACTTTTTCTTCCACAGCCAAGGTTGCCAGTATGTTTGAGGTTAAACCTGATCTTGAGCTTAGAACTCTAATCGAATCCCTCACAAAAAAGGTAGAAGCCATTTATGTTCAACATAAGCCTAATCCTGCCATGAACATCAACTCTCTTCCATGTAATTTATGTTTTAGTCTTGAGCATACCGACTCCTATTGTCCTCTTGTCTATGAACAACCACCCACACAGCCAGAAAATGTTTGCTCCATAAATAGCCTTCCTAACGTACCTTGGAGACAAAACCCCAACTTCAGTTGGCGTAATAATCAACCAGTTACACCTCTGGGGTTTAATAATCAAAATATTAGGCCAGCAAATAGCTACAGCCCAGCTCCACCAAGACAAGTACAAGGACTAGGTAATTATAATAATTATTATAATAATAATAGAGGTATCGTCCTGGTTAATAACAACTATCACAACCCACCCATTAATAATCAACGCGAGATAGTTCCTGTCACACCACTTGTGGCCACTACACCTTCACAACCGGATCATTTCGATGTTTACATGCAAGCTGATCAACAACAGATTCTACAATCCATACAACAGTTAACCTAAGATAAAGCCTAACCAAAAGGTGTGTTTCGAGGTCAAGCTATACCTAATCCTAAAATGCCAAACACAGCCTTTGAAGTAATCGGTAATACTAGTAACGAAAATTTAAACGTAGGTGAGTTAAATGCCATCACCACTCTCCATTCTGGCAGAGTGGTTGATAACGCCGAACTATGCTCGTTGATACACCACCAGTGGTCATTAAAAATGAAAATTTACTAGATATCAAAATAGAAAATAAAGATCCTACCCCTGTAGAGATACTAGTTAAACCACAACCCAAGAAAAAAGCGGCCAAAGTTAAAAATCCTATTGACCCATATGCTAAATGTAGAGACAAACCACCGTTTTTCCAGAGACTAGCTATGTTAAAAAATGATACAAATTTTGATGAGATTAGTGAAGTTTTTAAAAATCTAACTATAAACCTACCTTTTCTTGAAGCTATTAAAAAATTACCACAACATGCTAAGTTTCTAAAATAGTTTTGCACTACTAGGCGGAAAACAAACATTCCCAAAGATGCCTTTTTCACTGAACAATTTCCCACTTTATCAAAACATAATGGAATTGTTAAGTACAAGGACCCTGGTCATCCTACTATACAATGCACCTTAGGGGATACCCACATGACAATTGATTTATTAGACCTGGGGGCAAGTGTTAACTTACTCCCTTATTATCTATATAAACAAATAGGTCTACAAGAGTTGAAACCAACTGAAATAACGTTGCAATTAGCTGACCATTCTATTAAGTATCCTAAAGGTGTTGTTGAAAATGTGTTTGTTAAAGTTCAAGATTTTTACTACCCAGCCGACTGTAGGAACCGCTATTTTAAGAATGCAAATTTCTACAAACCGTGAAAACCACGCGCAACAGAATTAATAGTTCTCACGATTTTGGATAGAAAACATGCTTTTTAAAATTGGCTAATGATAAGAGCCCAAAACTGTAGTTTTAACCCCTTAACAATCGTACTTTTAGACCAATTATGTGAATAATAAGTAAGAGTTAATACTGATTACGTGTTTTTATGCATTTCAGGCTTCAAAGTCTATTATGTGCGAGAAAAATGTGCCACTTTAGCGAGATAAAGGAGCAAAGGTCGGTTGCTAAGGAGTTCTATGAATAAAGGCCAAGATTCAAGGAGACAAAGCCTTTGTAAAGCCCGGTCAAAAGTGAAAAGTCAACACGGGCAGAAACAGTGCACAAGTTAGCAGAATTTCCAAAGACCATATTTTTGGACTCAGACCTCGGAATTGGGCCTACCTTATGTCAAAACGACCGTCTCGGAAAGAGTTTTCCAATGGTCCAAGCCTTGACCCAATCAGAGGAGCAGAAGTGGACCAAAAATCTATTGAAGCCAAATCCAGCTGAAGAGCCCTTTTCAGACTGAAAGAATTGAGTTTTGGGCCCGATTTTCCGGCCCAAAACATGGCTCCACGCCCATGCACGATTTTTGGATCTGAAAGTATAAAAACAAAAGCTTGACTCTTTGTAAAATATAGATAGTTAGGTTAGAAAATAAATTAGCTTAGGATAGAAAGTAGCCATTAAACCTTAGTTCTAGATCTAGTTTTAGATTAATTAATTAGTTTTTATT
Organism: Coptis chinensis; assembly: GCF_015680905.1. Lineage (NCBI taxonomy): Eukaryota > Viridiplantae > Streptophyta > Magnoliopsida > Ranunculales > Ranunculaceae > Coptis > Coptis chinensis. The sequence goes on from NC_141459.1 coordinate 38,969,893, forward strand.
CTTGTTTTAAATTTAGTATTGAATGATTGTTCTTCCTTTGAATTAGATGAATAATTTAGTAGTTCTTGATTCAATTTTGATTTTTGTCATTTACATTTATAGATCTAGTTTAAATTCTTGTTTGTTTTCATTTCTTAATTATTAATTAGATTTTAATTATTGTTTAATTTAGATTAGTAAATTTCAATTTTTTATAGTATGTTTAGTTTTAATTTAATCGGAAATGATTGCGTAATGATTCTCGGCTAAACCTCCATTAGAGGGGGTTGAGAAGCCTTGATGAAAGCTTGATTTGTGTTAGCGTAGGATAGTCGTAATTTCTATTCCACTCTAGAAACGATTAGTTCACCATGAGAATGGGTTTAATCGTTCACATGCTAGTTATGAATTGGTAAAAATTCCATGTGTAATTAGGGATTAGGAAGAACCAATTGTTCTGCATAGCAGTTCAATTCGGATTACGACGATTCGTCATTAGTAAGTTAAGTTGAGTTAAGGTGGAATCAACCCCCCCTAATTCCTTATCATAGAATCGACGTAGTATTTCCATAGCTGTTTATTTAGTTGACTAGTTGCATCTTGTGGGTAGTTGCATCGTAGTCTAGTTTATAATTTGTAAATCTCTCATTAGATTTTAGTTAAGATTATTTATACGTAGAGAACATTACCATGCGGAAGGACTAGGAGTGGAACGAACTTCCTACTCAACTATGTTCAATAGGATTGAGAGTAGAAATCTTTGATAAATTAGGCACGTAAATTATCGTTTAGTTTTATTTATGTTTAGAGTTTCATCGCTTTATTCATTAGTAAAACTATTCTTTTTACGTTTATCAGATGGCGCCGTTGCCATCTTAGTTTCATTTTCGCATTGTTTTCGTAGTATAAGTACTCTTCTTAAAGTCCCATTTCACCCACCCACCCTTGTTCGATTCTAACTGTGGTTGTCTTTTTCAGCATTAAACTTCCTCGCAAAAATTGCACGGAGCGCACCTGCGCCCCAAAGGAGAGCGACCTGCGCTAAAGTATTGGAAGTTGAGCGCAACCCGCGCCCAAACCGAGCGTAACCCGCGCTCAAACACTGTAACTTGAACTTACACGGAGCGCACCTGCGCCCAAAGTGAGCGCACCTGCGCCCTCAGCTGATTTTTGCCGGATTTTCACAGGTTTGTTTCAAACTTCTAATTTTCAAGTTTTTCAGTGTTCTAACTTGTTATATACACTGAACATGCGTAAACAAGATGCTATTCATAAGCGAAGCAAGGACGCAATCAGGTATTCCTTTCTTCCACACCTCGCATCTTCTGTTAGAGGTTTATACTAGAATATCAGGATTGTTTGGAGGTTGTCGTGTTTAGTTAAGTTTGGTCTTAACCTTGTATGAGATTAAGGTCTGGTCGAACAAAAACACCTAACGTAATTACACGGCAACATCAACAACCACGCCTATCTAGTATACCACTCATTGCACCTTTAGCTACTATTCCACATACTCTACGACCTGATGCCCGCCCGAAGGAGAGACTCTCTCTCGGACTTTTATAAAGCCTTGGCGATAGCCCCAAATCTTGCATCGTTCTTGCGGACCCGATGGGGATTTCGAATCCCCCCAAATATTTTTAATTTGTTACCCGTTTTCCATGGTTTAGACCATGACAAACCTTATCAGCACATGCGTAGGATTGAACAAGTTCTTATAACATTCCACCATCCTACGGTGAGTGTTGAACAAATTAAACTCAGTGTATTTCCCTTCACTTTAGCCGATAAGGCGGCGTCTTGGTTAACTCTGCCTAAAGCCCTAATTACGTGGACTCGTGGGCTAAACTTGTTCAAATGTTTATGGAACATTTTTACCCACCCCTAAAGACGGATGAGATGCTTTCCAAGGTTCATTTCTTTCGACAAAATCCTCATGAATCATTTTCAGAGGCTTGGAATTGTTTCACTGATCTCCTTATAGAGTGTCAACATCATAACCTAGCGAAAGACACATTAGTTCGTGCCTTTTTCAAAGGACTTCTACACCACCATAAAGAAGTCCTTGACATAATGAATGGGGGTAGTTTCCTAAGTAAAGGAGCCTCGGAGGCTTATAAATTTTTAGAGGATCAAACTAAGCGAAATAACGACTGGGGGTAGTGACGATATCCACCGCTCCGCTAGTTCTTCTAATATAGTTAAGGCCGCCGGTATGTTTGAGATGAAACACGATCCCGAGCTTAAAACTCTAATCAAATCACTAACTAAAAAGGTAGAGGCCATTTCTGTACAACAAAAGCCAATCCCCATCATGAATGTAAATTCCAATCCATGTAGTTTCTGTTGGAATCCTGAGCATCCCGACTCCCACTGTCCTATAGCCTATGAACATGCTTGTTCCATTAATAGTGAACCTAACGCCCCTTGGAGACAAAATCCCAACTTCGGTTGGAGAAATAACCAACAAGTCACACCTCCAGGGTACAATAATCAATATGTTAGGCCAACGCCCAGTTATAACCAAGCTCTACCACGACAAGGACTGGGTCAGGGTAATTATAATAATTATAACAACCAAGCGCAACCTCGACAAGGTCAAGCACAAGGTCAAGGTAGTTATAATAATTATAATCCTAATAGAGGTATTGTTCCGGTAAATAATAACTATCACAATCCGCCCATAAATAATCAACGAGACATAGTTCCAGTCACACCACCCGTGACCACTACACCTACCCAACCGGATCGTCTTGACACCTTCATACAGGTGAGCCAACAACTCTTCCAAACCATGGCTCAATCTAACCAACAGCTTCTACAATCCGTTAATAATTTAAGCCAACAGTTTGCCCAAGATAAAGCCCAACCCAAAGGTGTGTTTCCAGGTCATGCGATACCTAATCCTAAAACAACAAACACGGCCTTTGAGGTAACCGGTAATACTTGTAATGAAAATAAAAATGTAGGTGAGCTAAATGCCATCACCACTCTCCGTTCTGGCAGAGTGGTTGATAACAAAGTAACTATGCCTATAGTTACCCCATCAGTAGCCCCTACACATGCTACTTTACTAGATACCGAAATAGAAACTGAAGAGCCTACCACTATAGAGGTACCAGTTACAACACAACCTAAGAAACAGAAAGCCAAGGTTAAACATCCAGGTGATACATATGCTAAATATAGAGAGAAACCACCGTTTCCACAAAAATTACCCATGTTAACTAGGGATACAAATTATGAGGAGATTAGGGACGTTTTCAAGAATCTAACTATAAACCTTCCCTTCCTTGAAGCTATTAAAAAGCTACCACACCATGCTAAGTTTCTTAAGGAGTTGTGTACTACTAGGCGTAAGACCAATATACCAAAAGATGCCTTTTTAACAGAACAATTCCCAACTCTATCTTAACATAATGGAATTGTTAAGTACAAGGACCCTAGTCGTCCTACTGTACAATGCACCTTAGGCGATTCCTATACGACGACCGCGTTATTAGACCTGGGGGCTAGTGTTAACTTACTCTCGTTTTATTTGTATAGACAAATAGGTCTAGAGGAGATGCAACCCACTAAAATGACGTTGCAATTAGCTGATCGGTCTATTAAGTATCCTAAAGGTGTGATTGAAAACGTGTTGGTAAAGGTTCAGGATTTCTACTATCCGACTGATTTCGTCATCCTCGATACAAAAGTCGCTAACGATTCTGTCCCGATCATCTTAGGGCGTCCTTTCCTAGCAACTGCCAATACTCTCATAAATTGCCGCGATGGTTCGATGTCCATGTCTTTTGGCCATCTTTCTGTTGAAGTAAATGTTTTTAAAACAAAGACACAGTTACCCGATTCATTTATGGATGGAGAGGTTAGCATGATCGAGAACTTCGCTCGAGATTATTTCAACAACACGTTCCTTGATAATCAGATGCCCAAATTTCTTTTCTTTGAAGGTTTAGACTCCAACGTTTTCATCCCTACACTAGTCGATACACATATTATGGATGAGGACGAGATAGATGACTTTCTCAAAGATATAGAGGAATACCATAGTACTGTGGATATGACCAAGCTAGATGAGGAATTCGATGAGTTTTTTAGAGCAGGTGATGAGTCACCCTATCAAGAACTACTTTGCACAACATCCACCTCGACTCCCCTCCTTCCACCCTTTCAAAGGAATCTCGAGTTTGCACTCGATCCTTTTGTTTCTCCTATGCTTCATAATTTTTTAAATCCTCCTAGCAAACAAATACTTCAGAAGGACAAACTATTTAACACCTTCATTTTCAGAATTGAGATAGTCCCTACCTACACCATGAATGAGTTTTGTGCTAAACCCACATCCTCAGTTTTTCCATGTTTTCCTTCTACAACTTATCCATATCCACCATATCTTCCACAACCATTCACTTTTCCACACTTATTCACTAGGACACCCTCTCGTTCAAAGATGAAAAAGAAGGTGCATGCTAGGTTACGATATAGGTCTATCCGACTTCGTTTTCATTTCACTAGGTTGTGTCATAGGAAATCTTGGTGCTTGATTGTGTTTGGGTATGTTGTTTGTGATATTTATTTATGGAATGATCCATAACTATTTCGGTTGTTGATATATGATAAACTGCATGTTCATACATATGTTTAGATAAAGTCTCGAGTATCTGACTATAAACGACTCAGTTTTTATGTTTGGTGCATTTCCTTTCATTTCCAGATATTGGTGAGTGCACCATTAAGGTAACCGGGCCCTCCCTATGGAGTGTGTGGCTGTAAGTACCGGATCCTAAGTCCAAATTTAACATAATTCACGTTTTCCACTCTTGCATATTTTCTCGGATTTTTGAGTCATGTTTCTCTATGGGGTGAATTATGTCCTTATTGCTTATTGTTTTTCCTTATAAAAATAAAAAAATATTAAATAATAAACATAGTAATCTAGGAAGTCTTGGGAATCTGACTTTAAAAGACCCACTTTTAAAAAACAAATTTTCTAAACTCTATTGTAAAAAATTTGTTTGGGGGTGGGGTGTTCGTGTTTCCGTCCTATAATGTTTTATGTCCTATTAGAGTTGCTTAGGCCGTTTAATTGTATTCTGATTCGGGTTGACATAATCTATGAATTTAGAGTTCATTCGTTAGCATAACTTACGTCATGCACTCATTTCGAGGCATTTTCCACTATCTTATATGTAATACACGGTCGAAATAGAGTGTTTTATAGATCATTGGATTGGAAATTCTCTCATGATTATTTCCATATCTCATTCGCAAAAATCGGCTCGGTAACGAAGCGGTAATGTTAGTTTGAAGTCGCGCTAAAAATCGACAAAAATTCAAAAAATTCGAATTGGGCTTGGGCCCAACCTACGCGCACCGGCAGTGCACCTGCGCCCCTATGTTTCCACCAACAGTTGTGCGTTTTCATCTTCCAAACCGCCATTGACAAACTTCCAAGCTTTAAACCTTAACAAACAATAAAATTAAAAAGAAACCTAACTACACCGACGCCAAACATCCAAATCAATTTCAAATCTTCTCAAAAACCTTTCCACCACCACCTCCATCAATTTACAAAACCAAAAACCACCGAAAAATCCAAATCTTGGAGCTGCCGCGCCACCACACCACCACCACCATCGTTTTTTTAGTGAGGTTGTCCCTCATTGCTTCCCCTACCTTATTCAAACCCCCTAACCTTATCAAAACTTCCAATGGCTCAACAACGGGATTTTGCGAGCAAGAATTCTTGGCGACCACTTCGCCGTTTTCACGGTGATGAAATGATTAGTAGAGATTGGAATAGCTTGTGGTACTTGACCGGCCTTTTACCACGAAGAGTTAGTCCGACGGTTTTACAACCGAGAGGGAGTTGGAGGGCAATAAAATTTTTTGTTACGGTGGCAAAGAGGAGGAAGGAAGTAACTCTTGGGTTGTTGGTGAGATTCTAGGCATTCCGCCTAGAATCCATCTTGATGCCACGTTACGAGTCCCAATATCTTTGGGGTCAAGCCGTTGATGAACGCGATCTATTACGAAGGAACTACAATGTGAGCTCGCATTGTGTTTGCCGGGCATCCTCCGAAACCAACCGGTAGGCCGGCTTCGATGGGATTGGTAGGAATGTCATAGGGAAGGAGAAGGTCGGCGATATCGGTCCGAATCCCTTCACATTCTATGGATACTCAAGGAGCGAAAGTATGAGTTACGTATCTTGGAGTTTTGCTTAACATGATTAGGGGAGTAGGGAAGTCTATTGCACCTCTCCCTTTTTGATAACCAAGATCATCTTTGAAGTTGAGAGTGACCCGGCGTCGATAGGATTTGCCTCACCCTACACCAAAATCCTCAGATTTATAAGGAGTGTATCTAACAAGTTTGGAGGTTGCCTGAGGATAGGGTAGTCGACGAGGAGGACGTTGGAAATGAGAATGACTCGGAGGACGAGGAGGACTTGAAATGTTTTGATGTTGATGCCTTGGAGAGGTGTTGGTCAGATGCATAACGCATGGCTGTGATTCATCATGGCATGCGTTCACTCAATACTATCTGCGAAGACCTCCGGACTCGACAGGCTACTATCCACCATAACCGAGATTCGTACCCAACGAGGATGAGCGGTGGGAACAGATGAGGGCTGAGCTAGAAGCTCAGCGCCAGTTCCGGGCCGATATGCTTGCACGCTTTCCACCTCTCGGGGATTCTCCTTCTGAGGATACATCATCGAGGCACGAGCGTCGTCGCCGAAAGACGAATGGTGCTGGCCCATCGAGAGCTCAGGAGCCATCTCCTGAGCGTGTGCCCTCCGCTACCAGTACCAACGTGTTTAGGGATAGTATAGCTTGATGATTTTTATTTCTAGTTTTATTATTGTTAGTTACTTTAATGTCAGTTTTAATTCGGTAATTTGAATTTTGTAGTGAAATGTACTTTGAATGAAAAATTTAATATAATGCGGTTATTTTTATTGTGCGTGGTTGTTTAATATTGATCCCACCTTCCCAAATTGTTTGGGGGTGGTATTATCTATTCCAGCATGATTTTTATATGACCCTTGTTTTTAGAAGTTATTTCAGAGTTAGGGTGAGAATATTGCCGATTTGGGCATATCTATGAATAAATATTGGTTAGGATGAAATCTCGATAAGTTAAGTAGTTTTATCCTAAATTCAACCTAAAAGATACTAGGGTTGTCTTAGAATCAAGAATATGAGTTGTTTCCGTTTCGGGTTTGAAAATTTTAGAATTTCCGGAAATTGCCGTAAAAACTTTTTGGCAACTTCCCAATTCGTTTTAGCAACTTAAAACCTATAAAAACTTCATTCATTATACACTCAGAACCCACACTACACCTAACTTCCATCTCTCACCTTTCACTCCCACGTTTCCCGTTGTTCTTCACCATTTTCACAAATCGGCACCTCGGGCACTTTTGCTTGATGGAGTGCACTGCTTCCAAAACACTTTGTAAATCTAAAAGCACCCGGCGCACTGCGCCGACCTCCGTAGACCATAAATTTCCAGTTTTCTGCGGGTTGTTCCCGGATCGATTCGCGGCTGTTCGGAGAGGGTCGTTTTGAGATGACATCTCCTACAATAATACCGAACAGTCTTTTTGAAGATTTGTTCCAAAGCACTACTTATGGTGCTTGGTTTCATGAGGTGATCACATCGTAAAATTTGGGAACCGCTTATGGTAAGACCTGATGAACTTTATTCTCCAGCACTTGCATCTTATTTTTATGATAACTGTATTTTCTTTGAGAGACTGGATGGAGAACAAGTGTTCTCTATCAACATTAATGATGAACCAATGGAAATTACTAGGTTCTTGCTAGCATTTGTTCTTGGACTTGCCATGCCCGCTGAAATATAAGACCCATGGTGCTATTGGGTAGATAATATGCATGTCTACACTTATGAGTTTTTGCATGAGTCGTATGGGGCAGGAATTTTCCATATCAAGGACCAAGGGGAATATAACGTCGCCTTTGGTAGCCTGTCCATGAACATAGGAACTGTTATGTTTTGGATCATGCTAAACATTTTAGGGGAATGGCGTTTTTCTTCTGTGAATGATGCCACTTGCAGCGTCTTCCTTGCTTTAGCCCAGGGACGTATGTGCCATGACCTTCCCAGAACCTTGATGTCTAGTTTAGCATGAGCCCATAGCATGAGGCATAAGTACCTTCTTATGCCTGTTCTAATTTCCCGTATTATGCTATGTTTCTTTCCTGTTTTTTGTACACATTTCACGGACTGGGTTGGGGTCGACATTATGAGACCCACCAATTTTATTATTCGATCTTTCCATGCAATGACTTGGCAAGGGTGGAGGATACAACCTCATCAGGTTGCACCTTACACCCCATCCGACCAAGTGGCGCTTAACAGGTTATCATCCGTAGATGATAAATGGTGGCAGCTTGGCAAATTATAATGGCATGGCAGGATGCGAAGGAACCTTACTTCTTTATAGAAGAAGAGGATGAGGAGGATGAAGAATAAAAGTGGGAGATAAGGTCAGTTTTTAATTCCAGTTAGTGTCTGCTTATGTCCCAAGCAATTTTATTATGTTAACCCCATAATGGGTGGAACTCTTATAGAGTTGCGTCAGTTTTATTTTATTTTATTTCCTATATTAGTATGTTTTAACCTTGTTTTGCAGATGTTCTAGAATTTCACGCGTTTCCATGGTATTTTTCATACCCTATTTATTTAAATGCTTTGAGGACAAAGCATGCTTCTTGTTTGGGGGATAGAAACACGTGGAATTAAGGCATCTGTTAGGATATAGATATGTATAATATGCATTTGTTTTCAAGTTAAAAATTTCAAAAATATAAATAAATAAGTTTATGCTATACACTTAGGAATATTGGTATTGTTTTCTTTCTATGCTCTTAACAATCTAGAAGTCTCCGCGTAGCTTTTGCATCGAGAATAATTGTTAGAAACTTAGGTTAATATGTAGGTAATAATCTTTACATCTATCTATAAATATATTACATGAGTATCTATGATTGTTAGCGATAAGTTTAAAATCTAGGCTAGAGTACTTATTCTACAAATCCTGTGAGAATATAGCCTAAAGCCTTATATGAAGCGAAATATTTGAGAAATGACACAAGGGAGAAGTAAAATCGGATAGAGAAATCACATGTCCACTTTGCTTGATCACTATGCCATATCCTAAGCGAGAATTTAGGCCCTCTTTGGATCGATATAGCTAGAAATTCAAACCTATGAATTATTTTCCGCTAATTAAGCCCCTCCTCGAGCCTTTCTTTAGCCTTCTTCCATAAACCACAATTCCTTTACCCTATTACAAAACAAAAAAAAATAAAAAATTCAACTTACCCAATCTAGAATAAGTCTGAGAATAGAATGAGTGAAGAAAGAAGAAGAGAAAAACCTGTGTAAACAAAAATTAGTTAGTTGCTTCGGAAAAAGAAAAGAAGTTTCCATCCAAGGAAAAGAAAAAGAAAAATAGAAATAAAAACTCCAAAAATAGAATAAAAGGGAGTCAAAAGCCAAAGAAAAGAAAAAGAAAAATATGGCTAAGGATGGAAACAAAGTATAGAAGCAAAAGAAAATAACAAGGTTTTCTCTAAGTTAAATAATATGAAGACTCTATTATCTCAGGCTTAAACCATCTCCTAATCCCCGCAACACCTAATAAAGACCTCTAGCTCAATTAGGAATAGGTTAGTGTGATAGTAAGTGGCAGATGTGTTTGATCGACTCCGGCTTCCTTGTGTGTCATTGAGATTGTAAGGTAAAGTGTGCCCACTGCGCACTGGAGTAGCGAAACTTGAGTGGAAAAATTAGAGTGTTGTATCTTGACTATTATTATGAGAACCTACTTAAGGACACTATTCCGAGTTTCAGAAACGAACCTGCTAGGCATTTCATAGTATTACTCATAGTATATATATTTGTATCATAGATGATTGATTATTATGCATATATTAGCTTAGGTTTTTTGACTTGGTTATTCTTATTCATTTGCTAGTGAGATGTATAGATAGTTGAGACATGAATAAGGAAACAATAGTTTTATTTTTTAGTCATTGTAGAATAGATGAAGTTTGTGAGTACCTTCACTGGAAAACTCTCACGAGGCTAGAACTCGTCTACTAGGGAATTCTTAGTGGTTTAAGGCCTTATTGCATATGGTAAATGCAATCGCACTCAGCGAAATGAGAGTAGTTAGAACTCCATTTTTGGTCACTTATTCTAATTTCTCATATTTGCTTGAGGACAAGCAAAATGCTGTTTGGGGGTGGTTTGATAAGAGCCCAAAACTGTAGTTTTAACCCCTTAACAATCGTACTTTTAGACCAATTATGTGAATAATAAGTAAGAGTTAATACTGATTACGTGTTTTTATGCAGTTCAAAGTCCATTATGTGCAGAAATGTGCCACTTTAGCGAGATAAAGGAGCAAATGTCGGTTGCTAAGGAGTTCTATGAATAAATGCCAAGATTCAAGGAGACAAAGCCTTTGTAAAGCCCGGTCAAAAGCTGAAAAGTCAACACGGGCGTAAAAGCGATTACACACAAGTCGTGAAATTTCCGAAGAAGACCATATTTTTGGACTCAGACCTCGGAATTGGGCCTACCTTATGTCAAAACAACCAGCTCGGAAAGTCTATTGAAGCCAAATCCAGCTGAAGAGCCCTTTTCGGACTGAAAGAATTGAGTTTTGGGCCCGATTTCCCGGCCCAAAACATGTCTCCAAGCCCATGCACGATTTTTGGATCTGAAAGTATAAAAACAAAAGCTTGACTCTTTGTAAAATATAGATAGTTAGGTTAGAAAATAAATTAGCTTAGGATAGAAAGTAGCCATTAAACCTTAGTTCTAGATCTAGTTTTAGATTAATTAATTAGTTTTTATTCTTGTTTTAAATTTAGTATTGAATGATTGTTCTTCCTTTGAATTAGATGAATAAAATAGTAGTTCTTGATTCAATTTCGATTTTTGTCATTTACATTTATAGATCTAGTTTAAATTCTTGTTTGTTTTCATTTCTTAATTATTAATTAGATTTTAATTATTGTTTAATTTATATTAGTAAATTTCAATTCTTTATAGTATGTTTAGTTTTAATTTAATCGGAAATGATTGCGTAATGATTCTCGGCTAAACCTCCATTAGAGGGGGTTGAGAAGCCTTGATGAAAGCTTGATTTGTGTTAGCGTAGGATAGTCGTAATTTCTATTCCACTCTAGAAACTATTAGTTCACCATGAGAATGGGTTTAATCTTTCACATGCTAGTTATGAATTGGTAAAAATGCCATGTGTAATTAGGGATTAGGAAGAACCAATTGTTATCGCGTAGGCGATTCAATTCGGATTCGACAATTAAATTTGTTAGTAAGTTAAGTTGAGTTAAGGTGGAATCAATCCCACCCTAATTCCTTATCATAGAATCGACGTAGTATTTCCATAGTTGTTTATTTAGTTGACTAGTTGCATCTTGTGGGTAGTTGCATCGTAGTCTAGTTTATAATTCGTAAATCACTCATTAGATTTTAGTTAAGATTATTTATACGTAGAGAACATTACTTTGTGAAAGAACTAGGAGTGGAACGAATCATCTACTCCTCTATATCTCAATAGGATTGAGAGTAGAAATCTTTGATAAATTAGGCAAGTAAACTATCGTTTAGTTTTACTTTAGTTTTACTTACGTTTAGAGTTTCATCGCTTTATTCATTAATAAAACTATTCTTTTTACGTTTATCAGCTAAGATGTAATCTCTGAGAATCCAATAGCTATGAATCCGAATCAACAATCAACCCCTTGATCTTCTGTTGTATTCATTTAGAATAGATTGGACGTTGTGTGGGCAACTGATAAGAGCCCAAAACTGTAGTTTTAACCCCTTAATAATCATACTGTTAGACCAATTATGTGAATAATAAGTAAGAGTTAATACTGATTACGTGTTTTTATGCATTTCGGGCTTCAAAGTCCATTATAATGCGAGAAATGTGCCACATTAGCGAGATAAAGGAGCAAAAGCCAGCAGAACTTCCGAATGCCATATCTTTGGACTCAGACCTCGGAATTGGGCCTACCTTATGTCAAAACGACCGGCTCGGAAAGAGCTTTGCAATGGTCCAAGCCTTGACCCAATCAGAGGAGCAGAAGTAGACGAAAAGTCTATGGAAGCCAACTGCAGCTGAAGAGGCCTTTTTGGACTGAAAGAATTTGGTTTTGGGCCTGATTCTCTGGCCCAAACCATGGCTCCAAGCCCATGCACGAATTTTGGATCTGGATGTATAAAAACAAAAGCTTAGCTCTTTGTTAATGGTAGCTAGTTAGACCTAAATTAAGATATAGAATTCTAGATCTAGTTTTATTAATTAAATTAAGTTTTAGTTCCATTTAAATTCTTGTTTTAGATTAAATCTCTGAATCATTGTTCTTGATTGATTAGATAAATAAAGTAGTATTTTTATCAAGTTTGAATTTTGTCATTTCCAGTCTAGATCTAATTTCAATTCTTGTTCCTATTTCATTCCGACCATTAAGTTAGATTCATTATTGTTCAAATTAAGTAAATCTAAATTTCTTACATTATGTTTAGTTTAGATTCAATGGGAAATGTTAGATTGATGATTCAAGGCTAAACCTCCATTAGAGGGGTTGATGAAGCCTTGATGAAAACTTAGTTGTTTAGTATAGAAGCGTTTTAGCATCTATTCCACTCTAGAAGGTAGTGTTTTTAGCCATGAGAATGGGTGGGCGACCTCACATGCTAGTTAGTACTTGGTAGAAATGCCATGAACACTAGGGATTAGACTTCGAATTCTTGCTTGTGAAAACGTAAGAATCGAGATACCACAATCTGTACTAGGTCATTAAGTTGGATTAGAGGTGGATTCAATTCCCCTCTAATTCCTTTATCTAGAGTCAAACAATAGTATTTCCATAGCATTTGTAGTTAATTTCTAGTAATCATCTTAATTAAGTATCGTTAGTATAATATTTAAGTAAAGCTCTCATTGACTTAAGGCGACTAGTTAGACTTAGAAAACAATCCATGCTAGGGAACTAGGAGTGGAGCGAACCGTACTCCATTTAGTGCAATTAGCATTGAGAGTAGAAGCTTTGATAATCAACACGTAAAAAATAGTTCTAGTTTACTTACGTTGTGAATTCATAGTTCATTTAAGTAGGTAGACTACTCATTTTATAGTTATCAAATGGCACCGCTGCCATCTTAGTTGCACTTTAGCATTGTTTTCTTTGTAGAAGTAGTTATTTTTAAGTCCCATTAAACTCACCCACCCTTGTTTGATTCATCTTGTGGTTGCCGTTTCAGTTTTGGAAAAATTCGAAAAATACACCGAAGGCGCCAGCTTTTGCCAAAGAAGCGCGACCAGCGCTATCTATCTTTCTTGGAATTTACAACAGCTACCAAGCGCTTTAAAAAGCGCGACCAGCTTAATTTCTTTCGGGACTTTCGACTTTGCCCGCCAGCATTAGCTGAAATTTCAGGAAATTTCCACCACATTTGATTCGAACCCGAGTTGTCAAGTTTTTCGTGTTCTAATCTCTTATATACGAACAGCGCGTACACAAGGCGCTATTCATAAAGCGAAAGCAAGGGCCTTTATCGGTATTCCTTTCTTCCATACCTCGCATTTCTAGTTAGAGGTTTTCTACTAGTATATCGAATTGTTTGGAGTGTTGCATGTTTAGTTAAGCAACTTAGTCTTGCATGAGATTAAAGATGCAGTCGAACAAAACAACAAAAGCGTAATTACCGGCAACAAACAAGTCTATCTAGTACACCACCCACGACACCTCTAGCTACTATCACACACACCATACGACATAATGGTGAAGAAAGAGACTCCTCTCTCGACTTCTACAAAGCTTTGGCGATAGCCCTAAATCTTGCATCGTTCTAGCGGACCGGTGGGGGATTTTGAATCCCCAAACATATTTAATTTGTTACCCGTTTTCATGGGTTAGACCATGAAAAACCTTATCGGCTATCGTAGGATTGAACAAGTCCTTACAACATTCCACCATCCTACGGTTGGTGCGAACAAATTAAATTAAGGGTATTCCCTTTCACATTAGCCCGATAAAGGCGTCTTGGTTAACTGCCCAAAGCCTAATTACGTGGACTTCGTGGGCTAAACTTGTTCAGCTATTTTATGGAACATTTTTACCCACCCCTAAAAACGGATGAAATGCTTTCCAAGATTCATTTTTTTCGGCCAGAACCCTCATGAATCATTTTACGAGGCATGGAATCGTTTCACCGATCTCCTTATAGAGTGTCCACACCATAACCTAGCAAAAGACCGCGTTAGTTAGTGCCTTTTTCAAAGGACTTCAACATCACCATAAAGAAGTCCTTGACATAATGAATGGGGGTAGTTTCCTAAGTAAAGGAGCCTCGGAGGCTTTCAAATTTTTTAAGACCAAACTAAGCGGAATAATAATTGGGGGTGATGATATCCCCGCTCCGCTAGTTCTTCTTCAATGATCAAGGCCGCCGGTATGTTTGAGAATAAAACCGATCGAAACTTAAAATTTACTCGAATCTCTAACTAAAAAGTAGAGGCTATTTACGTTCAACAAAAGCCTATCCCGTCATGAATGTAAACTCCAACCCATGTAATTTCTGTTTGAGTCGAGCACCACGACAATTATTGTCCTCTAGCTTATGAAACAACAACCACGAGCAAGATAATGTTTACTCTATTAATAACTATCCTATTCCTAAGCCCCTTGGAGACAACATCCCAACTTCAGTTGGAGAAATAATCAACAAATGCGCCACCTCCGAGGTACAATAATCAAAGCGTTAGGCAAGCAAACAATTATAACCAAGGTCCACCAAGGACAAGGACAAGGTCAAGGGAATTATAATAATTATAACAACCAAAGCGCCACCCGCGACAAGGTCAAGCACAAGGTCAGAATAATTATAATAATTATAATACCAATAAATTATCGTTCGGTTAATAATACTAACTATCACAACCCACCCATAATAATCAGCGAGAGATAGTTCGGTCGCACCACCGTGACTACTACACCTACACAACCGGATCGTATCGGCGCTTTATCTGAGTTACCCAACAACTTTTCCAAACAATGACTCAATCAAACCAACGGATCTTACAATCCATAAATCGGGGCATACAACGGTTAGCCCAAGAAAAGACCAAAGGCGTGTTTCGGTCAAGCGATACCAAACCCCAAAGCGACAAACCACGACCTTTGAGGTAAGCGGTAATTCTAGTGCGGAAACTACAATGCGTAGGTGACCTAAATGCCATCACCACTCTCCGTTACGGAAGAGTGGTTGATAACAAAAAAGTAACTACGCCTATAGTTACCCCATCGATTACTCCACTACACGGATATCGAACTAGATACATAATAGAAAGCGAGGAGCCTACCACGGTAGAGGTACCGGTTAAATCACAACAAAGAAACCGAAAAAGCCAAGGTTACCACGGACCAAGTAGAGCCATATCGCGAAATATAGAAGCGAAACCACCGTTCCCTCAAAATTAGCCATGCTAACTAGGGATACAAACTTTGAGGAAATTAGGAGCGTTTTCAAGAATCTAGCGATAAACCTCCCTTTTCTCGAAGCTATTAAAAAGCTTCCTAACCAGCTAAGTTTCTTAAAGAGTTGTGCACTACTAGGCGTAAAGGCGAACATACCCAAAGGCGCCTTTTTAAGCTGAGCGGTTCCCACTTTATCCGAAAATAATGGAATTGTTAAGTACAAGGACCACGAGTTAGATCCTCTTGTCAAATGCACCTTAGGAGATTCCTACCACGGCGACCGCTTTATTAGACACGGGGCGAGTGTTAACTTACTCCGTATTACTTGTATAAACAAATAGGTCTACTGGGAAATGCAACCTACAAAATAGCGTTGCAATTAGCGGACGGTCAATTAAGTATCCTAAAGGTGTAGTGGAAAACGTGCTTGTTAAGGTTCAGGATTTCTACTATCCTGCTGATTTTGTTATCCTCGATCTGAAATTAAGCTAATGACTCTGTACCGATCATCTTAGGGCGCCCTTCTTGGCAGCGCCAATGCGGCTTATAAATTGTCGCGATGGAAAGATGTCCTTATCTTTTGGCCATCTTTACGTAGAGGTAAATGTTTTAAAATGATGAAAGCGATTACCAGATTAGATCTATAGATGGGGAGGTTAGCATGATCGAGAGTTTAGCTCAAGATTATTTTAACAACCGTTTCACGAAAACAATATGTACAAATTCCTTTCTTTTGGAACTTCGATTTTGTGAATGACTCCTACTTAGAGGAGGTCAACACCATCTGGAATCCACACCAATTGTAGACCGTCGGTTGCTCCATATCTCTGAGTATGAAGACTTGCTACCTAAGCAAGTTTTCATTCACATAAAGATAAGGACACTTATGAAACATCAGCGGACATTCCGTCCACACCGGTCTTAAACCTCTTCCCGGGGTTAAAATATATTCAACTTGATCCGGATGGTAGTCACCCGATAATTATATCTTCTCTGTTAACTAAAGATGAAGAGACATCTTTAATAAGGGTGATTAGGGAACATCGGTCTGCGATTGGTTGGTCCTTAGCTGACATTAAGGGCATTGACCTAATATGCGCACTCATCGTATCCATTTGGAGGATAGCGAAGACTTCTCGCGAACCTCGGTCGCTTGAACCCTGCCATGAAAAAGAGGTGGTTAGGGAAGAAGTCTTGCGATTACTTTCGATCGCGGGTATTATATACCCAATCTCCGATAGCGAATGGGTAAGTCCCATTCATGTAGTTCCTAAGAAATCGGGGAATTACCATGGTGCGTAGCGGGAAGGGTGACTATGTTGTCACTCGAGGTCTATGAAATGGAGAATCTGTATTGATTCTGAGGCGTTTAAATGCTATGACCGCGAAAGGATCACTTTCCGCTTACCATTTATAGATCGGATGCTAGAGCGTCTAGGCTGGTCATGCCTTTTATTGTTTCTGGATGGCTACTCTGGCTATTTTCAGATTATTATTGATATTGATGACCAAGAAAAGACAACCTTCACATGTCCGCCGGAACATATGCCTATAAGCGAATGCCTTTTGGCCTTTGTAATGCTCACAGTACCTTCCGGTGATGTATGCTTCATATATTTAGTGACATGGTAGAAGCTTTATGGAAGTTTTCATGGATGATTTTTTCTATCTATGGAGACTCCTTCCGCATATTTGTTTGTCTAACATTTGTCTAAGGTTTTTGACGGTGTGAAGAAAAGAGCCTCGTTTTAAATTGGGAAAAGTGTCATTTCATGGTCAAAAGGGCATAGTACTAGGTCATATTGTATCTAGTGATGGCATCGAAGTAGATAAAGCCAAACTAGATAAGATAAGCGACCCTACCTAAACCCACGGACTGTCAGGTGAGATTAGAACCTTTCTAGGCCATCTTGGGGTTTTATAGGCGGTTCATTAAAGATTTTTTTCGAAAATAGCTAGGCCTTTAACTAACTTGCTTTTGAAGGATGCAATCTTTGATTTTAATTTTAAGCGTAAACAGGGCTTTTGAAACCTTAAAAGCCGCCCTAACCTTGCACCTATTATCTGACCTCTGATTGGTCTAAACCTTTTGAACTCATGTGTGATGCTAGTGACTATCGGTTTAGTCTTTGTCTTGGGACGAGAAAATAGATAATAAGTCCACGGTTATTTATTATGCTAGTAAAACATTAAGCGGCTCAGCGGAATTATACAACTACTGAAAAAGAATTCTTAGCTGTCATTTATGCTTTAGATAAGTTTAGTCCTTATTTGGTTGGTTCTAAAACTTTAGTTTACCGCGGACCATGCGACCATAGGTACCTTCTTGCAAAGAAGGATGCTAGCGAGATTAATCCGATGGATTCTTCTCCTGCAAAATTCACATTAGAAATAAAAGGACAAAAGGGGTCAGCGTAGTTGCCGACCACTTATCTAGACTTACAAATGGCGATAGTAGTGATTACGAGTCCATCCATCTGGGACTCTTTTCACGATGAGCATCGTATGCTATTTTTTCATCACCATGGTATCGCGGACATAAATAAATTATTTAGCGGCTGATGTTATGCCTTATAATTGGTCAAGAAATGAGCGTAAAAGTTCTTGGCGAGTCAAGATATACTCTTTGGGATGAGCCCTACCTTTTTAAGTATTGTGCGGATCAGTTATTAGATCGTTGCATTCCCGATGGGAATATAATGAAGTTCTATCGTTACGCCATGACAAAGAGTGTGGTGGCCACTTTAGTGGAATGAAAACAGCCGCTAAAGTTCTTCAATGTGGATTTTATTGGCCTACCCTTTTTAAGGATGCCCAAGTGCATTGCAAGGCGTGTATTAGTTTGCCAACAACTTGGGCGAATCCTGGCGTAATATGATGCCATTAAATCCAATCTTAATAGTAGAAATTTTTTGATGTTTGGGGTATTGATTTCATGGGCCCTTTCCTGTTTCCCACGGTTATATTTATATTCTAGTTGCGTGGACTATGTGTCTAAATGGATAGAGGCCCTAGCTTGCGTAGCAATGACCATAAGACCGTTGTATTTTTTATTAAAGAATATATTTTTAAATGGGTTTGGCATTCCTAAAGCCATCATTAGTGATGGTGGAACACATTTTACCTTGAGTTGTTGCATCCCTAGTTAAAAAGTGCGGAGTTACACACAAAATAGCAACTCCTTATCATCCACAAACTAGCGGACAAGTAGAAGTTTCTAATAGGAAATCAAAAGATTTTAGAAACAACGATAAAACCGATAGGAAAGGCTGGGGTCGCGTCTATCGGATGCCTTATGGGCATATAGAACTGCTTTCAAAACTCCTATAGGTATGTCTCCCTTTAGACTTGTATTTGGGAAACCATGTCATTTGCCCGTTGAATTAGAGCACCGTGCTCTGTGGGCTATAAAAGCCTTAACTTCAATATTGATGAAGGGGCATCAAGCATGAGTTACAATTAAATGAGCTTGAAGAAATCCGTGGCGATTCTTACGATCTCGCGAAGGATTATAAAACCAACATGAAGCGTGTTCATGATAAGCATATCTTCGTAAAAGAGTTTGTGGTCGGACAAAAGGTTTTGCTTTACAACTCCGTCTACATATTTTCCGGGGAAACTAAAACCCGTTAGTGCGGTCCTTTTCTGGTTCTTGAAGTCACCCTTACGGGGCAATTACCTTGGTAAATCCCAAGGACAACGATACCTTTCAAGTTAATGGTCAGCGGTTAAAACATTTTCCACGAACTTTTGTCCCACGATGTGGAGGAAGTCCTTTTCACGGGGACCACATCTATGAGGACTGACCTTGTCATTTGGTGTACTTACTTTCATTTCCATATCTTGATAAGTACACCATTCAGTAACCGGGCCCTCCCTATGGAGTGTGTGGCTGTAAGTACGGATCCTAAGTCCACAGTTCACATAATTCCGTTTTCCACTTTTCATGTTTTCTCGATTTTTTGAGTCATGTTCCTCTATGGAGTGAATTATGTATTTATTGTTTTTAAATGTGTTTCTCATAATAAACAAATAAAATAAATTAAAATTCTTAAAAATCATAGACATAGCAATCCAACAAGTCTTGGGAATCGACTTTAAAGCGACCCGTTGTAAACAAATTTTGTGTTTAAAAATTTGTTTGGGGGTCAAAATCGATCTTTCCATCGGATTGCTCGAACTTTCTAGTTGTGTTGTTTAGGTCCATTAGTATAGTTCATTGGGGTTGGCGTCATCTAATTTAGTGTTCATTAGTTAAGCATAACTTCGTCATGCACGCACTACGAGGCGTTTTCCACTATCTTATTAGTCACCCCGGTCGGAATAGAGTAGTTTATGGATCATTGGATTGGAAATTCTCTGATCATTTCCATATCTCATTCGAAAAAGAATCGGACCGATAGCGAAGCGGAAATCTAGTTTGAAATTAGCTAAAATCGGCGAAAGTCGAAAAATACATTGGGCTTGGGCCAACTTCGCTCTCCTGACCAATGGCCCAGCCCCTTTCAAAACAAATCGCGACCTTCATCTTCTCCAGCCGCTTGACACAAATTTAAATCCAAACCCTATCAACCAAAATAAAAAAATATATATAAAAAAATAGAATACATCACAATAAAGACCACCACCGCCCATTGTTAAACACCAATCTTCCACACAATCCAACCGTTTCCACCAAGAAACCACCCACCAATTCAAGTTTTTGAACCTGCGCCCGAACCTACCATAACCACCACTTTGGTTTAGTTAGTTTTCATCAAACTTCGAATCCACCACCATCTACAAACCCCAAATCGGTTCAAACTTCAATGGCTCTGGCGTAGAATTCTGCGGGAAAAGCGTTTCGCGCCCGACGATTTAGTTTCAGCCCATTTTATGGCGGAGATGTTTAAGAGAAATTGGAGCGGACTGTGGTATTATTGACAGGATTTCTATCACTATGATTTGGTAGAACAGTTTTATAAGAAGCGAGAAGTGGAGGAAATAGGATTTTCATTAGGATAGCGAGGAGCGGAGGAAGTTCTGAGGCGGTTGTTGGGTGAGCTATTAGGAATCACGCTGTAACCAACCTAGATCGACCATTCGGGAACCCCGTATCACTGCGGTTCTGTTTTGATGAAAGATCACGGTCATAGAGGGTGAATACAATCGATATCTCATTCGTTAAGCGGGCGACCACGAGAACCAATCAACTGGGTAGCTTCGGTGGATTGGTAAAAACGTCCTCGGGAAAGACAAAGTCGGCGACATCGGACTTGATTAATGCGCGTTCTCTGGATTTTGCAAGCGAAGGAGTATAATTTCTGCATCCTTGATTTAATTTTGAATGTGATTAGAGGAGTGGGAAAAGAGCACGCGCCTCTTCCCATATTGATCACTAAGATTATGCTCTCATTTAGAGCCGTCGCTAGATCTGCTCCTATTAAGATCAAATTGCCTTCTAATGCAAGTATTTATAAGGAATGCATCAAAAGACTTGGCGTTGTCTGCGAGAAGAAGGAAGTTGAGTCGGATAATGTAGGGAAGATATGACATGGTTGGTTGAGGATAATTTTGATAGTCATACTTCTAATTTAGAGCGAATGATAATCTTTGCAAACTGGTTTTGCGATCGCGATTATCGTATCTGTGAAGATATCGACATAGACAAATTGTAATTGAAATAAACAAAGCGAACTTTTCGGGCGAGAGTTGAAATGCTTTCGAAAGGGTCGGGAAGATATCTTGTCTAACTTGGAGGTTATCCACAAGAATCACCAAGCCCGGTTATCGTGATACTCAAGGCGAGATGGAAGCCGCAGTAGCTTGTTCGGGATAGAGATGCTCTGACGCATGCCACTTTCGTGGATGAGTGTCATCTCGGTTTGGTCGAGAGGCATGGCGTCGTCGCCCTTGAGGCGGATAAGCTCAAGCCATTCGTCACCAGAGAGCCGATCTCCATCTCGGGGACCATCTTCTTCCCGCGCCTAGGTGTTCACCATCGGTTGTGTCTGTTATTTCATCGTTTTTTATTGTTTAGTTAGTGGAATTTTATTTGGTAGTTAGATTTAAATATTAAGTTGTTTGTTTTAGATTGCTTGGATTTCATATTATTTTAATATAATTTATTTTGATCATCTTTAAGTAAGGTTGTCTTGGAGTAAAAGTTGAAAATAGTGGTAGCATGATATGTAGGAGAGTTTAGATACCGGGGTTGTTAGGAAATCAAAACTATGGTTAGTTTCGGTTTTGGGTTTGGCGAGTTTTCTATTTCGGAAATTGCCTTAAAACAATTTGGCAATTTGCCGATTCGTTTTGGAAACCGGAACCTATTTAAACTTCCATCATACTACACTCACAACCCACACTACACACCACAATCATCTTTCACTTTTCACTCCAACCTTTTTCTTGTTTTCTTAGAAACTCACTTTCTGCACCCTCTGGCCAGCCAGCATGGCGAGCGACTTCGCCCTATTACAGCGTAAATCGAAAAATCCCTAGAAGCCCTTCCAGCCCAGTAAGCGACCAGCTCAAACCTAAAATCGAAAAAATCAGCGGCGCCAGCCACCGAGTAAGCGGCGACCAGCGCTAAAACACTTGTAATTTCAAAAACCAAAGGCGCGACTTCGCTCTATCTGGCAGCGCCAGCGCCCTCTCCGATATAATCCGCGAAATTTTCGATTTTACGGGTTTCTTCCGGTTTTAGCGGCTATTCTACAAGTAGTTTTGAGATGACACCTCCTATAGTGATTCTGAGCAGTCTTTTGAAGACTTGATGGGAACCGATACCTATGGAGCATCGTTCATGGCGGATCGTGCATTAGGATAAGCGGCATCTTACGGTGAGTGATGGCGATTCTTTTTTTCACCTAAGCTAACTGAATTCTTCTATAATAATATTACTTTTTTTGTACCCAAGAAGGAGAACAAAATTTTTCCCTTGCTTTTGATGAATGCGACTATGGAATTCAATAAACACTTGATAGCTTTGGTTTTGGGATTGCCATTACGACCACATGCACTGCGTGGGGATATATGACGGATAACTTCATACCTATATGAATATGCCTATTTCCATGAGTATTATGGGGGAGGGTGTTTAAATATCATGGACCAAGACCAATATAACATGCATACGAGTAGCCTATCACTGAATGTAGGCACAACCATGTTGTTCATCATGATGAACATTCTAGAGAACGGCGGTTTATTACGCCAATAATATCGGCTGGTGGCGTTTTCCTTGCTTTAGGCGAGGGGCGTCGTCGGTATGACATTCCCGAGTTTTAGTTGCTACTCTGAGCGAGCCCATTCCTTGAGGCATAAGTACCTTCTTATGCATCTTGGTTTTGCCGCCTTATCTTGGCGCTTGCCTACCGTATTACGTACCGCGATTACCGCAGTTGGGAAAGGGTCGAAATCATGAGACCCACCAATGGATAATGGTAAGATCATTCGAGCCATGACTTGGCGGGATGGCGAATCTGGCTCCACATTTGGTTGCCCCACACCCCATCGGACCAAATAACACTAGAGGGTTAGCACTAGTTGATGATACCGCGGCGTAAAGGCGTGGCAAGTTATTATGGCATGGCGGGGATCTTGAAAAGAACCTCATATAGAAGAGGAGGGATGGCGAGTAGATCTTTGGGGTGCGGGTAAGTTTTAGTTAAGTTAGTGTGCGCTTATGTCCCAAGCAATTTAATTACTGTTAACCCCATAATGGGTGGAACTCTTATAGAGTTCGCGTCGGTATTTTATTACTATATTTGTATGTTTTAACTTTGTTTTGCGGATGTTCACGAATTTCCGCAGCGTTTTAATGGTATTTTTCCTACCCTCTTTATTTAAATGCTTTGAGGACAAAGCATGCTTCTTGTTTGGGGGCATAGAAACCGCGTGTAATTAAGACATCTGTTAGGATATAGATAGGTATAATATGCACTTGTTTTCTAGTTAAAATTTCAAAACTCAAAATAAAAATAAAAAAAATATGCTATACACTTAGGAATATTGGTATTGTTTTCTTTCTCTATGCTCTTAACAATCTAGAAGTCTCCGTAGCTTTTGCATCGGAATAATAGTTAGGAACTTAGGTTAATATGTAGGTAATAATCTTTGCATCTATCTATAAATATATTACATGAGTATCTATGATTGTTTGGCGATAAGTTTACGAAATCTAGGCTAGAGTACTTATTCTACAAATCCTGTGAGAATATAGCCTAAAGCCTTATATGAGTGAAACATTTGAGAAATGACACAAGGGAGAAGTAAAATCGGATAGAAAATCACCGTCCACTTGCTTGATCACTAAAACCATATCTAAAAGCGAGAATTTAGGCCCTCTTTGGATCGATATAGCGAGAAATTCAAACCTATGAATTATTGTCCGCTAATTAAGCCCCTCTGAGCCTTTCTTTAGCCTTCCATAAACCACAATTCCTTTACCACATTACAAAAACAAAACAAAATAAAAAAAAATAATAAAATCAACCTACCCGATCTAGAATAAATCTAGAGAATAGAATGAGTGAAGAAGAAGAAAGAAAAAACACATTATAAACAAAAGTTAGTTAATTGCTTGAGAAAATAAAAGAAAGAAGTTTCCATCCAAAGAAAAAAAAAAAAAAAAAAAAAAAAAAAAAAAAAAAAATAAATAAAATAAAGTCAAAGCCAAGAAAAAAAAAAAAAATATGGCTAAGGATGGAAACAAAGTGTAGAAGCAAAAGTAAATAACAAGGTTTTCTCTAGTTACATAATATGAAGACTCTATTATCTCAGACTTGTCCTTTTTGAATATCCATTTCCTTCCTTCTTAAACCATCTCCTAATCCCATGACACCTAATAAAGACCTCTAGCTCGATTAGGAATAGGTTAGTGGGATAGTAAGTGGCGGATGTGTTTGATCGACCCGACTTCCTTGTTGTCATTGAGATTGTAAGGTAAAGTGTGCCCACTTGCTGCTTTGGAGTATGAAACTTGAGTGGAAAAATCAGTGGTTTTGTCTTGACATTTATGTGAGGACCTACTTAAGGGCCATTTATTCGAGAGTTTTCAAAGCGGACACCTGCTATTACATTTCATAGTATTACTCATTGTTATATGTTTATTTTAGATGATTGATTATTATGCATATATTAGCTTAGGGTTACATTTGGGTTATTCTTATGTATTTGCTAGTGAGGCGTATAGATAGTTGAGACATGAATGAGAAAACAATAGTTTTATTTCTTAGTCGTTGTAGTATAGATGAAGTTTGTGAGTACCTTCAGGGAAAACTCTCCACGAGGCTATAACTTCGTCCACTAGGGAATTCCTAGTGGTTTAAAGCCTTGTTGCATATGGTCAATGCAATCGCTCAGTGAAAGCGAGTAGTTAGAACTCCATTTTTTTGGTCACTTATTCTAATTTCTCATCTTTGCTTGAGGACAAGCAAAATGTTTTGTTTGGGGTGGTTTGATAAGAGCCCAAAACTGTAGTTTTAACCCATTAATAATCATCTTGTTAGACCAATTATGTGAATAATAAGTAAGAGTTAATCTTGATTACGTGTTTTATGCATTTCGGGCTTCAAAGTCCATTATGTGCGAAATGTGCCACATTAAGCGAGATAAAGGAGCAAAAGCCCGTGAGAACTTCGAGATGCCATATCTTTGGACTCAGACCTCAGAATTGGGCCTACCTTATGTCAAAACGACCGGCTCGGAAAGCTTTGCAATGGTCAAGCCTTGACCCAATCAGAGGAGCAAAAGTGGACGAAAAGTCTGTGGAAGCCAACTGCAGCTGAAGAGGCCTTTTGGGTTTGAAAAAGATTGGGTTTTGGGCACGATTCTCTGGCCCAAACCATGGCTCAAGCCCATGCACGAATTTTGGATCTGGATGTATAAAAACAAAAGCTTAGCTCTTTGTTAATGGTAGCTAGTTAGACCTAAATTAAGATATAGAATTCTAGATCTAGTTTTATTAATTAAATTAAGTTTTAGTTCCATTTAAATTCTTGTTTTAGATTAAATCTCTGAATCATTGTTCTTGATTGATTAGATAAATAAAGTAGTATTTTTATCAAGTTTGAATTTTGTCATTTCAGTCTAGATCTAATTTCAATTCTTGTTCCTATTTCATTCCGGCCATTAAGTTAGATTCATTATTGTTCAAATTAAGTAAATCTAAATTTCTTACATTATGTTTAGTTTAGATTCAATGGGAAATGTTAGATTGATGATTCAAGGCTAAACCTCCATTAGAGGGTTGATGAAGCCTTGATGAAAACTAGTTGTTTAGTATAGAAGCGTTTTAGCATCTATTCCACTCTAGAAGGTTAGTGTTTAGCCATGAGAATGGGTGGGCGACCTCACATGCTAGTTAGTACTTGGTAGAAATGCCATGAACACTAGGGATTAGACTTCGAATTCTTGGTGAAAGCGTAAGAATCGAGATACCACAATCTGTACTAGGTCATTAAGTTGGATTCGAGGGTGGATTCAATTCCCCTCTAATTCCTTTATCTAGAGTCAAACAATAGTATTTCCATAGCATTTGTAGTTAATTTCTAGTAATCATCTTAATTAAGTATCGTAGTATAATATTTAAGTAAAAGCTCTCATTGACTTAAAATGACTAGTTAGACTTAGAAAACAATCCATGATAGGGAACTAGGAGTGGAACGAACTTCGTACTCCATTTAGTGCAATTCGCATTGAGAGTAGAAGCTTTGATAATCAACCACGTAAAAGAATAGTTCTAGTTTACTTACGTTGTGAAGTGATAAGATTAAATTTGTATCTGTAATGAATATGATAATAATGAATAGTCTACCTCTATAAATGAGCGATGAATTCCTGGCGTAAAGTAAACTAGAACTTAACAATTTTATGTGGTTGATTATCAAAGTTTCCTACTCTCAAGTCTATCGAAATAGAATGGAGTAGCGAATTAGTTCCACTCCTAGTGCTCTAGCATGAATGTTTTCTAATCTAACTAGTGGTTTTTAAGTCTATGAGGAGTTTTCTGAAGGGAATTATACTCACGATGCAACTACCCACAAGATCTGACTAGTTAGGTTATCGAGAATACTTAAGGGAATGCTTCGTTGATTCTATGATAAGGAGTTAGAGGGGGATTGATTCCACCTTAACTCAACTTAATCCACTAACGGCGAATCATTAAGTAATCGAATTGAGCTGCCATGAGAACAATTTAGTTATTCCTAATCCTAATTATACATGGCATTTCTACCAATTCATAACTAGCATGTGAACAATTAAACCCGTTCTCATGGTGAACTAATCATCTCTAGAGTGGAATAGAAAATCGGCGACTCTACGATAATGAAATCAAGCTTTCATCAAGGCTTCACAACCCCCTCTAATGGAGGTTTAGCCTTGAATCATTCATAATCATTTCCATTTAGATTAAAACTAAACATAATATAAAGCATTGAAATTTACTTAATTTAACAATAATGAAATCTAATTTAATGACTA
The DNA here is from genome assembly GCF_015680905.1 of Coptis chinensis. Classification (NCBI taxonomy): domain Eukaryota; kingdom Viridiplantae; phylum Streptophyta; class Magnoliopsida; order Ranunculales; family Ranunculaceae; genus Coptis; species Coptis chinensis. Next base: position 38,996,898 of record NC_141459.1, read on the forward strand.
AATTGAAATAAGGGCATGAATTGAATTTAGATCTAGAATTGGAATTGACAAAAATCGAAATGGGTAAAGAATACTACTTTATTGATCTAATCAAATGAAGAACAAGATTCAAGGTTTAATCTAATGAAATGAATTAGATTTGAAACTATCTTAAATAAAACAATTAAATAAAACTAGATCTAGAAGCTATTTTAATGGCTACTTTCTATTCTAAGCTATCTACTATTTTTCTAACTATTTAATCTTGTTGCCATTAACAAAGAAGTCAAGCTTTTGTTTTATACATCCAGATCCAAAATCGTGCATGGGCTTGGAGCCATGTTTTGGGCGAGAATCGGGCCCCGAAACCAGTCTTCGATCCAAAAGCCTCTTTCAGCTGCAGTTGGCTTCCACAGACTTTTCGTCCACTTCTGCTCCTCTGATTGGGTCAAGGCTTGAACCATTGCAAAGCTCTTTCGAGCCGGTCGTTTTGACATAAGGTAGGCCTCATTCAGGTCTGAGTCCAAAATATATGGCATTCGAAGTTCTGCGACGTTTGCTCCTTTATCTCGCTAAAATGGCACATTTATGCACATAATGGACTTTGAAGCCTGAAATGCATAAAAACACTTAATCGATTATTAACTCTTACTTATTATTCACATAATTGGTCTAACGGTATGATTATTAAGGGGTTAAAACTACAGTTTTGGGCTCTTATCAAACCACCCCCAAACGACATTTTGCTTGTCCTCAACAAAGATGAAAATTAGAATAAGTGACCAAAAATGGAGTTCTACCTAATCTCGTTTAAGCTGAGTCGATTGCATTGACCATATGCAACAAGGCCTTAAACCACTAGGAATTCCCTGAGTGGGCCGAGTTATAACCTCGTGAGAGTTTTTCGATGAAGGTACTCCAAACTTCATCTATCTTCTGGCGACTAAGAAAATAAAACTATTGTTTCCTTATTCATGCTCAACTATCTATACATCTCTCTAGCAATTACATAAGAATAACCAGTCAAAACCTAAGTTAATATATGCATAATAATCAATCATCTACAATAAACATATATACAATGATAGTAGTACTATCAAATGTTTAGCGGGTTTGTTTTAGAACTTCGGAATAAGCGTCCTTAAGTAGGTTCTCACAATAATAGTCAAGAAACAACACTCGATTTTTCCACTCAAGTTTAAGCTACTCCGATTAATGCGATGGGCACACTTTACCTTACAATCTCAATGACAACAAAGGAAGCGAGAAATCGATCAAACACATCTGCCACTTACTATCACACTAACTTTATTCCTAATTGAGCTAGAGGTCTTTATTAGGTGTTCACGAGGGATTAGGAGGTGGTTTAAAAGGAAAAATGGATATTCAAAGGACAAGTCACGAGATAATAGAGTCTTAGATTATTATGTAACTTAGAAAACCTTGTTATTTTCTTTTTTCTTCTATACTTTGTTTCCATCCTTAGCCATATTTTTCTTTTTTCTTTTCTTTGGCTTTTGACTCCGCTTTTTTTCTATTTTTTTTTTTTTGGAGTTTTATTTTATTTCTATTTTTCTTTTCTTTGGATGGAAACTTCTTTTCTTTATTTTTTCTGAAGCAACTAACAATTTTTTTGTTTACCGCGGGTTTTTCTCTTCTTCTTTCTTCACTCATTCTATTCTCGGACTTATTCTAAATTGGGTAGGTTGATTTATTCTCTTTTTTTTTTTTTTTTTTTATTTTGTTTTGTTTTTTTTAACGGGGTAAAGGAATTGTGGTTTATGGAAGGGTTAATGAAAGGCTCGAGTGGCGACTAGCGGAAAATAATTCATAGGTTTGAATTTACGGCTATATCGATCAAAAAAGCGGCCTAAATTCTCACTTAGGATATGGTTTAGTGATCAAGCAAGTGGGCGTGTGATTTCTCTATCAGATTTTACTTCTCCTTGTGTCATTTCTTAAATGTTTAAAACAATATAAGGCTTTTAGGCTATATTCTCCGCGAGATTTGTAGAATAAGTACTCTAGCCTAGATTTGAAAACTTCTTGCTAACAATCATAGATACTCATGTAATATATTTATAGATAGATGCAAAGATTATTACCTAGTATTAACCTAAGTTTCTAACAATTATTTTGATCTGCGACTATGTGAGACTTCTAGATTGTTAAAAGCATGGAGAAAGAAACAATACCAATATTCTAAGTGTATAGCATGACTTATTTATTTATATTTTTAAATTTTTTGAAATTTTAACTAGAAAACAAATGCATATTATGTCCATCTATATAAAATAACGGATGTCTTAATTACCGTGTTTCTATGCCCCCAACAAAAGCATGCTTTGTCCTCAAGCATTTAAATAAAAGAGGGTAGGAAAAATACCATTGAAGCGGCGTGAAATTCGGGAACATCTGCAAAACAAAGTTAGAGCGTGCTAATATAGGAAATAAAAGCCCGACACAACTCTATAAAGAGTTCTACCCATTATGGGGTTAACATAATTAAATTGCTTGGGACATAAAAAGCGGACACTATGAACTAAAACTTACCTCCCTCCGTTGTTATTAGTCATCTTACGTCATCCTCTACTTCTATAAAGAAGTGAGGTTCGCCAGCGTCTGCCATGCTATGATAATTTGCGGGCTTCCGCCATTTATCATCTATGGTTGCTAACCTATTAAGTGCCACTTGGTGCGATGGGGTGTAGGGTGCAACAACTGGTGAGGTTGTATCGCCACCCATGCCAAGTCGTTTGCGGAAAGATCGAATAATACTATTGGTGGGTTTGCGCCCGTGTCTACCTTAATCAATCCGTGAAAGCGTGTACAAAAAGCGGGGGAAAGAAACATAGCATAATCGTTGAAATTAGAGCGGGCATAAGAAGGTACTTATGCCTCATGGTATCAGGCTCGTGCTAAACTAGACATCAAAGTCACGGGAAGGTCATAGAACCCGGCGCGTCCGTTGGCTAAAAGCAAAGGAAAAGCTGCAAGCAAAGTGGTCATTCCACGGAAAAAAGCATGTTCCCCTAAAATGTTTAGCATAATCCAAAACATAACGGTTCTATGTTCATGGGCCGGGGCTACCAAGGAACAGCGTTATAGTCCCGCGGTCACCAATCTGGAAAATGCACCCCATAAGCCTCGTGCAAAGACTTCGTAAGTATAGACATGCATATTATCGACCCATAGCACCATGGGTCTTGTATCTCGTGGGCATAGCAAGTCGAGAACAAATACTAGCAAGAACACGGTAATTTCCATTGGTTCATCGTCAATGGTGATGGAGAACACTTGTTCTCCATCCGGTCTCTCAAAAGAAAATGCAGTTATTATAAAAATAAGATGCAAGTCTTTGGAGAATAAAGTTCAGCCGGTCTTAACATAAGAGGTTCCCGGCCAGCGTATGTGATCACCTCATGAAACCAAGCACCGTAAGTAGTGCTTTGGAACAAATCTTGAAAAGCTGTTCGGTATTATTATGGGAGATGTCATCTCAAAACTACGTTCTGGAATAGGCTGCAAAAGCGAAAAACTGGAATTTTCTGGTCCGGAGAAGTCGAAGTCTTTTTTCAACTAGGTCCGGAGAGTTGTATTTTGAATTCCGGTAACTTAAGCGGGTCGGCGGTCCCGACTTGAAGCGTAGGCGGCGCTCGAGCAAATTTTACTACGATAGAAGTGTAGAGTTGCTCAACTAGAAGCGTGGCGATTTTGTGAAAATGGAGGCGAAGCGTGGGAATCAGCGGGTGTGAAGGGTGAGTGATGGAGTTTAGGTGTAGTGTGAGTTGTGAGGATAGATTGTATCAAGTTTATATAGGTTTAAAGTTGCTAGAATGGATCGAAAAGTTGCCAAAACTAATTCTGGCCGGTTCAGGAAATCTAAAATTTTCAAACTTGAAAGCGGAAACAACTTCATATCACGTATTCCAATTCAAACCCGGTATCTCTTATTTGGATTTTATGATTGAATGTACCTATTTAATCTAGATTTCATCCTACAATGATTCTCAATCATAGATAGGCCTAAACTCCATATTTTCACCTTACTCCATGATAAATTCTAACACTAGGGTTTTATAAAAATAAGACTTGAAATGATAAAACCACCCCAAACAAGTTGGGAAGGTGGGGTCAAAATGAAACAAGCACACTAACTGAAAATAACCCTTATATTAAAATTTTGATTAGGAGGTCCTTTCCTTACAAAATTCAAATTACGAATAAAAAGTTACATTACAATAAAAACAACAAAAGTAAATAAAACAACAACTTATAAAACAAAATAACTACCACTATCACTCCTCGTCCTCTCTAAACACCTGCCCGATTGGTGGTGAGGAACCTGATCTCTAGTGGTGGCTCACGGGCTCGAGGAAGGTCCGGCGGTCGTCCTTCGTCCCGTCGGCGGCGCTCATGCCTAAATGGCTGTGTCCTCGAGGATCTGTATGAGGTGGGAAGCGTGCTAGCATATCCACTCTAAAGCTGGCTTCTTCCATCTCAGACCCTCGCTGCTCCCATCTCTCATCCTCCTCTGCGGGTGCGGATCTCGAAGTTATGATGAATGGTGCGCTGTCGAGTCCGGAGGAATGCCGCCGAGAGAGAGTGTTGAGTGAGCGCATGCCCACATGAAGCATAGCCATGGCTCGGCATCGGACCAACACCTCACGGAAGGCATCCGTATCAAAGCAAGTCCCATCCTCCTCATCCTCCTCCGAATCATCCTGGCGTCCCCGGCTCCACCATCCTCTTCTTCTTCTCCTCTATCCTCACCCCTCCTCCAAACTTGTTGGACACACTCCCTATAATCACGGCGGGTTCACGGTGCGGGGTAATGTAAATCCTCTCGGATCACGGGAGTTGCTTTCATCTTGACATGATCTTAGTAATAAGCCGCGGGGAGAGGTGCCAAAGACCTTCGAACCCCCAATAATGTTCGGCCAAAACTCGGGGATCACAAAATCATGCTTACGCTCTGGAGTACCCATAGGGCGATGGAAGCCGAGTCGGATCGATGTCCTTGACCTTGTCCTTGCCTAGGACATTCCGCCGATCAACTGGTAGCCGGTTGGTTTAGTCTGAGAATATGGCGAACCTGATGGGAGTTTGGATTGTAACTCCCGTTGATGGCGATGCGCCCGTCAAAGGCTCTACCCGTCAAAGCCCGAGGATCTGTAAAATGGCATCGAGTTGATTCTAAGCGGAATGCCTAGAATCTCGGCCAACGATCCGTAGTCAACTCCTCCTCTTAACCGCCCACACAAAATCCTACTCCCCTTCCAACTCCACGGTGTTGTAGAACCGTCGGACCAAGTCTTCATGGTAGAAGTCTTGATTAAATTACCGAAGACTATTCCGGTCTCTACTAGCCATTCGTCACCGTAAAAGCGGTAGCGAAATGGTCGGCGATGAAAACTTGCTCGGTATGATTAAGTTGTTGAGCCATTTGAAATTTGGATCACGGTTTGGGGGTTTGTAGAGGATGTGGTAGTGGTGGTTTAATTTGACCGCCCTGAAGGAAACGAGTGGTGGTGGCGGTGTGGTGGTGGCGGCGTAGCCTGAAATTTTTGAATTTTGGTGGTTTTGTTGGGTTAAATTGGTGGAAGTGGTTTTGATTGGTGTTTGAAGTCGATTTGGGTTGGGATTTGATTTTTGGCGTGGGTTGTTTTAGTTTTCTTTTTTATTTGATTTTTGTTTTAAGTTTTAAACTTTAAGCTTGGCGTTAATGGCGGTGGAAGATGAAGAAGCCTTGATGAACTGTGAAGAAGAAGGTAAAAGGCCTTGGCCCAGCGCTCTCCATGGTAGCGTTAATGGTTGTGGTTGGGCCCAAGCCAAAATCGAAATTTTGATTTTTCGATTTTTTTTTTTTTCAAATCAAAATTCCGGCCGTTACCCGGTCCGATTTTTGCGAATGAGATATGGAAATGATCGGGGAGAGAATTTCCTATCAATGATCCATAAAACACTCTATTCCGACTTCAGATGACATATGTGATAGTGGAAAACGCCTCGAAAATCGTGCATGGCGTAAGTTATCTTGACGAATGAAATCTAAATTAATAGATTATGTCAATCGAATAAGTAATACAATAAAAAGCGGCCTAAACAACTCTAATGGGACATAAAACATTTTAATGCGAAACCACGAACACCCACCCCAAACAATTTTTTTTTTACTGAAGCTTAGAAAATTTGTTTTTAGCGATCAGGTCTTTTAAAGTCGAGTTCGAGACTTCCTAGATTACTATGTTTATTTTTTTTTTTTATTTTTTATTTTATTTTTAGAAGGAAAAACAATAAGCAATAAAGACATAATTCACACCATAGAAACATGTCTCAAAATCCGAGAAAAACATGCAAGAGTGGAAGCGTGAACTATGTGAACCGTGGACTTAGGATCCGGTACTTACACCACACACTCCATAGGGAGGGCCGGTTACCTTAATGGTGCACTCCCCAATATATTGGAATGAAAGGAAATGCACCAACCACATAAATTTGAGTGGTTTATAGTCAGGATACTCAAGACTTTATCTAAAACATATGTATGAACATCACGGTTGATCATATATCAACAACAAAAATAGTTGTGGATCATTCCATAAATAAATATCACAGAAAACATATCCAAACACAATGAAGCACCAAGATTTCCTCGACCAGACCTAGTGGAATCCAAAGCGAAGTCGGATTACCCTATTGTGTAACCTATCATGCACCTTCTTTTTTTTTTTTGAATCGTGGGTGTTTTAGTAAATAAGTGTGGAAAAGTGAATGGTTGTGGAGGATATGGTGGATATGGATAAGTTTTAGAAAACAGCACATTGCCAATGAGGGATGTGGTTTTATGAACTCATTCATTGTGTGTAATGAGGGGTATCTCAATTCTAAAATGAAGGTGTCAAATAGTTTGTCATACGAGTATCTGTTTTGCTAGGAGGATTTAAAATTATGGAAAAGCGGGGAGAAACAAAAGGATCGAGTGCAAACTTCGAGATTCCTTTGAAAGGGTGGAAGGAGGAGAATCGAGGTGGATGTTGTGCAAGTTAGTTCTTGATAGGGTGAAATTTCACCTACTTTCGAAAAAACTCATCAAATTCCTCATCTAGATTGGTCATATCCACATTACTATGGTAGTCCTCTACATCTTTGAGAAAGTCATCTATCCCTTTAGGAATAGGTTAATGTGATAGTAAGTGGCAGATGTGTTTGATCGACTTGACTTCCTTATACATCATTGAGTTTGTAAGGTAAAGTGTGCCCACTACGTCTTTGAATGAAGCTAAACTTGAGTGGAAAAATTAGAGTGTTTTTGTCTTGACATATATATGAGGACCTACTTAAGGACACTATTCCAAAGTTTGAAAACAGGACACATTATTGCATTTCATAGCATAGTTCTTTTTATATATATATATATATATATATATATATATATATATATATATATATATATATGTGTGTGTGTGTGTATCTGTAGATGATTGAGTACTATGCACGTATTAGCTTGGATTTCAAATTGATTATTCTGTATTCATTGCTAGTGAGATGTATATATATCTGAGAATAAATAAGGAAACAATAGTTTTTATTTCTTAGTCATTGTAGTATAGATAAAGTTTGTGAGAACCTTCTCTAGAAAACTCTCACGAGGCTATCACTCATGCACTAGAGAATTTCTAGTGGTTTAAGGCCTTATTGCATATGGTCAATGCAATTGTACTCGGTGAAACGTGATTAGTTAGAACTCCATTTTTGGTCACTTATTTTAATTTCTCATATTTGCTTGAGGACAAGAAAAATGCTGTTTGGGGGTGGTTTGATAAGAGCCCAAAACTGTAGTTTTGACCCCTTAATAATATTACATTTAGACCAATTATGTGTATAATAAATAATATTTAGTACTATTTACGTGCTTTTGTGTATTTCAGGTATTATAGTCAAATATGTGAAGAAATATGTTACTTTTGCAAGAGAAAAGAGCAAAGGTTGGTTGCTAAAAAGTTCTATGGTTAGAGCCCAAGTTTTAAGGAGAAAAAACCTTTTTAAATCCCACTCAAAGCTGAAAAGTCAAAGTCAACGCAGGCAGAAATAGAGCAGAAAAGTCAACAGAACTTCTACAGGCCGTAACTTTGGACTCAGACCTTGGAATTGGGCCTACTATATGTCAAAACGACCGGCTCGGAAAGAACTTTCTAAGAGTTTAGTACGTGATCCAACTAGAGGAGCAAAAGTGGATGAAAAGACTCTTACAGTAATTTCCAGCATAGAAACCATTTTTGGACTTAAGCAATTAGGTTTTGGGCTTAATTTAATGGCCCAAAACACTCTGAATTGGGCCTACTATATGTCAAATCAAGTTATTGTTATTGTCTTCATTATGTTTTATTCTTCTTCTATTAATGATAGTCTAATGAATCTTAGCTAAACCTCCATTAGATGGGTTTGATGAAGCTTTGATGAAGACTTGATGTGTTAGTTAGATTTATTGGTTATTCAAGAGTTTCAATCTAGAGGTTAGTTTATTCACCCTGAGAATGGGTTAAACTTCCTCTCACACTAATTACTATTTGGTTAGAGATGCCATGAATAGTTAGGTTTCAAATACTTAATCTTTATTGGTTAAGGTTGCAGTAATCTACACTATCATATTAGGAATATATCTAGGTGAATATCAAATCCCCCTAATCCCTTCTTCTCAGTTAAAATCTTCGTAGTAAATTGCCTTAGTATAAACTAGACCATTAAATCTTCGTAATTAGTTATTTTTATCGTATTAGTAAAATTACAATCCATTGCTCTCATGATATACGTAAAATTGTTAAAACTATTGAAACTGTTACGTCTAAACAACTAGGAGTAGAACAAAATCTTTACTCCACCATATTTGCATGATAAATGAGAGTAGAAACTTTGATCTAAACGTAGAATCCAATAGCTTTCCTATTCCTAGAATAAATAATTATTCATAGGGTAAGAACTTGTTTTTTTACTTATATCAGTTACCTTAAGGATGCACTCCCATGGAATGTAACGAGAAAATATAACATGAATCTTTTATAGTCAGATATTCATGACTATATGTGGGGTTGTTTTAAGTCAAATTCCCCAAGACTATGCATATGAGATGGATGATATGTTATTAACTATATACTAATAGCCTAAATAGTTGGGGATCTTTAAAGAAAAGTATATGAAAGCATAAGCCCCCAAACAGAATGAAATAATGCATTTGGAGTGTAATATGCAGAATAATAAGAGAAAGCTTATGGTAACCCATCATGAAATTTATGCAATAACCCGTCATAGTTGAATTGTCTAAAAGAGTGAGAGGTTGGTAGTAGTTATCCATCAAGAGGCTTAAATGATGAGAAATAGGACATACCAAGTTTCTCTACTACTGAAATGATGGAATCTTGTGTTTGTATATTGGGCAAAGTCTCTTTACTGGGAAGGTTTAGAAAGTTATGAATGATCTCAAAAGCAATTGGCTTAAGTGCGAATTTGAGGTTTCTTTCAAATGGTTTCGTGGTGCAGTCCTTAGAAATTGGTGGATTTTCGATGAATGGAGGTTGGATTTTAATAGGTGTTAAATTGGGATGGTGATAGTTAGGTGGTGGTTCTTCACATGATCTCGAGGACTCAGAGAATTCTTCATCTAGTTTTAGCGTTTCAACATGAATGTGGTTCATATCTGAAATAGCAAGGATGTCCTAAATTTGTTCCATCGATAAGTTTTTAATTGCCAAACAAAATTAAGATCCACTTTCCACCATAGATTATATTCCCTCTTTTTCAAGTACTTCATTTTCTTTGTCCTCTCTGGCTGGATCTTTATAAATTTTCTTAATGATATTTTCCAAATGTGTCAAGTCCAATACATGCTCTTGAGTTTCTTCTACCGGAGTTTTCTCTTTTATGGGTGATGATGCATTAAGGCATGTGAGAGAAATTGTGACTTTAAGCATATAGTCATCATCATAAGATTTGGAATTCTCACGATAGTCAGGTGGAGGATGATGGGTTTTTAACTGGTCAGAAGTATCAGGATGGGCTTTAGCAATTTGCTTTGTTATAGTAACATCTTGTTTCTTTTGTTGGTTGGGTTATGGGCTGGTGGGAAGAATATTAGTCTCAGATGTGGCATTATTTTAATCGGATTAGAGAAAACATAAGGTAGTTGCTATTTGCTGACTTAGTATTGTTTACTTGGCCATTTCCTAGTAGAGTTGGTCTGTGATGGATGGTGTAGTAGAATATGAATTTGATATGGACGGTGATATGAATGGTAGTGGGTGTTGGGTGAAACCGCATTCTGACTGACCATATGAATATATGAATGGTGGTTGACTATTTGTGGTGAAACTCCATGAATTGTCGGCATGACTGGAAAACTCTTGAGTGTATGGGGTACTAGGGAAGTTTGAAAATTAAGGTTCATAATCATAAAGATTTCCCGTAGTAGACTCGAATTCGATATATGATGGACACTGAGATAACCAGTGATAAGGGCTACCGCAAAAAGAACAAGGTTCTAGGTTTGCATTGTAATTCTATGATGGTTGCGATGCATATTTATAAGACATGAATGCTCAATCAATGATGCTGCACAAATAGTATAAATTCATTTTTTTAGATTTTTGAAAACTTTGCTTGGTCTATAATTTACTATGCCCTGTTCAGGGGAACAATTGGGCGCGAGACTAGGATGGCTCTACTATACATCTCAGAAGAGTAGGCAGTCACTTCACCAAGTGGTGTGCTACCAAGAATCTCACTCACGATGAATCTTGGGGAAGGGAGTGAGGAAGGTAGTTGGTCCACCGAAATCTGGTAACTGATTACTCTAAATCCCCATGGCTATATTTTTGTCCTTTTCTAGAGGAGCATGACTACTTTAGGCTTTGATCGATTTTAATTCATTTTTTTTGTCTAGGGCCTCAAGAATCAAGCAACGTCCAATTTACGTACATTGGGGAATGACTTCCCAATGGTTGTTATGTGGCTCGGGTTCAACCTTATGTGCAAATGTAAATTGGAGTCCAGAAATTAAATTTCAAATAATCACGTAAGTATGCTTGAACACACAAGCTATCCGGCCTCTTACTTGGGCTTCGAAGAGATTTAGAATTTACTTATCAAGCCGTGCTTACATGCTTCTTGAGGAGAAGGCGACATCAGTTGGTGCGTGATCTGAGAATCGGGACCAACCTTTCGAGCTTTATCCTCTTTTAGGTTACAATAAAGGTCCACTTAAAAAGCCCACAAGTTGGGTTTTTGATAATTTAGACAACTTTGCCTTCAAGGGCCCAAAACTTAAAACTAAATTAATACTATACTAATCTACTAGATTAACTAGTTTTAGATTGATAATCTAGATTAACTATAGTCAAATGTACTTAGAGTGTTGATTACCAAGTTGATTCAAAGTGTATGAACTATGATTCACAACTTACCTCACACACTTGAACTTCCCAAGGCAATAAAAACTCTAATCCCTTGGTAAGTATTCAACTTCAACCAACTTCAACTCATGTTCATCCACAAAAATCAATCAAAAACCAATTTTTCCTAATTTTTTTCGTTTTTCTTTTTATCTCTAACTATTACAAACAAGTTCCACTGATTTATCCTACTTTATTACAAAATCTAGGTTCGGTGTTCAGGTAAGCACTTTAACACAACTGATACTGGAAAAAATTAGGTGGTGGTATGATGACATGGGCCCGCGGTCGCCTATGCGGTTCTAACAAACTTCTATCGGCTTTTGTCCATTGCTTCATTAGCTCCTCTCCAGCTTGTTGATCCCGAACCCTAATTTTCAAGAAAGTAAATCGGTACTGAAAAATAACAAAATAAAACAATGAATTTTTAAAAAAAAATAGAAATGGAAAGATGAGAATGGTGCTTCCTCCTTAGATCCTCAACCAAGCACTCTTGCTCCTTCAATTTATGCCTGCTGTGCCATTTGAAGATGTTGATTGTGGTGTAGTCTTCAAAACATTAGAAGTGAGGTTCATCCTAAATTGTTTGGAGTTTAAATGTGGAAGTTAAAGAAAAAGGAAGGTAGATTCTTAGTGTAGTTTTAAGCTACTGAAGAACTTGGAAACATAAGTTGTTTAAAATGGAAATGACATGAAAATAGTGAAATAAAGCATTGAAATGAAGACTGAAACAAAGAGCAACAAGATAAGATTGATTGATTTATTGAAATAAGCAAAAATAGCAACATAAAAGAAAGAAATAAAGAACAATAAAGGAAAATACTTGAATTGAAAAACAAGACTAAATCCTACAAACCAAATGGTTTAGACCCTAAAACAATGGATGCCTTCTCTCTCCCTAACTTTTAGATTATATACCCCTACTTTTGCCTTTTACTTATTTGCTCTCTTCCACTACTTTTGAGACACCTCACACTTCGTTTTCGCTTTTGCTTTATTATTTGTTCTTGACCAAAGTAGGTTTTTGAGAATGCCATATTTTTAGATACACTACGTCAAAACAACACTTTTTTGATGAGCAGAACCCGTCAAAAAATGTTTTTCCTGACGAATATCAACCGTCATTACACCCGTCAAGTTTTTCACCGTGGTATATTTTTTTTACAGTTAATGCCAATCAAATAGCCAAATTAATATTGACGTTTCCAAACCGTCATTTATTTTTAATATTATTGATGGGTGAGGTTCGTCAAAGTTGTTCTTTTCACCTGTCAATTACGCCCAAATTTATTTTGAAATTGGGTTTTTTTTATTGTTTCTTGACGTGGAAGTCCGTTTCTTTTAGAATTGTCAACTTGTTCTTGACAGTTTTAAGCCGTCAATTTTTTGGGCACACCTGTTTTTTTTTGGAAAGAATATGCTGCAAAGTTAAAGCTGCCTATATATATTCGTTGCACCTGCAAAAATCAAATATTGCCAACCCAAATACATTCATCCAGATACAATAAGCACATAATCAAATAACACTACAATCAAAACATACACTACCTTACTCAATATTTCTACAAAACATACACTTCCATTTCTCAAAATATTACTAGAATGCAATTCAAGTATCAAAACAAGAGTTTTTTCGTAGTTTTTATACAAACATCTTTGACACTTCATTCTTCAAAACACCAAAATATTTCACGTTTCATTACATCCATGAGTATTTTCCAATACTCCATATATACCCATCTTCATGTTAATAGCATATACAAAATGAACTAAGGTGGATAAAGAAAGCAAACCAACATACATCAAATTGACTCGACAAAAGTCTTGGGCCATGTGATTGTATCTCCAATTGAAATATCAGCAAGTGTTCCTTCCCCAACATACAACTCGGTTGTACAATCAAAGATGTCATCTATTGTTATGCTATATGAATTAGTAGATATAACATCACTAGACACACTTCCAAGTGCAATAGTTCTTTTTCTAAAGTTCTTCAAAAGACAACGAGTGAATGGTGAAACATGTGGCGATTGTCTTGCCTGTAACATGGAAAGTATAATCTAAGTACAAATGCACACAACAAACTATCAACATTTGTGATTATATTGAAGGTCATCTAACATGTGGCTAGTAACGCTAGACATCATGCCAAGACAATCATTGCAGCCTATGAAGCAAACACCAAGCCTACAACATAGAGTATGACGTGACATAGCAGAATTCACATAGCAGGTGGAGGTATCTGAAAGCTTTCGTCCTGACTCTTTTCAACTTCACAAGTCAGCTGGAAGTAATTCAAATGGAACTCTCCGCTCCCTTCCAACTGATCACTGTCACTAATGAGGGAGTAAAGATGGAGTAACATGACACATCCCACCAAATCCCATATAGCAACAGACAATGAACATATGCTTCCCGCATTGCAACCGAAAGGAGTTGATTTCCCCAAACTTGTTATACACTTCTATCTCAGATACTAAAAGATACTATCACTTAATTTCAAGAAAAGGGGAAAAGTAATAAATTAATCCAAGCTAGTGATCAATATCTAATTAAACTAAATCCCATCAACACAAAAACTCTAGACATGCACAACACAACTTAAAACTGAGAAAACTCCCCATAATCACATCCTTCAAAACAAACTTGTATACACCGAAAAAAATAATGTTCAGTAGATTGATTGAAATAGCATAATTAAACTTTAAGTAGCTTACCAGATAAGATTCTAATCATGAGTGGAACTGGATTGGAAGAAATGGATTACTTTTACCACCATTTACTTCTTATACAGTACATAACTTCTTTTTTACTAGAAGTTTGTAAAGTTCTAGAGGACGTGCTTTGCTGAAAAAAGGTGTTTCAAACCAGGAGAAAATATGTGAGTTTGGCTTATTACTTTTTTGTTAGTTCTATGACTTAGTGCAGTGCGATAATTTCCTAACTAAAGATCAAGATTCTTACCAACAAACAATCATATTTCAAAGGGAAGAAGTAGCACACTTAAACTGAATAACTTAAGAACCAACATATAGATCAAGATTTTGTCCAGTCTTCCCACTTTATTTAAGTACCTGATTCCGAGCTCTGAATGATCATGCACATAAACCTCCAATTTTTCCTGAAGGATCTTACATGCGGTCGACTCTTCATCTAGACGTTGCATCACTAGTTTGACATTTTCATTTGTAATTTCACATTTTATCTTTTCTTCTTCTGCAATTTTCTTATAAAGAGAAGCGGTATGTATAACAGTCTTTGTGACACCAGTTCCTAGTCCTCTAACTCGACCCTTTCCATCACGGCCATAAACCTAATCAAAGAGAAAATGAACACAATCATTCAATAATACTAATACTAGGAAGGGAAGGCAACAGAGAAAAACCCATTAACTCCTCTTGTTTTTTGAGCTAGTTACACTTTAATTTATATGAAGAGTTTATCCATGTGGTATTTGATTTCTAGAAACAATTGTACACACTTGTACTCCAATACTGTGTTGCATGGGTACGGGTAGGAGTGTCGGATTTGGACACGGTAAGTTTGAAAATCCAGACACGAGGACACGAATTCTATTTATTCATATTAAATTATTAAGTTTGAATTACTTATTTCCAATATAAGATTCTAACATTTTTTGGGTCTTAATAAGCCTGGTAGGGATTTGGAAAGTTACTTACAACACATTTTGATCAATAAGCCCAATGAAACTAAAAATAATAGAAAGTAAATTGAAAGTGCCTTATAGCTTGGTGGACCTTCCAGCCTAAAGAAACCCTGATTAAACATGTCCAATAGGTCCATGCCCACCTTCTCTCTCTCCCCCGACTGTCTCCTTCCTTAGAGCCCTATATATCTGGTTCATCTCCCCCTCCTTCTCTCTCTCTCTCTCTCTCTCTCTCTCTCTCTCTCTCTCTCTCTCTCTCTCTCTCTTCGAGTAAAAAATATTGAAATCAAAAGATTCTCCCACCCCCCCCCCCTCTCTCTGTTTTTTTTTTAACTTTCTTTCTCTGAAAATCTTTTTTTTTAGTTTAATCACTCTGATCCCGAATCTATGTCGTACCAGTGTCCGACTCTGTGTCGACACGACACGAGACACGTTGACCATTTAGCCGTACCCATGCAACACAGCTCCAATACTTTTCTGGAACAGTACTATGACATTTAAGGCACTTTTCAACAATATGTATCAAGTGGTTATTCATTAGGCAATGCAAATAAAAAAATAAGTAACAATAGATCAAGAACAACTTTGCCACAACATCATTATCTAAATCTTTGTTTCCCAAGTAGGGGTCTGATAATGATAAAATTGAATAGCTTACCTACGAAATGAAGTGATGAAACTCAAAACGTAAGTAAACTAAAACTATTTATGATCCTATATGCTTATCAAAGATTTCTACTCTCAATCCTATGAGATATAGTGGAGTAGAGTGATTCGTTCCACTCCTAGTCCTTCCGCATGCTGTGTTATCACATGTAATTACTCTACTTAAGGTCTAATGAGAGATTTACGAAAAGGCAACTAGACTACGATGCAACTACCCACAAGATGCAACTAGTCGGTTATCAAAATAACTAAGGGAATGCTACGTTGATTCGATGATAAGGAGTTAGAGGGGGATTGATTCCACCTTAACTCGACTTAGTCCTATTAACGACGAATCGTCGTAATCTGAATTGAACTACTTCGCAGAACAATTGGTTCTTCCTAATCCCTAATTACACATGGCATTCCTACCAATTCATAACTAGCATGTGAACGATTAAACCCATTCTCATGGTGAACTAATCGTTTCTAGAGTGGAAAGGAAATTACGACGATTCTACGATAGTCGGAATCAAGCTTTCATTAAGGCTTCTCAACCCCTTCTAATGGAGGTTTAGCCGAGAATCATTACGCAATCATTTCCGATTAAAGTTAAACTAAACATGATATAAAGAATTGAAATTTACTAATCTAAATTAAACAATAATTAAAATCTAATTAATAACTAAGAATTGAATAACAAGTAGTAAATGAATCAGATCTAACACAAATGTAAATGACAAGAATCGAAATTTAACAACTAGCTATTTTATTAATCAAACTAATTAAGAGTAATGATTCTAATAGTTTAATCTAAAACAAGAATTAGATTTGAAATTAAACTTAATTAAAACAATTAAATCTAGATCTAGAAGCTATTCTAATGGCTACTTTCTATTCTAATCTCCTTTATTTTCTAACCTAAAAATCTACTATTCTCTACTAAAAAATCTACCATTAACAAAGAGCTAAGCTTTTCTTTTTATACTTTCAGATCCAAAAATCGTGCATGGGCTTGTAGCCATGTTTTGGGCCAGAGAATCAGGCCCAAAACCCAATTCTTTTAGTCCAAAAAGGCCTCTTCAGCTGCAGTTGGCTTCAACAAACTTTTTGTCCACTTCTGCTCCTCTGATTAGATCACGGCTTAGACCATTAGAAAGCTCTTTCCGAGCCGGTCGTTTTAACATAAGGTAGGCCCCATTCCGAGGTCTGAGTCCAAAGATATGGCCTTCGGAAGTTCTACTGACTTTGTGTGTTGTTTCTCTGCCCGCGTCGACTTTTCAGCTTTTGACCGGGCTTTAGAAAGGCTTTGTCTTCTTGAATCTTGGCCTTTAATCACGGAACTCCTTAGTAACCGACCTTTGCTCCTTTATCTCGCTAAAGTGGCACATTTCTGCACATAATGGACTTTGAAGCTTAAAATGCATAAAACACGTGTCGGTGTTAACTCTTAATTATTACTCACATAATTGGTCTAAAAATATGTCTGTTACGGGGTTAAAACTACAGTTTTGGGCTCTTATCAAACCACCCCCAAACAGCATTTTGCTTGTCCTCAAGCAAAGATGAGAAATTAGAATAAGTGACCAAAAATGGAGTTCTAACTACTCTCGTTTCGCTGAGTGTGATTGCATTGACCATATGCAACAAGGCCTTAAACCACTAGGAATTCCCTAGTGGACGAGTTATAGCCTCGTGAGAGTTTTCCAGTGAAGGTACTCACAAACTTTATCTATACTACAACGACTAAGAAATAAAACTATTGTTTCCTTATTCATGCTCCAAATTATCTATACCTCTCATTAGCAATGCATATAGAGTAATCAAGTCGAAAAATAAGCTAATATATGCATAATAATAAATCATCTACAATAAACTTATATACAATGAGTAATACTATGAAATGCAATAGCAGGTCCGTTTCTGAAACTCGGAATAGCGTCCTTAAGTAGGTTCTCACAATAATAGTCAAGATACAACACTCTGATTTTTCCACTCAAGTTTATTTACTCTAGTGCTGGTGGGCACACTTTTACCTTAAATCTCAATGACAACAAGGAAGCCGAGTCGATCAAACACATCTGCCCACTTACTATCACACTAACCTATTCCTAATTGAGCTAGAGGTCTTTTTATTAGGTGTTGCAGGGGATTAGGAGATGGTTTAAGAAGGAAGGAAATGGATATTCAAAAGGACAAGTCCGAGATAATAGAGTCTTCATATTATGTAACTTAGAAAACCTTGTTATTTTCTTTTTGCTTCTATACTTTGTTTCCATCCTTAGCCATATTTTTCCTTTTTCTTTACTTTGGCTTTTGACTCCCTTTTATTCTTTTTTTTTTTTGGAGTTTTTATTTTATTTCTATTTTTCTTTTTCTTTTCTTTGGATGGAAACTTCTTTTCTTTATTTTCTGAAGCAATTAACTAACTTTTGTTTACACAGGTTTTTCTCTTCTTCTTTCTTCCTCATTCTATTATCAGATTTATCTTAATTGGGTAGGTTGAATATTATTATTATTATTTTTTGTTTTATTTTGTAACAGGGTAAAGGATTTGTGGTTTATGAAAGGCTAAAGAAAGGCTCAGAGGGGCGACTAGCGGAAAATAATTCATAGGTTTGAATTTCTGGCTATATCGATCCAAAGAAGGCTTAAATTCTCGCTTAGGATATGGTTTAGTGATCAAGCAAGTGGACGTGTGATATCTCTATCCGGATTTTACTTCCCCTTGTGTCATTTCTCAAATGTTTCATTTCATATAAGGCTTTAGGCTATATTCTCACAGGATTTGTAGAATAAGTACTCTAGCCTAGGTTTCGAACTTATTACGCTAACAATCATCGATACTCATGTAATATATTTATAAATAGATGCAAAGATTATTACCTGCATATTAACCTATATTTCTAAAAATTATTCCGATGCAAAAGCTACGGAGATTTCTAGATTGTTAAGAGCATAGAAGGAAAAACAATACCACTATTCCTAAGTGTATAACATGAACTTATTTATTTATATTTTTGAATTTTTAAAATTTTAACTAGAAAACAAATGCATATTAACTCTATCTATATCCTATCAGATGCCTTAATTACACGTGTTTCTATGCCCCCCCAAACAAGAAGCATGCGTTGTCCTCAAAGCATTTAAATAAAGAGGGTAGGAAAAATACCATTGAAACGCGTGAAATTCAGGGATATCTGCAAAACAAAGTTAGAACGTACTAATATAGGAAATAAAAACTGACGCAACTCTATACGAGTTCTACCCATTATGGGGTTAACAAGAATGAAATTGCTTGGGACATAAGCAGACACTAACTAGAATGAAAACTTACCTTATCTCCCGCATTACTCATCATCTTACTCATCCTCTTCTTCCATAAAGAAGTGAGGTTCCTTTGCGTCCTGCCATGCCATGATAATTTGCCAGGCTTCCCGCCATTTATCATCTATTATTGCTAACCTATTAAGAGCCACTTGGTCTGATTGGGTGTAGGGTGCAACCTGATGAGGTTGTATTCTCCACCCTTGCCAAGTCATTGCACGGAAGGATCGAATAATACTGTTGGTGGGTCGTACCGTGTCGACCGTAATCCAATCCGTGAAATGTGTACAAAAAACAGGAAAGAAACATAGCATAATACAGGAAACTAGAACGGGCATAAGAAGGAACTTATGCCTCATGCTATGGGATCGAGCTAAACTAGACATCAAGGTTTGGGGAAGGTCATGACATATACGTCCCGTGGCTAAAGCAAGGAAAACGCTGCAAGTGGCATCATTCACAGAAGAAAAACGCCATTCCCCTAAAATGTTTAGCATGATCCAAAACATAACAGTTCCTATGTTCATGGAAAGGCTACCAAAAGCGACGTTATAGTCCCCTTGGTCCTCGATACGGAAAATGCCTGCGCCGTACGACTCATGTAAGAACTCGTAAGTGTAGACATACATATTATCTACCCAATATCACCGTGGGTCTTGTATTTCAGCGGGCATAGCAAGTCCAAGAACAAATGCTAGCAAGAACCTGGTAATTTCCATTGGTTCATTATCAATGTTGATGGAGAACACTTGTTCTTCATCTGGTCTTTCAAAGAAAATGCAGTTATCGTAAAAATAAGATGCTAGTGTTGGAGAATAAAGTGCATCAGTCTTACCATAAGCGGCTCCCACCAACGTATGTGATCGCCTCATGAAAACCAAGCACCATAAGTAGTGCTTTGGAACAAATCTTCGAAAGACTGTTCGGTATCAATGTTGGAGATGTCATCTCAAACTTACGCTTTGGAATAGCTCGAATGATCCGGATACTTCCCACGAAAACCGGAAATTTTTCTCCCGCCAATCGAAGTCGTAGCGAGTCGCTCTGAATAGTTGGAATTTCCAGTGTTTGGCTGGTCGCCTCTCGGCTTGAAAGCGAAAGCCTCGACAAAAATTCAGAAAAAATATCAGAGCGCTGAAAGTGCGCCTCTGTAGAAGCGAGCGCTTTCGGAGTTGTTGAAACTTCGGAAAATGAGCGAACGTGGGAATCGTGGGAGTGAAAGGTGAGTGATGGAGTTTAGGTTTAGTGTGAGTTGTGAGTGTAGAATGTATGAAGTTTATATAGGTTTTAAGTTGCTAAAACGGATCGGGAAGTTGCTAAAACTAATTACGGCAATTTCCGGAAATCCTAAAATTTCCAAACCCGAAAACGGAAACAACTCATTATCTTGATTCTAATTCAAACCTAGTATCTTTTAGGTTGAATTTATGATAGAATCTACCTATTTAATCTAGATTTCATCCTACCCTTATACTTATTCCTGGATATGCCTAAACGGCCATATTTTCACCTTGACTCCGCAATAAATTCTAACACGAGGGTTATATAAAAATCATGCTGGAATAGATAAAACCACCCCCAAACAATTTGGGAAGGTGGGATCAATATGAGAGAACAACGCATAATAAAAATAACCGCATTATATTAAAATTTTCATTCGGAGTACATTTCACTACAAAATTCAAATTACGGAAATAAAACCTACATTAAAATAAATAACAATAATGAAACTACAAATAAACATAAAAACATCAAACGATCCTATCCCTAACTACTCCGGTACTGGTAGCGGAGGGCACACGGTCCGGAGATCTCTCTACGGGCTCTGATGGGCCCACCATTAGGCCCTTCGGCGACGGACGCCGTGCCTCGATGGTGTGTCCTCGGAGGAGAGTCCTCGTGAGGTGGGAATCGTGTAAGCATCTCTTCCCGTAATCGGCGCCGAAGCTTCTAGCTCGGCCCTCATCTCTGTTCCCCCCTCTCATCCTCTCTCGGTATGCGGATCTCGGTTATGATGCATCGTTGCACGCCGAGTCCGAGGTCTTTGCAGATGGTGTTGAGCTTAACGCGATGCCACGATGAATCACAACCATACGTTACGCGTCGACCAACACCTCTCCAAGGCATCTGCATCAAAACAAGTCAAATCCTCCTCATCCTCCGAGGCATTCGATTTCCCCATCCTCTTCTTCTTCTTCTCTATCCTCACCAACCTCCAAACTCGTTGGACACACTCCTTATAGATCACGAGGGTTACGGTGTAGGGTGATGTAAGTCCCATCGATCGCTGAGCTGCTCTCAACTTCAACATGATCTTGGTTATCAACACGGGGGGAGGGCAACGGACTTCCCTACTCCCCTAATCATGCTAAGTAAAACTCCAAGATCACGAACTCATACTTCTGCTCCCGGAGTATCCATAAGATGTGGAGGCGGATTCAGGCCGATGTCGCCGACCTTCTCCTTCCCGGGACATTCCGACCAATCCATCGAAATGCGGCCGTTTGGTTGGTCCTAAGTGGAAGCTTTGACGAACACAATCGACCTCACATTGTAGTTCCCTTCAAGAATCTTGTCTCGTTCATCAATGGCTCTACCCCATTATGTTGGGACTCCTGCAACGCGTGACATCAAATGGATTCTAGGCGGGATGCCTAGAATCTCAGCAACAACCCGTCGTCACTTCCTTCCTCCTCTTACGCCACCACAACAAAAATCCTCGTCCCTTCCAACTCCCTCGTATTGTAGAACCGTCAGACTAAGTCCTCGTGGTAATAGGCTTCAGTCGAGTACTACAAGCTATTCTAGTCTCGACTGATCATTTCGTCACCATAAAATGGCGCGAAGTGGTCGCCTGTAAAAGCTTGCTCCGGCAAAATTCGGCGTTGTTGAGCCATTGGTGTTTGGAATGTAGTGGGGGTTTAAATGGGATGTGGTGGTGGGTTGTTAATCGACCAACTGAAGCAAACAGTGGTGGTGGTGGAGTGGTGGTGCCGGCAGCAACAAAATTTGGAATTTTCGGTGGTTTTTGCTTATTTAATTTGGTGGAGGTGGTGGTAGGGCGCGTTTGGAGTCGATTTGGGTTGGGTATTGATTGTGGGCGTGGGTTAATCTAGGTTTTCTTTTATTTTTATTTTTTTTTAGGTTTTGTTTTAAGCTTTGGCGTTAATGGCCGGATTGTGGAAGATGATCGCGACTGTTGGTGAAGGTAAGGGCTGGTCTACCGTCGGTTGTGTCAGTTGGGCCCCAAGCCCAAATCGAAATTTGTGATTTTTTCGATTTTTTGCGAAACTTCAAATCAAAATTGCCGCTTCGTTACCGGTCTGATTTTTGCGAATGAGTTATGGAAATGATCAGGAGAGAATTTCCAATCCAATGATCCATAAAACACTCCATTCCGACCGTGGATGAAATATAAGATAATAGAAAACGCCTCAAAGTGCGTGCATGACGTACGTTATGCGAACAATTGGACTCTAAAATCATGGATTATGTCAACCCGAATCATAATACAATTAAACGGCCTAAGCAACTATAATGGGACATAAACATTCTAGGACGGAAACACGAACACCCCACCCCCAAACAAATTTTTTACAACGGAGCTTAGAAAATTTGTTTTTAGCAGTGGGTCTTTTAAAGTCAGATTCCCGAGACTTCCTATATTACTATGTTTATTCTTTAATATATATATATATATTTATTTTTAATTTTAAAAAGAAAACAATAAACAAGAAGGACATAATTCACCCCATAGAGAAACATGACTAAAAAATCCGAGAAAACATGCAAGAGTGGAAAACGTGAATTATGTTTAAACGTGGACTTATGATCCGGTACTTACAGCCACACACTCCGTAGGGAAGGCCCGGTTACCTTAATGGTGCACTCACCAATATATGGAAATGAAAGGAAATGCACCAAACACAAAAGTTGAGTCGTTTATAGTCAGATACTCGAGACTTATCTAAACATATGTATGAACATGCATTTTATCATATATCAACAACCGAAATAGTTGTGGATCATTCCATAAATAAATATCACAGAAAACATATCCAAACACAATCAAGCACCAAGATTTCCTATGACGCAACCTAGTAAAATGAAAGCGAAGTCGGATAACCCTATTACTTAACCTAGCATGCACCTTTTTTTTCATTTTTGAACGAGAGGGTGTCCTAGTGAATAAGTGTGGAAGAGTGAATGGTTGTGGAGAATATGGTGGATATGGGTAAGTTGTAGAAGGAAAGCAATGAAAAAATGAGGATGTGGGTTTTGCATAAAACTCATTCATAGTGTAGGTAGGGACTGTCTCAAGTCTGAAAATGAAGGTGTCACACGCTTTTGTCTTCTGAAGTATTTGTTTACTAGGTGAATTTAAAAAATTATAAAGCACGAAAGAAAACGGGGATCGAAAGTGCAAACTCGAGATTCCTTTGAAAGGGTGGAAGGAAGGGAGATGAGGTGGATGTTGTGGAAAGTAGTTCTTGATAGGGTGAATTATCACCTGCTCTAAGAAACTCATCGAATTGCTCATCTAGATTGGTCATATCCTCATTACTATGATAGTCCTCTACATCTTTGAGAAAGTCATCTATCTCATCCTCATCCGTAATATGTGTATCGACTAGTGTAGGGATGGAAATGTTGGAGTCTGAACTTCCAAAGGAAAGAAATTTGGGCATATGATTATCCGGGAACATGTTGTTGAAATAATCTCGAGCAAAGCTCTCGATCATGCTAACCTCTCCATCCATAGACGAATCGGGTAACTGTGTCTTTGTTTTAAAAACATTGACTTCAACAGCAAGATGGCCAAAAGACATGGACATTGAACCATCGCGACAATTAATGAGCGCGTTGGCGGTTGCCGGAAAGGGGCGCCCTAAGATGATCGGACCAGAGTCGTTAACGACTTCGTGGTCGAGGATGACAAAATCAGCCGGATAGTAAAAATCTTGAATTTTTACCATAACATTCGGCGACACCCTTAGGATACTTAATAGACCGATCGACTAATTGCAACGCGTCATTTTAGTGGGTTGCATCTCGTCTAGACCTATTTGTCTATACAAATAAAACGGAGAGTAAGTTAACGCTAGCCCCAAGTCTAATAACGCGGTCGTCAGATAAGAATCTCCTAAGGTGCATTGTATGCGAAGTGGGGCTGACCCGAGTCCTTGTACTTAACAATTCCATTATGTTCAGATAAAGTTGGGAATTGTTTTGTTAAAAAGGCGTCTTTTGGTATATTGGTCTTACGCCTAGTAGTACACAATTCCTTAAGAAACTTAGCATGGTGTGGTAGCTTTTTTATAGCTTCGAGGAAGGGAAGGTTTATAGTTAGATTCTTGAAAACATCCCTAATCTCCTCATAATTTGTATCCCTAGTTAACACGGCTAATTTTTGTGGAAACGGCGGTTTCTGTTTATATTTAGCAATGGTATCACCTGGATGTTTAACCGTGGCTTTCTGTTTCTTAGGTTGTGTTGTAACTGGTACCTCTACAGTGGTAGGCTCTTCAGTTTCTATTTCGGTATCTAGTAAAATAGCAGATGTAGGGGTGAATGGTAGGGTAACTATAGACATAGTTACTTTGTTATCAACCACTCTGCCAGAACGGAGAGTGGTGATGGCCTTTAGC
Source organism: Coptis chinensis (assembly GCF_015680905.1). Taxonomy (NCBI): domain Eukaryota; kingdom Viridiplantae; phylum Streptophyta; class Magnoliopsida; order Ranunculales; family Ranunculaceae; genus Coptis; species Coptis chinensis. The sequence continues at coordinate 39,021,608 of NC_141459.1, forward strand.
TCACCTACATTTTCATATTCATAACTAGTATTATCGGTTACCTCAAAGGCTGTATTTGTTGTTTTAGTATTAGGTATTGCGTGACCTGGAAACACACCTTTGGGTTGGGCTTTATCTTTAGCCAACTATTGGGTTAAATTATTAACGGATTGTAGAAGCTGTTGGTTAGATTGAGCCATGGTTTGGAAAAGTTTTTGGCTCACTTGTATGAAGGTGTCAAAACGATCGGTTGTGTGGGTGTAGTAGTCACGGGTGGTGTGGGATTGGAACTATTTCACGTGAATTATTTATGGGTGGATTTTGATAGTTATTATTTACCTAACGATACCTCTATTAGCATTATAATTATTATAACTACCTTGACTTTGTGCTTGACCTTGTCGAGGTTGCACTTGGTTGTTATAATTATTGAAATTCCCCGACCATCCTTGTCGTAGTGGGGCTAGGTTAAAGCCGTATGTAGGCCTAACATATTGATTATTGTACCCTTGAGGTGTGGCGTGTTGGTTATTTCTCCAACCCGAAGTTGGGATTTTGTCTCCAAAGGGCGTTAGGTTCACTATTAATAGAACAAGCCTGTTCATAGGCTATAGGACGATGGGAGTTCGGGATGCTCGGGGCTCCAACAGAAACTACATGGATTTGAATTTACATTCATGACGGGGATAAGCTTTTGTTGAACGAAATGGCCTCTACCTTTTTAGTGAGTGATTCGATTAGAGTTTTAAGCTCGAATCGTGTTTTAATTTCAAACATACCGCCGCCTTAACTGTATTTGATGAACTAAGCGGAGCGGTGGATATCATCACTACCCCCGGTTGTTATTTAAGCTTTAGTTTGATCCTCTAAAATTTATAAGCCTCCGAGGCTCCTTTGCTTAAGAAACTACCCCATTCATTATGTCTAGGACTTCTTTACGGTGGTTAGAAGTCCTTTGAAAAAACGAACTAACGTGTCTTTTCGCTAAGTTATGATGTGGACACTCTATAAGGAGATCGGTGAAACGATTCCAAGCCTCGAAAATGATTCATGAGGATTTTGTCGAAAAGAAATGAATCTTGGAAAGCATCTCGTCCGTCTTTAGGGGTGGGTAAAATGTTCCATAAACAAATTTGAACAAGTTTAGCCCATGAGTCCACGAATCAGCGTTTGGGGGCGCTTAACCAAGGCGCCGCCTTATATCGGCTAAGGTGAAAGGGAATACCCTGAGTTTAATTTGTTCCGCACCAACCATAGGATGGTGGAATGTTGTTAGGACTTGTTCAATCCTACGCGATGTGCGATAAGGTTTTCATGGTCTAATCCATGAAAAACGGGTAACAAATTAAAAATATTTGGGGATTCGAAATCCCCACCGGTCCGCTAGAAACGATGCAAGATTTGGGGCTATCGCTCAAGGCTTTGTAGAAGTCGAGAGAGAGTCTCTTCTTCGCCGCATTGTGTCGTGATCCGTGTGAAATAGTAGCTAGAGGTGTAGTGGGTGGTATACTAGATAGACTTGTTTGTTGACGTTATTGTGTAATTACGTTCTGTGTTTTTGTTCGGCCAGACCTTAATCTCATACAAGGCTAAAACCAAACTTAGCTAAACACATCAACACTCCCAACAATTCTGATATACTAGTATAAAACTCTAACAGGAGATGCGAGGTGTGGAAGAAAGGAATACCTGATTGCGTTCTTGCTTCGCTTATGAATAGCGTCTTGTTTACGCGTGTTCAGTGTATATAACAGGTTAGAACACTGAAAAATTTGAAAAATCAAAGTTCGAGTCAAAACTGTAGAATTCCGGAAAAATTAACAAAGGGCGCGGGTGCGCTCGCATAGGGCGCGGTCGCGCTCCGGGTAATTTTCAAATTACAGTGTTTTTTTTAGGCTGGTCGCTTTCGGTGTTCAGCTATAGAGGCGCAGGTCGCTCCTTCGGCGTGGGCGCTTCGATTGTAATTTCTCGCTGAAATTTTTCAACGATGAAACGGAAAGCCACAGTATGAATCAAACACGGGTGGGTGGGTGAAATGGGACTTTTAAGAAAAGTACTTACACTACGAAAACAATGCGAAAGTGCAACTAAGATGGCAGCGGCGCCATTTGATAATGATAAAATTGAATAGCTTACCTACGAAATGAAGCGATGAAACTCAAAACGTAAGTAAACTAAAACTATTTATGATCATATATGCTTATCAAAGATTTCTACTCTCAATCCTATGAGATATAGTGGAGTAGAGTGATTCGTTCCACTCCTAGTCCTTCCGCATGCTGTGTTATCACGTGTAATTACTCTACTTAAGGTCTAATGAGAGATTTACGAAAAGGCAACTAGACTACGATGCAACTACCCACAAGATGCAACTAGTCGGTTATCAAAATAACTAAGGGAATGCTACGTTGATTCGATGATAAGGAGTTAGAGGGGATTGATTCCACCTTAACTCGACTTAGTCCTATTAACGACGAATCGTCGTAATCCGAATTGAACTGCTTCGCAGAACAATTGGTTCTTCCTAATCCCTAATTACACATGGCATTCCTACCAATTCATAACTAGCATGTGAACGATTAAACCCACTCTCATGGTGAACTAATCATTTCTAGAGTGGAAAGGAAATTACGACGATTCAATGATAGTCGGAATCAAGCTTTCATCAAGGCTTCTCAACCCCCTCTAATGGAGGTTTAGCCGAAAATCATTACGCAATCATTTCCGATTAAAGTTAAACTAAACATGATATAAAGAATTGAAATTTACTAATCTAAATTAAACAATAATTAAAATCTAATTAATAACTAAGAATTGAATAACAAGTAGTAAATGAATCAGATCTAACACAAATGTAAATGACAAGAATCAAAATTTAACAACTAGCTATTTTATTAATGAAACTAATTAAGAGTAATGATTATAATAGTTTAATCTAAAACAAGAATTGGATTTGAAATTAAACTTAGTTAAAACAATTAAATCTAGATCTAGAAGATATTCTAATGGCTACTTTCTATTCTAAGCTCCTTTATTTTCTAACCTAAAAATCTACTATTCTCTACTAAAAAATCTACCATTAACAAAGAGCTAAGCTTTTGTTTTTATACTTTCAGATCCAAAAATCGTGCATGGGCTTGGAGCCATGTTTTGGGCCAGAGAATCAGGCCCAAAACCCAATTCTTTCAGTCCAAAAAGGCCTCTTCAGCTGCAGTTGGCTTCAACAGACTTTTTGTCCACTTATGGTCCTCTGATTGGATCACGGCTTAGACTTTTGGAAAGCTCTTTCCGAGCCAGTCGTTTTGACATAAGGTAGGCCCCATTCCGAGGTCTGAGTCCAAAGATATGGCCTTCGGAAGTTCTGCTGACTTTGTGTCTTTGTTTTACGCCCAGCGTCGACTTTTCAGCTTTTGGCCGGGCTTTAGAAAGGCTTTGTCTTCTTGAATCTTGGCCTTTAATCACGGAACTCCTTAGTAACCGACCTTTGCTCCTTTATCTCGCTAAAGTGGCACATTTCTGCACATAATGGACTTTGAAGCCTGAAATGCATAAAAACACGTAATCAGTGTTAACTCTTAATTATTACTCACATAATTTGTCTAAAAGTATGTCTGTTACAGGGTTAAAACTACAGTTTTGGGCTCTTATCAGGGTCCAGGCTCACAAGCCGCTTGATTTCATCCTAAAAATAGAAATGAATGTCGTACACACCAATCTAGAATTCAAATAATTGCTTCATCGTAAAGTAAAGGTTAAAAAATACTAAAATGTAAATCTTACTAGAGAAGGCTTCACAGCAAAAAAAGGACATGACCTCTCCTTACTTGTATGTGTAGCCACAAATAGTTGCATTCTTGTGACGATACCAACATGACTTTCCTTAATCTAAAATGAATACACAAACCCAATAAGCGTAAAATAATATTGCAGTGGATCTAGAAGATATTAGCAAAAAATAGAAAATACCAGTTCCTCTTCAATCCTAGCACATCCGTGTTTACCAGATGTGTGTGGCAACTTCATATGTTCCTTAGACAACTTGCCTTTTCCTCGCTTTATTTTCTCGTCATTCGTCGAGCAAATTTCAATAAATTTATCCCAATCTTCTTTCTTTGTACGCTTTGGTATGTTTAAGGTTTCCATACGCACAACATTAGTTTCAAATTTATCATATACCTTGCGAAGTCTATATTTCCAACCCTTCCAAGATATGTTGGCTTTTAGCAAAATACTAGCTTCATGATCAGGTGACAGATCATATTTATCCTTAAATATGAAACCATAATGAAAAGTGAAAATAAAATTAAACTTTATATGAAAAAGTGAGAACTGAATGAGTCAAATAGTAGGGTACTTGGTTTAATTAAATGAGTCATATTGTATTGAATGTTGATGGGCCACTCAAGGACAATGACAATGCAAACATGTCACCCTAAGCAGCCCTTGCTATCTTAAAACCAAGGGTTTTTTTAGATCAGCGACCTTGCTGGTCTTATGGAACACATACCTCACATAGCATTAGCCTGGGGGCATCATACCATTGCCTTGATAGCCTTAATAGCATCCGTGTACTTGCTCAAGAAGGTACACCACTCCATCCAAAGACAACAAACATCTAAAAACATTCCAGAGAAATTTGAACAACAGAGTATGTCGTACTTATTGTGATGGTTTTCCACAAGTGTTTCTTGATTGTTTCCGGCACAATGGGCCAATCAGCATAAATAGGTGGACAATGCATTCTAGCCATTCTACCAATAAAAGAGATGAATTGTGTGGAACCAGGACCAATGGGTTGCCCCTTACTATTGAATTGACCTTGCGGTTTTGAACCTAAACATTTAGATAAATTCATGAGATTACAAGAAATACAATTTCCAAATGATACAATTATGAAACGACATCAATTATGAAACAAATAATGATCATATTGTCACATGTAGGTTCGGGCTCGCTTTCTTCATGTTGTGACTCATTTTCTTAGGGTTGTGAGTCATTTTCTTCATAGTCACTTTCATGATCAGATCCGCTTTATGGCATGATTGAATCCAAACTAAATAATGAAATCACGAAAATCCAGGTATATTAGTAAAAGTCTAACCTAGGATGACAAAAGAAAACTGATTTTAGACAAAAGATTATACCATTCAAGATTAAATATATACCAAAAAGTTAGGCTTGTACAAAATTAAGTATCATACCATATCTAAAACATGATCTAGGCACTTTTCACCTCCTAATAGAAAAAAATAGAACAAAAGAAATGCACAAGTAGAAATACCAAAACCAACAAACAAACACAAAAAAAACAAGTACATAACATGCACCCTAATCTAACTTTGGTTTCACTCTCTACGAAACTCCATCGTCTTCCATAATGTCACCCATTAAAGCGGCTGAACCATCTAAGTTTTCCCTTGCTCCAAAAACTAAGGAGTCTTCATAAGTATCCATAGCATGGTTCAATCTCTTAGGAGCATGCAAGACGACATGCCAACTATGTCTACTAAGATCCTTACAGTAGAAAACTTGAGCAACTTCGGAAGAAAGAATGAATGGGTCGTCATCTTCATTTGAGTTTCTTTTCCACCTCTCTAGACTTACAAAAATCAGGTTCGTATCTGGATCAATATAACAACCATTTCTTTTATCTTCAATACACACCCAATCACAAAAGAAAACTATTTCCTTAAAGTCATGGTAATCTAACTCAAGTATCCGCTTGATGACTCCATAATAAGTGGCTTCATCTTCCACTAAGTTTTTGTCCTTTGCACTTGCCCTGAAGTTGGTAAATGTCTTCATTGAGACTCCACTGTTTTGAGTTGTCATATTTACTTCTGAATCGTATGTACAAAACACATAGCCATTTATTAAAAAGGAATTATATGACTTTGCAGAAGAGGATGGACCATCAGCAAGCCTCTTGAACCTGGACATCTCTTCTTTCTCAAGTTGCTTTCTCAACCAAGGAATGTAGTCTATCTCCTTTTTTGTTGATGCATTAACCCTATGATTTTTACCCTAGGATTTGAAGCTTTGGATGTAGGTCTCATACTTGCTGTGATATTAACCAAATCAACTATTATTATTAAAAGCATACACATGTATATATTAACTGAAAATTGGAAACAAATAATATCAAATAATACCTTTCCCAATCAGCATTTTCAATCGACTTTCGCAAAACCCATTTGCATGCTTGCTGGTATTGCAAACTTGGAAGTGTGTAGTGTGTTCTCTTTTTATCAATAGGGTAACCATGCTCACTTTTATCATTTAAAGCATCCCTTTGTTTTTTGTTGTGAATTTCTCTTTTACTCGATGGGATATATTCCATACAGTACCTCATTGCTTCTTCATTGAGGTATTGCTCTGTAATGCACCCTTCTGGAAATTTCTAATTCCCAACGTACCATTTGAATGTTTTCATCATCCTGTGTCGCCTTTAATCAATATTGAGCATAACAAAATAAAAGAAATCATTGTATAAGAAATTTCACTAACCTCTCAAACATGTACATCCAAAGATATCTAACTGGTCCACAAGCTTTAGCCTCCTCTGCCAAATGTAAAACAAGGTGTGTCATGGACACAAAAAAGGAAGGCGGAAAGTACTTCTCAAATACACATAATGATTCCACGACACGCTTTTCCATATTTTCAAGCTCCACGCGACAAATAACCTTTGAACACAAGACATTGAAAAATAATGAAAACTGTCGAATAGCTTCACGCAATGGCTTATGCTTCTTGAATGTGTGCATCAACAACACTGGCAATAGGTGTTGTAAAAGAATGTGATAATCATGTGACTTTAGGCTCTTGAACTAAAAATCACTCAAGCTCACATTGTGTTTCCAATTTCCGCTATATCCAATTGGAACTTTCAATTGGTGCAAAGTTCTGCATATAATTTCTCTCTCTGAACGGGAAAGACAAAAGGGTGCCTTTGGATATGATAACTTCCCATCCTTTTCCACTGGCAACAATTTTTTTTTTATCTTCAAAGCCTTTAGGTCTTTACGGGATTCCATCCCATCCTTAGATTTGGGAGCGTCCATGATCAAGGCAAGGAGGTTTTCTATTACATTTTTCTTAATGTGCATCACATCTAGATTGTGACGAATAGGAAGGAACTGTGGCAAGCAATATTTATGTTATGATGTTATCATAAGCAAGATGGAATACAAAATTATAGTAATACTATATAGAAAAAAAAAGGACAAAATAAGTGAGTACCTCCCAATATGGTAATTTAAAAAAGATAGAATCCTTTGACCAAGCAGTCAATTTCACCTCTCTTGCAGACTTCTTCCTTTTCTTACCATTCACCTTACCATATATAGTCGCAATTCGACTCATTTTCAGCTTCACTACTGAACCACTCAAATGAGCAGGATGCTCGTCATGTTCTTCCTTTCTATTAAATTGGGATTTTTGAGTTCTAAAAGGATGATTTTTGTCTTTTAGAAACTTTCTACACCCCATGTACGCAAATTTCTTCCCATGTTTTAACCTTCTCGAATCTATCCCTTCACTACAAACAGGGTAAGCATACCTTAAAGCAATCTTGCACCCCGAAAGATGGCCCAATGTGGGAAAATCATTAATAGTCCACAATAAAATTGCTTTCATGTTGAACATCTTTTGACTGTACAAATCATATGTATCAGCCCCCTTCAACCACTGATAAGAGCCCAAAACTGTAGTTTTAACCCCTTAATAATCATACTGTTAGACCAATTATGTGAATAATAAGTAAGAGTTAATACTGATTACGTGTTTTTATGCATTTTAGGCTTCAAAGTCCATTATGTGCAGAAATGTGCCACTTTAGCGAAATAAAGGAGCAAAAGTCAAGTGGAACTTCCGATGCCATATCTTTGGACTCAAACCTCGGAATGAGGCCTACCTTATGTCAAAACGACCGGCGCGGAAAGAGCTTTGCAATGGTCCAAGCCTTGACCCAATCAGAGGAGCAGAAGTGGACGAAAAGTCTGTGGAAGCCAGCTGCAGCTGAAGAGGCCTTTTTGGACTGAAAGAATTGGGTTTTGGGCCTGATTCTCTGGCCCAAAACATGGCTCCAAGCCCATGCACGTTTTTTGGATCTGAATGTATAAAAACAAAAGCTTAGCTCTTCATTAATGGTAGCCAGTAGTTGGAAAATAATAGATAGCTTAGAATAGAAAGTAGCCATTAAAATAGCTTCTAGATCTAGTTTTATTTAATTGTTTTTGATTAAGTATAGTTTCAATATCTAATTCATTTCATTAGATTAAACCTTGAATCTTGTTCTTCATTTGATTAGATCAATAAAGTAGTATTCTTTATCAATTTCGATTCTAGATCTAATTTCAATTCATGTCCTTAGTTCAATTTAGTCATTAAATTAGATTTCATTATTGTTTAATTAAATAAATTTCAATGCTTTATATTATGTTTAGTTTTAATATAAATGGAAATGATTGAATGATTCAAGGCTAAACCTCCATTAGAGGGGGTTGTGAAGCCTTGATGAAAGCTTGATTCGATTATCGTAGAGTCGTCGTATTTTCTATTCCACTCTAGAAATGATTAGTTCACCATGAGAATGGGTTTAATTGTTCACATGCTAGTTATGAATTGGTAGAAATGCCATGTATAATTAGGGATTAGGAATAACCAATTGTTCTGCGAAGCAGTTCAATTCGGATTACGACGATTCGGTCGTTAGTGGATTAAGTTGAGTTATGGTGGAATCAATCCCCTCTAACTCCTTATCATAGAATCAACGTAGCATTCCCTTAGTATTCTGATAACCGACTAGTTGCATCTTGTGGGTAGTTGCATCGTAGTATAATTCCCTTCGTAAAACTCTCATAGACTTAAAAACGACTAGTTAGATTAGAAAACATCCATGCTAGAGCACTAGGAGTGGAACGAACTTCGTACTCCATTCTATTTCGATAGATTCGAGAGTTGAAGATTTGATAACTTAGGCACGTAAAAGTAGAAGTTTAGTTTACTTACGTTGTGGATTCATCGTTCATTTCGTGGGTAGACTATTCATTTATAGGAATCAAATGGCTTGCTATATCTTAGTTGCACTTTAGCATTGTTTTCATAATAGAATTAGTAATTTTAAGTCCCATTAAACCCACCCACCCTTGTTTGATTCATCTTGTGGTTGCCGTTTCAGTTTTGGAAAAATTCGAGGAAATACAATCGAAGCGCCACCGCCAAAAGAGAGCGCGACCAGCGCTATGTTCTTGGAATTTGATCAATACACCGAAGCCTACCAAAAAGAGCGACCAGCGCTATGTTACTGGAATTTGATCAATACACGAAGCGCCAGCTTCAAAGAGAGCGCGACCAGCTAAGTTCTTGGACTTTCGAATTTACATAGAAGCCAGCTTAGCTGAAATTTCCGGTTTCCACGGGTTGATTCAAACTTCGAGTTGTCAAGTTTTCGTGTTCTACTCTCTTATATACACTGAACACGCCGTACACAAGACGCTATTCATAAAGCGAAAACAAGGGCGAATCGGTATTCCTTTCTTCCACACCTCGCATCTCCTGTTAGAGGTTTATACTAGTACATCGAAATTGTTTGGAGTGTTGCATGTTTAGTTAAGCTCGACTTAGCCTTGCATGAGATTAAGGTCCGGCGAACAAAACACCTAACGTAAATACACAACAACATCAACAAACAAGTCTATCTAGTATACCACAAACTACACCTCTAGCTACTATATAACACACACCACCACCCGGATATAATGGGGAAGAAAGAGAGACTCCTCTCTCGGACTTCTACAAAGCCTTGGCGATAGCCCCAAATCTTGCATCGTTCTAGCGGACCCACCGGGGATTTGAGAATCCCTCCAAATATTTTTAATTTGTTACCCGTTTTCATGGTTTAGACCATGAAAAACCTTACCAAAGACGTAGGATTGAACAAGTCCTTACAACATTCCACCATCCTACGGTTGGTTGAACAAATTAAATTAAGGGTATTCCCTTTCACCTTAGCCGATAAAGGCGTCTTGGTTAACTTGCCCAAGCGCTAATTTGCGTGGACTCGTGGGCTAAACTTGTTCAGCTGTTTATGGAACATTTTTACCCACCCCTAAAAGACGGATGAGATGCTTTCCAAGATTCATTTCTTTTCGACAAAATCCTCATGAATCATTTTCGAGGCTTGGAATCGTTTCACCGATCTGCTTATAGAGTGTCCACACCATAACTTAGCAAAAGACACGTTAGTTAAATGCCTTTTCAAAAGACTTCAACATCACCATAAAGAAGTCCTAGACATAATGAATGGGGTAGTTTCTTAAGTAAAGGAGCCTCGGGCTTACAAATTTTAGAGGATCAAACTAAGCGAAATAACAACTGGGGGGGTAGTGATGATATCCCCCGCTCCGCTAGTTCTTCTTCCACAGTTAAGGCTACCAGTATGTTTGAGGTTAAATCAGATCCTGAGCTTAAAACTCTAATTGAATCCCTCACTAAAAAGGTAGATGCCATTTCTGTACAACAAAAGCCAATCCCCGTCATGAATGTAAATTCAAATCCATGTAGTTTCTGTTGGAGTCCTGAGCATCCCGATTCACACTGTCCTATAGCCTATGAACAGGCTTGTTCCATTAATAGTGAACCTAACGCCCCTTGGAGACAAAATCCCAACTTCGGTTGGAGAAATAACCAAAACGTCACACCTCAAGGGTACAATAATCAATATGTTAGGCCTACATAAAAGCTTTAACCAAGCCCCACTACGACAAGGGGACGTGGTCGGGTAATTTTAATAATTATAACAACCAAGTGCAACCTCGACAAGGTCAAGCACAAGGTCAAGGTAATTATAATAATTATAATGCTAATAGAGGTATCGTTCCGGTAAATAATAACTATCAAAATCCACCAATAAATAATTCACGGGAAATAGTTCCAGTAACACCTCCCGTGACCACTACACCCACACAACCGGATCGTCTAGACACCTTTATATAAGTGAGCCAAAAACTTTTCCAAACCATGGCTCAATCCAACCAACAGCTTCTACAATCCGTAAATAATTTAACCCAACAATTGGCTCAAGATAAAGCCCAACCCAAAGGTGTGTTTCCAGGTAACGCAATACCTAATCCTAAAACAACAAACACAGCCTTTGAGGTCACCGATAATACTAGTAATGAATATGAAAATGTAGGTGAGATAAATGTCATCACCACTCTCCGTTCTGGCAGAGTGGTTGATAACAAAGTAACTATGCCTATAGTTACCCCACCAAGATAACCCTACACACCGCTATTTTACTAGATACGAAATAGAAACCTGAAGAGCCTACCACCGTAGAGGTACCAGTTACAACACAACCTAAGAAACAAAAGCCGCGGTTAAACATCCAAATGATACCATTGCTAAATATAGACCGAAACCACCGTTTCCACAAAAAATTAGCCATGTTAACTAGGGATACAAATTACGAGGAGATTAGGGGCGTTTTCAAGAATCTAACTATAAACCTTTCTTTCCTCGGCTATAAAAAGCTACCACACCATGCTAAGTTTCTTAAGGAATTGTGTACTACTAGGCGTAAGACAAATATACCGAAAGACGGCTTTTTATGAGAACAATTCCCAACCTTATCCGAACATAATGGAATTGTTAAGTACAAGGACCACCGGTCGCCCCATCGCATAATGCACCTTAGGAGATTCCTATACGACCACCTCATTATTATTAGACACGGGGGCTAGTGTTAACTTACTCCCATTTTATTTGTATAGACAAATAGGTCTAGACAAAATGCAACCCACTAAAATGACGCGTTGCAATTAGCGGATCGGTCTATTAAGTATCCTAAGGGTGTAGTCGAAAATGTGTTGGTAAAAGTGCGATTTCTACTATCCGGCTGATTTTGTAGTCCTCGATCACGAGGAAGTCGCTAACGACTCTGTCCCATCATTCTAGGGCGCCCTTTCTTGGCAACCGCCAATCGCGCTCATTAATTGCCGTGATGGTTCAATGTCCATGTCTTTTGGCCATCTTGTTGTTGAAGTCAATGTTTTTAAAACAAGGACACGCGAGTTACCCGATTAGCCTATGGATGGAGAGGTTAGCATGATCGAGAGCTTTGCTCGAGATTATTTCAACAACACGTTCCCCGATAGTCATATGCGAAAATTCTTTCCTTTGGAAAGTCGGACTCAACATTTTCATTCCTACACTAGTCGATACACATATTATTGATGAGGACGGGATAGATAACTTTCTCAAAGATGTAGAGGACTACCATAGTAATGTGGATATGACCAATCTTGATGAGGAATTTGATGAGTTTCTTCGAGTAGGTGACAATTCACCCTATCAAGAACTAACTTGCACAACATCCACCTCGATTCCCCTCCTTCCACCCTTTCAAAGGAACCTCGAGTTTGCACTCGAGCCTCTTGTTTCTCCTGTATGCTTCATAATTTTTTAAATCCTCCTAGCAAACGGATACTTCAGAAGGACAACCTATTTGACACCTTCATTTTCAGAATTGAGACAGTCCCTACACACACAATGAATGAGTTCGATGCTAAAACCACATCCTCATTGTGTACAAGCTGTCTTTCTACAACTTATCCATATCCACCATATTCTCCACAACCATTCACTTTTCCACACTTATTTACTAGAACACCCACTCATTCAAAAATGAAAAAGAAGGTGCATGATAGGTTACACAATAGGGTTATCCAACTTCGTTTGGATTCCACTAGGCTGTGTCGTAGGAAATCTTGGTGTTTGATTGTGTTTGGATATGTTTTCTGTGATATTTATTTATGGAATGATCCACAACTATTTCGGTTGTTGATATATGATCAACTGCATGTTCATACATATGTTTTAGATAAAGTCTTGAGTATCTGACTATAAACGACTCAAATTTCTGTGTTGGTGCATTTCCTTTCATTCCAATATATTGGTGAGTGCACCATTAAGGTAACCGGGCCCTCCCTATGGAGTGTGTGGCTGTAAGTACCGGATCCTAAGTCCACGGTTCACATAGTTCACGTTTTCCACTCTTGCATGTTTTCTCGGATTTTTGAGTCATGTTTCTCTATGGTGTGAATTATGTCTTTATTGCTTATTGTTTTTCCTTCTAAAACTAAAATAAAAAATAAAAAAAATAAAATAAACATAGTAATCTAAGAAGTCTCGGGAATCTGACTTTAAAAGACCCACTGCTAAAAACAAATTTTCTAAAATTCTTGTAAAAAAATTGTTTGGGGGTGGGGTGTTCGTGTTTCCGTACTAAATGTTTTATGTCCCATTACAGTTGCTTAGGCCGTTTTATTGTATTACGATTCGGATTGACATGATCTATTAATTTAGAGTTCATTCGTTCGCATAACTTACGTCATGCACGCACTTCGAGGCGTTTTCCACTATCACGTATGTCATCTGAAGTCAGAATAGAGTGTTTTATGGATCATTGGATAGGAAATTCTCTCCTGATCATTTCCATATTTCATTCGCAAAAATCGGACCCGATACGGCGGAATTTTGATTTGAAATTAGCGAAAAAAATCAAAAAATCAAAAATTTCGATTTTGGGCTTGGGCCAACCCGCGCCCATGGAGAGCGCGCTCGCGCTCTTACCTTCTTTAGCAGCAGTTCATCGTTTTCTTCCACTTCAACCGCCATTAACAAGCTTCAAAACCCTAGCAAAAATAAAATTAAAAAAGAAAATCCAATAAACCCACGCCCAATATCAAATCCTAACCCAAATCTTCTCTACAACCAAACCACCACAACCCCACCGATTTTAAGCACTAAAACCACCGAAATTTATAAAATTGGTCTTTGCGCCCACCACCCACCACCACCACCACGTTCTTTAGGGTCGGTCAAGCTAATCCACCACCACCACATCATATTTAAACCCCAAACCGTATCCAAACACTAGATGGCTCAACGCCGAATCATACCGGAGCAAGTTTTCACTGCCGACCATTTCGCGCCGTTTTACGGTGACGAAATGGCTAGTAGAGACTGGAATAGTCTCGGTACTTTCGACCGAAGACTTCTACCCGCGAAGACTTGGTCCGGCGATTCTACAACACCGAGGGGAGTTGGAGGGGAGTAGGATTTTGTGATGGTCGAGGAAGAAGAAGGGAGTTGACTACGGGCTGTTGGTCGAGATTCTAGGCATTCCGCCTAGAATCAATCTGATGCCACTTTACAGGGATCCTCGGTTTTGAGGGTTGAGCCCTTGATGGGCATTACCGTCATCAATGGGAGCTACAATCCAAACTCCCATTGTGTTCGCCAAAGCTTCCAGGGGACCAACCAACCGCTACCGGTGGATTGGTCGGAATGTCCTAGGCAAGGACAAGGTCGGTGACATCGGTCGACCTGCCTCCATCCCTCTGGGTACTCCAGGCGAAGTATGATTTACGTATCCGGAGTTTTGGCTTAACATGATCGGGGGTTCGGAAGGTCTTTGGCACCTCTTCCTGTGCTTATCACTAAGATCATGCTGAAGATGAAGGCAACTCCGGCATCTGAGAGGATTTACATTACCCTGCACCGGAACCCGCGCATCTATAGGGAGTGTGTCCAACAAGTTTGGTTGAGGGCTGAGGATAGAGGAAGAAGAAGAGGAGGCCGGGGACGGCCGGGATGATTCGGAGGAGGATGAGGAGGATGGGACTTGCTTTGATACGGATGCCTTCCGGAGGTGTTGGTCTGATCTTTGGCGCGCATGACTATGCTACATAGGGGCATCGCGTTCACTCAACACTCTCTGCGGACCCTCCGGACTTCGACAGGCGACCATTCACCACAACTTCGAGATCCGCACCCGAGGAGGAGGATGAGAGATGGGAGCGGCGGGGCTGAGATGGAAGCCCCCGCCAGTTTAGAGTGGATATGCTAGCACGCTTCCCACCTCGAGGCGGACTCGCCTCGAGGACACGACTCGAGACATGGCGTCGTCGGCGAAGGGCGATGCTTCTTTGGACCTTCGAGCCCGTGAGCCACCACTGAAGTTCAGGCTGCCCTCCGCCACCAGTGGCGAGGTGTTTAGAGAGGATGAGCAGTGATAGTCGTGTTATTTGTGTTTTATAAGTTGTTGTTTTATTTATTTTGTTGTCTTTATTGTAATGTAACTTTTATTTCCGTAATTTGAATTTTGTAAGTGAAAGGACCTCCGAATGAAAATTTTAATATAAGGGGTTATTTTCAGTTTGTGTGCTTGTTTCATATTGACCCCACCTTCCCAACTTGTTTGGGGGTGGTTTGATTATGTCAAGCTGTATTTTTATAAAAACCCTAGTGTTAGAATTTACTTTGCTGAGTAAGGCGAAAAATATGGTAGTTTAGGCATATCTATGATTGAGAATCATTGTAGGATGAAATCTAGATTAAATAGGTACATTCACCATAAAATCCAAATAAGAGATCTTTGGGTTTGAATTAGAATCCGGGAGATGAGTTGTTTCCGTTTTCGAGTTTGGAAATTTTAGGATTTCCTGAACTGCCGTAATTAGTTTTTGGCAACTTTCCGATCCATTCTAGCAACTTTAAACCTATATAAACTTGATACAATCTATCCTCACAACTCACACTACACCTAAACTCCATCACTCACCCTTCACACCCGCGATTCCCACGTTTTACGTCTCCATTTTCACAAAATCGCAAACTTCGGGCCGCCGCCAGCTTCTAGTTGAAGGCCTTTCAGCGCCCTACACTTCTGTCGGAAAAATTTGCTTTCGAGGCGGCGCCAAGTCAAAGTCAAAAGCGACCAGCTAAGTTACTGGAATTCTAAAATACAAAGAAGCGCCTCTATCTTGAGCGCCTGACTTCTGGACCAGAAAAATTCCGGTTTTTTCGCGTGCGTGCCGGTTTTTGCAGCTATTCCAAAACGTAGTTTTGAGATGACATCTCCCATAATAATATCGAACAGTCTTTGAAGATTTGTTCCAAAGCACTACTTACGGTGCTTGGTTTCGCGAGGTGATCACATATGTTGGCTGGGAACCTCTTATGGTAACACCGGCTGAACTTTATTCTCCAGCACTTGCATCTTATTTTTATAATAACTGCATTTTCTTTGAGAGACCGGACTCCATCAACATTGACGATGAACTAATGGAAATTACCAGGTTCTTGCTAGCATTTGTTCTTGGACTTGCTATGCCCGCTGAGATACAAGACCCATGGTGCTATTGGGTCGATAATATGCATGTCTATACTTATGAGTCTTTGCATGAGGCTTATGGGGCAGGCATTTTCCGTATTGAGGACCAAGGGGACTATAACGTTGCCCTTGGTAGCCTTGTCCATGAACATAGGAACCGTTATGTTTTGGATTATGCTAAACATTTTAGGGGAATGGCGTTTTCTTTCTTACGTGAATGACGCCACTTGCGGCGTTTTTCCTTGCTTTAGCCAATGGGCCGCCGGTTCTATGACCTTCCCGGACTTTGATGTCTAGTTTAGCACGAGCCCATACCATGAGGCATAAGTACCTTCTTATGCCTGTTCTAATTTCACGTATTATGCTATGTTTCTTTCCTGTTTTTGTACACGTTTCACGGATTGGATTAAGGTAGACACGCGGTCGCGACCCACCAATAGTATTATTCGATCTTTCCGTCGCAATGACTTGGCATGGGTGGCGGATACAACCTCACCAAAGTTAAGCACCCCCATCGACCAAGTGGCACTTAATAAGTTAGCAATCATAGATGATAAATGGCGTGAAGCACGGCAAATTATCATAGCATGGCGGACGAAGGAACCTCACTTCTTTATAGAAGTAGAGGATGACGAAGATGACGAATAACAACGGGAGTGGAGGTAAGTTTAAGTTACTGTTGGTGTCCGCTTATGTCCCAAAGCAATTTAACTCTGTTAACCCCATAATGGGTAGAACTCTTATAGAGTTGTGTCAGTTTTATTTCCTATATTAGTACGTTCTAACTTTGTTTTGCAGATGTTCCTGAATTTCACGCGTTTCAATGGTATTTTTCCTACCCTCTTTATTTAAATGCTTTGAGGACAAAGCATGCTTTTTGTTTGGGGGCATAGAAACACGTGTAATTAAGACATCTGTTACGATATAGATAGACATAATATGCATTTGTTTTCTAGTTAAAATTTCAAAAATTTAAAAATATAAATAAATAAGTCATGCTATACACTTAGGAATATTGGTATTGTTTCTTTCTCCATGCTTTTAACAATCTAGAAGTCTCACATAGCTGTTGCATCGTAATAATGGTTAGAAACTTAGGTTAATACGTGGGTAATAATCTTTGCATCTATCTATAAATATATTACATGAGTATCTATGATTGTTAGCGATAAGTTTCAAATCTAGGCTAGAGTACTTATTCTACAAATCCTGTGAGAATATAGCCTAAAGCCTTATATGAAGCTAAACATTTGAGAAATGACACAAGGGAGAAGTAAAATCCGGATAGAAAATCACACGTCCACTTGCTTGATCACTAAACCATATCCTAAGTGAGAATTTAGGCCGCTCTTTGGATCGATATAGCCGTAAATTCAAACCTATGAATTATTTTCCGCTAGTCGCCACTCGAGCCTTTCATTAGCCCTTCCATAAACCACAATTCCTTTACCCGTTACAAAAAAACAAAACAAAAAAAAAAAAAGAGAATAAATCAACCTACCCAATTTAGAATAAGTCCGAGAATAGAATGAGTGAAGAAAGAAGAAGAGAAAAACACGTGTAAACAAAAAAAATGTTAGTTGCTTCTAAAATAAAAGAAAAGAAGTTTCCATCCAAAGAAAAAAAATAGAAATAAAATAAAAACTCCAAAAAAAAAGAATAAAAGGGAGTCAAAAGCCAAAGAAAAGAAAAAAAAAAAATGGCTAAGGATGGAAACAAAGTATAGAAGCAAAAGAAAATAACAAGGTTTTCTCTAAGTTACATAATACGAAGACTCTATTATCTCGGACTTGTCCTTTTGAATATCCATTTCCTTCCTTCTTAAACCACCTCCTAATCCCCCCGTAATACCTAATAAAGACCTCTAGCTCGATTAGGAATAGGTGAGTGTGATAGTAAGTGGCAGATGTGTTTGATCGACCCCTCGCTTCCTTGTTGTCATTGAGATTGTAAGGTAAAGTGTGCCCCACTGTACACCTTGGAGTAGCTTAAAACTTGAGTGCAAAAAATCAGAGTGTTGTTTCTTGACTATTATTGTGAGAACCTACTTAAGGACGCTTATTCCGAAGTTCTCGAAAACAAACCTCGCTAAACATTTGATAGTA
Organism: Coptis chinensis; assembly: GCF_015680905.1. Taxonomy (NCBI): domain Eukaryota; kingdom Viridiplantae; phylum Streptophyta; class Magnoliopsida; order Ranunculales; family Ranunculaceae; genus Coptis; species Coptis chinensis. The sequence goes on from NC_141459.1 coordinate 39,039,875, forward strand.
CTACTCATTGTATATATGTTTATTGTAGATGATTGATTATTATGCATATATTAACTTAGGGTTTTGACTGGTTATTCTTATGTAATTGCTAGAGAGATGTATAGATAGTTGAGCATGAATAAAGGAAACAATAGTTTTATTTTCTTAGTCGTTGTAGTATAGATGAAGTTTGTGAGTACCTTCATCGAAAAACTCTCACGAGGTTATAACTTCGTCCACTAGGAATTCCTAGTGGTTTAAGGCCTTGTTGCATATGGTCAATGCAATCGCACTCAAATAAACGAGTAGTTAGAACTCCATTTTGGTCACTTATTCTAATTTCTCATATTTGCTTGAGGACAAGCAAAATGTTTGTTTGGGGGTGGTTTGAAAAGAGCCCAAAACTGTAGTTTTAACCCCTTAATAATCATACTGTTAGACCAATTATGTGAATAATAAGTAAGAGTTAATACTGATTACGTGTTTTATGCATTTTAGGCTTCAAAGTCCATTATGTGCGAAAATGTGCCACTTTAGCGAAATAAAGGAGCAAAAGTCACGAACTTCCTAATGCCATATCTTTGGACTCAGACCTCGAATGAGGCCTACCTTATGTCAAAACGACCGGCGCGGAAAGAGCTTTGCAATGGTCCAAGCCTTGACCCAATCAGAGGAGCAGAAGTGGACGAAAAGTCTGTGGAAGCCAGCTGCAGCTGAAGAGGCCTTTTTGGACTGAAAGAATTGGGTTTTGGGCCTGATTCTCTGGCCCAAAACATGGCTCCAAGCCCATGCACGTTTTTTGGATCTGAATGTATAAAAACAAAAGCTTAGCTCTTCATTAATGGTAGTCAGTAGTTGGAAAATAATAGATAGCTTAGAATAGAAAGTAGCCATTAAAATAGCTTCTAGATCTAGTTTTATTTAATTGTTTTTGATTAAGTATAGTTTCAATATCTAATTCATTTCATTAGATTAAACCTTGAATCTTGTTCTTCATTTGATTAGATCAATAAAGTAGTATTCTTTATCAATTTCAATTTTGTCAATTCCAATTCTAGATCTAATTTCAATTCATGTCCTTAGTTCAATTTAGTCATTAAATTAGATTTCATTATTGTTTAATTAAATAAATTTCAATGCTTTATATTATGTTTAGTTTTAATATAAATGGAAATGATTGCTTGAATGATTCAAGGCTAAACCTCCATTAGAGGGGGTTGTGAAGCCTTGATGAAAGCTTGATTCGATTATCGTAGAGTCGTCGTATTTTCTATTCCACTCTAGAAATGATTAGTTCACCATGAGAATGGGTTTAATTGTTCACATGCTAGTTATGAATTGGTAGAAATGCCATGTATAATTAGGGATTAGGAATAACCAATTGTTCTGCAAGCGCTTCAATTCGATTACTTACGATTAAATCGTTAGTGGATTAAGTTGAGTTATGGTGGAATCAATCCCCCTCTAACTCCTTATCATAGAATCAACGTAGCATTCCCTTAGTATTCTGATAACCGACTAGTTGCATCTTGTGGGTAGTTGCATCATAGTATAATTCCCTTCGTAAAACTCTCATAGACTTAAAAACGACTAGTTAGATTAGAAAACATGCATGTTAGAGCACTAGGAGTGGAACGAACTTCGTACTCCATTCTATTTCGATAGATTCGAGAGTTGAAGATTTGATAACTTAGGCACGTAAAAGTAGAAGTTTAGTTTACTTACGTTGTGGATTCATCGTTCATTTCGTGGGTAGACTATTCATTTATAGAAATCAACCACAAGTTCCTGAGTTCTTCAATAAGTGGCTGCAAGTAAACATCAATATCATCTCCTGGACTACTTGGACCCAGAATGAGTAGCGTCAGCATGACAAACTCTTTGCGCATGCATAAAGATGGAGGAAGGTTATAAGGTACTATCATCACAGGCCAAGTACAATGAACATTGTTCTTGTTACCAAAAGGATTAAATCCATTAGTAGCTAGTCCTAATCGAACATTTCGTTTCTCACTAGAAAAATCGGGCCACCGATAGTTAACTAATTTCTAGCAAGAAGAATCAATTGGATAACGCATATCACTTGAGTTTTCAACTGAGTTTCCATGCCAAGTCACATTTTCTGCAAGCCATGGCACACTATACATTTTCTGCAACCTTTCAATTATAGGAAAGTACCTAAGCTTCTTCTGTGCAATAGGTTTAGCCCTTGGCTTAGACTTTTTGACTGGTTTCCATATGCTTACACCGCAAGTGGGACACATATTTCTATCCACATTGCCCTTCCAATACAAAATACAATCATTTGGGCAAGCATGGATAACTTCACACTTCATACGCAATGACTTTATCATTTTTTTAAGCACCTGATGTTTTCACGGGCACCGTATTGTTATCTGGTAGAATCCTCTTCAAAAATTCCAACAGATTTGTGAAGCTATTGCAGGACCACCTATGTTTAGCCTTCATGCCCAACAACTCAATTGTAGCTGACAACTTCGTATCCTCCCCATGACACAAAGGATACAATGGCAGTAATGCATCCTTCATTAATTTTTTGTATCGATTATCCTCAGGTAAATTATTTTAAATATAATATTCTAAACTATTAATATCATGAGCATCATCATTATCATCAACTTCATCCAGGCATGCCTCTAAATCATTTGGACGACTACGTCCAAATGTATTATTCACCATGTCCAACATCCTTGGGAATATAATTTCATCGTTGACAATAGTCGAGGTAATAGCACCAACACTAACATTTACATCATTTCTAGAAAAAGGCTCTCCATGTTGCACTCACAATGTATAAGAGGTTACCATACCCTTTGTAATCAGATGGAAAAAAATATCTTCAGTTGATCTCTTCTCTAGGTTACGACATTGCACACAAGGACAGCGGTACCAATCAACTTCTTTCCCCAAACTATCTTGTGTAAATTTAATGAATGATCGAGCACCTTTGATAAATTCGGTGAGACGATGTAATGCAAACTTCATCCATGCCTTAATAATTGATAAATACCGTGAGACATCTTTATCAAACAAATAAAGTATTAACCAAATAAGGTAGCATATTAATGAAAAAGTGTGACTTTAAGTATTATGCGCACATATATATGTATTCTATACTCAAGCAAGTGATATTATATCATGAAGACAAGTTAATTAAACTTGTACCATCCATTTAATATGCTTTCAAAAACATTTGAACAAAAGAAAGAATTATGCATCATTTTACAGTAAAACATGTTGTGCGCATAGTAGTAAGAGAATCTATGACACTGCCAAGCTAGAAGATATGCAACAACGACCACATTGTCGTGCGCCTAGTACCCCAGCTTTAAGACGAGGTGTGTTAAACAACTCGAAGCCCAGAAATGGAGTAATTCAGTTCTCACATACTGAGAGTTTGAGAGACTACACGTACAAGTTGTTATACGTTCTTCCACTTGAGAGACTGCCTCACTGAGAGACTAAGATTACAATTCTTATATTAGCACATCCTACATCATTTGTTTGTGCTGAAAAAATTGACAGATCAACTTAGGTAAATGTACTAGACTACCAGTTCTCTATGCCACCGAACCAAATGTGAATATAACGCACAGACCAACTACATATACAATGCGCAAATAAAAAGCATAAAATGAGGACAAAAGCTTCTTATATATAGTTTTGTATTAAACAATCAAACTAAAACTTATCAATTAAGACTTAAAAAATAACATATTTAAGAGTTGCAGAGAGGTGATTTTGTCCCATATAAATCATAAATAATTCTATTTTTGTACTTCAGCAATCACAGGTCCACTATTCACGAATTATCAATTGCAAGCTAATAAGTATCTAATAATAATTCAAACATATAAAACCATATGAGGTTACGTTAATCAAACAGTGACCGACCTTAGTTACCCCCCTTACTGATCATCACGTTATAATGTCTCTTAGTTCAATAGTGTCTACAAGAGAGGCTTCTCTAACACACAGGCACTAGGGGGAGACATGAGCATCCACAGAAAAGATAGAGCCAAGCTCAAATTACCCTTCTGTGATGACAACCAACTCTCTTTAGAAATAAAAAATGATGATTCCTCCTAACTAATTGATGCAGGAGGATTTGAGCCAGATGATGCTGAGTTGGCAGATTGCACATTGATGGCACTAAAGTATCATGAGTTGGCAGATCAGTGCAGAGATGACAAGTAATCATGATCTTTTCCTAATTAGGGTAAGTTGGGATGTGTTTTGGTATTTTGGCCATAACTTTGGCTACGGTTGTCATAATCACGTGTGTGACCCCAATTCGAAAAGATCTCGACGGCATGCACGCTGTCATCACTGAGCATATATAGCCGTTTTCGAGGTCAAAATCCACTGTTTTCCCTTCCAAATTTATCATTTATAGATTTTCTTTCCTTTTTACCATTTCGAAAGTAAATCTAAGTCCGATTTGGGCTAGATTTTTGGTAGACTACTTATGTTATTATCTAGTTAATTTTAGTAGGAATAATATTCAGATTTAGAATGTTTTACAGCTATAAAGTCCGGCTTGTGGGCTAATATTGGATTATTCTTGAGTTTATTAAACTTTAACATACATTAGAGAAGTTTTTCTCTGTGTTTAGGGCAAATCTCTTGGGTTTTTCTCTGTTTATTATCTGTTATTACTAGTCTACAGAATAATCTCTATTCTGTTTGGCTTCACTAATTGGGTTATACATCAAAACCACAAAGTTTGACTCTCTGTTGAGAGTGTTACTACCAGTCAAGATCGAAAAAGTGACTATCAATGGAGCCATCCTCCATAAAGAAACAATACAGACTTACAAAATTAATGGACAACACCTTTACACGAAAACCAACACAACAACTAAGAAGAAGTGCAGTCAACTAAAAGACAGCATTAGAAGTGAACAACAAAATATCACAACTTTCTATAACAATAATTTACACAAAGATGATAATAGTTAAGACAGAACTTTATACGATGTATTACAATGAAAATAATTACAGCTTTATACGATATACTACTTAAGACAAAGATGATAATAGAACAACGAAAAATAACAACTTTAAACAATACTAATTTATAAACAAGATGTATATTGTTTCTCAATGTAAAGAATTTATTTAAAATATTAAAAAATATTGAACCTTTAAGAGATCGAAATCACTTGAAAATATTGCAAAGCTCGCTCCAATACATCTACAAAAATCTACAAACTTATAAAGGGGCATTAACAAAAAAAAAACCATGAGAAATGAAGGTGTTTTAGACAAAAAAGGTTTTTACCAATGTTTCTAGCTACTCTAGTTGGTTGAATATATCGTAGATAAAGAGGCTTGTTGTTCTAGAGAGAAGAAGTCGTTCAAGCTATTGGTGGAGAAAAAGCGGTAGGGGTTTCAGTGAAAAAAGATGAGAAAGTAAGAAATTTGTCGTGATGAATTGGGTTTGAGTTCAAATATTCATGGTTCCATACTCATACTCCATAGACTTTGAGTATTGAGACAAAGCTTTTTGTACTAGTTTAAGAGAGTTATTCTTGTTCTTGTTGGAATATATAAGAAGAGAGCAGTTGGATGTAGAGAAAAAAAATTGGGAAGGGTTCAACCGATAGTTGGAAATTCGGGGAAAATAATTTGACTTCTTCTTTGGACTGTCCAATTTTTCCCCCAATTTCTTGATGGTTACTTACTGTGAATTTCCACAAAACCTATCAAATAATTTATTGACAGGTACTAACCGTCCATTCTTGCCCTGCCTGGGTGTTGGGTGAAACCGCACTCTGACTGACATATGGATATATGAATGGTAGTTGACTATTTATGGTGAAACTCCATGAATTGTCGACATGACTGGAAAACTCTTGAGTATATAGGATACTAGGGAAGTTTGAAAATTAAGGTTCATAATCATAAAGATTTCCTGTAGTAGACTCGAATTCGGTATATAATGGACAATGAAATAACCAGTGATAAGGGCTACCGCAAAAAGAACAAGGTTGCATTGTAATTCCATGATGGTTGCTATGCATATTGATAAGACATGAATGCTCAATCAATGATGATGCACAAACAGTAGAAATTCATTTTTTTAGATTTTTGAAAACTTTGCTTGGTCTATAATTTATTATGCCCTATTCAGAGGAACAATTGGGCGCGAGACTAGGAGGGCTCTACTACACGTCTCAGAAAAGTAGGCAGTCACTTCACCAAGTGGTGTGCTACCAAGAATCTCACTCACGATAAATCTGGGGAAGGGAGTGAAGAAGGCAGTTGGTCCACCGGAATCTGGCAACTGATTACTCTAAATCCTCATTGCTTTATTTTTGTCCTTTTCTGGAGGAGCGTGACTACTTTGGGCTGTAGTTGATTTATTTTAATTTATTTTTTTGGTCTAGGGCTTCAAGAATCAAGTCACATCCAATTTACCTACATTGGGGAATGACTTCCCAATGGTTGTTGTGTGGCTCTGGTTCAGCTTTATGTGCGAATAGAAATTGTAGTGCGGAAATTAAATTTCAAACAATCACACAAGCATGCTTGAACACACAATGTATCTTCTTACTTGGGCTTCAAGGAGGTTTAGAATTTACCTCTCAAGCCATGTTTACATGGTGCTTAAGGAGAAGGCGCCTTCAGTTGGCACATGATCTGAGAATCGGGCCCAACCTTTCAAGCTTTACCCTGTTTTAAGTTACAATAAAGGTCCACTTAAAAAGCCTACATGTTGGGTTTTTGATAATTTAGACAACTTTCCCTTCAAGGGTCCAAAACTTAAAACTAAACTAATACTATACTAATCTACTAGATTAATGATAAACGTAAAATTTGATCATTAATTATGTATAGAAGAGCACAAACAACTAATGATAAATTACCTTATCAATATTATTCCTACTCTCAATTTATTATGCAATATAGAGAGTCAGGATTCGTTCCACTCTTAATCGTTAAGAGCTTAGAATTTTACTAGAAATCAAGGTGAGAACAATGAGAGTAGTGTTGTGATTTATTTAAACTAAAACTAATTATAAATTAATTAAACTAACAATACAATAAACTAATTATAAATTAAACTAATTTAAACTAAGCAATTAAAAGGTGAATTTAATGAGTAGGAAGAATATAGAGGAAGGATTAATCTATCTATGTGAAGCTATGATTATTCTAACTAGTTTCTCATATTTTAATCTTAACCTTTATTAATTTACACAAGGTAAAATAACAAAAGTCGCAATTTTTATTGATCCCTAACCAATCCTAGTAATCTCTGTACTAAGATATATGATTATCATAAGAGAAATTCTCCTCCACAAATCTCTTTGTGGAGTTTCCTTTCTCTAGTTCAATTTTTATAATCTCTATCTCTAGACAACTATAAAACTTGAACTTGAAGCACATAAGACAATAAGAAAACTAATGAAGAACAATCATAACCCTCACATAGACTTTATAAAACTCCTCTAATGGAGTTTTTAGCCTAGTTTCATTGGGTTCATTAACAATAAATAATAATAAGAAGACATAATTAAATTAAACTAAACTTATATTAATAAAACTAATGGTGTAATGAAGTTGGAAGCAAGAACATTAAACCCGAATTACTAGCAGATATATTTCTAACTAATGGGAGAGAGAGAGAGAGAGAGAGAGAGAGAGAGAGAGCACTAATTTTCAACTAAACTAAATAGAGGAGTAACCAAGTTTTGCTTAGCCTTAACCCTCTTTATATAAGAGAGAGTTAGGCTTACAATTTCGTGCATGGGCTTTTAAGCTATGTTATGGACCCATAAATCAAGTCCATAACCCAATTGGTTGAATCCAAGACTTCTAATTCTAGTTGAATTACTATAGGCGTGCATTTTTATTAACTTATACTGCTCTTATCAAGTCAAGGCCTAGACTTTTGGAAAGGGCTTTCTGAGCCGGTCATTTTGATATAAAATGGGCCCAAATCCGAGGCATGTGTCCAAAGATATGACCTTCTGAAGTTCTATTGACTTTTCTTCAGCTCTCTAATCCGGTTTGACTTTCACTTAACAATTTTGACTTGAGCTTTTTAAGGGCTTTTTCTCTATGAAACTTAGGCTTTCTTCATGGAACTTCCCTAGCAATCACTTTAGCTCCTTTTAGCGCCTAATTAGTAATAAATTGATATTTATTCAACTCCGAAGCCTAAAATACTCAAAAACACGTAATTAGTGATAAACCTATATTATTAATAATATAATTGGCTAAATAGAAATACTATTAAAGGGTTTAAACTATAGTTTTGAGCTCTTATCAAACCACCCCCAAACAGCATTTTGCTTGTCCTCAAACAAATATGTGAAATTAAAATAAGTGACCAAAAATATATTTTTAACTAGTCTTGTTTCGCTGAGTGCAATTGCATTGACCATATGCAATAAGGCCTTAAACCACTAGAAATTCTCGAATGAATGAGTTATAGCCTCATGAAAGTTTTTTAGAGAAGCTACTCATAAACTTCATTTATACTACAACGACTAAGAAATAAAAGTAACTGTTCTCTAATTTTATCTCAGAATCTATACATCTTTCTAGTATTTAAACAAGGATGATCATTCTAAAACTTAAGCTAATACATACATAATAATTATAACAACTCCAATTTTTAAACAACATAAATTACATTATTTGAATTGAAAATAACTATTATATTATGAAGTCTAGCTTGTTCTAGAATTTGTTTGGCTGTTGTTGATTTTTCAAAATTATTTTTACTTGAATTTGTTTGTTAGAACTTTTATGGGTATTTTAGAATCATTTTTTTGGGCTTGAAAATATTGTTAAAATGTACCCATTCATATAGGTATGGACCTTGGGTGTTTTTAGACCCATTTGAGGCCCATATGTTAACTTAAACAGACTAAAAACTTTGAATAAACAATACCTGTGAATTTCCTCTGTAAAAATCTTATTATTCAAAAACAAAACCCTAGCCTCCATTAAAAAAAATATTTTTGATTAAACGAAATAAAAAGAAGGGAAAAAAAAAAGAAAAGGGATTAGAGAAAAGAAAGCATTGGCATTCTTTTGCAAATTCAATTTCAGGTGAGTAGTCTAAACCTTATTATTTTAAAATTTAATTGATTAGTTATCATATGAATTATATTAGTGATTACATGAATTTATTTATTAAAAATTTGAAGTGAAAAATTGTTATATTGATCAAAGCCAAAAAAGAAAAGAAAAGGGAATACTGTGTTAAGTTACCGACGTTGAGATTTTTTTTTGATATAAATGAGTTTATATGGTCAGTGGTGTCTGCATCACTTATTTACTTTTGAAGTGGCTTATAGATATGAGAATAAACATTTGAAATGTCTATGAATTAGAAATGGCTTATATATATGTATGAGAACTAAGTAGTTGAAGCGTCTATATGAATTATTTGCTACTGAAGTGTCTTATATGATCGGTGATGATCTAAGGAATATTTGATTGTAACAACTTGTGCTAACCTTTATGATATTTAAAATATGAAATAAGTGGCGATGATTACGTAGGAATCTGTAGACTTAAATTATGTAAGTCCAAGCAAGAACTGTTTTGACTACTTAGGAGGTACACCTTAACTTGTTGCTCACCTAGTTATAGTATGGTTAAGCTAAACTAAGTCCGACATTAGTGTGCATGGGCCTTAACCTATATATATATTAGTTTTGAATCTCTTTAACTATTGGTTCTCTTTTGTATAATGAACCTACAAGTTAGACTTATACAAGGCTATAAGCCTAACCTTTACATCGGTTTTAAACTTATCTCTTAATTTTCTTTTAGTATAAAAGACCTACCTGAGCAATGAACCCTTCTATTAAATTAGATAAGTATTTAAATGGGCGTACACTTAGTTCCAATATTGATGTTGTTTTGTTCCTGTTCTAGTTAGGAATTTTGTCTAATTTGGAGACGATTTTCAGTGCCTTTAGAAATTGATATAGGTTTTTATTAAAACATGTTAAGTAATTTTTAGCTGTCCTATTGCAAACTAAAAAATCCCCATAGCATTTCAATTTATGTTGAAGGAGTTACACCCTTCGAAAGTTAGCACGTCAGAATTTTCTGGATACAGAAATCCGATCTGTGTCTGGTTTGGTATTGAGTTTTCACATAGTTAGGGTCAGATTCTAACTCTCACCAAAACATGAAAAAGTGAGTGTTATGAGTCTTCTTTCCAACCCAATTAGCTTCGTCACATTCCAAGGTATGTGGAGATAGATATAATGTCTGGAAGTTTGGTTGACAGAAATAGTGTGTCAGAAATCAGTTTATGGGCACTGTATTTAAGTCTATTTTTAAAATAGTTAGGGTGAGAGTTATAATTTTTATAAAACATAAAAGAGTAAAATCTAGAAGTTTTCTTTCTATTCCAATTGGCCTCATCACATTCGAAGGCATGTGGAATTAATTATGACGTCTGGAAGTTTAACTGGCAGAAAATAGTGCGACAGAAATTAGTTTCTGTGCACTGTGTTATAACCTAGTTTTCGTACACTTAGAATGAGATTGAGTATTTTTGTAAAACATAAAAAAGTATGTTTTGTGTGTTAGCTTTTCAACACAAAAATCCTTGATGTATTTGGATACTTGTGGAAAGAGTTGTGTCATTCGGAAGATAGTCTGTCAGAAATCCAATTTGCTAAAATTAGGATTTTTACCGTTTTCAACCTAAGTTTTCTTTTAGATGGGCTGAGGTTGGGATTTCAAGTTCTACATAAAAAAAAGTATTTCTACATACCCTAATTTCTAAATAATTAAGTTACATGTCATTTGGATGAATGTAGGAAAAACTATAGCATTGACAAGTTGGCTAGAAAACCTACCGTGTTATCCTTTGTGTATGAACCTATTTTGGGAAATATGTCTAGTAATGAACTAAGAGTCTCTTAAACTCTTCTTGGGTGTTTTATATAGTGTTTGTAGTTTACTTTTAGACTGTGGTTTTATTTGGAACCGACATGGTTCATAAGATCTTTAGAATCAAAAGTAGAGAAATATCCATTTGTGAGTTTTTAGATTTTAAGGTTCATAGTGTATCCCTATGTATGAAACTTTATGTATATGATAGTGGGAGTATTTGAAACTTATTGTATGTGATTCTATATAGTATAAATTGTTGTTTTCCTTAAAGGTACATACAAGGATGTTGATATTTATTGGTTAAGAGCTACGTAAGGCTTGATCTAATCTTGAAAGATTGGATACGTAGGCAGCCTTATGTACAGGTGCATCCACTATATTATATATTATATATTATTTTTGTGATAACTATATGTGTATAATGTTATCATTTAATTGTGTACGTGCTTGTGGTTGTTTGAATTGTATTTGATTGATGACTATTTGTATTGCGTTCCATGATATTTAAATGAGTGATTGATTTGTATTGATGCGTGAAAATAACTAAGCACGTGTGATCAATTGTTGTGTATGATTAATGCTAGTGCAATGATAAGTGAGCTGAGAATAATATTTTCAACGAGTCGACCACACTTTTAGAACTCTCCACACCTCAGGATTTGGTAATGATATATTATGACTTAAGATGTCATGTGATAGGAAGGTATTCATTGAATGACCTGTTAGTGTTATGATGGGTATTTCTTGAATGTGGCGGGAATGACCTAAGATATTCATTAAATATGCCATGAATGACCTGTTAGTGTTATGATGGGTATTCTTTGAATGTGGCGGGAATAACCCAAGGTATTCATTGAATGTGCCATGAATGAGCTGTTAGTGTATGATGGGTATTCCTTAAATATGGCAGGAATGACCCAAGGTATTCATTGAATGTGTCATGAATGACCTGAGATATTGAATGCCCATAAGAGGCTGTGATTATGTGAATGGAAAGCCCAGAGATGGTTGTGACTCACAAGTTATGAGTTTGCAAGATGTAAATATGTTCCTGGAGGCAATATCCCCGCTTGGGACATATGTCTTGTAGTGGTACTCGGTGTGAGAGAGGCACACGGGTATGTATTATTTGGCAAATGTGTGAAGTGCAAATCGTGGAGTAGGAACTAAAGGTGAAGTCAATAAATAAGTAATTAATAAACAAGATACATTGTGGAATTGAATGAACTAAAAGTATGTGAATTTGTGTGATGTTATAGATGTGAAGTGTGACTATGAATACTATTAGTGAATGCTGGTGATCTTTTATGTGATTGCAAAATGACTATAACTTGATATGTTATTACGAAAAATATTAATGACTTGTGATAGTAAAAATCTTGAACTTTAACGAGAATATTTTCAACTACACAGTTGGGATACTTAATAGAATGATCGGCTAACTGCAAAGTCAGTTTGGTTGCTTGAAGTTTTGATAGACCTAGTTGTTTATATAAATAAAAAGGGAGTAAGTTAACACTCACCCCCAGGTCTAATAAAGCAGTTGTTATGAAGTAATCTCCCAAGGTGGATTATATAGTAGGACGACCAGGGTCCTTGTACTTAATAATTCTATTATGTTCAGATAAAAAGGGATATTGTTCAGTTAAGAAGGCTTTGTTGGGTATGTTGGTTTTCCTCTTCTTGGTGCACAACTCTTTTAGAAACTTAGCGTGTCCATGTAGACTTTTTATAGCATCTAAGAAAGGTAGGTTTATAGTCAGATTTTTAAACACTTCCCTAATCTAATGAAAATTCTCATCCTTTTTAGACACAATTAGTCTCTGGGGATACGGTGGTTTATCTCTATATTTAGCATAAGGGTCAAAAGTATTATTAGTCTTTGCTTTACCTTTAGCCGTTTTCCATCTAGGTGTCCAAGTTGGAACCTCTATAGGTGTAGGATCATCAAGTTCTATTATGGGGTTTTGTAAGGGTTTCCCTTTTGGTTGTGGTGGGACTAGAACTTCTACAGTTGTAAGGTCTTCAGTTTCTATTGCAGTATATGGTATGGTTTCATTTTTAGCTTCCATTTGCTGGCGATCTATAAGCATAGTCACTTTGTTAGCAACTACTCTACCTGAACGAAGGGTAGTGATTGCCTGTAAGTCCCCTGGGGTTATATTACCATTACACTGAATACTGTTTATTTCGAAGGCGGTGCTTGTTAACTTAGGATTAGGCACTGCTTGACCTGGAAACACGCCTATTTGGTTATTATTTTGGTTAGGAGACATGTCAATAACCTTTTGGCACAAAGACTGCGTCATTTGCATCGTTTGTTGCATCATTTTAGAGTTTTTATCATGCTGATCTTTCATCAAGTTGGAGTTTTGTTCTATAGTTTGATTTTGTTTTTCCAACAAGGTCACTACTACTTCGTTTGTAGATGGTTGAATTGGAATTAACGCTTGTTGAGCATTCATGTCTTAATGTTGATAGTTTTGGGTCATGGGAACTAAACCTCTGTTCTGGTTACCTAATTTTCCTTGTCCTTGAGGTTGAGTTAACTGGTTGAAATTTGATGGTTGTGGTGGTCGTTGTGCATAGACAAGAGGACAATAGAAGTCGGAATGCTCAAGACTAAAACAGACATTACAACGAGTAGAGTTAATGTTCATGATTGGAGTGGGTTGTTGTTGAACAGAGAGGACATCTACCTTTTTAGTGAGGGCATTGATAAGAGTTTTAAGCTCAGGATCAGGTTTAACCTCAAAAAAAGGAGTGGAGCGGGAAGAGTCGTTACCTCCCCAATTGTTGTTCCTTTTAGATTGATCTTCTAAGAATTTATAAGCTTCCAAGGCTCTTTTACTAAGAAAACTACCCCCAGTCATGATATCTAGAACCTCCTTATGATGATATAAAAGCCCCTTGAAGAAGTCAAGAACAAACGTGTATTTTGCAAAATTATGATGCGGGCATTCAATGAGAAAATCAGTGAAACGATTCCAAGCCTCTGAAAAAGATTCATGAGGATTTTGGAGAAAGAAATGAATCTTTTGAAGCATTTCATCTGTTTTCAGTGGTAGGTAAAACTGTTCCATGAACAATTGAACAAGATTAGCCCATGAGTCCACAGAGTTTGGCGTTTGGGCAGTTAACCAAGATGTCGCCTTGTCGGCTAGGGTGAATGGAAACACCCTAAGTTTAAGGGGAATTTTGACTTAACCCCCCAAAGTTTGGTAGCATTTTAACTAAACCCCCCATTTTTAAAATCATTTGAGTTTGCCCCCTACTCCGTCAATTTTGTGTGTAACAGACATTGGTATTTTAGCTATTGACCATTTTACCCTTATGAAATAGACGTTGCATTGCCCCACATTAACACGTTAAACCCAGCTTTGCGAAAACCCCCCAAAAGTTGCCATTATTTAATTCTTGCACTCTCTCTCTCGTATTTTACATATTGGCCATTTTGCCTTTATGTTGGGTTTTCCGCCACATTAAAACGTAATACCCATTTGGGAAAACCACCCAAATATTGCCCTGATCTATTTCTTTCACTCTCTCTCTCTCGATTCTCTCTCGATCTCTCTCTCTCTCGACTTCTCCCCCTCTTGGCTCAGAGATCAAAGATCGAGACAAAAAGTTTGAAACATGTAAATCTAGTGCAAAAAAACAAAATCGACCCGCTGTGAAAAAAATTTATATGAAAGTAGTAGGTAAATAAACAAGACTTCTTTTCCAGATATAGGAAATGGAATGACTTTATAGCAAGTACCTTCCAAAAGAGCTTCACAGACTTCTTCGACGGTCACATTGAGTGCCCTCAACAAGATTGCAATATTCTGAGATTTCTTCGGATCGAGTACCCTCTTCTCTTGGTTTGGTGATGGAAGAACAGGTCGCCAGGTATCCTTTGGAGTCAAGTTTTTGGCATTCACAACAAACAAGGTCTCAATCATCTCCTCATTCAATCTGCAATTAATAAGATTCTAAAACTTAAAAATGGAACTTTAGTTTCAAACCCCACAAAATACAACAATATAAAACCTTACTGGAAAGAGCTTGATTTCAATTGATCCCACACCATCGCTCTATCAGAGCTAGCTCTGACTTTATCCCAATGCAAAGGCTTCAACTTTGGCTTTGGGGTCTCCTCATTTCTCTCACTAATAATTCCAGGATTCTATATAAACTCAGCTGGCGAGACCGCTGCGGGGTTGTGGAATGTAATAGGCTTACAAGGAGTAATGAGAACTGGGGGTCTAGACATGGCTGTTGCCTCTTGGACCTGTGCTGGAAGAGGAGGGGTTTCCCATAATCTATATTGTGGAGGGTGAGGAGGAGTTGGTGGAGGATTTGAAACACTACTAGTACCAGTACTAGTTCTCTCTCTCTCTCTCAATTTCTCCGCTTCTTGGCACAGAGATCGAGAGAGAGAGAGAGAGTGAAAGAATTAGATTAGGGCAATATTTGGGTGGTTTTCCCAAATGGGTATTACGTTTTAATGTAGCGGGAAACCCAACATAAGGGCAAAAGGGCCAATATGTAAAATATGAGAGAGAGAGTGCAAGAATTAAATAATGGCAACTTTTAGGGGGTTTTCACAAAGCTGGGCTTAACGTGTTAATATGGGGGGGCAATTCAACGTCTATTTCATAAGGGTAAAATGGTCAATAGCTAAAATACCAACGTCTGTTACACACAAAATTGACAGAGTGGGGGGCAAACTCAAATGATTTTAAAAATGGGGGGTTTAGTTAAAACGCTACCAAACTTTGGGAGGTTAAGTCAAAATTCCCCTATGTTTAACTTGATCCAGACTTACGCTAGGATGATGGAATGTAGTGAGAACTTGTTCTATCCTACGCATGTGTTGATAAGGCTTCTCGTGGTCTAAACTATGGAAAACCGGTAACAAGTTAAATATATTTGGGGGAATTCGAAAATCCCCTACTAGGTCTGCAAGAACGATGCACAACTTAGGGCCATCATTTAGTGCTTTATAAAAATCAGATAAAGGAGTCTCTGGTTCTTTAGCCATTGATGTAGGTGTAGTGTGTGAAATTCTAGATAGGTGTGTGGTATTGCGTCTACAAAAAACAAGCTTGCTTATACTAGAATTAAACTCCTCATACATAAGAAACGAGGAGTGGAAGAAGGAGAACCGGAATGCCTCCTTGCTACGCTTAAGAATACCATATTTAATACGAACCGACTTGTCATGTGGATTCTTGGAATACTGAATAAACAATAAATTCCAACGAAAATAAGGACCATTAGCTAACCTGGTTAAATTCGAGCTTTCTTCAAAGGGGCATGGGAGCGCTCCGAGTATTGTGTTGAATTTCTTTTTTTTTAGTAATAAGAGGGCGTGCACGCTCAGAAATAGAGTTAAAAGGGCGCGGGTGCGCTCAAATATAGGTATAATAGGGCGCATACATGCTCCAAAAAATTTAAAATTTTTACAGTAGTTTTCTAACACCTCTAGTAAGTAGCCTGTAAACTTTCAGAACAATCAAAGTTATGAAAGTTCTTCTACTACCCTACAAAGTTTGTGAAACAGATTTTGGACACAATACAAACAACCGAATGGTTAACCAATCAAAACAGAGCCGAAAATTGCAAATATTTTACTGGAGACTCCTGACAGATCATGCGTGTTCCTGCAAACCTTTTATAGCAATTGAAGTTTTAGAAACTCTCCTTATCGCCTGTTGTTCCAGAAATTAAGTGTTGCAAAACTGCAGAAACACATTGAAAACAATCCACTAGTTAGGTGGTCAAACCAAATAAAAAACTCTTCAAATATTTGATACAAACTCCTGACTTATGATAGATACTCCTGTAAAATATAGCAGTGTAAAGATGATAATAGTTCACTAGGTAAAACAACTAGGAAAAAATCTGAAATAATTCCACTAAATTAACAACACCTTATAAATTATGCCTGAATACTTTCAGAATTTTCAAAAATTTAAAAATACCTTTACCACAGTATTCTTCACTTTGAGTCCGCAAGCTAAAAGGGAGGGCAGGCGCGCTCTTAGTTTAAAACAGTGAATATCAAGATTGAACAGTAACAAAAATATGAGAAACAAGAATGAAAAATTAAAAGGGTGGGTGGGTAGAGAATGGGGGATTGCCCCTTCGATTCAAGCAATTAAATTCTTGTCTTGAACGAGTGTAAGATGGTAGCGACGCCATTTGATAAACGTAAAATTTGATCCTTAATTATCTATAGAAGAACACAAACAACTAATGATCAACTACCTTATTAATATTATTCCTACTCTAAATTAAACTAAACTTATATTAATAAAACTAATGGTATAATGGAGTTGGAGGCAAGAACATTAAACCCTAATTACTTTAAACTAATTGGGGAAGAAAGAAGATATATATACTCAAAGCAATTCGGGCCCAAGCTTTAACTCTAATGGGTATCAAAACCCTAGTTTTAGTTTTCTTTCTTGTTTCTCATATTTTCGTTACTGTTCATGCTTGAAATTTACTGTTTTCATCCGCCCACCCTTTTGCCTTGCACAAAGCGCGCACATGCTCCCTTAAGATTGCGGGATCACATTGACGAATACTGCGGTAAAGGTATTTCTAAATTTTTGAAAATTCTGAAAGTTTTCAGGCATAATTTTTACTGTGTTCTTGTTTTACTGGAATATTTTTAGATTTTTGCTAGTTGTTTTACCTAGTGAACTATTACCATCTTTATACTACTATATTTCAGCTTTCACACTGTAAGTGTCGGGAAAAATTGTCGAGTAAGGTTACTTAGGCAGTTCTAAAAATTCTAAAATTTTTACAGGAGTATCAGTCATAAGTCGGGAGTTTGCAATAAAAATTGGACAAGTTTTTTATTTGTTTTAACCACCTAACTAGTGGATTGTTTCCAGTGTGTTTCTGCAGTTTTGCAACACTTAATTTATAGACCAACAGCTGATAAGGAGAGTTTGTAGAACTCCAATTACTCTAAAATGTTTACAGGAACACACATGATCTGTTAGGAGTCTCTAGTAAAGTTTGGCGATTTTTGGCACTGTTTTGATTGGTTAACCATTCGGTTATTTGTATTGTGCCCGAAAA
This sequence comes from Coptis chinensis, assembly GCF_015680905.1. Classification (NCBI taxonomy): domain Eukaryota; kingdom Viridiplantae; phylum Streptophyta; class Magnoliopsida; order Ranunculales; family Ranunculaceae; genus Coptis; species Coptis chinensis. Next base: position 39,057,836 of record NC_141459.1, read on the forward strand.
CTGTTTCACAAACTTTGCAGGGCAGTAGAAGGACTTTCATACCTCTGATTGATCTAAAATTTTATAGGCTACTTTTTGGACGCCTTAGCAAATTACTGTAAAACTTTCAAATTATTTGGAGCTCGCATGCGCCCTAGATAGCCTATTTCTGAAGAGCGCTCCGTGCTCAACTCACTGAACATCGTCTCAGGCACGAGCGTGCCCTGTGCCCTTTTTAGCCTAATTCCAAGCACTCCCCGTGCTCAACTCACTAGACATTGTCTCAAGCAAGAGCGCACCTTGCGCCCTCTTCTGGAGTAGCCTGATTTTTACAGGTCAGTTCAAACTTCCATTTCTTCAAGTTATTCAGTGTTTCTAACTTCTTCAATACACTGAGATTGCGTATACATGACGCTATTCATACGCGTAGCAAGGAGGCATTCAGGTACTCCTTCTTCTAGTCCTCGCCTCTTCTGTCAAAGGAGTTTTAATTCTAGTATAATCAGGCTTGTTTATCGTAAACGTCAACGTACATGCCTATCTAGAAATTTATAGTTAGAGTTTTGTTTGCATATTAATTATCCTAGAATATATTTGTAAAACCAATATGGCATATCAATATTTAGACCAACAATCATATGGTTATTATGCAAACCCTTCACCATGTTCATGCTGTGGTAGTCCTTACCATTGGGCTTCTCAGTGCCCATCATACCAAGAGTTTGGGCCTACTATAAGATATAATAATAATTATGAGCCACAATTTTCAAACATTCATAGTAATCCATACAATCAAGAGTTTTCTAGTCTTCCAAACTATACATGGAGTCAACCAGTGTCGTCTACTTCTAGTTCCGTGATGAGTGTGTACAATGAACTAAACACTTTTCCGTGCATAATTTGTTCAGATCCAGACCACACCGCCCATTCATGTCCTGTATTTATTCAACCTCAACCTAACCCATCACAGTACGAGATCAACCAGAGTCAATCAAACGCCAATAACTATGATTATCGAACACCATACCAACAAGACATTTCCACCATACCAGAAATTACCCACCCATCTAGTTCACCACCCTTCCTAGGCCAAATTTCTCAAACTATGCTTCATAGCCTAACTATGCTTCAGAACATAGCCCAGATGATTTCCATGATTCCCTCACCTAACAAAGAACTTTCAACCTTGCCAGAGATTGACATACATGCAGAACAACCTATTCCCATAACCAAACCATTCGACCTAGCTAAGACCTACCCTGAATTTCATGAACCACTACCTTCCCATGACCCTCCCATTAACCATTATATTGACTCTACACCCCACCTGCATGAGAACATTCTTGAAGACGACTATTTAGGACTTGTTTTGGATGACCACTAAAATTTGAGAGATGCCTCTGAGGAGCCTCCTACTGATCCATCTGAAGATAAATATAATGATGACACATTAGAAGATATTTATAAAAGATGTGATAGAGGAAGAATTTTATAACTATTGGCATTCTCTTCATATGGACCCTCCTGTTGCGCATGTCTAGGCCTTTGTGTTTGCTAAATGCACTTGGCTGGACAATTCCTCGACACATTTGAATGATGCCATTGAGGATACTTATAGTGTTTTAGAGGAAGAGGGTGAGGATATAGAAATTAACAATTCTAATCTAAGGCATGACTAAGGTCATGTGCAGGAATTAAAGAAAGTAACTTCTTTATCGCAATGTGAATCTCAATTTAGTTTGGTAGCTGAGGAAATAACAATGGAAGAAATAGATGAATTTCTTAAAGATAAAGTCACGAACCACAACTTTATGGATTCAACTAAGCTAGATGAAGACTTCTATGATTTCTTAAGAGCGTGTGATGATCCACCAACTGATGAACCACCAACCGACCACCATCCACCTGAGTTACCACCTCCAAAAATCCAACCATCTACCATAACTAAGCCATCCATTCACCCACTATTACAGAGAAACCTCGAATATGCACTTGAGCTAATTGCCTTAGAGACCCTCTATAATTTTTTCAACCCTCATAGTTAAGAGTGTTTGCCTACCACACAATCACATGAGTACACCATTCCTGTAGTTGAGAGCCAAGCTTTGATAGAGTGTAGAGAGAAACCTACTTTGTCTTATTTTTCCTTATTTGAGCCTCATGAAAGACATCAGGATCCATACTTCATTCCTTTCTCACCTAAAATATCACTAATTCATCTTTTGGGTCATTCTAACTCTTTAAAACAACTACAACATGATGGTTTGCATATATTCTTTGATGGGTTGCATACATTTTCATTCATTCTTCTACATGTTTGCTTCCAATTACACAACTTCATTCTGTTTGGGGGTGTATTTAGTATCATGTTTTTATGGCTAGACCCCCAACTCTTTTGACTATTAGTTTATAGTTTACCACGCATCATCCATTTTGTGCCACCCTAGTTTCTTTCTTGTTTGGGGGTGTGCACAGTTTAGGGGAATCTGACTTAAAACAACCCCATATTAAGTCTAAGGGAATCTAACTTTAAAAGACCCATATAATTTTTTGTAAAATACCACCTTAATGGAGTATAGGTAACAAATTTTTTCAAACTTCAAAAGAGTTTTCAAATTTTGTTTGGTGGATGCGTATTTTGGTATTTCATTTCAAATCTTTTTGCCACCCTTTGCCTGTCATATTTACTCTAGTAGAAGTTGTGTTAGTTAGTATGTAACAGTTTTATTGTGCTTCATGTTATCATATTATCTTTATAATATTTCTGTTACAGGTACTACCAATTTTTACCACGTTTCTATGGTAAATTCTTTCCTTATCTCTTTACACTTTGAGGACAAAGCGTTCGATTGTTTGGGGGTGGGATAGAAATATTTGCAAAAATTAGGCACTTTTAGAATGTAAATTACACACTTTTATTCATAAAATATTAAAAATCATAAAAAGTAGTTAGTTACATAATTTAATTGTGCTATTGAATTGTTTCATGAACCCCCTTCTCCCAAATTGTTTGGGGGTGACATAGAAACACGTTGTAAATGTTTAAGCACATATTAGGTTGTATATTACGGATTATTTGTCTTATAAAAATTAAAAAATAAAAAAATAATAAAAAGTATTTATACTATGCACTTAGGAATATTAGTATTGTTTCTTTCTCCATGATGATATTAATCTAGAAATTTCACGTTAGCTTTTAAATTAGAATAGTTTTTAGAAACTTAGGTTAATATGTAGGTAATAATCATTGCATCTTTCTATAAATATATTGCATGAGCATCTATGGTTGTATTGACAGTAAGTTTCTGAAATCTAGGCTAGAGTACTTATTCTACAAATCCTGTGAGAATATAGCCTAAAGCCTTATATGAGTGAAATATTTGAGAAATGATACAAGAGAGAAGTAAATTCCGAATACAGAAATCACATGTCCACTTGCTTGATCACTATACCATATCATAAGCGAGAATTTAGGCCCTCTTTGGATCGATAAAGCCATAAATTCAAACCTATATGAAATTAATTCTGCTAGTCATCCCTCTGAGCCATCCTTTAACCTTTCATAAACTGCAAATCCTTTACCCCTTTACAAAACAAAATGAAAATAAATATCAGCCTACCCATCTTTGAATGAGTCTGAAAATAGAGATGAAGATTAGAAAAGAGAAAGACCTTTGAAACCAAGAATTGTTAGTTGCTTCAAATAAGAAAAGGAAGTTTCCATCCAAAGAATAGAAAAGAAAAAAAAAAGTTAGAACTCCAAAAACATAATCAAAGGAGTCAAAAGCCAAAGAAAAAGAAAAAAATGGCTAAGGATGGAAACAAAGAGTAGGAGCAAAGTAAGAACAAGTTTTCTCTAGTTACATAATATGAAGACTCTATCATTTCAGACTTGTCCTTTTTAAATATCCATTTTCTTCATTCTTAAACCATCTCCTAATCCCTGAAACACCTAATAAAGACCTCTAGCTCAATTAGGAATAGGTTAGTGTGATAGTAAGTGGCAAATGTGTTTGATCGACTTCGGATTCCTTGTGTGTCATTGAGATTGTAAGGTAAAGTGTGCTCACTGCACACTGGAGTTGATAAGAGCCCAAAACTGTAGTTTTAACCCTGTAACAGTCATACTTTTAGACCAATTATGTGAGTAATAATTAAGAGTTAATACTGATTACGTGTTTTTATGCATTTCAGGTTTCAAAGTCCATTATGTGCAGAAATGTGCCACTTTAGCGAGATAAAGGAGCAAAGGTCGGTTGCTGAGGAGTTCTTTGATTAAAGGCCAAGATTCAAGAAGACAAAGCCTTTCTAAAGAACGGTTAAAGTTGAAAAGTCAAAGTCAACGCGGGCAGAAACAGCACACAAGTTAGCAGAACTTCCGAAGGCCGTATCTTTGGACTCAGACCTCAGAATTGGGTCTACCTTATGTCAAAACGACCGGCTCGGAAAGAGCTTTCCAATGGTCCAAGCCTTGGCCCAATCAGAGGAGCAAAAGTGGACGAAAAGTCTATCAAAGCCAACCGCAGCTGAAGAGGCCTTTTTAGACTGAAAGTAATGGGTTTTGGGCCTGATTCTCTGGCCCAAAACATGGCTCCAAGCCCATGCACGATTTTTGGATCTGAACATATAAAAACAAAAGCTTAGCTCTTTGTTAATGGTAGCTAGTTAGACCTAAAACTATAGATAATTCTAGATCTAGTTTTCATTAATTAAATTAAGTTTAGTTTAAATTCAATTCTTGTTTTAGATTAAATTCTTAGAATCATTGTTCTTCATTAGTTTGATAAATAAAATAGTTAGTTTGTCAATTTCGATTTTTGTCATTTACAATTTTTTCGTTCTAAATTCCTTTATAACTTGTTATTCATTTCCTAGTTATTACCTAAGATTTCAATTATTGTTTAGATAAATTGCATAAATATAGAATTTTTATATGATGTCTAGTTATAATTCAATGGGAAATGATAGTGGTATGAATCAAGGGTAAACCTCCATTAGAGGGGTTGAAGAAGCCTTGATGACGCTTGATCTTTGTTAAACTTAGGAATCGTCGTGATAATTATTCCACTCTAGGACCGATTAATTCACCATGAGAATGGGTTTAATCGCTCACATGCTAGTTATGAATTGGTAGAAATGTCATGTATAATTAGGGATTATAATTACTATTTTGATATGCAAAGCATTCAATATGGATCATGACGAGTCTTTGTTAGTAGGATTAAGTCGAGTTAAGGTGGATTCAATTCCCTTTAATTCTTTATCTAGATTCAAACCCTTAGCATTCTCTCATTTCGTTATTCGTAACTTTTTAATTGTTTTCCCCTCGTAGTATAGAATTCCCTTCGTAAATCTCTCACTAGACTTAAGACCGATTAATTAGACTAGAGATCATTCCATGCTAAAGAACTAGGAGTGGAATGAATTTGTTACTCCACTCTATTTCGATAGAATTGAGAGTAGAAAACTTGATAAATTAAGCACGTATTAAGTTTTAGTTTACTTACGTTTTGACTTTCATCGTTCATTTCGTAGGTAAACTATCATTTTTATACTTATCAAATGGCGCCGTTGCCATCTTAGTTACCTATAGCATTATTTTCATAGTATAATTAGTCATTTTTAAGTCCCATTAAACCCACCCACCCTTGTTTGATTCATACTGTGGTTGTCCGTTTCAGCATTGAAAAGTTTCGCGAAAAACCACACTGAGCGCGACCTGCGCCCAAACGGAGCGCACCTGCACCCAAATGCTTGGAACCTTGAAGCGACCAGCCTAAACCGAAGTGACCGACCCGCTCAAATCAGAACTTGAGTTTACACAGAGCACACCTGCGCCCAAAGGGAGCGCACCCGCACCCTGAGCTAAATTTTGCCGGATTTCCACAGGTTTGTTTCGAACTTCGATTTTTTAAGTTTTTCAGTGTTCTAACTTGTTATATATACTGAACACGCGTAAACAAGACGCTATTCATAAGCGAAGCAAGGACGCAATCAGGTATTCTTTTCCTCCAAACCTCGCATCTCCAGTTAGAGGTTTATACTAATATATCAAGATTGTTTGGAGTGTTGTCGTGTTTAGACTTAGACTTGCATGAGATTAAGGTCTGGTCAGAGAAAAACACCGAACGTAATTAACCGTCAACGTCAACAAACAAGTCTATCGAGTATACTAATCACTACACCTCTAGCTACTATCTCACCCACCACACCTAACATAATGGCTGAAGAAAGAGAGACTCCTCTCTCCGACTTTTACAAAGCCTTGAGCGATAGCCCTAAATCTTGCATCGTTCTAGCAGACCATGAAAAACCTTATCAGCATATGCGTAGGATTGAACAAGTCCTTACAACATTCCACCATCCTACGGTTGGTGCGGAACAAATTAAACCGAGGGTATTTCCCTTCACTTTAGCCGATAAAAAGATCTTGGTTAACCGCCCAAAAGCCCAACTCTCAATGGACTCGTGGGCTAAACTTGTTCAAATTTGTTTATGGAACATTTTACCCACCCCTAAAGCGGATGAGATTCTTTCCAAGATTCATTTTTTTATTGTAATCCTCATGAATCATTTTCTGAGGCTTGGAATCGTTTCACCAATCTGCTTATAGAGTGTCTACACCATAACCTAGCAAAAGACACGTTAGTTTGTGCCTTTTTCAAAGGACTTCTACACCACCATAAAGAAGTCCTTGACATAATGAATGGGGGTAGTTTCCTAAGTAAAGGAGCCTCGGAGGCTTACAAATTTTTAGAAGATCAAACTAAAAGCAATAATAATTGGGGGGGTAGTGATGATATCCCCCGCTCTGCTAGTTCTTCTCCAACAGTTAAGGCCGCCGGTATGTTTGAGATGAAACCCGATCCAGAACTTAAAAATTTAATCGAATCTCTAACTAAAAAGGTTGAGGTTATTTCTGTTCAACAAAAGCCTATCCCCGTCATGAATGTCAACTCCAACCCATGTAATTTATGTTTGAGTCCTGAGCACCTTGACTCCTATTGTCCTTTCGCCTATGAACAACAACAATTAGAGCAAGATAATGTTTGCTCCATTAATAGCTATCCTATTCCTAATGCCCCATGGAGACAACATCCCAACTTTAGTTGGCGAAACAATCAACAAGTTACACCTCCAGGGTTTAATAACCAAACTGTTAGGCAAGCAAACAATTATAACCAAGCTCCACCTAGACAAGGACAAGGTTAAGGGAATTATAATAATTATAACAACCAAGCGCAACCACGACAAGGTCTAGCACAAGGTCAGGGTAATTATAATAGTTATAATACCAATAGAGGTATCGTTTCGGTTAACAATAGTAACTATCACAACCCACTCATAAATAATCAACGTGAGATAGTTCGATTACGCACCACCACGGACTACTACACCTACACAACCGGATCGTATCGGCGCTTTTATATAGGTTACCCAACAACTTTTCCAAACAATGACTCAATCAAACCAACAGATCTTACAATCCATAAATCAGGGCATACAACAGTTAGCCCAAGAGAAAGTCCAACCAAAAGGCGTGTTTCCGGATATGTTATACCAAACCCTAAAATAGCAAACACAACCTTTGAGGTAAACGGGAATACTAGTACGGAAACTACAATGGTAGGTGACCTAAATGTCATCACCACTCTCCGCTTCGAAGAGTGGTTGATAACAAAGTAACTATGCCTATAGTTACCCCATCGATTCTACCACCGGATATCGAACTAAATAATCGAAATAGAAACTGAAGAGCCTACCAGCGTAGAGGTACCCGGTTAAACCACAAACTAAGAAACAAAAAGCCAAGGTTACACTAAATATAGAGCCATACGCTAAATATAGAGCGAAACCACCGTTCCCTCATAAATTAGCCATGCTAACCAGGGATACAAACTTTGAGGAGATTAGGAACGTTTTCAAAAATCTAATGATAAACCTTCCTTTTCTCGAAGCTATTAAAAAGCTACCTAACCACGCTAAGTTTCTTAAGGAGTTGTGAACTACTAGGCGTAAAACCAACATACCTAAAGACGCCTTTCTAACTGAACAGTTCCCAACTTTATCCAAAAATAATGGAATTGTTAAGTACAAGGACCCCGGTCATCCCATCAGAAATGCACCTTAGAAGAATCCCAACCGACGACGACGCTTTATTAGACTTGGGGCTTAGTGTTAACTTACTCCGTTTTATTTGTATAAACAAATAGGTCTACAAGAAATGCAACCTACAAAAAAATGGCGCTTGTAGTTAGCGGGGGCAGTCTATAAAGTATCCTAAGGGTGTAGTGGAAAACGTGCTTGTTAAGGTTCAGGATTTCTACTATCCTGTAGATTTTGTTATCCTCGATACAGAAGTCGCTAACGACTCTGTACCGATCATCTTAGGGCGCCCCTTCTTGGCAACTGCCAATGGGCTTATAAATTGCCGCGATGGTAAGATGTCCTTATCTTTTGGCCATCTTTCTGTTGAGGTAAATGTTTTTAAAATGATGAAACAGTTACCAGAATCGTCAATAGATGGGGAGGTTAGCATGATTGAGAGCTTAGCTCAAGATTATTTTAACAACACGTTTCCCGAAAACCAAATGTATAAATTCCTTTCTTTTGGAACTTCAGATTTTGTAAATGACTCCTACTTAGAGGAAGTCAACACCATCCTTGAGTCCACACCAATTGTAGACCCCCGGTTGCTCCATATCTGAAGTATGAAGACTTACTACCTAAGCAAGTATTCATTATGCAAAATGGAGACCACGATGAAACATCTATCGACATTCCTTCCACCCCATTAGCAAACCTCTTTCCCCGGAGTTAAAATATATTCAACTTGATCCCGATGATAGCCATCCGGTAATTATATCTTCTCTGTATCTAAGGATGAAGAGACACGTTTAATCGGGGGTGATTAGGGGAGCATCGGTCTCGATTGGTTGGTCCCTAGCCGACATTAAGGGAATTGACCCTAATGTTTGCACTCATCGTATCCATTTGGAGGATAACGCGAAGACTTCTCGTGAACCTTAGCGTCGTCTGAACCCTGCCATGAAAGAGGTGGTTAGGAAAGAAGTCTTACGATTACTTTCGATCGCGGGTATCATATACCCAATCTCGATAGCGAATGGGCAAGCCCCATTCATGTAGTTCCTAAGAAATCGGGAGTTACCATGGTACGTAATAATGGAAAGGGGTGACTATGTTGTCACCTGAGGTCCTATAAAATGGAGAATCTATATTGATTATAGGCGTTGAAATGCTATGACACGAAGGATCACTTTCCTTTACCTTTTATAGATCGGATGCTTCGAACGCCTAGCCGGTCATGCTTTTTATTGTTTTCTCGGATGGCTACTCGGGCTATTTTCAGATTATTATTGATATTGATGACCAAGAAAAGACTACCTTCACATGTCCCTTCGGGCGTTATGCCTATAAACGAATGCCTTTTGGCCTTTGTAATGCTCACCGGTACCTTCCAAATGATTGTATGCTTCATATATTTTAGTGACATGGTAGAAAGCTTTATGGAAGTTTTCATGGATGATTTTTCTATCTATAGAGACTCCTTCATAGATCTGCTTGTCTAACCTGTCTAAGGTTTTGACACGCGATGTGAAGAAAAGAGCCTCGTTTTAAACCGAAAAAGTGTCATTTCATGGTGAAAAGGGCATAGTACTAGGTCACATTGTATCTAGTGATGGCATCGAAGTAGATAAGGCCAAACTAGATAAGATAGCGACTTCTACCTAAAGCCACGGATTTGTCCCAAGTGATATTAGAGCCTTTCTAGGCCATGCAGGGTTTTATAGGCATTTTATTAAAGATTTCTCCGAAAAATAGCTAGGCCTTTAACTAATCTGCTTTTGAAGGATGCAATCTTTGATTTTAATTTTAACTATAAGCAGGCTTTTGAAACTTTAAAAGTCAGCCTAACCTCTGCACCAATTATACAACCTCGATTGGTCTAAACCTTTCGAACTCATGTGTGATGCTAGTGATTATGCAGGTTGGTGCTTGTCTTAGGACGTAAACTAGATAATAAGTCCACTGTTATTTATTATGCTAGTAAAACCTTAAACGATGCTCAACGGAATTATTGAACTACTGAAAAGAATTCTTAGCTGTCATTTATGCTTTAGATAAGTTTAAATTCCTTATTTGGTTGGTTCTAAAACTTTAGTTTACCGCGGACCATGTAGCCATTAAGTACCTTCTTGCAAAGAAGGATGCTAAGCGAGATTAATCCGATGGATTCTTCTCCCGCAAGAGTTCACATTAGAAATAAAGGACAAAAAGAGGGGTCGAAAACGTAGTTGCCAACCACTTATCTAGACTTACAAACGGCGATAATAGTGATTCCGAGTCCATACCGACTCTTTTCCCGATGAGCATTTGTATGCTATTTTTTTTTACCCATGGTATCTTTGACATTGTCAATTATTTAGCGGCTGATGTTATGCCTTATAATTGGTCAAGAAATGAACGTAAGAAGTTCTTGGCCGAGTTAAGTTATACTCTTTGGGATGAGCCCTACCTTTTTAAGTATTGTGCGGGATCAGATTATTCGCCGCCAGATTCCCCGTGGGAATATAATGAAGTTCTATCGTTCTGCCATGACAAATAGTGTGGTGGCCATTTTAGTCAAATAAAAACAGCCGCTAAAGTTCTTCAATGTTGATTTTATTGGCCTACCCTTTTTAAGGATGCCCAAGTGCATTGCAAGACGTGTATTCATTGCCAACAACTTGGGCGAATCACGAAGTGTAATATGATGCCATTAAATCCAATCTTGATAGTAGAAATTTTTGACGTTTGGGGCATTGATTTCATGGGTCCCTTCCCTGTTTCCCACGGTTTCATTTATATTCTAGTTGTCGTGGACTACGTGTCTAAATGAATAGAGGTCATGGCTTGCCGTAACAATGACCATAAGACAGTGGTATTTTTTATTAAGGAGTATATTTTCTGTCGTTTTGGCATTCTTAAATCCATCATTAGTGATGGTGGAACACATTTTTGCAACAGAGTTGTTGCATCCCTAGTGAAAAAGTATGGAGTTACACACAAAGTAGCAACTCCTTATCATCCACAAACTAGAGGACAAGTGAAAGTTTCTAATAGGGAAATCAAAAAGATTTTAGAAACAACTGTAAATCCTGATAGGAAAGACTGGTCGAAGCGTCTATCGGATGCCTTATGGGCATATAGAATCGTTTTCAAAACTCCTATAGGTATGTCTCCCTTTAGACTTGTATTTGGGAAACCTTGTCATTTGCCTGTTGAAATAGAGCACCGTGCTCTGTGGGCTATAAAAAGCCTTAACTTCAATATTGATGAGGCGGGTGTCAAACGCAAGTTGCAATTGAATGAGCTTGAAGAAATCCGTGGCGATTCTTACGATCTCGAAAGGATTATAAAGCTAACATGAAACGTGTTCATGATAAGCAAATCTTTAGCGCCAAAGAGTTTGTGGTCGGTCAAAGGTCTTACTTTACAACTCCCGCCTACACATTTTTTCCTGTGGAAACTAAAACCCGTTGGTCCGGTCCTTTTTCGTTCTTGAAGTCACCCCTTTACGGGGCAATCACCTTGGCAAATCCCAAGGACAACAATGTACCTTCCAAGTTAATGGTCAACGGTTAAAACATTTTCACGAACTTCTGTCCCCTGATGTAGAGGAAGTCCTTTTACAGGACCCTGTCTATGAGGATTGACCTTTGTCATTTGGTGTACTTCCTTTCACTTCCATATAGTGGTAAGTGCACCATTCATGTAACCGGGCCCTCCCTATGGAGTGTGCGGCTGTAAGTACCGGATCCTAAGTCCACGTTTCACATAATTCACGTTTTCCACTTTTACATGTTTTCTCAGTTTTTGAGTCATGTTCCTCTATGAGGTGAATTATGTATTTATTGTTTTTCGTTTTTCTTATAATAAACTAATAAAAAAAATATAAAAATAAAAATTCTAAAATCATAGAAATAGCAATCCAACAAGTCTTGGGAATCTGACTTTAAACGACCCACGTTTAAAACAAATTTTGTGTTTAAAAATTTGTTTGGGGGTGGGCAGTCGGTTTTTCCATCCAGATTGCTCGAACTTTCCATTTGTGTTGCTTAGGCCCATTAGTTGTAGTTCATTTTGGTTGACGTTATCTAAACTTAGATTTTCTTCGTTCGCATAACTTACGTCACACATGCACTTTGAGGCGTTTTTCCACCTTCTTATACGTCACCCATGGTTGGATTTGAGTGTTTTATAGATCATTGGATTGGAAATTCTCTACTGATCATTTCCATAACTCATTCGCCAAAATCGGGCCAGTAACGAAGCGGCAAATTGAATTTGAAATTGCGCGAAAAATCAAAAAGTTCGAATTGAATCGGGTCAGGCCCAAACCGCACGCATCGCCTCAGGTGTCTCCTTCCTTCCCAAAAAATGCACAGTTGTTTCCTTTTCCAATCCCGCCAGTTACCAAAGTTTAAAACAAACTTAAACACCAAAATAAAAAACAAATAAAAAACAAAAAAAAAACAAAAACACACCTATCTACACCACGCCCATTGTAACCAACAGCCGAGTCCTCTCAAAAAAAAATTCCACACCACCGAAAAAAGCCACCAATTCAAGCTCCCAACTTGCCACCGTACCCACCATCGCCACCACCAGTGTTTTAGGTTGTTCTAGATCAAACTCGCCTCCTCCACCATCTACAAAACCATTGGTTGTTTTAAAAACTTCAATGGCGCTACAATGAAGAATTTTGCCTGAGCACGCGTTTGCTGCCGACCGCTTCGCGCCATTTTACGACGCGGAGATGATTAGGAGAAATTAGAATGGACTGTGGTACTCGACTGAGGAGTTCTATCACTATGATTTGGTAGAACAGTTTTATAAGAAGCGAGAATTGGAGAGAGATAGGATTTTCATTAAGGTAGCGGTGAACGAGGAGGGAAGTAACGACAGCGGTTATTGGGTCGAGCTGTTTAGGAATTACCGAAAGCAACCTAGAACGATCATTCAGGAATCCCAAAGATTATCGGAGTTCCCGCTTTGATGAAAGATACCGTCGTGGAGGTGAATACAATCCGAGATCTCATTCGTCCGCCCAACCTTGAGAACCAATCAACCGGGCCGTAGCTCGGTGTATTGGTAGGAATGTCCCTCGGGAAAGACAAAGTCAAATATATCGGTCCGCAATGTCCGTGACGTTCTCCGGATTTTACAAACGAATAAGTATAATTTCTGCATCCTCGATTTAATTTTTAATGTGATTAGAGGAGTGGGAAAGAGCATTACACGCCTCTTCCCGTATTGATCACTAAGATCATGCTCTCATTTAGAGCCGCCGCAAAATCTGCTCCTATTAAGATCAAATTGCATTCTAATGCAAGTATCTATACGGATTGCATCCAAGAGACTTGGCCTTTGTCTAAAGGAAATGTGGTTGAGTCAGAGGATGAAAGGGAGGATATGACATGTCTGGATGACGATGCATTAGATAGTTGTAGTTCTAATTTAGAGCGCATGCAAGTGTTGCAAACTGGCTTGCGTTGCGTTTATGGTATTTGTGAAGATATCCGAGATAGACAGATTGTAGTTCAAAATAAACAAACGAACCTTCAGACGAGAGTTGAAATGCTCGAAAGGGGTCAGGAAGATATCTTGTCTAACATGGAGACTATCCACCAGCATCACCAAGCCCAGTATGCAGTACTCAGGACTAAGATGGAAGCACATCTCTTGTTCCGAATAGATATGCTACGACGCATGCCACCCGTGGAGGATTCTATTTCAGCCAAGTCTGAGAGGCATGAGCGTCGTCGCCGAAGGACAGATGGCTCAAGCCATTCTTCATCCCAGAACCAATCTCCATCTCAGGGTCCATCTTCATCACATGGCTAGGTGTTCACCATCAGTTTGTGTTCGCTGTTATTTCATTGTTTTTATTGTTTTATTAGTTGGATTTTAATTCAGTTTTTAAATTTAAATTTTAATGTGTTTGTTTTATGTTGTTTGGATTTAAATTTTATTTTTAATATAATTGGTTATTTTCGAATTGTGCGTGTTTTTATCATTAATCCCACCTTCCCGAATTGTTTGGGGGTGGTAATATTTATACCGAGCATAATTCGTTATATGATCATCTTCTGTAAGGTTGTCTTGGAGTAAAGGTTGAGAATTTGGTCGATATCGGCAAATCTATGATTATGTGTGGTGGTAGCTGATAAGAGCCCAAAACTGTAGTAATCATACTATTAGACCAATTATGTGAATAATAAGTAAGAGTTAATACTGATTACGTGTTTTTATGCATTTCAGGCTTCAAAGTCCATTATGTCGCGAAATGCCCACTTTAGCGAGATAAATGAGCAAAAGTCGTGAGAACTTCCGAATGCCATATCTTTGGACTCAGACCTCGAATGAGGCCTACCTTATGTCAAAACGACCGCTCGGAAAGAGCTTTGCAATGGTCCAAGCCTTGACCCAATCAGAGGAGCAGAAGTGGACGAAAAGTCTGTGGAAGCCAACTGCAGCTGAAGAGGCCTTTTGGATTTGAAAGAATTGGGTTTTGGGCCCGATTCTCTGCCCAAAACATGGCTCCAAGCCCATGCACGATTTTTGATCTGGATGTATAAAAACAAAAGCTTGACTCATTGTTAATGGCAGTTAGGTTAGGTAGATAGTTAGACCTAGATTAGTTAGCCTTCATTAATTAGTTTTAGAACTTAGTTTAATTAGTTTCAATTCATTGTATTAGATTAAACCTTTGAATCTTGTTCTTCATTTGATTAGATCAATAAAGTAGTATTTTTTATCAATTTCGATTTTGTCATTTCCATTTCTAGATCTAATTTCAATTCTTGTTCTTATTTCATTTTAGTCATTAATTTAGATTTCATTATTGTTTAAATTAGTAAATTTCAATGCTTTATATTATGTTTAGTTTTAATCTAAATGGAAATGATTGCGGAATGATTCAAGGCTAAACCTCCATTAGAGGGGGTTGAGAAGCCTTGATGAAAGCTTGATTCCGACTATCGTAGAATCGTCGTAATTTCCTTTCCACTCTAGAAACGTTTAGTTCACCATGAGAATGGGTTTAATCGTTCACATGCTAATTATTAATTGGTAGGAATGCCATGTGTAATTAGGGATTAGGAAGAACCGATTGTTCTCACGTGGCGCTTCAATTCGATTACTGACGACTTCGTCGCTAGTGGATTAAGTTGAGTTAAGGTGGAATCAATCCCCTCTAACTCCTTAACATCGAATCAACGTAGCATTCCCTTTAGTTGTCCGGGTAGTCGACTAGTTGCATTTCGTGGGTAGTTGCATCGTAGTCTAATTCCCCTTCGTAAAGCTCTCATTGACTTAAGACTGATTTCTTAGACTTAGAAAACAATCCATGCTAGGGAACTAGGAGTGGAACGAACTTCCTACTCCACTTAGTGCAATTCGCATCGAGAGTAGAAGCTTTGATAATTGAGACTAGTAAAAGTGTAGTTTTAGTTTACTTACGTTGTGAATTCATCATTCATTTCGTAAGTAGACTATACATTTTACGGTTATCAAATGGCGCCGCTGCCATCTTAGTTGCACTTTAGCATTGTTTTCATAGTAGAAGTAGTCATTTTTAAGTCCCATTAAACCCACCCACCCTTGTTTGTTTCATACTGTGGTTGCCCATTTCAGCGTTGACAAATTCCGCGAGAAAATACCGCGAAGCGCCGCATAAGAAGCGCCGACCAGCTAAGTTACGAATTTGACTTTACACCGAAGCCGACCCCACGCTAACCAAAGCGCGACCAGCTAAGTTACTGGAATTTGACTTTACACCGAAACCGACCCCCATATGTGGAGCGACCAGCGCTAAAAACACCGTAATTTGAAAATTACTCGAGCGATCACGCTTCTATGCTTGTTAAATACGTGTTAAATTTATCGGATTTCGCAGCTTTGATTCAACTTTGATCTTTCATATTTTTCAGTGTTCTAACCTGCTCTATACACTCGAACAAGCGTAAACAAGATGCTATTCATAAGCCGAAGCAAGGACGCAATCGTATTCCTTTCTTCCACACCTCGTGATCTCCTCGTTAGAGGTTTATACTAGTATATCGTAATTGTTTGGAGTGTTGCATGTTTAGTTAAGTTCGACTTAGTCTTGCATGAGATTAAGGTCCGCCAACAAAACACCAAACGTAAATACACAATAACATCAACAATCAAATCTATCTAGTATACCACCCACTACACCTCTAACTACTATTTCACACACACCACCTGATATAATGGGGGAAGAAAGAGAGACTCCTCTCTCGGACTTCTACAAAGCCTTGAGTGATAGCCCCAAATCTTGCATCGTTCTAGCAGACCCAGCGGGGGATTTCAGAATCCCTCCAAATATTTTTAATTTGTTACCCGTTTTTCATGGTTTAGACCATGAAAAACCTTATCAGCACATGCGTAGGATTGAACAAGTCCTAACAACATTCCACCATCCCCTACGGTTGTAATGAACAAATTAAATTAAGGGTATTCCCTTTCACCTTAGTTTATAAGGCGGCGTCTTTGGTTAACCGCCCAAGCCTAATTAATTGGACTTCGTGGGCTAAACTTGTTCACCGTTTATGGAACATTTTTACCCACCCCTAAAGACGGATGAGATGCTTTCCAAGATTCATTTCTTTCAACAAAATCCTCATGAATCATTTTCGAGGCTTGGAATCGCTTTCACCGATCTGCTTATAGAGTCCACACCATAACTTAGCTTAAAGACACGTTAGTTCGTGGCCTTTTTCAAAGGACTTCTACACCACCATAAAGAAGTCCTTGACATAATGAATGGGGTAGTTTCTAAGCAAAGGAGCCTGAGGCTTATAAATTTTAGAGGACCAAACTAAGCTTAAATAATAATTGGGGGTAGTGACGATTACTCGGCTCCGCTAGTTCTTCTTCAACAGCTTAAGGCCACGGGTATGTTTGAAATTAAACACGATTCCGAGCTTAAAACTCTAATCGAATCACTCACTTAAAAGGTAGAGGCCATTTCTCAGACAACAAAAGCCTATCCCCGCCATGAATGTAAATTCAAACCCATGTAGTTTCTCATTGAGTCCCGAGCATCCCGACTCCCATCGCCCTATAGCCTATGAACAGGCTTGTTCCATTAATAGTGAACCTAACGCCTCTTGGAGACAAAATCCCAACTCCGTTGGAGAAATAACCAACACGCCACACCTCAAGGGTACAATAATCAATATGTTAGGCCAACGAACGCCTTTTAACCAAGCTCCACTACGACAAGGATGTGGTCGTGGTAATTTTAATAATTATAACAACCAAGTGCAACCTCGACAAGGTCAAGCACAAGGTCAAGGTATTTATAATAATTATAATGCTAATAGAGGTATCGTTCCGGTCAATAATAATTATCAAAATCCACCCATAAATAATTCACGGAAATAGTTCCAAATACACCACCCGTGACTACTACACCCACACAACCGGATCGCCTTTGACACCTTCATACAAGTGAGCCAAAACTTTTCCAAACCATGGCTCAATCTAACCAACAGCTTCTACAATCCGCTAATAATTTAACCCAACAAATTGGCTCAAGATAAAGCCCAAACCAAAGGTGTGTTGCCGTGTCACGCAATACCTTAATCCTAAAACAACAAACACAGCCTTTGAGGTAACCGATAATACTAGTAATGAATATGAAAATGTAGGTGAGATAAATGCCATCACCACTCCGCTCGCAGAGTGGTTGATAACAAGGTAACTATGCCTATAGTTACCCCACCAAGAGTCCCCTACACCTACTATTTTACTAGATACCCAAATAGAAACCAAGAGCCTACCACCGTAGAGGGTACCAGTTACAACACAACCTAAGAAACGTAGTAAAGCCACGGTTAAACATCCAGTGATACCATTGCTAAATATAGACGAAAACCACCGCTTCCACAAAAATTAGCCATGTTAACTAGGGATACAAATTATGAGGAGATTAGGGACGCCAAAGAATCTAACTATAAACCTTCCCTTCCTCGGCTATTTAAAAGCTACCACACCATGCTAAGTTTCTTAAGGAATTGTGTACTACTAGGCGTAAGACAAATATACCAAAAGACGCTTTTAACGTAACAATTCCCAACCTTATCCGAACATAATGGAATTGTTAAGTACAAGGACCCGGTCGCCCTATCAGATAATGCACCTTAGAGATTCCTATACGACGACCCGCTAAGTTATTAGACCGGGGATAGTGTTAACTTACTCCCATTTTATTTGTATAGACAAATAGGTCTAGACAAGATGCAACCCACTAAAATGACGCTGCAATTAGTCGATCGGTCTATTAAGTATCCTAAGGGTGTAGTCGAAAATGTTCCGTAAAAGTTCAGGATTTCTACTATCCCACTGATTTTGTAGTCCTCGATACGTAAGTCGCTAACGACTCGTCCCCATCATTTTAGGGCGCCCTTTCCCCGGCAACCGCCAATGCGCCATTAATTGCCGTGATGGTTCAATGTCCATGTCTTTTGGCCATCTTGTCGTTGAAGTCAATGTTTTTCAAACAAGGACACAGCTTACCGATTCGCCTATGGATGGAGAGGTCAAGATGATCGAGAGCTTCGCCGAGATTATTTCAACAACACGCTCCCCGATAGTCATATGCCCAAAATTCTTTCCTTTGGAAAGTCGACTCCAACATTTTCATCCCTACACTAGTCGATACACATATTATTGATGAGGACGGATAGATGACTTTCTCAAAGATGTAGAGGACTACCATAGTAATGTGGATATGACCAATCTAGATGAGGAATTCGATGAGTTTCTTCGAGTAGGTGACGATTCACCCTATCAAGATCTACCTTGCACAACATCCACCTCGATTCCCCTCCTTCCACCCTTTTCAAAGGAATCTCGAAGTTTGCACTCGATCCTTTTGTTTCTCCCGTGCTTCATAATTTTTAAATCCTCCTAGCAAACAGATACTGTAAGGACAAACTATTTGACACCTTCATTTTCAGAATTGAGACAAATCCCTACACACACAATGAATGAGTTCGGTGCTAAAACCACATCCTCATTGTGTATGTGGTGTCTTTCTACAACTTATCCATATCCACCATATTCTCCACAACCATTCACTTTTCCACACTTATTTACTAAAACACCCACTCATTCAAAAAATTAAAAAGAAGGTGCATGATAGGTTACACAATGGGGTTATCCGACTTCGCTTTCATTCCACTAGGTCGCGTCCAGAGGGAAATCTTGGTGCTTGATTGTGTTTGTATATGTTTTCTGTGATATTTATTTATGGAATGATCCACAACTATTTCGGTTGTTGATATATGATCAACTGCATGTTCATACATATGTTTTAGATAAAGTCTCGAAAGTATCCGACTATAAACCACTCAAATTCTGTGTTTTGGTGCACTTCCTTTCACTTTAATATATTGGTGAGTGCACCATTAAGGTAACCGGCCCTCCCTATGGAGTGTGTGGCTGTAAGTACCGGATCCTAAGTCCACGGTTCACATAGTTCACGCTTCCACTCTTGCATGTTTTTCTCGATTTTTTGAATCATGTTTCTCTATGGTGTGAATTATGTCTTTATTGCTTATTGTTTTTCCTTCTATTCAAAAAAAAAAAAAATAATAAATAAATAAATAAATAAATAAATAAAAATAAAAATAAACATAGTAATCTAGGAAGTCTAGAATCTCGACTTTAAAAGACCCATCGCTAAAAACAAATTTTCTAAGCCGTTGTAAAAAAATTTGTTTGGGGGGGGTGTGTTCATGTTTCCGCACTAAAAATGTTTTATGTCCCATTAGAGTTGCTTTTAGCCGCTTTTATTGTATTACGATTCGATTGACATAATCTATTAATTTAGAGTTCATTCATTCAAGATAACTTACGCCATGCACGCACTTCGAGGCATTTTCCACTATCTCGTATGTCTTCTGAAGTCGAAATAGAGTGTTTTATGGATCATTGATAGGAAATTCTCTCCCTGATCATTTCCATATCTCATTCGCAAAAAATCGGACCGTAACGGCAATTTTTGATTTGAAGTTCGCGAAAAAAAAAAAAAAAAAAATCAAAATTTCGATTTTGGGCTTGGGCCCAACCCGCCAACGACATCGCCTACATTTTTACCTTTAGCAACAGTTCATCGTTTTTTTTCCTCTATTCCGCCATTAACAAAGCTCCAAACCTAAACAAAATAAAAATTAAAAAGAAAATACAATAAACCCACGCCCAAAATCAAATCCTATCCCCAAATCTTCTCTAAAACCAAACCACCACAACCCCCACCGATTTAAATCACTAAAACCCACCGAAAATTCATAATTTTTGTGCTGCGCCGCCACCACTCCACCACCACCACTGTTCTTTCAGTCGGTCAAGTTAAACCACCACCACCACATCATATTTAAACCCCCACTCCATTCCAAACACTAGATGGCTCAACAACGCCGAATTATACCGGAGCAAGTTTTCACTGCCGACCACTTCGCGCCGTTTTACGGTGACGAAATGGCTAGTAGAGACTGGAGTAGTTTGTGTATTAATCGACGAAGCCTTCTACCACGAAGACTTGGTCCGACGGTTCTACAACACCGGGAGTTGGAGGGGAGTAGGATTTTTGTGTTGGTAAGGAAGAAGAGGAAGGAGTTGACTACGGACCGTTGGCTGAGATTCTAGGCATTCCGCCTAGAATCCATCCGGATGCCACTTTACAGGAGCCCCAGTTTGACGGGTAGAGCCTTTGATGGGCGTGATGTCATCAATGGGAGCTACAATACAAACTCCCATTGTGTAATGCCAGGCATCCCTCGGACCAACCAAATTTCGGGGCTTCGGCTTCGTGGATTGGGTCGGAATGTCCTAGGGAAGGACAAGGTCGGTGACATCGGTCTGCCCCGCTTCCCACATCTTATGGGTACTCCAGAGCGTAAGTATGATTTCTGTATCTTGGAGTTTTTGCTGAGCATGATTAGGGGGGTCGGAAAGTCTTTGGCACCTCTTCCTGTGTTAATTACCAAGATCATGCTGAAGATGAAAGCAGCTCCGGCGTCTGATAGGATTTACATTACCCTGCACCGTAACCCGCATATCTATAGGGAGTGTGTCCAACAACGCTGGATATTGCCCGCGGATAGGGAACAGGATGAGGTAGAGGAGGAGAATGAGGATGATTCGAGGAGGATGATGAGGAGACGTGACTTGTTTTGATACGGATGCCTTCCGAGGTGTTGTTCGATGCGCGAACGCATGGCTATGCTTCATAGGGGCATCGTTCACTAAACACTATCTGTGCAGACCTCCCGAACTCGACAGGCTTAATTATTCATCACAACTTCGAGATCCGCACCCGCAGAGAGGATGAGAGATGGGAACAGCGAGGGCTGAGATGGAAGCCCAAACGCCGGTTTAGAGTGGATATGCTTGCACGCTTCCACCCACCTCATACGCACTCGCTTACGAAAACACAGCCATTTAGGCATGAGCGTCGCCGACGAAGGGCGACTATCATCGCCTGCCGACCTTCGAGCCCGTGAGCCACCACTAGAGAGTGTGCCCTCCACCACCGCTGGGCGAGGTATTTAGAGAGTGTGAGGATTGATAGTGGTTGTTCTTTTATTTATTTTTGTTGTTTTTATTGTAATGTAACTTTTATTTTCGTAATTTGAATTTGTAGTGAAAGGTACTCTGAATGGAAATTTTAATATAAGGGGTTATTTTCAGTATGTGTGGTTGTTTCATATTGATCCCACCTTCCCAACTTGTTTGTGGGTGGTTTTATCAATTCAAGCTTTATTTTTATATATAACCCTAGTGTTAGAATTTATTGCGGAGTAAGATGAAATGATGGCCGTTTAGGCATATCTAGGATTGAGAATCATTGTAGGATGAAATGTAGATTAAATAGGTACATTCAATCATAAAATCAACCTAAAAGATACTGGGTTTGAATTAGAATCAAGAAAATGAGTTGTTTCCGTTTTTGGGGTTTGAAAATTTTAGGATTTCCGAAACCGCCGTAATTAGTTTTGGCAACTTTCCGATCCATTTTAGCAACTTTAAACCTATATAAACTTGATACAATCTATCCTCACAACTCACACTACACCTAAACTCCATCACTCACCCTTCACACCCGCGATTCCCACGCGTTTAATCTCCATTTTGCAAATCGCAACTTCGAGTGCGCCACCTCTACACTTCGACGAAAAATTTTGCTCGAATTTTACCAAGGCAAGTCAAGCAAGCGACTTCGCTTAAAACACTGGAATTCCAAAATACAAAGAGCTCTCACGCCCTAGTTGAAAGCGACGATCCCCGACTTCGGGACCAGAAATTTTCCAGCTTTTCGCGTAGTATCCGGATCATTCGCAGCTATTCCAAAGCGTAATTTTGAGATGACATCTCCAACATTGATACCGAACAGTCTTTCAAGATTTGTTCCAAAGCACTACTTACGGTGCTTGGTTTCACGAGGTGATCACATACGTTGGCTGAACCTCTTATGGTAAGACCGGCTGAACTTTATTCTCCAAAGACTTGCATCTTATTTTTATAATAACTGCATTTTTTCTTTGAGAGATCGGATGGAGAACAAGTGTTCTCCATCAACATTGACGATGAACCAATGGAAATTACCGTGTTCTTGCTAGCATTTGTTCTTGGACTTGCTATGCCGAGATACAAGACCCATGGTGCTATTGGGTCGATAATATCCATGTCTACACTTATGAAGTCTTTGCACGAGGCTTATGGGGGCGTGCATTTTCCAGATTGAGGACCAAGGGGACTATAACGCTGTTCTTGGTAGCTTTGTCCATGAACATAGGAACTGTTATGTTTTGGATTATGCTAAACATTTTAGGGGAATGGCGTTTTTCTTCGTGAATGACGCCACTTGGCGCGTTTTCCTTGCTTTAGCCACCGGACGCCGGGTTCTATGACCTTCCCGAACTTTGATGTCTAGTTTAGCACGAGCCTATACCATGAGGCATAAGTACCTTCTTATGCCTCGCTCTAATTTCAATGTATTATGCTATGTTTCTTTCCCTGCTTTTTGTACACGCTTCACGGATTGGATTAGGGTAGACACGGTGCGACCCACCAATAGTCTTATTCGATCTTTCCGCAATGACTTGGCAAAGGTGGCGGATACCTACCTCACCAGTTGCACCCTACACCCCATCGCACAAGTGGCACTTAATAGGTTAGCAACCATAGATGATAAATGGCGTGAAGCCCGGCAAATTATCATAGCATGGCAGATCGCTGAAGGAGCCTCACTTCTTTATAGAAGTAGAGGATGACCTAAGATAACGAATAACAAATGAGTGGAGGTAAGTTTTAGTTTACGTTAGTGTCCGCTTATGTCCCAAGCAATTTAATTCGTTAACCCCATAATGGGTGGAACTCTTTTAGAGTTAAGTCGGTTTTTATTTCCTATATTAGTACGTTCTAACCTTGTTTTGCAGATGTTTCTGAATTTCACGCTTCCTCATGGTATTTTTCCTACCCTCTTTATTTAAATGCTTTGAGGACAAAGCATGCTTTTGTTTGGGGGCATAGAAACACGGTAATTAAGACATCCGCTAGGATATAAATATGTATAATATGCATTTGTTTTCTAGTTAAAATTTCAAAAATTCAAAAATATAAATAAATAAGTTATGCTATACACTTAGGAATATTGGTATTGTTTCTTTCTCCATGCTCTTAACAATCTAGAAGTCTCAATGAGTTGCTTTGCGTCCATAATTTGTTAGAAACTTAGGTTAATATATAGGTAATAATCTTTACATCTATCTATAAATATATTACATGAGTATCTATGATTGTTAGCGAGAAGTTTCAAAAATCTAGGCTAGAGTACTTTATTCTACAAATCCTGTGGAGAATATAGCCTAAAGTCTTATATGAGTGAAACATTTGAGAAATGACACAAGGGAGAAGTAAAATCCGGATAGAGAATTCACATGTCCACTTGCTTGATCACTAAACCATATCCTAAGCGAGAATTTAGGCCCTTTTTGGATCGATATAGCTAGAAATTCTGACCTAAGTATATTTTTTCGCTAGTCGCCTAATCGAGCCTTTCATTAGCCCTTCATAAACCACAATTCCTTTTACCCCTCATTACAAAAAACAAAACAAAATAAAAAAAAAAAAAATCAACCTACCCAATTTAGAATAAGTCCGAGAATAGAATGATGAAGAAAGAAGAAGAAAAAACATGTGTAAACAAAAATTAGTTAGTTGCTTCAGAAAATAAAGAAAAAGAAGTTTCCATCCAAAGAAAAGAAAAATAAAAATAGAAATAAAATAAAACTCCAAAAATAGAATAAAAAAGGGAGTCAAAAGACAAAGAAAAGAAAAAAAAAAATATGGCTAAGGATGGAAACAAAGTGTAGAAGCAAAAATAAATAACAAGGTTTTCTAGTTACATAATATGAAGACTCTATTATCTCAGACTTGTCCTTTTGAATATCCATTTCCTTTCTTCTTAAACCATCTCCCAATCCCCGTAAATACCTAATAAAGACCTCTAGCTCAATTAGGAATAGGTTAGTGTGATAGTAAGTGGCATGTGTTTGATCGACCGGCTTCTGTGTGTCATTGAGATTGTAAGGTAAAGTATGCCCAATCGCATTAATCGGAGTAGCTTAAACTTGAGTGGAAAAATCAGAGTTTTGTTTCTTGACTATTATTGTGAGAACCTACTTAAGGACGCTTATTCCGAAGTTCTCGAAAACAAACCCGCTAAACATTTTATAGTACTACTCATTGGTATATATGTTTATTGTAGATGATAGATTATTATGCATATATTAACTTAGGTTTCTGACTTGGTTATTCTTATTCAATTGCTAGAGAGATGTATAGATAGTTGAGCATGAATAAGGAAACAATAGTTTTATTTTCTTAGTCGCCAGTAGTATAGATGAAGTTTGTGAGTACCTTCATCGGAAAACTCTCACGAGGCTATAACTCGTCCACTAGGGAATTCCTAGTGGTTTAAGGCCTTGTTGCATATGGTCAATGCAATCGCGACTCAAAAAAACGAGAGTAGTTAGAACTCCATTTTGGTCACTTATTCTAATTTCTCATCTTTGCTTGAGGACAAGCAAAATGTCAAGTGGGGTGGTTTGATAAGAGCCCAAAACTGTAGTTTTAACCCCTTAATAATCATACTTTTAGACCAATTATGTGAATAATAAGTAAGAGTTAATACTGATTACGTGTTTTATGCATTTTAGGCTTCAAAGTCCATTATGTGCAAAATGTGCCACTTTAGCGAGATAAAGGAGCAAAAGTCGAGAACTTCGAATGCCATATCTTTGGACTCAGACCTGAATGAGGCCTACCTTATGTCAAAACGACCGGCTCGGAAAGAGCTTTGCAATGGTCCAAGCCTTGACCCAATCAGAGGAGCAAAAGTGGACGAAAAGTCTGTGGAAGCCAACTGCAGCTGAATAGGCCTTTTTGGACTGAAAGAATTGGGTTTTGGGCCTGATTCTCTGGCCCAAAACATGGCTCCAAGCCCATGCACGATTTTTGGATCTGGATGTATAAAAACAAAAGCTTGACTCATTGTTAATGGCAGTTAGGTTAGGTAGATAGTTAGACCTATATTAGTTAGCCTCCATTAATTAGTTTTAGAACTTAGTTTAATTAGTTTCAATTCATTGTATTAGATTAAACCTTTGAATCTTGTTCTTCATTTGATTAGATCAATAAAGTAGTATTTTTTATCAATTTCGATTTTGTCATTTCCATTTCTAGATCTAATTTCAATTCTTGTTCTTATTTCATTTTAGTCATTAATTTAGATTTCATTATTGTTTAAATTAGTAAATTTCAATGCTTTATATTATGTTTAGTTTTAATCTAAATGGAAATGATTATGAATGATTCAAGGCTAAACCTCCATTAGAGGGGTTGAGAAGCCTTGATGAAAGCTTGATTCGACTATCGTTAGAATCGTCGTAATTTCCTTTCCACTCTAGAAACGCGTTTAGTTCACCATGAGAATGGGTTTAATCGTTCACATGCTAATTATTAATTGGTAGGAATGCCATGTGTAATTAGGGATTAGGAAGAACCGATTGTTCTCGCGTAGCGCTCAATTCGATTACTTACGACTCATCGCTAGTGGATTAAGTTGAGTTAAGGTGGAATCAATCCCCCTCTAACTCCTTAACATCAATCAACGTAGCATTCCCTTAGTTGTCTGGTAGTCGACTAGTTGCATTTCGTGGGTAGTTGCACCGTAGTCTAATTCCCCTTCGTAAAGCTCTCATTGACTTAAGACTTATTTTTTAGACTTAGAAAACAATCCATGCTAGGGAACTAGGAGTGGAACGAACTTCCTACTCCACTTAGTGCAATTCGCATCGAGAGTAGAAGCTTTGATAATTGAGACTAGTAAAAGTGTAGTTTTAGTTTACTTACGTTGTGAATTCATCGTTCATTTCGTAGGTAGACTATACATTTTACGTTATCAGTAGCATGAAACCTAGGAGAGTTTAGAAGTTAATATTCTAAATCTAGTATAAAAGATACCAGGATTGTAATAAAATCAAAAATATGGTTTGTTTCCGTTTTCGGGTTTGGAAATTTTCTATTTCCGGAAATTGCCTTAAACAATTTGGCAACTTGCCGATTCGTTTTGGAAGCTCAGAACCTATTTAAACTCCCTTCATTCTACACTCACAAACCACACTACACCCCACCATCATCCCTCACCTTTCACTCCAAACTTTTCCTTCTTTTTCCTCTTAAACTTTTGCTTTCAAGACTTACGAAGCGCATTGCGCCCTGACATTAATCGCCGAAATTTTACTCGAGCCTTTTCGCGACCCAAGTTGAGCGTGACTCACTCTCAAACACTGTACATCCAAAACACCCGAAAGCATCGCTCAAGTTGAGCCGACTTCGCTTCAAAACATCAGAATCTAAAACACCGTAGAGCGCACTTTGGGAGTGGAAGCGCACTACCCTGCCCTCCGTAAACACGAAAATTTCCAATTTTCTGAGGGTTGTTCCAGGATTTTTGGAGCTGTTCATAAGAGTAGTTGAGATGACATCTCCTATAGTCATACCTGAACAGTCTTTTGAAGACGTGTTGGGAATCGAGACCTATGGACATTGGTTTCGAAACAGGATCCTGCAGTTCGGATGGCGTCATCTACTGGTAAGTGATGACGACTCATATTCAGCATAGCTTACTGCTTATTTCTACGACCACATTAGTTTCTATTGTAATCAGGATGGAGAACAAGAATTCTCCGTCGTAGTCGATGACACGACACTAGAATTCAATAAACATGTGGTCGCTTTAGTTTCAGGATTACCAATACCTGATCCTGTTCACACATGGGGATATATGACCGATAATGCATACCTTTATGATTATACATATTTCCATGAATATTATGGGGGAGGGGTATTTCGAGTAATGGACTAGGGGCGATATAGCATTGCCCTTGGTAGCCTGTCCCTAAACGTAGGCACCACCATGTTATTCATCCTGATGAATATTTTTTGGGGAATGGCGTTAAAAAACAAGATCGCTGATGACATTTTCCTCACTTTAGCTGAGGGACGTCGCCGATATGACATTCCACGAGTTTTAGTCGCTAGTCTTAAGAGAGCCCAAAGCATGAGGCGTAAGTATCTTCTTATGCCTGTTTTGGTAAGCCGCATCATGCGTAGTTGTTTACACCAGATTCTCGCGGCCCAATTCACGATTGGAAAAGGGTTGAAGTTATGAGACCCACCAATTGGGTGGTTCGCTCATTGCAAATTATGACTTGGCGGGATGGCAGTGCATTTCATTTGGTTGCCCGTTACATCCCATCGGACATAATAACAACTTTAACAGGGCTAGCATTAGTAGATGATAAATGGCGGCAAGCTTGGCAAGTTATAATGGCCCGGCAGGATCTTGAAGGAACCTCATCTCTTTGATGAGGAGGAGGATGCTAAAGCGGGGAGATAAGGTAAGTTTTAGTTTTGTTATTGTCTACTTATGTCCCAAGCAATTTAATTACATTAAACCCATGGTGGAACTCTTAAAGAGTTAAGTCGGTTTTTTTTTATTTTTTTTATTTCCTATATTAGTATGTTATAACCTTGTTTTGCAGATGTTCCGAATTTCCGCTGTTTCCATGGTATTTTTCTACCCTCTTTATTTAAATGCTTTGAGGACAAAGCATGCTTCTTGTCAGGGCATAGAAACACGTGTAATTAAGGGCATCTGTTAGGATATAGATATGTATAATATGCATTTGTTTTCAAGTTAAAATTTCAAAAATATAAATAAATAAGTTTATGCTATACACTTAGGAATATTGGTATTGTTTTCTTTCTCTATGCTCTTAACACTCTAGAAGTCTCACGTAGCTTTTGCATCAGAATAATTGTTAGAAACTTAGGTTAATATGTAGGTAATAATCTTTGCATCTATCTATAAATATATATTACATGAGTATCTATGATTGTTAGCAGTAAGTTTTTGAAATCTAGGCTAGAGTACTTATTCTACAAATCCTGTGAGAATTTAGCCTAAAGCCTTATATGAGCAAAACATTTGAGAAATGACACAAGGGAGAAGTAAAATCCGGATAGAGAAATCACACGACCACTTGCTTGATCACTATGTCATATCCTAAGCGAGAATTTAGGCCCTCTTTGGATCGATATAGCCAGAAATTCAAACCTATGAATTATTTTCCGCTAGTCGCCCCTCGAGCCTTTCTTTAGCCTTCCATAAAACCACAATTCCTTTACCCCCACTTACAAAACAAAAGAAAATAAAAAAAATTCAACTTACCCAATCTAGAATAAGTCTGAGAATAGAATGAGTGAAGAAAAAAAAAAGAGAAAAAACCTGTGTAAACAAAAAATTAGTTAGTTGATTCAGAAAAAGAAAAGAAGTTTCCATCCAAGGAAAAGAAAAAGAAAAATAGAAATAAATAAAACTCCAAAAATAGAATAAAAGGGAGTCAAAAGCCAAAGAAAAGAAAAAAGAAAAATATGGCTAAGGATGGAAACAAAGTATAGAAGCAAAAGAAAATAACAAGGTTTTCTCTAAGTTACATAATATGAAGACTCTATTATCTCGGACTTGCCTTTTGAATATCCATTTCCTTCCGCCTTAAACCATCTCCTAATCCTCGCAACACCTAATAAAGACCTCTAGCTCAATTAGGAATATGTTAGTGTGATAGTAAGTGGAAGATGTGTTTGATCGACTCGGCTTCCTTGTTTGTCATTGAGATTGTAAGGTAAAGTGTGCCCATCGCACATCGGAGTAATAAACTTGAGCCGAAAAAATCGAGTGGTTTTGTCTTGACATTTATGTGAGGACCTACTTAAAGACGCTATTCCGAGTTTTCAGAAACGAACCTGCTAGGCATTTTATAGAATTACTCATAGTATATATATTTGTATCATAGATGATTGATTATTATGCATGTATTAGTTTAGGTTTTTTACTTGGTTATTCTTATTCATTTGCTAGTGAGAAAAATAGATAGTTGAGACAAGAATGAGGAAACAATAGTTTTATTTCTTAGTCGTTGTAGTATAGATGAAGTTTGTGAGTACCTTCACTGGAAAACTCTCATGAGGCTATAGCTCGTCCACTAGGGAATTCCTAGTGGTTTAAGGCCTTGTTGCATATGGTCAATCCAATCGCATTCAAAAGCGAGTAGTTAGTTAAACTCCATTTTGGTCACTTATTCTAATTTCTCATATTTGCTTGAGGACAAGCAAAATGCTGTTTGGGGGTGGTTTGATAAGAGCCCAAAACTGTAGTTTTAACCCTGTAACAGTCATACTTTTAGACCAATTATGTGAGTAATAATTATGAGTTAATATTGATTACGTGTTTTTATGCATTTCAGGTTTCAAAGTCCATTATGTGCAGAAATGTGCCACTTTAGCGAGATAAAGGAGCAAAGGTCGGTTGCTGAGGAGTTCTGTGATTAAAGGCCAAGATTCAAGAAGACAAAGCCTTTCTAAAGTCCGGTCAAAGCTGAAAAGTCAAAGTCAACGCGGGCAGAAACAGCACACAAGTCAGCAGAACTTCCAAAGGCTGTATCTTTGGACTCAGACCTCAGAATTGGGTCTACCTTATGTCAAAACGACCGGCTCGGAAAGAGCTTTCCAATGATCTAAGCCTTGGCTCAATCAGAGGAGCAGAAGTGGACGAAAAGTCTTTCGAAGCCAACCGCAGCTGAAGAGGCCTTTTTGGACTGAAAGTAATGGGTTTTGGGCCTGCTTCTCTGGACCAAAACATGGCTCCAAGCCCATGCACAATTTTTGGATCTGAACATATAAAAACAAAAGCTTAGCTTTTTGTTAATGGTAGCTAGTTAGACCTAAAACTATAGATATTTCTAGATCTAGTTTTCATTAATTAAATTAAGTTTAGTTTAAATTCAATTCTTGTTTTAGATTAAACTCTTAAAATCATTGTTCTTCATTAGTTTGATAAATAAAATAGTTAGTTTGTCAATTTCGATTTTTGTCATTTACAATTGTTTAGATCTAAATTCCTTTATTACTTGTTATTCATTTCCTAGTTATTACCTAAGATTTCAATTATTGTTTAGATAAATTGCATAAAGATAGAATTTTTATATGATGTCTAGTTATAATTCAATGGGAATGAT
The DNA here is from genome assembly GCF_015680905.1 of Coptis chinensis. Classification (NCBI taxonomy): domain Eukaryota; kingdom Viridiplantae; phylum Streptophyta; class Magnoliopsida; order Ranunculales; family Ranunculaceae; genus Coptis; species Coptis chinensis. The sequence continues at coordinate 39,088,555 of NC_141459.1, forward strand.
AGTGGTATGAATCAAGGCTAAACCTCCATTAGAGGGGTTGAAGAAGCCTTGATGACGCTTGATCTTTATTAAACTTAGGAATCATCGTGATAATTATTCCACTCTAGGACTGATTAATTCACCATGAGAATGGGTTTAATCTCTCACATGCTAGTTATGAATTGGTAGAAATGTCATGTATAATTAGGGATTATAATTACTATTTTGATATGCAAAGCATTCAATATGGATCATGACGAGTCTTTGTTAGTAGGATTAAGTCGAGTTAAGGTAGATTCAATTCCCTTTAATTCTTTATCTAGATTCAAACCCTTAGCATTCTCTCATTTCGTTATTCGTAACTTGTTAATTGTTTTTCCCTCGTAGTATAGAATTCCCTTCGTAAATCTCTCACTAGACTTAAGACCAATTAATTACACTAGAGATCATTCCATACTAAAGAACTAGGAGTGGAACGAATTTGTTACTCCACTCTATTTCGATAGAATTGAGAGTATAAAACTTGATAAATTAAGCACGTATTAAGTTTTAGTTTACTTACGTTTTGAGTTTCATCGTTCATTTCGTAGGTAAACTATATTTTTATGTTTTATCAGGAGTGAGCAAAACTTGAGTGGAAAAATCAGAGTGTTTTTGTTTTGACATATATGTGAGGACCTACTTAAGGACGCTATTCTAAAGTTTCAAAAATGGACCTGTTATTGCATTCCATAGCATAGTTTATATATATATATATATGTGTGTGTGTGTGTGTGTGTGTGTGTGTATCCGTAAATGATTGATTATTATGCACGTATTAGCTTAGATTTCGAATTGATTATTCTGTATTCATTGCTAGTGAGATGTATAGATATCTGAGAATAAAGTAGGAAACAGTAATTTTATTTCTTAGTCGTTGTAGTATAGATGAAGTTTTTGAGTAGCTTCTTTGGAAAACTCTCACGAAGCTATAACTCGTCCACTAGGGAATTCCTAGTGGTTTAAGGCCTTATTGCATATGGTAAATGCAATCGCACTCAGCGAAAAGAGATTAGTTAGAACTCCATTTTTGGTCACTTATATTAATTTCTCATATTTGTTTGAGGACAAGCAAAATGCTCTTTGGGGGTGGTTTGATAAGAGCCTAAAACTATAGTTATAACCCCTTAATAATATTACATTTAGACCAATTATGTGTATAATAAATAAGAGCTAGTACTGTTTACGTACTTTTGTGTATTTCAGGTCTTGGAGTCAAATATGTAAAGAAACATGTCACTTTTGCACTAGAAAGGAGCAAAGGTTGGTTGCTAAGAAGTTCTATGACTAAATGCCAAGATTCAAGGAGAAAAAACCTTTTTAAACCCCGGTCAAAGCTGAAAAGTCATAGTCAACGTAGGCAGAAATAGAGCAGAAAAGTCAACAGAACTTTCGCAGGCCGTATATTTGGACTCAAACCTCGGAATTGAGCCTATTATATGTCAAAACAACTGGCTCGGAAAGAGATTTCTAACGGTCTAGGTGTTGGCCCAATCAGAAGAGTAGAAGTAAACAAAAAGGCTATTGCAGTAATTTCCAACAGAAAAACCCTTTTTAGACATATGTAATTAGGTTTTGGGCTTGATTTCATGGCCCAAAAGATGGCTCCAAAGCCCATGTACGAAATTGGAACCTAACCTTCTCCTATATAAAGAAGGTTAAGGCTAAAACAAAAGTTGGTTACTCCCACTTTAGTTTAATATAGTTTAGGGTTTTCTCTCTCTCTCTCCCTTTGTAGTTTACTTTACTTTTAGTTAACTAGTTTAGTCTATAACCTCCATTAGATTAGTAAAGGTCAAGTTGTTGTTCTTCATTATGTTTTCTTATTATTCATATGTTAATGATAGTCTAATGACCTCTAGTTAAACCTCCATTAGAGGGGTTTGATGAAGCTTGATGTAGACTTGATATGTTAGTTAGAATTATTGCTTGTTTAAGAATTTCACTCTAGTAGGTTAGTTGATTCTCCATGAGAATGGGTTAAACTTCCTCACATGCTAATTATTAGTTGATAGAGATTGCCATGAATAATTAGAGATCACACACTTAATCTTAATTGGTTATGATTGCAATAATCTACACTAGCATATTAGGAGTTTATTTAAGTGAAATCAAATCACCCTAATCTCTTCTCCATATTCTTCTCCATATTTTATTCAAGTCACATTCAATTGCTTAGTTAAATTATTATAAGTTTAATTCATATATTAGTTTCATACACTACAACAAATATGACATATGACATCACTAATTTTAGATCACTTTCAGCGAAGTGATGTCATATGAAAACTATGACATCACTTTTCTCAATATGTGATGTAATAATTATCACAATTTTTTTTTAACATCACTTATTTGAAAGGCTGATTTAGTAGAGTTGTACAACATCATTTTAATAAGTGATGTCGTAATAGTGATATAGTAACACTTTTTTACGTCACTCGCCGTGTCACTTATAAAGTGATGTAATATTTATGTATTCAACATCACTTTAAAAGTGTTGTCACTCACCGTGTCACTTATAAAGTGATGTAATATCTATGTATTCAACATCACTTTAAGAGTGATTTTGCCAAGTTTTTGAAATCACTTATGATGTGACTTCCAGAAGTGTTATTAATGATATACCTATTAATTATTAAGTTAATTAGTTAGAAAAACAATCGAAAAAAAAATTAGGTTAAATAGAAATGAAATAGGCGCGTGATTGGTTTGCTAGACCAAGGTCCAAATTATTGAATTCGGTGAATATTTCGATGTACCCAAAAACTGATATATATCAAATATATCGAAAATATCATAGATATATACTTTTTTGTTGACCAGTCAAAATTTTGTTTTGTATGTTGATATATAAAAAATATCGTCGATTATATCGGAAATACCATCAATATATCGATCAAAGTCAACAATATCAGTCAAAGTCAATACTTTATATCGGATATATCGGATATATCGGTCGATATATATCATTATATCGGAAATTGCAATATATATTGGGAAAAAAATAATTCAATATTCGGTTGAGATATATCGAATATTTCTATATCGGTGTACCAAAAAGCGAGATATATCGGAGATATCTCCGATATATGGGGCTTATATTTTGGGCCTTGTCTTAGACATCTTGAAAATAAAGAAATAAAAGACCGCGGTTTTTTCTACTCAATATATTTTGGTTTCCCTTTAGAACTGGTTTGCTCGACCCTAAACCAAAATTAGAAATAAAAAACCGCGAATTTGATACTGAAAATTTTGGTTTCGCGCGCTGAGAGAACTTGGTATAAGTTATACTTAGGGCAACCTGTTATGGGAAAAGCTAGAAAGTCGGGCTGAAAATTATTGTGAAGCGGTTTGTTTGTTTCTTCTTCCTTTCTTCCCCCTCTTGATTTTCTTCTCATATATCAGTTTGAAACTAACTAATTTATACCTTGTTTTCACGATTTCTTCAAAAAAAGAATCTTCTTTTCAGTTACACGCGGAGCCGAAGGAAGAACGCAAACAGGTTCCTCTTTTTTTTCTCTCCCTCTCTCCATACTCGATTTCCTGATGTTTTTATTCAAGATATTTGTGTTTGTCTGGTGGGTGCTAAATTTTTACCGTTTTTCAATTGGGTGTTTTTCTACTTGTGAATCGGCATGGCCTCTTTAAGATTTCTCGATATGTTTATTGAATTATTATTGTGATTTGCTGTGTTCAGTTCGTCTTTAAGATTAATTGTTTGGGATTGTTTGGCTGCAATCTTTTGGATTGCACTTGTTTATGGATAAGTTTCTGGGATGGTTTGTAGAGAGAAAGTAGTTTTTTTGTGTGTGGAATTGGGCATGATGATACTGCAATGGTGATACTTGCTGTCTAGATGGTAGTCATGGAGTCTGGTTTTACAAGTTGCAAGATAACTCATGGTTTGGGTTTGAGGTCTATCAATATTGTTTAGTAGTCTGCATGGTGTGTTTCTGGCTGGTCATATTTCCGACCTGCCTCTCTGTATGAAAAGGGAAATTACGCTGAGTGCCAAGTAAACGATAATCCTTGGGCTAAATTCGTGACCTTGGGAGCTAATTAAAACCATAGTTTGTGACTGAAGTGAGCTATCATGTAAAAGAACACAGAAGTCGCCATAACATCCAACTAAATATTATTCTTCATAAATTAGCATCAAACTGCCCCACCTTTATTATATAGAGGTACCTTGTCCTTTAAAATGATTTTTTTTCTTGCTTTTTGATAATCTGCATTATCACTAGGTTCTTAGAACACATACTACTGCCTTCTTAAAAAGGTCACTATCTTGGACCATTTATCCTTAAAATTGAGTGTTGTTACAGACAAATATAGATAATTACACTCTAAATTGGCCATGTCCAGATAGAAAAAGGATAATAATTAAGGCTATATGTCGCGATCGGTTCAAGAAATCCAAGTCTGATGATCGAAGATTTATATATCATGATTGGACATCCAACTAGGTTTGGCACCCTAGAGCGTGCAACATGATTAACACAATTTCCTTGGAAATATAACCTCTAGACAAACTAAATATACTAGTGTTACCAAGGGGATACTACCATGTTGGTGGAGTTCCAAGAATGAATACAAATTTCATACTGAAACAATTGAAAAAAAAAATATTTCGGGCAGTTCATCTGAACACTATGTATAATGTGTTGAGGATCTTAAGTACAAATATCAGTTTTTCTTAATATTTATGGAATATATGGTTAATAGGACTACTAAGATAAAAAATTAAAAAGTTGAAATCGAACTCACCAAAGGCTAGGATGGCGCCTGGAAGTGCGCCAAGGATACGGAATTTAAAAGTTGAAATCGAACTCACCAAAGGCTAGGGTGGTGCCTGGAAGTGCGCCAAGGATACGGAATGCACTAGCTCCAACGATACCTGGTCCGAGTTGGCTGAGGATTATTTCACTTCCAACTACAACATAATTGTTCCCTAGGTATAGCAGGTAATACAGAACAACAAGAAGCTGTCCCCAAAGATTCTTCGCACAAGGCAAGACTCCATACAATGGTTCACAAGTCACTTAGGAACTTGTGGGATTGAATAAGCTGTTAGGAGAATGGTTAACATGATTAAGCCCATCAGAGACCAATTCAGAAGAAGATTTTGTTTGGACAAGATCACTGGATCCCATGCCTATTACTAGGAAGAGAACCATAATGAACGAAATGAATTTCTCCATCTTCCGAAAGCGCATTGGGAGATAGATTTTTGGACACTACAGTTCTATAGGAAAGTGGAACTTATAAAGAAGAACATGATCATTAAATACTAGAAATTTAGAAGTTTAAGAAAGTTCGACGTCAAAGAATTATAAAATATAGCATTTCTCAAGATTCAATTCACATTAATATAATGCCAATAAGATAGATCTTGTAATGTGAATGGGAGGTCGGTCGCCACGTAAGAACAAAGGTGTAACTGTTAGTGGTTATAGAATGTGCCATTGTATGCGCCTCCCTCTATTTTAAATTACCAAGTCGCCTTGAATTGCTGAAATTCCCGTGTAATTTCTCGTTGGTTGAAGATTCTTGACTATAATAGGTGAAACTTCAAAATTAGTAGAATATCAAGACCTCAAGTATGGTGGGGCTTGCCTTGTGTTCATACCGCACCAAACAAACTTATGGATGTTTAACACTTTCTGCTTCATAAATTTTTGTAGTACTACTCCATTTTTTCTCAGATTCTTTCTTTTTTCTTTGAAATGTGGCTCGTGGCCTTAAGTTACGGTCATTGATTTTGGTTGAATGGCGATATAATCTGATAGAATTCCTACCATTAAGTGACACATTCACCATGACCAGTCATCATCATACAAATAGATCCAGTTTTAGTTGTAACTATATCTCAAGATTTATGCAACAACATCTCAGCTGTAATATACCTCTTAACCGGTACACTCAAGAGTCAAGAGTGTGTAGACATTTGAGATCTACACATTTGTGGAACTGCATCTCACGATTGCATCACTTAATTTCTCACCGATTTGTTAGGATTGACTACCGCTAATGTTGTTCTCGATTCTTATACATCTAGGTGCTACTCTTCGATATAGTAGGTTCAATATAAGTTTAATGCGTTATGGACAAGACTTGGAGAACTTTAAATAGGTTAAATAGTTTACACTTCTATTGCTTTATTTGAAACAAGTGTTTATTACTATGTACATATATCATTGACTATGCTGAAATTTTCCAGAGCTAGTGATGAGTATGAATATGCTGTTGATGAATTCATCGCATTCGCTTTGGCTCCTTTGATGGATAAAACAAGCATTAGATGTTCGTGCATTAGTTGCAAAAACTTTAACCATTTGAGTCCCGATATTGTAAAAGACCATTTGATCATTGAGGGTATTGATATGACTTATGATCCTTTCGTTTTGCATGGAGAAGAAGGGCAAGTGCATGTAGTAGATGAAGGAGTTGAAACTACAGACTTTAACCTCATTGAGACTTATGAGATGCTTAAAGCGACAAAATGAGAGTAATAAGAAAGAAGAGTTTTCCTCGGTGATAAAAAAAGAAGCCAAATTCCAAAAGGCGCTTAAAAGTCCGAAAGGCCATTGATGAAGGTTGTAGCAAAGTATCTGAAGTTGGAAGCGGTTGTTACGTTGTATAGCATAAAAGCTAAACATGGTTTGTCTAATAGAGGTTTTACAGAGTTTTTAGAGGCGTTGAAGGATATGTTTCCAGAGGGTAATGTTATTCCAAAGTCAAATAATTCGGCAAGGGCGCTGTTAAGGAAGTTTGACCTGGATTATAAGCAAATCGACGCATGTGTAAATGATTGCATGTTATACACTGGTGATTTTAAAAATGATGTGAGCTGTCGAAAGTGCAAGACTACACGATGGAAAACTGATCCTCATACAAAAAAAGTACACGAGAAGGTTCCAGCAAAGGTTTTGAGGTACTTTCCTATTATTCCAAGGTTCAAGAGGATGTTTCAGTCTGTCGAAATGGCAAAACAGTTGACATGGCATGCATCCAATGAGAGTACTGATGGAAACATGCGTCATCCGGTTGATAGTCCTGCATGGAAACATATTGATAGCAGTTGGCCCTCTTTCAGTGATGAAGCACGAAATCTTCGACTAGCGTTGTCTGCTGATGGTGTCAATCCTCATCGCACTCTTAGCTCGAGGTATAGTTGTTGGCCAGTCATTTTGGCAATATATAACTTACCTCCTTAGACGCGCATGCGAAAGAAGTATTTGATGTTGACATTGGTAATCCCCGTCCCAGCCCGGCCAGTAATGACATAGATGTTTATTTAAAGCCACCGATTGACGACCGCTACTTTTGTGGGCGGATGGTGTGGAAACGATGACGTATACCGAAAATCCACCTTCACATTAAGGTCTATCTTAATGTGGACCATTAATGATTTTCCAGCATTTGGAAACCTAGCTGGATGTTCAACAAAGGGCAGATTAGCATGTCCCAGGTGTGGCGTTAATACATGTGCAGATTGGCTAAAGCATAGCATGAAATTCTCTTACATGGGAAGTCGTAGGTTCCTTCTAGATGATCATCCATATCGTTTGAAGAAAAGTTGGTTTAATGGGAAGCAAGAACACGGGGCTAAACCAGTTCCTTTGAAGTCTGATGAGATTTTTACTCAGGTAAAATCTATAGAAAATGATTGGGGGAAAGATCTGGATAAGAATTTGAGAGATGATTGGGGAAAACCTATAGGAAAGAAAAAAAGAAAACGTGGAAAGGGCATACAAGGTAAGCGTAAAAACCGGAGGTGCAAAATTGTGGAAGAAACAATCAGTATTTTTGATTTGCCATCGGAGATTTCTTTTGTTAACTCATAATCTAGATGTTATGCATATAGAGAAAAACATTTGTGAAAGTTTGCTCGAACTTTGTTGAATCTGAAAAAAAAATCAAAGGATAACCTTAAATCTAGGAAAGACTTGGAAGAAATGGGATTAAGACCTGACTTGCACCCCGTCAGAATGGGAGTAGAACTTTTACTTCCCGCATCACAATGCACCTTGTCAAAGAGTGAGAAGCAAATTTTTGTGAAAGGTTGAAAGCTACCGGTTGCTCGATGGGTATAGTTCCAATATATCATACCGTGTTTCCTTGTCCGATTATGCTATATATGACTTGAAGTCTCATGATTACCATGTATTAATGCAACAATTGTTGCCTTTGGCCTCTTGAATCTCTTACCAAAAGGGCCTAGGAATGCAATTTTCCCACTGCTTCATTCTTTAATGAACTATGTCAAAGGACTATTGATAAGGAAAAAATGGAACAAATGGAGGATGAAGTTGTAGTGACAATGTGTTTACTAGAAAGATATTTTCCTCCGTCTTTCTTTGACATTATGGTACACTTGACGCTTCATCTTGTGCGGGAGGTGTGCCTTGGAGGACCGTGCAATTTCGTTAGATGTATCCCTTTGAAAGGTATTAATTTTTTTTTTTTTTTTATTTCCATTATTACTACAATATATTTTTAGCTAAAAGATACACCTTTTAGTTTGTAGAGTGTTGCATTCTAAACATTTGATTATTTATTGAGTATAGGTATATGAAGGATTTGAAAGCAAGTGTAAGGAATCATGCAAGGCTCGAGGGTGCATGGCGAATGTAACTTGGTGAAGAGAGTGTAACATTTTTTTTTCGAAAGCATATGAAGCGAGTTGATATTAATAATGACCAACCAAGTAGAAATGAAGACTATAATGATGAGTCCACAAAATCCAAAATTCTTAAAGGTAAGCCACTATTGAAGGGACAATTATTACATTAACAAGAGACATGGTTGAAGATGCACATCGTTGCATTTTGTTCAATTTCGAGGAAGTTCAGCCGCATATTGAGTAAGTTAATATGTTTAATGTGACAACTTAATATATATATATATATATTAATGAGCACCTTTTAAAATATATAAGACACAAAAATGCTCATCCATAAGGAACCTCAAACACAAAGAAATGAAGGTGCTTTAGGAGCAAAGCATCTTTGGAACGCGTTTAGTGAGTGGTTTAAGCTTGAGGTGAAGAAGCAGGTTTTGTTATCTAAATTTATAGAAGTTTTAATTGATGTAAGACTTTGACTTTCAATTTTTGTTTGTCTTTAGATTGAAAATGAGAAAAAAAAAACAAACATGTATCCGATATGTTGGATTGGCTCGGGATGAACCTCGTTGTGATGCTTGGAGCTATAAAGGTTATTTGATAAATGGCTACCGCTTCCACATAAAGGATGGAGAAAAAGGAACTCAAAACTCGAGGAGTGTCATTGTCGGCTAGTAGCTTGTGTAGGGCAAGTGCTAAAGACACCCGGACAAATCGAGGAAGATGTGACATATTATGGTGTGATAAAACAAATAATTTTGCTAGATTATGGTTTTTTTCAAGACCCATTATTTAATTGTGATTGGGCAAACGTAGGGAAGTGGGATCAAAGTAGAAGAGGGGATTCACGTTAGTTAATCTGCATCAAAGTTTAACACACAAGCAAGACCCTTTTATCCTTTGCATCCCAAGTCAACCAGTTTTTCTACTCACGAATCACATGACAGCAGTTGGTATGTGGTTTTGAAAGCACCTTCTCGTGGATTCCGTGATTTTGAATGTAGTACGGAGGAGGACCTTAGCAATGTGTCTGCACCACCACCTTTTGCAAGTGTGGAGCTAGTTAATGACATCGAAGGTGACATAGAAGGCTAAGTCTATAAAAGCGTCAAGATTGTGAGGGAACTTGGGTGCTACAAAAAAAAAAAATAGAGTGTAATTAATTAATGCTTTGTTTTCATTTTGTCCATTTAGACTGATTATTATGTGGTTTTGTTTTGTCTATTTAGTTATTGACTTTATTTTGTTTTGTGAGTGCTTCTTATAATGGTGCAAGGCATGTTGTGTTATGGTCATGATCAAATTATGTACTTTATTTTATCTAAGTGCCATGTATATGATTGTTTTGCTTTTTGCTATACATATTTTCTAATCTTTTCAATGCATGTGAAGAATGGCAAAGGAAAAGACTAGAGAACTAACCCCGGTAAGATATTTTGATTCTCTCAATTTTTTATTCGTCTTTGTATTTGTAGTATTTTAATTTTTTTTCTTCTGTTTGTTTGGATTTTCTAGTACCAAAAAGCGGCAAGAGCTAAGGTTCAAAAGTTTAAAAGAGCACTTGTAGAAGCATCTAAGAAAAGTGGACGTGCACATTCAGGTTTGTGTATATTATTAATTTCCACTTAAAAAAATAATTATGCTTCGGTTGTGATTGTGTCATTAAGGTGTGGTTGTGAGTATATTATACCAATTTATTTTGTCATGTACAAGGTTTGAAAAGTCCAAATAAAGTTTATGGTAAGAAAGTTCAAGTGGAAAGGTTGCCAAGGATCAACCAAATAAAAATCGATATATGGAAAAGCTACCAAGTGAGCAACAAAATGGAAATCATGACCTGGAAATGGAAGATGACGAATGGTTGGAAAACTACTATGAAAATGACTACGAAGGAGAAGGTAATGCATCGAAGGTTCGAATGATCCTCACCAACCAACACCGGGGCGACAAAAATGAATCAATTGATCCAAAAGCTCAAAAAAACTTGTGCTTGACTTTAATGAAAAAAGGTCTACCTATAGGTCCTAATTGAACTTATACAGCAGCTTACTTGGGCAAAGTAGCAAGGGGATCGCGCTCAATTGGCTATCCTACTTGGCATAAAGTAACACCGAGATTAAGGACAAAATGTGGATTTATTATAAAGGTAAATTTCTTTATTTACATGGCAAGTTATATATTATTAAAGAAATATAGTAATATTTGTTTATGTATCTTTTTACTGACAACATTTTGTAGCACCGTGAACGTGCTAGAAAACAGACTTTTAAGTCTATTCTCGAAGCTCTGGCGTGGTTCAAAACAAAATTGAGATCGAATTTATGATGCATATGATAATCTTAAGCTAGAATTGCGCATTGCCCACCGATGTAAAGCTACCCGATTGGAAAGCATTTGTTGCAAATTGTTCACGCCAAGGATACAAGGTATTCATCATACATTATATTGGTTATAAAATCCATTTTGCATATCAAGACTCATATATTATTTTTTGTAGAAACTAAGGAAAATGGGAAGAAGGCGCTCAACACCACAAGATGCCCCATACTTGTAGTTGTAAAAGGTTATGCAAGATTGGAAGATGAGCTGGTAATTGAATGATATATTTTTGACTTGTGAAGATTTTTCCCTTAAGAGTACTTAATATATATATGTGAAATGTTTTATTTACTTGTTTTGTAGAGGTGTAAAAAGGGTAAGATTGGTAAGCCTTTGTTACAAGAGGTAATCTTGTATGGGTTCAGCAGCCACAAGAGGAAAAAAAATGAGAACCAGTAAATGAGTTTGCTAAAAAGAGAAAATAGTATGTCGCTCACTGTTCATAAAATATTTTCTAAGATAAAAGGCATGCTTATTTCGATTTCCATGCGACTCTAGTTATATTTTTTTATTCTTGTTGTTGTTGTTGTTATAGGATAAGTTGAATGAAATAGATCGTGATATAGAATGTGGAAGAGGAGATGCCCTCTCACAAGTTTTAGGTCCCGATCCTAATGGGCGTGTGGAGTGGGATATGGAGTTACTCCATCTACTTTGTATGGTATCCAACAATGCAATGGGAGGATGAGTGAATTGCAGGAGAAATATGATGATGTATTGAAGAAATGTCTTCTCACAAGAAACTTGTTGCCAAACTATTGAATAGTGAAGAGGTATTCCAATTTGTTTGGGGATTCCATATATACTTTTGTTTTGATTTACTAACATCAAAATTATTTTCAGCCAAACCATTCGTCTGTTCAACCTTCTCCAAAGGTGGCAATGAACCCTCAAAGTCCATCTTCCCAAAGCAATCACAATCTGAATTCTGTATGTATACAATGTTGGATTCTATTTTTTTTTTAAATTTCAAATTCCTAGATTTACATTTATATTATTGTTTCCTTATATGTTTTAAATGCATTGATGGATGGAATCGAAAAGATGTGTTCACATCCTACTGCCCAAGCAATCAAAATTCAGTAAGTTTTCCATGTTAAATCCTATTTCATTAAATTTGAAATTTTCATTGCTTTTTATATTTTCCCTTTCATGTTTTCGTGACAGGGTGGGGCTAAATCCAAAGTTGTATCTACGCGAAAGACCTACTCATCGGGCTCAACGTGACCATCAAAGTCCATCCGCCCCAAAACAATCAAAATCTGATTTCCGATGTTATCCTTGCTAAAATGCTATTTCATTTAACATGTGAATTTCTAGAGTCATGTATGTATAGGGGTTAACTTAATTAAATTGCTCGGGGACATAAGCGCATTACTCAATGTAAACTAAAACTTACCTCCACTCCTTGCTATTCGGTCATCTTCGCATCCTCTACTTCTATAAAGTTAAGGAGGTTCCTTCGGCCCGCCATGCTATGATAATTTGCCGCTTCACGCCATTTATCATCTATGGTTGCTAACCTATTAAGTGCCACTTGGTCCGGACGGGGTGTGGTGCAACCTCGGTGAGGTCAGATCCGCCACTCCATGCCAAGTCATTGCACGGAAAGATCGGATAATACTATCAGCGGGTCGTGACCGCAGTTCACCTTTTAATCCAACCGCGGAAACGTACAAAAACAGAAAGAAACATAGCATAATACGCGGAAATTAGAACAGGCATAAGAAGGTACTTATGCCTCATAGTATAGGCTCGTGCTAAACTAGACATCAAAGTCCCTGGAAGGTCATAGAATCAAGGCCCATTGGCATAAAGCAAGGAAAACGCCGCAAGTGGCGCCATTCACGTAAGAAAAACGCCATTCCCCTAAAATGTTTAGCATTATCCAAAACATAACAGTTCCTATGTTCATGGACAGCTACCGCGGCAACGCTATAGTCCCCTTGGTCCTCAATAATGAAAATGCCCGCCCCATAAGCCTCGCGGCAAAGACTCATAGGTGTAGACATGCATATTATCGATCTAATAGCACCCGGGTCTTGTATCTCGCCGGGCATAGCAAGTCCAAGAACAAATGCTAGCAAGAACCCGGTAATCTCCATTGGTTCATTGTCAATGTTGATGGAGAACACTTGTTCTCCCATCCGGTCTCTCAAAGAAAAAGTTATTATAAAAATAAGATGCAAAGGCCGAGAATAAAGTTCAGCCGGTCTTACCATAAGAGGTTCCCGCTACCAACATATGTGATCACCACAAACCAAGTAACCGTAATGCTTTGGAACAAATCTTCAAAAGACTGTTCGCATCAATATCGAGATGTCATCTCTAAATTACGCTTTGAATACCGCTAATGATTCGATACTACACGCCTAAAAACCGGAAAATTTCTTGGTCCGAGCGCTGGCGCCATTAACTTAGCATGCTGGGCTTTGTATTTTGATTTCCAAGAAACTTAGCTGGTCGCCGACTAGGGCGCTGGGCCGCCTCGACAAAAATTTTTCCGACAGATCAGAATGAAATGAGCCCGAAGTTGCGTAATTGCTAAAATGAAGTCAAACGGGAATCGCGGGTTTGAAGGGTGAGTGATGGAGTTTAGGTGTAATGTGAGTTGCGAGGATAGATTGTATCAAGTTTATATAGGCTTAAAGTTGCTAGAATGGATCGGAAAGTCGTTAAAACTAATTTCGGCGCTTCGAAATCCTAAAATTTCCAAACTCGAAAACGGAAACAACTCATCTCCCCGGATTCTAATTCAAACCCAAAGATTCTTATTTGGATTTTATGACTGAATGTACCTATTTAATCTAGATTTCATCCTACAATGATTCTCAATCACGATATGCCTAAACTTCCATATTTTTCACCTTACTCCGCGAAGAAATTCTAACACTAGGGTTTTAAAAAAATACAGCTTTTGAAATAATCAAACCACCCCCAAACAAGTTTGGAAGGTGTGGTCAATATGAAATAAGCACACAATATGAAAAATAAACCCTTGTATTAAAATTTCATTCGGAGTATTACTACAAAATTCAAATTACTGAAATAAAAGTTACATTACAATAAAGACAACAAAAGTAAATAAAACAACAACTACTAAAACATAAATAAAGGGACTATCACTCCTCATCCTTCTAAACACCTCGCCATCGGGCGGAGAGGGCATGTGACTCGAAGTGGTGGCTCTGGCTCCGAAGGTCCAAGAAATAGTCCGTCTCCTCGCCGACGACGCCATGCCCAGTAGTTTGTGTCCTCGAGAGGCGAAAGTCAGATGAGGTGGGAAGCGTATAGCATCTCTACTCTAAACCGACTGGCTTCCATCTCACCCTCCGCTTCCTCCCATCTCTCATCCTCCTCCTCGCTGGAGCTCGGTTGCTATGAATAGTCGCTCGCCGAGTCCGGAGGTCGGCACAGAGTGTCGAGTGAACGATGCCCCTATGTAGCATAGTCATGCGTACAAAGATCGCACCAACACCTCTCGAAGGCATCCGTATCAAAGGTGTGCCATCCTCCTCATCCTCCTCCGACTCATCCTCATCTACGCCTCCTCCTCCTCCCCGTTTCCCTATCCCTCGGCAATTTCCAGACTTGTTGGACACACTCCCTATAGATAACGCGGGTTCCGCGGTGGTAATGTAAATCCTCTCAGGCCGGAGTTGCCTTCATCTTCAACATGATCTTAGTGATAATGTGAAGAGGTGCCAACGACCGTCCGATCCTCCCGATTATGTTGAGCAAAAACCGGTGATACAGAAATCGCATTCGGCCTCGAGTATCCATAGGACGGAGGCAGGTCGACCGATGTCACCGACCTTTGTCCTTGCCTAGGGGACATTCCGACCAATCCAATCTGGTCAGAAATTGGTTGGTCCTCGAGAAGCCCGGGCGACGACACAATGGGAGTTTGATTGTAGCTCCCATTGATGACGAAGAACGCCCATCAACGGCTCAACCCCATCAAACTGGGGATCCTCAGATTATCAAGATTCAGATTGATTCTAGGCGGAATGCCTAGAATCTCACCAACAGTGACCAGTAGTCAACTCCCTCCTCTTCTTCACCAAAACAAAATCTTACTCCCTCCAACTCCCGTTGTAGAACCGTCCCCACCAAGTCTTCATGGTAGAAGTCTTCGGTTGAAAGTACCTCGAGACTATTCCAGCTCTCTCTACTAGCCATTTCGCCACCGTGAAACGGCTTAAAATGGTCGGGCGGTGAAGAATCTGCTCCCAGATAATGGCGTTGGAGCCATCTAGTTTTGGAAATGTGGATTCGGGGTTTATATAGGATGTGTGGTGGTGGTTTAGCTTGACCGAATTTTAAAAACAATGGTGGTGGTGGCGTGGGGATGCAGCACCAAAATTTTTTAAATTTGGTGGTTTTGATAATAGAAATCGGTGGTGGTAGTGATGGTTGGTGTTTTGAAGTCGATTTTGAGGTTTGGATTTGATTTTTGGCGTGGGTTGTTTGTATTTTCTTTTTATTTTGATTTTCTTTTAGGTTTGGAGCTTGGTAATGGCGTTAATGGAAGATGAAACGATGAACTGGTCGTGAGAATGTAAGAGCCGAAGGCTTCCATGGGCGCTGGTGGGCGAAGTTGGGCCCAAGCCCAAAATCAAAAATTTTCGATTTTTTCGCGAATTTCAAATCAAAATTCCCGCGCGTTACATGTCCGATTTTTTTTAATGAGATATGGAAATGATCAGAGAGAATTTCCTATCCAATGATCTATAAAACACTCTATTCCGACTTCGATGACATACGGATAGTGGAAAACGCCTCGAAGTGCGTGCATGACGAAGTTACGCGAACGAATGAACTCTAAATTAATAGATCATGTCAACTGAATCGTAATACAATAAAACGCCTAAGCAACTCTAGTGGGACATAAAACATTTTAGTATCGGAACATTTAACACTTTGAATTCCCCCAAACAAATTTTTACAACGAAGCTTTTAGAAAATTTGTTTTTAGAAAATGGTCTTTTAAAGTCGATTCCCGAGACTTCATAGATTACTATGTTTATTTTATTTTTTTTTTTATTTTAGTTTTAGAAGGAAAACAATAAGCAATAAAGACATAATTCACACCATAGAGAAACATGACTCAAAAAATCCGGAGAAAAACATGCAAGAGTGGAAAACGTGAACTATGTGAACCGCTGGACTTTAGGATCCGTATTTACGTAGCCACACACTCCATGTGGAGGGCCCGTTACCTTTAATGGTGCACTCACCAATATATTGGAATGAAAGGAAATGCACCAACACGTAAATTGAGTCGGATTTATAGTCGATACTCAAGACTTTATCTAAAACATATGTATGAACATGCAGTTGATCATATATCAACAACCTAAAATAGTTGTGGATCATTCCATAAATAAATATCGAGGAAACATATCCAAACACAATGAAACACCAAGATTTCCTACTTATTACAGCCTAGTGGAATCCAAACGTTTCGGACAACCCTATTTGTAACCTATCATGCACCTTATTTTTCATTTTGAATGAGTGGGTGTTCTTGTAAATAAGTGTGGAAAAGTGAATGGTTGTGAAGGATATGGTGGATATGGATAAGTTTTAGAAAGACAGCCCATAATAATGAGGATGTGGTTTTAGTAATCGAACTCATTCATTGTGTGTGTAGGGATGGACTGCCTCAATTTTAAAAAATGAAGGTGTCACAAAGTTTGTCCTTCAAGATCCGGTTGTTAGGAGGATTTAAAAATTATAGATATTTAAGAAACAAAGGATCGAAAGTGCAAACTCTGGGTTCCTTTGAAAGGGTGGAAGGAGGGGAATCGAGGTGGATGTTGTGCTAGTTAGTTCTTGATAGGGTGAATTGTCACCTACTCGAAGAAACTCATCAAATTCCTCATCTAGATTGGTCATATCCACATTACTATGGTAGTCCTCTACATCTTTGAGAAAGTCATCTATCCCATCCTCGCCAATAACATGTGTATCTACTAGTGTAGGAAAGAAAAATATTGAGTCCGACTTTCCAAAGGAAAGAATTTTGGGCATATGACTATCGAGGAACGTGTTGTTGAAATAATCTCGAGCAAAGCTCTCGATCATGCTAACCTCTCCATCCATGTATCTAATCGGGTAATCGCGGTCCTTGTTTTAAAACATTGACTTCAACAGCAAGATGGCCAAAAGACGGGGACATTGAACCATCACGGCAATTAATGAGCGCATTGGCGTTGCCAAGAAAGGACGCCTCTAAAATGATCGGACAGTCGTTAGCTTAATTTCCTCCGATCGGATCGAGGACTACAAAATCAGCCGGATAGTAGAAACCCGAACTTTTACCAACACATTTTTCGACTACACCCTTAGGATACTTAATAGACCGATCGCCTAATTGCAACGCCATTTTAGTGGGTTGCATTTTGTCTAGACCTATTTGTCTATACAAATAAAATGGGAGTAAGTTAACACTAGCCCCCGTGTCTAATAACGCTGGTCGTCAGATAGGAATCTCCTAAGGTGCATTGTACAAAGGGGATCTAATTGTGGTCCTTTGTACTTAACAATTCCATTATGTTCAGATAAGGTTGGGAATTGTTCTCGTTAAAAAAGGCGCCTTTTGGTATATTGGTCTTACGCCTAGTAGTACACAATTCCTTAAGAAACTTAGCATGATGTGGTAGCTTTTAATAGCTTCGAGGAAGGGAAGGTTTATAGTTAGATTTTAAAACATCCCTAATCTCCTCATAATTTGTATCCTTAGTTAACATGGCTAATTTTTGTGGAAACGGTGGTTTCGGGCTCTATATTTAGCAATGGTATCTCCCGGATGTTTAACCGTAGCTTTTGTTTCTTTTGGTTGGTTAGAACGGGTACTTCTACGCTGGTAGGCTCTTGGGTTTCTATTTCAAGATCTAGTAATATAGCGGTGTAGGGTTATCGGGGGGTAACTATAGGCATAGTTACCTTTTGTTATCAACCACTCGCCGTAACGGAGAGTGGTGATTGCATTTATCTCACCTACATTTTCATATTCATTACTAGTTATTATCCGTTACCTCAAAGCGTCGTGGTTTGTTGTTTTAGGATTAGGTATCATGTTACTGGAAACACACCTTTGGTTTGGGCTTTATCTCGAGCCAACCGTTGGGTTAAATTAGTTACGGATTTGTAGAAGCCGTTGGTTGGATTGAGCCATGGTTTGGAAAAGTTTTGGCTCACTTGTATAAAGGTGTCAAGACGATCCGGTTTGTGTGGGTGTAGTGGTCACGCAGGTGGTGTTATCGAACTATTTCCGTGAATTATTTATCAGTGGATTTTGATAGTTATTATTTACCTAACGATACCTCTATTAGCATTATAATTATTATAATTACCTTGACCTTGTGCTTGACCTTGTCGAGGTTGCACTTGGTTGTTATAATTATTAAAATTACCCGACTCGCCCTTGTAAGAGTGGAGCTTGGTTAAAGCTCGCGGGCCTAACATATTGATGATTGTACTTCGAGGTGTGACGCTTTGGTTATTTCTCCAACCGGTTGGGATTTTGTCTCCAAGGCGTTAGGTTCACTATTAATGGAACAAGCCCGTTCATAAGCTATATGATGATGGGATTCGGGATGCTCAGGACTCCAAATAAACTACATGGATTTGAATTTACATTCATAACGGGATTGGCTTTTGTTGTACGTAAATGGCATCTACCTTTTTTGTGAGGGATTCAATTAGAGTTTTAAGCTCGTGGATCTGATTTAACCTCAAACATACCGGGTAAAATTTTTAATCGTGGAAGAAGAACTAGCGGAGCGGGAGTAATCGCCACTACCCCCAATTATTATTACGCTTTAGTTTGGTCCTCTAAAAATTTATAAGCCTCCGAGGCTCCTTTGTTTAAGAAACTACCCCATTCATTATGTCAAGGACTTCTTTATGGTGATGTTGAAGTCCTTTGAAAAGGCAACTAACTAACGTGTCTTTTCGCTAAGTTATGATGTGGACACTCTATAAGCAGATCGGGTGAAACGATTCCAAGCCTCAAAATGTTTCATGAGGATTTTGTCGAAAAGAAATGAATCTTAGAAAGCATCTCATCCGCCTTTTAGGGGTGGGTAAAAATGTTCCATAAACATTTGAACAAGTTTAGCCCACGAAGTCCATTAATCAGCTTTGGGCAGTTAACCAAGACGCCGCTTTATCGGGCTAAGGTGAAGCGGGAATACCCTTTAATTTAATTTGTTCAACCAACCGTAGGATGGTGGAATGTTGTTAGGACTTGTTCAATCCCACGCGATATCTTTGGTAAGGTTTTTCATGGTCTAAACCATGAAAAACGGGTAACAAATTAAAAATATTTGGAGGGATTCTCAAATCCCCTACCGGGTTTGCTAGAACGATGCAAGATTTGGGGCTATCGCCAAGGCTTTGTAGAAGTCCCGAGAGGAGTCTCTCTTTCTTCCCCATTATATCGTATGGTGTGTGTGATAGTAGTTAGAGGTGTAGTGTGTGGTATACTAGATAGACTTGATTGTT
Source organism: Coptis chinensis (assembly GCF_015680905.1). Classification (NCBI taxonomy): domain Eukaryota; kingdom Viridiplantae; phylum Streptophyta; class Magnoliopsida; order Ranunculales; family Ranunculaceae; genus Coptis; species Coptis chinensis. Next base: position 39,108,095 of record NC_141459.1, read on the forward strand.
GATGTTGTTTGTATTTACGCTCGGTGTTTTGTACGACTGCACCTTTAATCTCATGCAAGACTAAGTCGAGCTTTAACTACACATGCAACACTCCAAACAATTTCGATATACTAGTATAAACCTCTAACAGAGATGCGAGGTGTGGAAGAAAGGAATACCCGATTAAGGCCCTTGCTTCGCTTTTATGAATAGCGCCTTTGTTTACGCTGTTCGTATATAAGAGAATAGAACACCGAAAAACTTGACAACTCGAAGTTCAAATCAAACCGTGGAAACCCGGAAATTCGTGAGCGGGCTGGCTGGCTTCTATCTTGTATGGGCTGGCGCTTCAAGGCAAAGTCGAGCTCGATAAGAAGATAGCTGGTCGCGCTTTTTTGCTGGCTGGCGCTTCTGTATAAACGAAGTCCAAGAAGATAGCTGGTCGTCGCTTTCGCTGGCCTTTCGGTATAAACGAGAAGTCCAAGAAGATAGCTGGTCGCGCTCTCTTTGTGGCCGCATCCGTTTTTTCGAATTTTTCCAAAACTGAAACGGCAACCACAAAGATGAATCAAACAAGGGTGGGTGGGTGAAATGGGACTTAAAAATTACTAATTCTATTATGAAAACAATGATAAAGTGCAACTAAGATATAAAGCAGCGCCATTTGATAAGAATGAAATGACTAGTCTACCTACGAAATGAACTACGAATCCACAACGTAAGTAAACTAAACTTATTACTTGATGCTCTCTTGTTTATCAAAGATTTATTCTACTCTCAATTCTATGAAATATGTGGGAGTAGATAGAGTTCGCTCCACTCCTAGTGCTCTAGCATGGATGTTTTCTAATCTAACTAGTCGCTTTTAAGTCTATGAGAGTTTTACTTAAGGGAATTATACTACGATGCAACTACCCACAAGATGCAACTAGTCGCTTATCACCAACTAAGGGAATGCTACGTTGATTCTATGATAAGGAGTTAGAGGGGATTGATTCCACCTTAACTCAACTTAATCCACTAACGATTTAATCGTCAGAATCCGAATTGAATCGCCGCAGAACAATTGGTTATTCCTAATCCCTAATTATACATGGCATTTCTACCAATTTATAACTAGCATGTGAACAATTAAACCCATTCTCATGGTGAACTAATCATTTCTAGAGTGGAATAGAAAATAACGACTTTCTACGATAATCGGAATCAAGCTTTCATCAAGGCTTCACAACCCCCTCTAATGGAGGTTTAGCCTTGAATCATTCCGCAATCATTTCCATTTATATTAAAACTAAACATAATATAAAGCATTGAAATTTATTTAATTAAACAATAATGAAATCTAATTTAATGACTAAATTGAACTAAGGACATGAATTGAAATTAGATCTAGAATTGTAATTGACAAATCGAAATTGAATCAAGAACAACTAATTTATTATCTAATTCAAGGGAGAACAATCATTCAATACTAAATTTAAAACAAGAATAAAACTAATTACTTTAATATAAAAACTAGATCTAGAACTAAGGTTTAATGGAGGCTAACTAATCTAATTTATCTTCTAACCTAACTATCTACCCTATGCTACCATTAACAAAGACTTAAGCTTTTGTTCTTATACATTCAGATCCAAAATTCGTGCATGGGCTTGGAGCCATGTTTTGGGCCGCAGAATCAGCCCAAAACCCAATTCTTTCAAATTCCAAAAGGCCTCTTCAGCTGCAGTTGACTCCCACAGACTTTTCGTCCACTTCTGCTCCTCTGATTGGGTCAAGGCTTGGACCATTGCAAAGCTTTTCCGAGCCGGTCGTTTTGACATAAGGTATGCCCAATTCGAGGTCCGAGTCCAAAGATACGGCTTTGGAAGTTCTGGCTGACTTTTGCTCCTTTATCTCGCTAAAGTGGTACATTTCTCGCACATAATGGACTTTGAAGCCCGAAATGCATAAAACGCGTGAATCGGTGTTAACTCTTACTTATTATTCACATAATTGGTCTAACAAGATGATTATTAAGGGTTAAAACTACAGTTTTGGGCTCTTATCACCTACCACCGTAGAGGTACCGGTTAAAACAACAAACTAAGAAACGAAAGCCAAGGTAACACATCAAGTCGAGCCATACGCTAAATATAGATATTTAAAACCACCATTCCCTCGAAGTTAGCCATGCTAACCAAGGATACAAACTTTGAGGAGATTAGGAACGTTTTCAAGAATCTAACAATAAACCTTCCTTTTCTCGAAGCTATTAAAAAGCTCCCTAACCACGCTTAAGTTTCTTAAAGAGTTGTGCACTACTAGGCTTAAGACCAACATACCTAAAGACGTTTTTCTAACTGAACAATTCCCAACTTTATCCGAAAATAATGGAATTGTTAATACAAGGACCCCTCGGTCGATCCCATCAAAATGCACCTTAGGAGATTCCCACACGACGACAACAAGTTATTAGACTCGGGGCGAAAGTGTTAACTTACTCCCATATTATTTGTATAAACAAATAGGTCTACAGAAATGCAACCTACAAAAAAATTTGCAATTAGCGGACAGGTCAATTAAGTATCCTAAGGGTGTAGTGGAAAACGTGCTTGTTAAGGTTCAGGATTTTTACCGTCCCGCTGATTTTGTTATCCTCGATACGTAAGTCGCCAACGACTGCATTCCATCATCTTAGGGTTTCCTTATTATTGGCAACTGCCAACACACTTATAAATTGCCGCGATGGTAAGATGTCCTTATCTTTTGGCCATCTTACAGTTGAGGTAAATGTTTTTAAAATGATGAAACAATTACCAGATTCGTCTCGTCTATAGATGGGGAGGTTAGCATGATCGAGAGCTTAGCTCAAGATTATTTTAACAACACGTTTCCCGAAAACAATATGTACAAATTCTTTTCGTTTGGAACTTCAGATTTTGTAAATGACTCCTACTTAGAGGAAGTCAACACCATCCTTGAGTCCACACCAATTGTAGACCCTTCGGTTGCTCCACATATGGAGTATGAAGACTTGCTACCTAAGCAAGTATTCATTATGCAAAATGAGGACCCCGACGAAACATCTATTGATTTTCCTTCCACCCCAGTGCTTAAACCTCTTCCCCCGGAGTTAAAATATATTCAACTTGATCCGGATGGTAGTCATCCGGTAATTATATCTTCTCTGTTATCTAAGAATGAAGAGACACGTTTAATCCGGGTGATTAGGAAACATCGGTCGGCGATTGGTTGGTCCCTAGCCAACATTAAGGGAATTGACCCTAATGTTTGCACTCATCGTATCCATTTGGAGGATAACGCGAAGACTTCTCGCGAACCTCAGTGTCGCTTGGACCCTACCATGAAAGAGGTGGTTAGGGAAGAAGTTTTACGATTACTCGATGCTGGTATCATATACCCAATCTCTGATAGCGAATGGGTAAGCCCCATTCATGTAGTTCCTAAGAAATCGGGAGTTACCATGGTACGTAACGGGAAGGGTGACTATGTTGTCACACAAGGTCCTATGAAATGGAGGATCTGTATTGATTACAGACGTTTAAATGCTATGACACGAAAGGATCACTTTCCTTTACCTTTTTATAGATCAAATGCTCGAACGCCTAGCTGGTCATGCTTTTTATTGTTTTCTGGATGGCTACTCAGGCTATTTTCAGATTATTATTGATATTGATGACCAAGAAAAGACTACCTTCACATGTCCCTTTGGAACGTATGCCTATAAACGAATGCCTTTTGGCCTTTGTAATGATCCGGAACCTTCCGGTGTATGCTTCATATATTTAGTAACATGGTAGAGCTTTATGGAAGTTTTCATGGATGATTTTTCTATTTATGGAGACTCCTTCACGATCGTTTGTCTAACCCGTCTAAGGTTTTGACACGGTGTGAAGAAAAGAGCCTCGTTTTAAATGGGAAAAGTGTCATTTCATGGTGAAAAAAGGCATAGTACTAGGTCACATTGTATCTAGTGATGGCATCAAGTAGATAAGGCCAAACTAGATAAGATAGCGACTTTACCTAAAACCACGGACTGTCCGTGATATTAGAGCCTTTCTAGGCCATGCAGGTTTTATAGGCGGTTTATTAAAGACTTCTCGAAAATAGCTAGGCCTTTAACTAATCTTGCGCTTTTGAAAGATGCAATCTTTGATTTTAATTTTAACAGACGCAGGCTTTTGAAACTTTAAAAGTCGCCTCTAACCTCTCGCACCAATTATACAGCCTCCGATTGGTCTAAACCTTTCGAACTCATGTGTGATGCTAGTGACTATGCAGTTGGTGCAGTCTTGGGACAAAAACTAGATAATAAGTCCACTGTTATTTATTATGCTAGTAAAACCTTAAACGATGCTCAACGGAATTATTCAATTATAGAAAAAGAATTCTTAGCTGTCATTTATGCTTTAGATAAGTTTCGTCCTTATTTGGTTGGTTCTAAAACTTTAGTTTACACGGACCATGCAGCCCTTAAGTACATTCTTGCAAAGAAGGATGCTAAGCAGAGATTAATCCGTTGGATCCTTCTCCTGCAAGAGTTCACATTAGAAATAAAGGACAAAAGAGGGGTCGAAAACGTAGTTGCCGACCACTTATCTAGACTCACAAACGACGATCAGAGTGATTCTGAGTCCATACGGAATCTTTTTCCCGATGAGCAGCATCAGAGATGCGATTTTTTCAGCACCATGGTATGCTGACATTGTAAATTATTTAGCGGCTGATGTTATGCCTTATAATTGGTCAAGAAATGAACGTAAAAAGTTCTTGGCCAGAGTTAAGTTATACTACTGGGATGAGCCATACCTTTTGAAGTATTGTGCGGATCAGATTATTCGTCGTTGTATTCCCCAGTGGGAATACAATGAAGTTCTATCGTTCTGCCATGACAAAGAGTGTGGTGGCCATTTTAGTGGGATGAAAACAGCCGCTAAAGTGCTTCAATGTTGATTTTATTGGCCTACCCTTTTTAAGGATGCCCAAGTGCATTGCAAGACGTGTATTCGTTGCCAACAACTTGGGTGAATCACGAAACGTAATATGATGCCATTAAATCCAATCTTAATAGTAGAAATTTTTGACGTTTGGGGCATTGATTTCATGGGTCCTTTCCCAGTTTCCCACGGTTTCATTTATATTCTAGTTGCCGTGGACTACGGTTAAATGGATAGAGGCCCCGGCTTGCCGTGAGCAATGACCATAAGGCAGTTGTATTTTTATTAAAGAATATATTTTCTCGTCGGTTTGGCATTCCTAAAGCCATCATTAGTGATGGTGGAACATATTTTTTGTAACGAGTGAGTTTGCATCCCTAGTGAAAAAGTATGGAGTTACACACAAAGTAGCAACTCCTTATCATCCACAAACTAACGGACAAGTAGAAGTTTCTAATAGGAAATCAAAAATATTTTAGAAACAATCTGTAAACCCCGATAGGGAAAGATCGGTCGAAAGCTGCCTATCGGATGCCTTATGGGCGATAGAACTGCTTTCAAAACTCCTATAGGTATGTCTCCCTTTAGACTTGTATTTGGGAAACCATGTCATTTGCGGATTGAATTAGAGCACCGCGGCTCGTGGGCTATAAAAAGCCTTAACTTCAATATTGATGAGGCGGTGTCAAACGCAAGTTGCAATTGAATGAGCTTGAAGAAATCCGTGAAGTGATTCTTACGATCTCATGAAGGATTATAAAGCTAACATGAAACGTGTTCATGATAAGCAAATCTTGCTCAAAGAGTTTGTGGTCGGTCAAAAGGTCTTGCTTTTACAACTCCGCCTACATATTTTCCCGGAAAACTAAAACCCGTTGGTCCGCCCTTTTCTCGGTTTTACGAAGTCACCCCTTACGGGCAATCACCTTGGTAAATCCAAGTGACAACATTACCTTTCAAGTTAATGGTCAATGGTTAAAACATTTTCACGAACTTCTGTCCCCTGATGTAGAGGAAGTCCTTTTACAGGACCCTGTCTATGAGGATTGACCTTTGTCATTGGTGTACTTCCTTTCACTTCCATATAGTGGTAAGTGCACCATTCAGGTAACCGGGCCCTCCCTATGGAGTGTGTGGCTATAAGTACCGGATCCTAAGTCCACGGTTAACATAATTCACGGTTTTCCACTTTTGCATGTTTTCTCGGGTTTTGAGTCATGTTCCTCTAGGGGTGAATTATGTATTTAATGTTTTTCGCTTTTTCTTATAATAAACTAATAAAAAATAAAAAATAAATAAAATAAATAATAATAAAAATTCTTAATCATAGAAATAGCAATCCAACAAGTCTTGGGAATCGACTTTAAAGGACGCGTTAGAACAAATTTTGTGTTTAAAAATTTGTTTGGGGTGGGCAATCGGTCTCTCCATCTGAATTGCTCGAACTTTCCATTTGTGTTGCTTAGGCCCATTACTTGTAGTTCAATTGGGTTGACGTAATCTAAACTTAGATTTCCTTCGTTAAGATAACTTACGCCACACACATGCCTTCGAGGCATTTTTCCACCCTTTTATATGTCAACCATGGTTGGAATTGAGTGTTTTATAGATCATTGGATTTGAAATTCTCTACTGATCATTTCCATAACTCATTCGCCAAAATCGGGCCAGTAACGAAGCGGCAAATTGAGTTTGAAATTGCGCGAAAAATCGGGAAATTTCGGAATTCAAACTGGGCTTGGGCCCAAACCGCACGCACGTCTGTGCATCTCCTTCCTTTCCAAAAAAAAAAAACGCACGGTTTCCTTCTTTTTAGTCAATTTTGCCGGTTATCAAGGTAAACAAACCTTAAACACCAAAATAAAAAAAAAATAGAGAGAGAGAAGAAAACCTAACTACACCCACACCAAGATAATCAAATCCAACTAAAATCTTCTTTAAACCATTACCACCACCAACCTAACTCCGAAAAACCGCCACCAATTCAAGTAACCACCGCCACCACCGTTGTTTTAGTTGTTTTTCTTCAAACTCGTCTCCCCCACAGTCTACAAAACCATTAGTTGTCTCAGAAACTTCAATGGCACTACGACGAAGAATTTTGCCGGAGCACGCTTTTGCATCCAAGAGACTTGGCCGTTGTCTGAAGAAAAAATGGTTGAGTCGGAGGATGAGAGGGAGGATATGACATGTCTGGATGACGATGCATTAGATAAATGTAGTTCTAATTTAGAACGATGCAAGTATTGCAAACTGCCTTGCGTTGCGTTTATGGTATTTGTGAAGATATCCGAGATAGACAGATTGTAATTCGAAAGAAGCAAACGAACCTTCAAACGAGACTTGAAATGCTCGAAGGGGTTCAGGACGATATCCTGTCTAACATGGAGACTATCCACCCGCATCAACAAGCCCAGTATGCAGTACTCAGGACTGAGATGGAAGCACAACACTTGTTCCGAATAGAGATGCTACGACGCATGCCACCCGTGGAGGACTCTGTTTCAGCCGAGTCCGACAGGCATGAGCGTCGTCGCGGAAGGACATATGGTTCAAACCATTCTCCATCCTAGGGCCAATCTCTATCTCAGGGTCCATCTTCATCACATAACTAGGTGTTCACCATCAGTTGTGTTCGCTGTTATTTCATGGTTTTGATTGTTTTATTAGTTGGATTTTAATTAAGTAGTTAAATTTAAATATTAATGTGTTTGTTCAATGTTGTTTGGATTTAAATTTTATTTTTAATATAATTGGTTAATTTCGAGTATTGCTTGTTTTTATCATTAATCCCACCTTCCCGACTTGTTTGGGGGTGGTAATATTTATACCGAGCATAATTTGTTATATGATCATCCGCGGTAAAGTAGTCTTGAAGGAAAGGTTGATAATTTGGCCGATATCGGCATATCTATGATTTGTGTGGTGGTAGCATGAAATGTAGGAGAGTTTAGAAGTTACTATTCTAAATCCATTATGAAAGATACCAGGATTTTTAGAAAATCACGAAAATGGTTTGTTTCCGTTTTCGAATTTGGAATTTTTCTATTTTCGAAATTGCCTTAAATCAATTTGGGAACTTGCCGATTCATTTTGGAAGCTCAAAACCTATTTAAACTCCCTTCATTCTACACTAACAAACCACACTACACCCCACCATCATCCCGCACCTTTCACTCCAAGCTTTTCCTTCTTTTTCCTCCAAATTTCTATTTCAAGACTTCTTACGAGGCCTTGCGCTTCGGCCGAGCGCCTCGGCATAATACAATTTCACAAAGTTTAGTCGAAGCGGCGACGCGCTTCTCCTTTGATGACTTCGCTTCAAACACCGTAATAGCAAAACCCACCGAGTCGCGACCGCCTCTATCTGGCGCACGCACCCGCGCTTTGCCTACCTTCGGCCAACGCGGAAAATTCCAATTTTCAGAGGGTCATTCCAGGATTTTTTTTGGAACTATTCAAAGAGTAGTTGAGATGACATCCCCTATAGTCATACCTGAACAGTCTTTTCAAGACGGTTTGGCACCGAGACCTATGGACATTGGTTCCGGACCACGGGATCCCGCAGATTAGGATGGCGTCATCTACCGGTAAGTGATGACGATTCATATTCACCACAACTTATCGCTTATTTCTAACGACCACGTTAAATTCTATTGTAATCGGGATGGAGAACAAGAATTCTCCGTTAAGTAGTCGATGACACGACACATCAATTCAATAAAAATGTGGTCGCTTTAGTTTCGTGGATTACCAATACCGATCCTCGTTCACACATGGGCATATATGACCGATAATGCATATCTTTATGATTATACATATTTCCATGAGTATTATGGGGAGGGGTATTTCGAGTAATGGACCGGGCGATATATAGCATTGCCCTTGGTAGCCTTTCCCTAAACGTAGGCACCACCATGTTATTCATCCCGATGAATATTTTGGGGAATGGCGAGTTCATTTCGCAAGCGATCGCTGGTGACATTTTCCTCACTTTAGCCGAGGGGCGTCGCCGATATGACATTTCGAAGTTTTAGTCGCAAGTCTTAAGAGAGCCCAAACCATGAGGCGTAAGTATCTTCTTATGCTGTGTTGGTAAGCCGCATCATGCGTAGTTGTTTACCTGTATTATGTGCAAAATTCACAGATTGGAAAAGGGTTGAAGTCATGAGACCCACCAATTGGGTGGTTCGCTCATTGCGAATAATGACTTGGCCGGGATGGCAGGTGCAACCTCATTTGGTCGCCCCGTACATCCCATCAGACATAATAACACTTAACAGGTTAGCATTAGTAGATGATAAATGGCGGCAAGCTTGGTAAGTTATAATGGACTGGCAGGATCCTAAGGAACCTCATCTCTTTAATGAGGAGGAGGACGTTTAAGCGGGAGATAAGGTAAGTTTTTAGTTTTGTTATTGTCTGTTTATGTCCCAAGCATATTTAATTCTGTTAACCCTATAACGGGTGGAACTCTTATAGAGTTGCATCAGTATTTTTATTTCCTATATTAGTATGTTCTAACCTTGTTTTGCAGATGTCCCAGAATTTCACGCGTTTCCATGGTATTGTTCTACCCTCTTTATTTAAATGCTTTGAGGACAAAGTATGCTTCTTGTGTGTGTGGGGGGGCATAGAAACACGTGTAATTAAGACATCTGTTAGGATATAGATATGTATACTATGCATTTGTTTTCAAGTTAAAAATTTCAAAAATATAAATAAATAAGTTTATGCTATAGACTTAGGAATATTGGTATTGTTTTCCTTCTCTATGTGCTTAACAATCTAAAAGTCTCACGTAGCTTTTGCATCAGAATAATTGTTAGCAACTTAGGTTAATATGTAGGTAATAATCTTTGCATCTATCTATAAATATATTACATGAGTATCTATGATTGTTAGATGAAGTTTCTCAAATCTAGGCTAGAGTACTTATTCTACAAATCCTGTGAGAATATAGCCTAAAGCCTTATATGAAGCGAAACATTTGAGAAATGACACAAGGGAGAAGTAAATTCGGATAGAGAAATCACACGTCCCACTTGCTTGATCACTATGCCATATCCTAAAAGCGAGAATTTAGGCCCTCTTTGGATCGATATAGCCAGAAATTCAAACCTATGAATTATTTTCCGCTAGTAAGCCCTCTCGAGCCTTTCTTTAGCCTTCCATAAACCACAATTCCTTTACCCTGTTACAAAACAAACAAAATAAAAAATTCAACTTACCCAATCTAGAATAAGTCTGAGAATAGAATGAGTGAAGAAAGAAGAAGAGAAAAACCTGTGTAAACAAAAATTAGTAGTTGCTTCATAAAAAGAAAATAAGTTTCCATCCAAGGAAAAGAAAAATAATAATAATAAAAATAAAAATAGAAATAAATAAAAACTCCAAAAATAGAATAAAAGGGAGTCAAAAGCCAAAGAAAAGAAAAAGAAAAATATGGCTAAGGATGGAAACAAAGTATAGAAGCAAAAGAAAATAACAAGGTTTTCTCTAAGTTACATAATATAAATACTCTATTATCTCAGACTTGTCCTTTTAAATATCCATTTCCTTCCTTCTTAAACCATCTCCTAATCCCCGCAACACCTAATAAAGACCTCTAGCTCAATTAGGAATAGGTTAGTGTGATAGTAAGTGGCAGATGTGTTTGATCGACTCCGACTTCCTTGTTGTTATTGAGATTGTAAGGTAAAGTGTACCCACCGCATTACACCTGGAGTAAATAAACTTGAGCGGAAAAATCGAGTGGTTTTCGTCTTGACAATTATGTGAGGACCTACTTAAGGACGCTATTCCGAGTTTTCATAAACGAACCTGCTAGGCATTTCATAGTATTACTCATAGTATATATATTTGTATCATAGATGATTGATTATTATGCATATATTAGTTTAGGTTTTTAACTTGGTTATTCTTATTCAATTGCTAGTGAGATGTATAGATAGTTGGGACATGAATGAGGAAACAATTGTTTTATTTCTTAGCCGTTGTAGTATAGTTGAAGTTTGTGAGTACCTTCATTGGAAAACTCTCACGAGGCTATAACTCGTCCACTAGGGAATTCCTAGTGGTTTAAGGCCTTGTTGCATATAGTCAATGCAATCGCACTCAACGAAACGAGAGTAGATAGAACTCCATTTTTGGTCACTTATTCTAATTTCTCATCTTTGCTTGAGGACAAGCAAAATGCTGTTTGGGGGTGGTTTGATAAGAGCTCAAAATTGTAGTTTTAACCCTGTAACAGTCATACTTTTAGAGCAATTATGTAAGTAATAATTAAGAGTTAATACTGATTACGTGTTTTTATGCATTTCAGGGGTAAAAGTCCATTATGTGCAGAAATGTGCCACTTTAGCGAGATAAAGGAGCAAAGGTCGGTTGCTAAGGAGTTCTATGATTAAAGGCCAACATTCAAGAAGACAAAGCCTCTGTAAAGCCCGGTCAAAAGATGAAGAGTCAAGGTCCACGCGGGCAGAAACAGTGCACAAAGTCAATAGAACTTCCGAAGACCATATCTTTGGACTCAGACCTCGGAATTGGGCCTACCTTATGTCAAAACGACCGGTTCGGAAAGAGCTTTCTAATGGTCTAAGCCTTGATCCAATCAGAGGAGCAGAAGTGGACGAAAAGTCTGTTGAAGCCAACTGCAGCTGAAAAGGCCTTTTTGGACTGAAAGTATTGGGTTTTGGGCCTGATTCTCTGGCCCAAAACATGGCTCCAAGCCCATGCACGATTTTTGGATCTGAAAGTATAAAAACCAAAGCTTAGCTCTTTGTTAATGGTAGCTAGTTAGACCTAAAACAATATAGATAATTCTAGATCTAGTTTTAGTAGATTAATTAAGTTTTAGTTCCATTTTCAATTCTTGTTTTAGATTAAGTCTTTGAATCATTGTTCTTGATTGAGTAAATAAATAAAATAGTTATTTTGTCAATTTCGATTTTTGTCATCTCGATTTATAGATCTAGTTTTAATTCTTGTTGATTATCATTTTGTAGTTTAAGTAGATTGAAACATTGTTAGTTAATTTAGTTAAGTTAGAATTTTAATATAATGTGTAGTTATAATTCAATGGGAAATGATGGTTTGATGACTCAAGGCTAAAACCTCCATTAGAGGGGTTGATGAAGCCTTAATGAAAACTTAGTGGTATAGTGTAGAAGCATTGTAGAATCTATTCCAATCTAGAAGGTCGTGATTCGCCATGAGAATGGGTGGACGACCTCACATGCTAGTTAGTATTCGGTAGAAATGCCATGAACACTAGGGATTAGAACTCGAATTTCTTGCCGTAAGAACGTAAGAATCGAGATACAAGAATCTATGCTAGGTTATTAAGTTGGATTCGAGGTGGATTCAATTCCCCTCTAATCCTTTATCTAGATTAAAAAATAATCATATTTCCATAGCATTCGTAGTTAAATTCAACATAATCAAATTCATATAGGTATCGTAGTATAACACCCTTCGTAAAACTCTCATTAGACTTAAGACCGACTAATTAGACTAGAAAACATTCCATGCTAGAGCACTAGGAGTGGAACGAATTTATTACTCCACTCTATTTCGATATAATTGAGAGTAGAAACTTTGATAAACATATAGGCTCATAAGATAGTTTTAGTTTACTTACGTTTTGAGTTCATCGTTCATTTCGTAGGTAAACTATTTATCAATTTTTTGTTTTATCACGAGTCAATCCGGATTCTCACACGAGCAGCATAACCCTCCCCCTGAGGGGGGGGGGATTAGCTCATGGTCATTGAAGGAATAATAAAACTTGCTGTAGACATTAAGTAAATAAATGCAGGACAAGAATTAAACTAGAAAAGAAATGACTGTTATTAAGGGTAAAATGACTTACAGTATTTAAACTGCTGGAAAGTAAATGACGGAATGTAAGTGCTTAATTAAAACTAACTACTGCTAAGCGGAGCTAGAGCATAAAATGCTGAAGGAAAATATATGAAGGCTACCCCCTCATATATATAGGCTGGAGACTGGAGAAGGGTTTAATTGAGTTTTGGTCGTTTCTCCATTTGAGACATTACGAAACAAAACTTCATTTAATGTTTCGTCTTTTTGTGCTTTGTATTTGTCCTTTTGCTCAATTTCATTTCCATCTTTGAACAGGTACATGTCTTCTCTCATTGCAAGGTGGCACAATTTTGTGACCATCTCTTGTCACTTGCCTATGCTGACTCGTCATGCCTTTTGGCCCCGCCGAGTGGGTCCACTTAGTATGTCCGATGGCACACCGATTTTGGCGTTTTACAACTTTCGTCGTCTTTTGCGTAGAGTTTTTTTGCGGTCGCTCTGGCAGTTCACTAGCCAACGTCGGCACCCCGATTTATCCGATTTGAGCTTCGGAAGTTTGATGCTTCTTTATATGTGGACCAGTTCTGCACTGGTTTTATTCTTTGGAAACTTCGGCTCTAGTCTAGGCTCTCATTGGGTGATTTGGGGTTGAGTGGGAAACTTCAAATATTCCAGTATCCCCGTACTTCGATGCATGTTTTATCATTATATTTATTTTAAATGCGGAAAACCTACAAAAGTACGAAAATATAATTATTACATGATTATTAAACACATAATCGACCAAAATGCTATGTCTCTCGGGGTTTAATATTACAGTTTTGGGTGCTTATCACTTCCCATGTTCACCCAGAACACACGGCCCAAGTCCGTCAACAGATGGCTTATTCCACTAAAGGTCATTGTTGCACTACCGCCTTAATCCCAAATTATGTGTCAGCGTTTATGGGCTCCATATTATATGCTCGTTGATCTCCCCGTGTTTAAGATATTGAATGTCCGTTAATTAAGTCAAGTTACTGACAACTACATTAATCAACTTCTTATGTCTTTGAGTAGTACCACTCAACCTCATTGTCATGTCGGAATAAATCCATCTGCAAGGTTTACATGACAATCTTTTTGAGCTCCTTAAGGGGACATCATCAACCCGACTTTCTGCGGGTCATGGATTCCTTCTATAATCAACAGCACACCTTATATACAATGTCATTACCCAATCCATCGAGTTTGTTGATTCACAAATGAATCTCACTCATTGATGATTTAAAGCAATGTACAATGCACGTAAGTGCCCGTTATTATATTTGGATTAAGAGGACAAGCATCCATAATAACAGAGGCGTTTGTTCTCTTATATAGTCAGTATAAAGAGAAACAACCTCACTTGGTCCTGTTCAATACACACAAAGTATACTAGTGTAATCCTATAGTCAAGATAGACTAATACCAGATTATACTACAACCGTACCAATGGTTTGTCCAAATCCATCTAGGTTGTGAACGATTACTTATACTTTATAAGGTACTAATGATATGATCTTCTGTGTGTTCACACCATATCATCTACAACATAAAGTATTAGACACATGCATATAACTAATAACATATATAATATGCATAACATTTTCCCATATGATTCTCATTCAAAATATAAAGAATTAGAGTTAATACAAAAGTAATGTTTTTAGTATATAACCCTATCACCGACTTCGTTATCCTAGACACAGAGGTCGCTAACAGCTCTATTCCTATCATCTTAGGGCGACCCTTCTTGGGAACTGCCAACGCGCTCATAAATTGCCACGATGGTTCGATGTCCATGTCCTTTGGACACCTTTCTGTTGAGGTGAATGTCTTCAAAATGATGAAACAATTACCCGGTACAACTATCAATGAAGAAGTTAGCATGATCGAGAGCTTAGATGAAGAGTATTTCAACAACACGTTTCCAGAGAATCAGATGCACCAATTCCTTTCCTTCGGAAGTTCCGACTTCGACGATGACTCCTACATAGAGGAAGTCAATGCCATTTTCGAGTCTACTCCTATCTTGGATCCTTCTGTAGCTAAATCTTCCAAGTTTGAAGACCTCTTACCTAAACAAGTCTTTACTACTTAAGACGAAGACCCTCTGGAAGCCGTTCTACCCATTCCTCCCACCCATGTGCTTAAACCTTTTCCTGTTGAGTTGAAATATATTCATCTTGATCTGAATGGTAGTCATCCAGTGATCATATCTTCTTAGTTGTCTATTGATGAAGAGGCACGTTTGATTAGGGTGATTAGGGAACATCGTTCCGCGATCGGTTGGTCCCTAGATGACATTAAGGGGATTGACTCTAGCGTATTTACACATTGCATATATTTAGAGGATAATACGAAGACTTCACGTGAACCTTAGTGTCGCTTGAACCCTTCCATGAAAGAGGTGGTAAGGGAAGAAGTCTTATGGTTACTCGATGTGGGTATCATATATCCCATCTCCGATGCCCCATTCACGTAGTTCCTAAGAAATCGGGTGTTACCATTGTGCATAATGCTACTGGTGAATATGTTTCCACACGAGTTCTGATGAAGTGGAGGATCTGTATTGACTACAGACACTAAACACCATGACACCAAAGGACCACTTTCCTTTACCTTTTATAGATCAAATGCTTGAACGTCTAGCTGGTCATACTTATTACTGCTTTTTAAATGGATACTCTGGCTATTTTCAGATCATTATTGATCCTGACGTCCAAGACAAGACTACCTTCATATGTCCTTTTGGAACATATGCCTATAAATGAATGTTTTTTGGCTTTTGTAATGCTCCTGGTACCTTCTAGCGGTGTATGCTTCATATCTTTAGTGACATGGGGGAGCGCTCTATGGAAGTTTTCATGGATGATTTTTCTATTTATGGAAACTCTTTCAGTGACTGCTTGTCTAACCTTTCTAAGGTATTGACACGGTGTGAGGAAAATAATCTTGTTTTAAATTGGAAAAAATATCAATTTTATAGTTAAAAGAGGAATAATTCTAGGTCATATTGTATCTAGTGATGGCATAGAAGCAGATAAGGCCAAATTAGATAAAATAGTGTCTCTACCTATACCACGGACTATCCATGACATTAGAGCCTTTTTAGGCCATGCAAGTTTCTATAGGCGTTTTATCAAGGATTTTTCAAAATTAGCTAGGATTTTAACTAATCTGCTTTTAAAAGATGCCATATTTGATTTCAATTATCACTGCAAACAGGCTTTTGAAACATTAAAAGCCGCTTTAATATCTGCACCAATTATATAGCCTCCCGATTGGTTTAAACCTTTCAAACTTATGTGTGACGCTAGCGATTATGCTGTTGGTGCTGTGTTAGGCCAGAAACTAGATGATAAGTCCATCGTTATTTATTATGCTAGTAAGACTTTAAATGATGCTCAAAGAAATTATACTACTACGGAAAAGAAATTTTTAGGTGTGGTTTATGCTTTAGATAAGTTCCGACCTTATTTGGTTGGTTCAAAGACCTTAGTGTATACTGATCATGCAGCTCTTAGGTACCTTCTCGCCAAGAAGGATGCTAAACAGAGATTGATCTAATGGATCTTTCTCATGCAAGAGTTTATCTTGGAAATTAAGGATAAACGATGGGTCAAAAATGTAGTTGCCGATTACTTATCTAGACTAACCAATGACAGTGATGGTTACTCTGAGTCCATACCCGATTCTTTTCTTGAAGAGTACCTTTATTTTATTTTTTCTGCACCTTGGTATGCCGACATTGTGAATTTTTTAGCTTATGATATGATTCCTGATGTTTGGTCAAAAAGTGAACATAAGAAAATTTTGGCCAGAGTTAAGCTATACTACTGGGATGAGCCTTATCTTTTTAAGTATTGTGCGGATCAGATTATTCGTCGTTGTATTCCCCAGTGGAAATATAATGAGGTCTTATCCTTCTGCCATGACAAAGCATGTGGTGGCCATTTTAGTGGTATGAAAACGGCAGCTAAAGTTCTTCAATGTGGTTTTTATTGGCCTACCGTTTTTAAAGATGCCCAAGTACACTATAGGACGTGTGTTTATTGCCAACAGCTTGGGTGAATCACTAAACGTAATATGATGCCTTTAAATCCCATTATGGTAGTGGATTTTTTTTATGTATGGGGCATTGATTTCATGGGTCCTTTTCTTGTTTCTCTTAGTTTTATTTATATTCTTGTTGTCGTGGACTACGTTTCCAAATGGATAGAGGCCATGGTTTGCCATAGCAATGACCATACGACAGTTGTGTTTTTCGTTAAGGAATATATTTTCTCTCATTTTGGCATCTCTAAAGCCATCATCAGTGATGGCAGAACGCATTTTTGTAATAGAGTTATTGCTTCTTTAGTTAAGAAATCCGGAGTTACCCATAAGGTGGCAACTCCTTATCATCCGCAAACTAGTAGCCAAGTAGAAGTCTCTAATAGGGAAAATATAAAAAATATTAGAAACGACAGTCAATCCTGATAGGAAAGATTAGTCTAAGCGTCTAACAGATGCTTTGTGGGCATATCAGACAGCTTTTAAAAATCCTATAGGAATGTCTCTCTTTAGACTTGTGTTTGGAAAACCTTATCACTTGTCCGTTGAATTGGAGAACCATACTATGTGGGCTATAAAAAGCCTGAACTTCAATATTGATGAGGCGGGTGTCAAGCCCAAATTGCAATTAAATGAGCTTGAAGAAATCTATAGCGATTCTTATGATCTCACGAAGGATTATAAAGCTAACATGAAATGTGTTCATGATAAACAGATTTTGCATAAAGACTTTGTAGTTGGTCAAAAGGTTTTGCTTTACAACTCATGTTTGCATATTTTCCCAGGGAAATTAAAATCCCGTTGGACTGGTCCTTTTCTGGTTACTGAAGTCACCCCTCACGGGGCAATAACCTTGGTCAATTCCAAGGACAACAATACCTTTCAAGTCAATGGCTAATGTTTAAAACATTTTCATGAGTTAAGGTCCATAGATATGGAGAATGTCCTTTTACAGGACCCTGTCTATGAGGAGTGACCTTTGATGTTTGGTGTACTTCCTTTCATTTCCATATATATTGGTAAGTGCACCATTAAAGTAATGGGGCCTTCCTTTTGGAGTGTGTGGTTGTAAGTATCAGATCCTAAGTCCACGTTTAACGTAATTCATGCTTTCCACTCTTGCATGGTTTCTCGTATTTGAGTCGTGTTTCTCTATGGAGTGAATTACGTCCTTATTGCTTTATTGTTCTTTTATATAAAACCTTATTCATAAAAAATATAAAATTTTAAAACCTTATAAACATTAGTCTAGTAAATTTTGGGAATCTGACTTTAAAAGACCCACGTTTTATAACAAATTTTCTAAACCTTATTTTCAAAAATTTGTTTGGGGGTTGGGTGTTTGGTCTTTCCATTCTTGAGCGCTCAACTTCTTATTCTTGTTGTTTATGCCGTTTAGTCGTACTTTGATTCGGGTTGACACTATCTATGAATTTAGATTTCTTTCAACCACATAACTTATGCCATTCACGCATTTTGAGGTATTTTATATCTTCTTATGTGTCAACCACAGTTAGATTTGAGTTTTTTTTTATAGATCATTGGATTGTATTTTCTCTGCTAATCATTTTCATAGTTCATTCGCCAAAATCAGACTATTAACGAATCGGAAATTCTAGTTTTAAGTTAACGAGGCATAGGACAGGATGGGTATTACGGATTTGTTTTGGGCTTTGGACAGGATGGCACGTGACCTCCCTATTTTTAAAACCCCACGCATTTTTCCTTTTCTCTTCCTCGCCTCCACTCAAGAACACTGCCTGAACCAAAGAAATAAATTGAGCGCGCACGCCCTCGTATTCAGGCCATATTGAGCGCACTCGCTCCCTTACCTCCACACACCTACCTTTCCAATTTCAACCGAGTTATTTTTTCACTCTCCCACACCATCACCACAATTTTTGATTCCAGATCTCCATGGCTCCTAAAACCCCAAAAATTCTTCCCGAACAAGTTTTTTCCAGTGCACAGTTTGCACCCTTCTTTGATACCGAAATGCATATTAGGAAGTGGGAAGGGTTGTGATATTCTATTGATGATTTTTATCACACTGATTTGGTTCTTGCATTTTAAAAGAAGAGTGAGGTTGTGAATCGTAGGATTTTTCTAGATGTGAATGGTAGTCGTAAGGAGTTGACTACAGTAGTGTTCGTTAAGATTATTGGCATTGAGGAAAGAGACATCGTAGTCACCATGTAGGAATCTCAGCTTGGGGGTATCGGTACTTTGATGACAGAGACGGTGTTGGAAGGACGTTACAATCCTGGGTCGCATTGTGTTTGTCAGTTGTCTCTGAGAAGAAACCAACTGGCGGTGGCTCAGTGGGTTGGCAGAAATATTATTGCCACCACGAAAGCCAGTGACATAAATTTGAGTTGTCTGCACATTCTCTAGACCCTTCATAACAGAAGGTATGGGTTTTGGCATCCTCGAATTTTTATTAAATGAGATTGTAGCAGTTGGACCAACTTACTGCAACTTTCCATGCATTGATCATGAAGATTATGTTATTTTGGGGATGTGTTCTGGAATCTAGTACGATTAAGTTGAAGTTGCATGAGAATGCACATATTTATCGAGAGTGTATTCAGAAGGAGTGGAATTTGCCTGAAGTTTTGGCTACTGAGATAGAATCGGAGGAGGGAGAGGAGGAAGATGCAACCTATTTTGATGCAGGAGCTTTGGAAAGGTCTACTACGGATATAACTCGTTTCTCATTACTTCATCGTGGCCTGCGAACTCTCCATAACCAGTATGAGACAATTTGTACAGGCCAACGTTCTCTTAGTGACCTCTATAAGGCTATCTAGACTAGGCAAGGTACCATTCTCCATAACCAAGATAAGCTTCAATCTAATATTGAGTTACTCGGTGATAGTCACGAGGATCTCTAGGCTAACATGAAGACTCTCTCTCGTACTCATAATGTGCGTTGGGAAGCCATGGATATTTTACAAGAACAATAGCGCACGTTTCAAGACGAAGTTCTACAACGCCTGCCACCTCATGATGGTTCTTTCTCTGCTGATTTCGGAAGGCGTGAGCATCGTCGACGTAGGACGGATGGCTCTGGCCCTTCTTTCTCTTATGGCTAGTTCCTTTATAGTATTTTTTTTAAAGAAAATTTCCCTGTTCAGTAGAATTAGTATTCCCAGTTGTTAGTTTAAGTAGTTAATATTGGATTATGTAAGTTGATTGTTATTTGAATTTCAAGTTCGTTTAATTTTTGTGTACGCATGTTATCTATTTTTCATGAATCCCACCCTTCCGACTTGTTTGGGGGTGACATTATTTGTTTAGCACTGTATTTTACCATATCCTCATGTTTTTGGAATTAATATTGAAATACTTAAGGAATATAGTTTATATGAGCATCCTGCTAATATGGTGTAGCTAGAATTAGCTATTGTTGTTTGGTGCAACCTCAAAAGAAGCATTAAAGTTGCTATTTTGATTCCATGCTTAAAACCATATAGGTTTGGTACTGTTGTCTGCTCTCGGCTGTTTCTATTTTGGTTTTAGAAGCCCTTTTCTTATTCCATCTCTTTCTTTATCAATTTAGGAACCTTGGGGACCTTTGTTTAAGAAACTAGTGTTCTATAAATACATGGTACACCATGTACTTCCCTCTGCACCTCTCAAATTCATATTACAAGTCTTGCTCAAAGCGCGCACACCCTCATATTGCATTAACATAGAGCGTGCCCGTGCTGTAATTCCAGTATCGTAGAATTTTCTTTTGTCAGAAGAGAGCGCGCCCGCCCTCTGACATAGGCCATTCTAAGTGCACCCGCGCCTTTACTTCAACATACATCCAGTACTATTTTTTTTTTGGTTTTTCTTCAGTAAATTCCAGGAGTTCAGTGGTGTGTTTGTTTGCTATGAAATCTCCTCAAATCATACCAGAGCAGTCCTTTGAAGAATTGCTTGAGGGTGACACCTATGGGTGTTGGTTCTGCAACATGATTGTGCAGTCAAGATGGCAGCCTCTAATAGTAAGTGCTGATGAATCTTATTCTCCTACAATTATTGCTTATTTCTATGATAATTGTAGGTTCTTTTATTGACCAGATGGGGAACAAGTGTTCTATGTCACCATTGATGATGAAACAGTGGATTTAAGCAAGTTTTTGTTAGCCTATGCTGTTGGACTTTCTATAACTGTTGCCCAAGACTCATGGGGCTATATATCTAACAATGTGTACATCTATAATTATGAGAATTTCCGTGAGACCTATGGGGCGGGGATTTTTCATGTAGAGGACCAAGGGCAATATAACATAGCCCTTGGTAGTATGTCCATTAACATAGGCACTATTATGTTCTTTATTATGCTGAATATTTTAGGGGAATGACATTTTACTTCTGTGAATAACGCCACTTGTAACGTCTTCCTTGCTCTAGCTGAGGGACATATGCTAAATGACCTTCCCCAGACTTTAGTGTCTAGTTTAGCACGAGCCCATAGTATGAAGCATAAGTACCTTCTTATGCCTGTCTTGGTTTGCCCCATAATGCTATGTTTCTTTCTTGAGTTCTGTACCTATTTCACGGATTGGGTTGGGGTTGACATTATGTGACCCACCAATTACATTATACGCTCTTTTTGTGCTATGATTTGGTGGGGGTGGCATCTACAACCTCATTGGGTTGCACCTTACACCCCATCAGACCAAGTGACACTTAATAGGTTAGCAAAGGTAGATGATAAATGGCGTGAGGCCTTGCAAATTATCATGGCCTGGCAGGACGCAAAGGAACCTCACTTCTTTATAGGAGGGGAGGACAACGCTTAGTGCTGGATATAAGGTAAGTTTTACTTTCTGTTAGTGTCTGCTTATGTCCCAAGCAATTTAATTTTTGTTATTCCCATAACGGGTGGAACTCATATAGGAGTTGCGTCTGTTTTTCTTTACCTATATTAGTATGTTTTGAATTTGTTTTGTATGCGCTCTAAAATTTTCACATGTTTCCATGGTATTTTCGATCCTTCTTATTTCTATACTTTGAGGACAAAGCATGTTTTTGTTTGGGGGTGGCATAGAAACACGCATAAGTTAAAGCACCTATTTGGATATATATATGTATAATATGCACTTTGTTTTCTAGTAAAAAAAAAATATAAATATAAATATAAAGTATTTATACTATGCACTTAGGAATATTGGTATTGTTTCTTTTTCTGTGATGATAGTAGTCTAGAAGTTTCACGTTAGCTCTTAAATTATAATTTAGAAACTTAGGTTAATATGTATGTAATAGTCATTGCATCTTTTCATAAATATATTGCATGAGTATCTATGTTTGTATTGGCAGTAAGTTTCTGAAATCTAGGCTAGAATACTTAATCTACAAATCCTATGAGAATATAGCCTAAAAGCCTTGTATGAATGAAGCATTTGAGTAATTACACAAGGGAGAAGTAAATTCCGAATAGAGAAATCACATGTCCACTTGCTTGATCACTATACCATATCCTAAGCGATAATTTTGGCCCTTTTTGGATCGATATAGCCAGAAACTCAAACCTATATGAAATTATTTTTTGCCAGTCTCCCCTCTGAGCTTTTCTTTAGCCTTTCATAAACCTAAAATCTTTTACCCTTTCATATAAACAAAATAAAAATAAAATCAGCCTACCTATTTTTGAATGAGTTTGAGAAGTAGGATGAAATGGAGAAAAGAAAAGAGAAAGAACTATGAAAAACCAAGAATTTGTTAGTTACTTCAAATAAGAAAAGAAAAGAAAGTTTACATCCAAAGAAAAAAAAAAAATAAATAAAATAAAAAGTTAGAACTCCAAAAATAGAATCAAAAGAGTCAAAAGCCAAAAGAAAAAAAAATGGCTAAGGATGGAAACAAAGTGTGGAAGCAAGGCAAGAACAAGGTTTTCTCTAGTTACATATTTTGAAGATCTTATTATCTCAGACTTGTCCTTTTGAATATCCATTTCTTTCCTTCTTAAACCATCACCTAATCCCCGCAACACCTAATATAATAAAAACCTCTAGCTCAAATAGGAATAAGTTGGTGTGATAGTAAGTAGCAGATGTGTTTGATCAACCTCGGCTCCCTTGTACGTCATTGAGATTGTGAGAAAAAGTGTGCCCACTGCACACTAGAGTGAAAGAAACTTGAGTGGAAAAATCAGAGAATTTTTGTCTTGACATATTTGTGAAGATCTACTTAAGGATGCTATTCCAAAGTTTCAGAAATAGATCTGTTATTGTATTTCATAGCATAGTTCATTATATATATGTTTATCCATAGATGATTGATTATTATGCATGTATTAGCTTAGGTTTCGAATTGATTATTTTTTATTCATTGCTAGTGAGATGTATAGATATCTGAGAATAAATAAGGAAACATTAATTTTATTTCTTAGTCATTGTAGTATAAATGAAGTTTGTGAGTATCTTCCCTGTAAAACTCTCACGAGGCTATAACTCGTCCACTAGAGAAATCCTAGTGGTTTAAGGCCTTATTACATATGGTCAATGCTATCGCACTCTGCGAAACCAGATTAGTTAGAACTCCATTTTTGGTCACTTATTTTAATTTCTCATATTTGCATGAGGACAAACAAAATGCTGTTTGGGGGTGGTTTGATAAGATCCTAAAACTATAGTTTTAACCCCTTAATAATGTTATATTTAGACAAATTATGTTTATAATAAATAAGAGTTAGTAATGTTTACATACTTTTGTGTATTTCAGGTCTTGGAGTCAACTATGTGAAGAAATATATCATTTTTGCAAAAGAAAGGAGCAAAAATTGGTTTCTAAGAAGTTTTATGGTTAAAGCCCAAGTTTCAAGGAGAAAAAGCCTTTTTAAAGCCTAGTCAAAGCTGAAAAGTCAAACTCAACGCGGGCAAAAATAAAGCATAAAAGTCAATAGAACTTCCGCAGGATGTATCTATGGACTTAGACCTCGGAATTGGGCCTATTATATGTCTAAACGACTGAATCGAAAAGTGCTTTCTAATGGTCTAGGATTTGATCCAATCAGAGGAGTAAAAGTGGATGAAAAGGTTATTTCAGTAATTTCCAGCAGAGAAACCTTTTTTGGACTGGAGCAATTAGGTTTTGAGCTTGATTTAGTGGCCCAAAACATAGCTCCAAAGCCTATGCATGAAATTGTAAACCTAACCTTCTCCTATATAAAGAGGACTAAGGTAAAACTTTAACTAACTCCGACCTCTTCTCTTTAGTTTAACCTAGTTTATGTTTTATTAGCCTAGCCACCATTAATACAATACAAGTTATTTATATTCCTTTAATTATATCTTCTTTTTCTTATTATTTATTCTATGATAGTCTAATGAACCATAGCTAAACCTCCATTAGAGGGATGATTGAAGCTTTGATGAAGACTTGATGTGTTAGTATAGAATAGTTGCATTTAAGAGCTTTAAGTCTAGGGTTGTCTATTTACCAATAAATAAAATACACATAGATTAGATGGTAGTTCATTCACCATGAGAATGGGTTTCAAGTTCCTCTCTCGTTAATTATTAGTTGGCTAGAGATACCATGAATAATTAGGGATAAAAAGACCTAACCTTTATGTTGAACCTGGTGGATTTCAAATCTCCCTAATTCCTTCTTCATATTCACATCTTAATATTTATTTGCCTAGTTTAATTTAGAATATATTCAATATTAGTTTTCACAATATTAGTTATATTAGAATCATTACTCTCATGTTGTTTAATTGTTAATCATTAGTGGAATTAGTATTATCTAAGTTATTAGGAGTGGAACGAATTCTTACTATAATTTATTACACGATAATTGAAGGTAGAACTTTGATCAAAAGAATGCAAATTATAGTTTACTTCTTCCTAGTATAATTAGCGAAAGTAGGTTATTATTCAATAATTTTCACTTTATCACGAAGCACGTGCATTTTTAAGTTAATTTGAAATTTGGCCCAAGCCCAAATGAAATTAGGTAATGCCGATCATGTCTTTAGTGCCTTCCTAACTTCAAAAGTCGATCCACGCTTCATTACTCGTCCGATCCTGACCCATGAGGTACCAAAACGATCAATATAAAAAATGTTACACAACAGTATAGGGTACACTCATATCTAGCGGTGGATGAAAAAAAAATTAAGGAAAGAACGGAAAAGAACTAAAGGGAAATATAAAAAAAAAAAAAAAAAAAAAAGTTTTTGGGTTTTGAATAAGTTTGGACTAAAAATTTAAAAGGTGGGTCATTTTAAGTCAAATTCCCAAAACTTAGAAGTTTTTGAAAACTTGGGTCAATCCCAACCAGATGGTTGGATTATTCTCTTCAGTTGTGCTCGGTGAGCAGGTGGCTGGCACATGAAAACTTTAAAAACTGAATTTTCACTATGAGGTTGAAAACCGGGACAAGTTGGTGTTTGACAGTTCGAGCACCAGCTTTCTCTCATAGCTCGTCTCTTACATGCGTATGAACTCTTACCCAAACTAGGAATGGTTTATATATATATATATAGCTGCAGTTCTCTAGGAAGTGCTTGCACACGATTATTGAAACTGATCCATCTAGTCTTTCTAGGTGGAGGGTTTTTGTTCATAACAGAAGACATTTCAGAAATTTTTTGAATGTTTTTAGAAAGAAGATTTTGAGAAAGGGAAAGATTTTTAGAAGAAAGGAAGAATTTTTTGAAAATTTGTACAAGTTTGAATCTTTTAACGTCAGATTCTCGAGACAAATAGAGCGGTGGAGGCAAAACATAGAATTAAACAGAGAATAGTATCACTTTGTGGTACTCTATTTGTTTAATTCTCATTTGGAGATGCCTCATTTTTTTAGTTGGTTTTCTCAAGTAAAAGATATCTCTAACCATATAGAGTTTTTGACAAGAAGATAAAATGATACGTGAATCTGATATCATTTTGGTTACTCCGGGGCGTATAATTTTCATTTTTACATCCTCTAGTTTTGAAAATTATGGAGAGATGTTTTAAGATACTCGTACTCAAAAGCTGCGATTCTAAACGCTAATTTTTTAAAACAAACCATAATAGGTAATCTCATGCAACTTTCGTGTTGGTTTTGGGGTGAACCCAATCTAGACAGACAGAACTTCAGCTACGCAAGTTGGGGGATTTACTGTGCAAGACATGGAATGTCCGGACCCGTGCGAATAGCGCGGTGATATAGGCGACCCTTAATAAGCAAAACTAATCTTAAACCGCCCCTAGATTGCGTTGTTCTAGGGGTTGGTCTGTGTAGAATCCATTACCCATTTTGTTTTTGAAAAATCACATGACTATTGACGTATCGAGAATCTAACATTAATAGAACAGAGAAAAAACATATGTTTTGAAAAAGAAATGTAAAATAAAGAAAAGAAAAATTGTATATTTGCTCCACAGGTTCACACTTACTCAAACGACAAGTAAAAAGTGTTTTATAAAGAATATGTGAGATATATGTGGACTAAGGCTTCGGCACTTACAACCACACACTCCAAATGGAGGGTCCGATTACCTTATTGATGAATTCCCTTTAAAGAAAAAGGTGGAATGGAATGGGAAGGAATACATTGTGGAAAAGTGGATTTAATCCTCGTAGATAGGATCTTGGAGAAGGATTTCTTCTACATTCATAGACCGTAACTCATGAAAATGCTTGAGGCGCTGACCATTTACTTGAAAAATGTTATTATCTTTGTGGTTCTTTAAAGTAATAGCCCCATAAGGGGTGACTGTAGTTATTTTGAAATGGCTAGTCCATTGAGTATTAAGTTTTCCTGGGAAAAGATGCAATCTTGAGTTATAAAGCAAAACTTTTTGACCAATTTTGAAATGTTTTCGCAAAATATGCTTGTCATGAATCCTTTTCATATTTGTTTTGTAATCCTTTGAAAGGTCATAAGCATCATTTTGAATCTCTTCAAGCTCGTTTATTGTAGTTTACGCTTTCACCTACCGCATCGAGATTATAATGAAGGGTTTTTATTGCCCACAGGGCATGATGCTCTAGTTCAACTGGCATATGATAAGGTTTTCCAAAGACAAGCCTGTAGGGTGACATCCCTATAGGTGTTTTAAAAGCGGTTCTGTATGCCCATAATGCATCATTTAGACGGAGCGACAAGTCTTTCCTATTTGGATGAACTATTTTCTCCAAGGTACGCTTAATCTCTCGATTGGAGACTTCTAATTGGCCACTTGTTTGAGGATGATACGGAGTTGCAACTTTGTGGGTTACTCTATATTTTTTCATGATATGTTCAAAAACTCGATTGCAAAAATGTAAGCCGCCATCAATGATGATGGCTTTTGGAACACCGAATCTTGAAAAAATATTTTTTTTATGAAACAGACAACTGTTTTGTTATCATTGTTACGACATGGTATGACTTCAATCCATTTGGATTCATAGTCTACGGCTATTAGGATGTAAATGAAACCATTAAAAGTTGGGAAGGGTCCCATGAAATCGATGCCCCAGACATAAAAAAATTCCACTATGAGAATAGGATTTAAGGGCATCATGTTATGTGTAGAAATATGACCAAGATGTTGGCAATGAACGCATGCCTTGCAATGAAGAAAGGCATCACAAAATAGTGTTGACCGGCAGAATCCACATTGTAACACTTTAGCAGCAGTTTTATTTCCACTAAAATGTCCTCTACAAGACTACTCGTGATAAAAGGAAAGGACCGCGGACTGTTCCTATTTTGGAATGCAACGTTGGATAATCTGGTCCAAGCAGTATTTGAAGAGATTTGGGTTGTCCCAATGGTAATACTTTACATGAGCTAGAAACTTCTTCCTTTGATTTCTGCTCCATAAGGGTGGAGTCTCTTCAGTGACCAGATAGTTCACAATATCAACATACCAAGGCGCAGAAAGGATTGTGTAAAGGTGTTCATCAGGAAAAGAATCTAATATGTGATCGGAATCCCTGTCACTATCATTAGATAACCTTGATAGGTGGTCAGCCACTACATTTTCAACTCCTTTTTTATCTTTGATCTCCAAAGTGAATTCTTGCAAGAGGCGAATCCATCTGATCAACCTATGCTTAGCATCCTTCTTCGCGAGAAGGTACCTAAGTGCTGCATGATCGGTGTAGATTAAGGTTTTTGAACCTATCAAATAAGGACGAAATTTGTCTAAAGCATAGATAATGGTTAAGAATTCTTTTTCTGTGGTTGTATAATTTTGTTGAGCCTCATTTAGTGTTTTACTTGCATAGTAAATAATTGTAGGCCCCTTATCATGTTTTTAATCTAGAACGACGCCAATAGCGTAGTCGCTGGCATCACACATGAGCTCAAACAGTTTTGACTAGTAAGGAGGTTGAATTATAGGTGCAGTTATTAAGGCGGCTTTCAATGTTTCAAAAGCCTGCATGAAGTCTGCATTAAACTCAAAGGGTGAATCTTTTATAAAAAGATTAGTTAAGGGTTTAGCAATTTTTGAGAAATCTTGGATGAATCTTCGATAAAATCCATCATGGCCTAGAAAGGCTCGTATGTCATGGATGTTCCGTGGAATAGGTAGAGTAGAAATTTTGTCTATTTTAGCCTTATCAACCTCTATACCATTCAACAGGCCGTTTTCCCTCCAATTCAGGAAACAAAAAAGTGATATCGAGCTCTTCACCTCTTCGTTAGTAGCTTGGTCTTTCCCGGTGAAATCCCACACTCCCTCAGAGTGCGCGTTCGGGAAGACTTTCTGTAAAGCTCTCTCTGGCTGGTAAAACCCTCTCTTTTCACAGTGTCAGCTCGGCCAAGACAGCTATCACTCTCTTTGATTTCCTTCACGGTAAAATCCTCCACTTCTGAAAGTGTGAGTTCGCAAGGTAAATCCAGTGTAGCTTGGAATATCTAACCTGCCTTCCTAGGTTAAGAACTTATGGCTTCCTCAAGCAATCCGGTACCCTCTGATAGTCGTACTAGTAATGGGGGGACGACAAACAACTCCTGGAGTTCATTGTTTGGTCGAGCTGGTTTGTCAGAAACCACAGTGGCATTCAAATCTTTTCACCTATCTACATAGATGGTGTAGCTCAGTTCCCCCCTGATCTCATTGAGCAAGGTATCAAACATTGGGATGAGTATCTTGTTGGATATTTCCTAGACAAAAGGCTATCTTTTCTTACAGTAAAGGAAGTTCTGGAGAAGAAGTGGAAATTAAAAGGCTCCTTTGACATCACCACTGATAAGGAGCTCTTTTATATGAATTTTACGAGTGTCGAGGACCGACAGATGGTGCTAGATGAAGGACCTATCTTTATTGCGAACCGAGTGTTTGTGGTTAAACCATGGACAGTTGAGGTAGGGAACTACAAAAACAAGGTTGCTTCAATCCCTCTCTGGGTGAAGCTAATGGATGTGCCAAAAGAAATGTGGACATTTGATGGGCTTTCCTACCTTGCAAGCTTGGTTGGAGGGACGCCAATGTTTATGGACGATCTGTGCCCGAAGAGGAAAAGATTATCCTTCAAGAAGGTTCTCAGATCGAATTCCTAGTGAACTTTGAGTATAAAGACTCTTTAAAGGTTAAGGCAGGAAATCGAGAGGTAGAAATCCCACTTGAATATCCATGGAAGCCTTTGTCCTGTTCAAAGTGCAAAAAGTTTGGACATGACAATGATAAGTGCTGGCGCGTAACAACGAGGATATGGCAAAGAGGTGGAGAGAGCGGATAGTGGTCTTTGAGGCACCTCCACATCAAGGAAATGAAGGTAGAGGGTCAGGGCATGCACAAGGGGACATTTCAGAACAGGAAGCAGTATGCGAAGGAGCAACTGCTCTAGAGATAGCAACAGCAAGTGATGAGCAAGCAATGATTATCAGAACTGGAAATCAGAATGAGCTCGAAGCTTATAATAGTGCAGAGGCTGAACTACATAATCAACTTCCAAGTGAGACAGCTCTGTCATCAAGTATATCTCTGGTCTCCCCTGGGCGAATTGAGTGTACTTTTGAAAATCTTAATACTGAAGGAGCTCAAGCGGCCAGGCAAACACCGATTCAACAAATAAGACCCGGTGCACCCCCGATGAAGGTAATTTCTGTGACCGAAAGGAACCTTTTCGAGGAGCTTGCTGATTTGGAAGATGATGATCTCGGATGCCGAGCCCTGAAGCTGTTAGGGGACAAGGACTCCACCCACCGACCACTACTAGAATCTGGTGTGGTGATTTCAGTCAAGATGCAAAGAGCTCGGAAGAGAAATGAGGTGAACGGAAAAACAAATCGAAAGAAAAGAAAGGTAGAATTCGACCAAAAGCGGAGTGGAAAGAAGGGGAGGCGGTAACCAATTCCAATGATTAAAATAAGCGGTTGGAATGTTAGGGGGTTAAATGACTTCACAAAGGCAAAACAATTGAATAAATTTCTTGTTGAGAATAAGATTAGTTGTATGGGTATTTTGGAAACTAAAAACGATGGAGAAGTTTAGAACCATTGCAGGTTTGGTATGTCCTTTTTGGGCTACAGAGCATAATTACTCTTCTGATGAATATGGTAGAATTTGGATCATATGGGATAGAAATGTTTTGGAAGTTCAAAAGGAGGTGGAAGGGGATCAATTCATACATTGTAAGGTTACTAGTAGGCAGTATGGGTTGTCCTTCCTGTTAACGGCAGTTTATGCGAAGAATAGCAGCCATGAAAGACTGATTCTATGGGACGAGTTAAAAGCCTTAAGTGCAGGGATCCGTGGACCATGGTGTGTAATGGGAGACTTTAATAACGTCTTGTTCTCACATGAAAGAATTGGCAACACGGCAGTTCACCCTAGAGAGACGCAGCCTTTTGCAAGTTGCTTGAATGTAGCAGGGTTGTTTGACCATTCGGCATCGAGGTGTTTTTTCACGCGGTGGAGTGGAGGGGAAATTCTAGGAAATGGTCGAAAATTGACGGATGCCTTGTCAATGTAGCTTGGTCGACTATTGTGTTGGCTACAAAAGTGGAAGTCTTAACGCAAGGATTTTCTCGATCATTGTCATTTGTTGATGACGTTCCAAAGTCGCCCGTAAAACCACCCCGCTTCGATTTTGCAACTTCGGTTGAAGCATCAAGATTTTGAAGAAACTCTTAAAGTGTCTTTGGGACATAACAAACCATGGCAGCCCGTGATATATGTTAACTAGAAAGCTGAAAAATTTGAAGCTAGTTTTGAAAGGTTGGGCAAGGAGTTATTGCTATGATACTCGAGAAAATAGTGATCAAGCGAGAGTCCAATTGAAGCAAGTCCAAGAAACACTTCACCAGAACCCTCTGGATTGCTCCCTCAGTACAAAGGAGTTTGAGTTGAGAGAAAAGCTTTGTTATTTGATAAAACTGGAGGAAGCAGATCTTTTCCATAGAACTGATATTGACTGGTTGTCGTTTGGGGATAAATGTAGTGCCTATTTCTTTAATGCACTAAAGGAAAAGAAGTCTCGAAGCCATGTATGGGATGTCATCGATGCGCATGGTATTCGAAGAGAGGGAAGAGAGCCAGTAGCTAATGCTTTTCTGCAGTACTACTCAAATTTACTGGGAGTCCCCTCTGCTGCCTCCTATGACTCTGGGTTGTTCTGTAATTTGCAAGTGAAGGAGATTAATCAGAGTACAAGCAGATTTCTAGAGTCTCCGATCACTGATATGGAGATAAAGGAAGCTCTCTTTGCCATGGAGGATAATAAGTCGCTTGGTCCAGATGGCTTCAACGCATGTTTCTTCAAACACAGCTGGGCTACTATTGGGGCTGATTTCACCAGTGCAATCAAATACACATTTCTTCAGAAGAAAATGATAGGAGGGATAAATTCCACTCTCCTCTGCCTTGTGCCAAAAGACAAGAATGCTACGACCGTGGGCTCTTTCAGGCCCATAGCATGCTGTAATATTGTCTACAAGTGTGTATCAAAGGTTCTAACCAACAGAATGAAGACTTGTATATCCTCCTTAATCTCAAGTACACAATCAGCTTTTATACCGGGGAGGTCAATTCAAGATAACCTGCTATTAGCTCATGAGCTTCTTAAGGGGTATTCTAGGAAACATGGTCAGAAGAGATGTGCTATCAAGCTCGATATAAAGAAAGCATATGATTCGGTGTCTTGGCAAGCAGTAGAAGCTATTTTGCATACTTTTAAGTTCCC
The DNA here is from genome assembly GCF_015680905.1 of Coptis chinensis. Classification (NCBI taxonomy): domain Eukaryota; kingdom Viridiplantae; phylum Streptophyta; class Magnoliopsida; order Ranunculales; family Ranunculaceae; genus Coptis; species Coptis chinensis. The sequence goes on from NC_141459.1 coordinate 39,140,029, forward strand.
CCTCTTGTTCATTGAATGGCTCCAAATGTGTTATGCTTCTCCTTCGTACTCAGTACTGGTAAATGGGACTCCGGAAGGGTATTTTGAAGGGAAAAGAGGGCTCCGACAAGGTGATCCAGTCTCCCCTTATTTGTTTGTACTGGTCATGGAGATCTTGAGTGCTCTTCTCTCCAAAGGGCTTAAGCAGAAAAAAATCAGTGCGCACTCCAAATGTAGGAAACTGGACATATCACATCTATGCTTTGCCGATGATGTCCTAATATTCTGCAAAGGTAATAAGGAATCTATGCAGGCTATAAAAGACATTTTGCAGGACTTCTCTCAGGCTACAGGGCTTCAGTTTAGCAATGAAAAGACTACTCTCCTAACGGGTAGCATGTCAGAAGAAGAAGGACGAGAATTAGCGGCAGTTATGGATATTTCTCTTGAAGCCCCCCCTGTTACTTATCTAGGGCTGCCTCTTACGGCCACTAGACTGGGTATAAGAGAATGTTTGCCTCTTATCGAAAAAGATCACGAGCGTATCTCAAATTGGAAGAATAAGGACCTAAACAGATTTTGGAAGAGTACAATTGGTGAAGTCGGTCCTAGCATCGTTCCAAACCTATTGGGCGAAGACATTTGTGTTGCCAAGAACAGTGATTGAGAAAGTGGGGAAGCTGTGCAATAGGTTCATATGGGCAGGGCCAAATATGGAGAGCAAAATGCATCATGCTAGCCATGCTACGCTCAGATTTGACAAAGATCAGGGAGGGCTTAGTCTTGTGGATCCAAAAGTTTGGAATCAAGCTGCGTACTGTGGTTTGGTGGTTAAACTTGCGCAGAAATTAGATTGTTTGTGGGTTAGATGGGCATGGCAGCAACACATAAAGCACAAGTAGTTTTGGACGATGAAGGTGCCGAGGGATTGCTCCTGGGTGTGGAGAGGGATTTTGAAACATCGAGAAATCGCATGGAAGTTTGTCAAACATTGTATAGCAAATGGCAATGGTACTAGTTTCTGGCATGATCCATGGTGCTCGGGGCCTCTATACCTGAATAACCAAGCTAGAAGCTTGTTAGGCAACATCGTCCCAGAGGATGCGAAGGTTTCTGCAGTTTTAAAAGAGGGGAGATGGTCTAGCTGTATCAGTGATATGCCGGAGGGTGAGGTAAAGGAGTGGATTCTGGGAACTGAGATAAACTCCTACATTGATGAGGATCAGGTGACATGGACCCTAAGCGATCTGAGGAAATTTTCTACATCCTCGACCTACTCAGATCTTGAAAAAAGTGAGAAGTAAAAAGGTAAAATGGTTTAAGATTGTGTGGGGGAAATATTCAAGACCGAAGCACTCTTTTACCACTTGGCAACTGTTTTTGGCACTCTCCCAACTTCGAGAATAGGTTGATGGCCAAGAGGGTGATAGCTTGCCAATCAAAGTCTTTGCTTGTGTGGGTGTCGCGAAGAAAGTTCAAAGACACCTCTTCTTTGATTGTTCGTTCTCGGCCTGGTCCGCGCAGAATTTCAAGATAGCCATGGGACTGCCAGAGATGGTGCGAGCATCGATATTGAATGGTATTACTTGATGAGGCTTTTTGCAGAGCAAATACCTTAGCTTCTGAAGTGATAAGAGCCTTTACCTGTGCGGCAGTCCAAACCATTTGGAATGAGCGAAACTGGAGGCTGAAGAAAGACAGATTTCGATCAGCTGATGTTGTGAGCCAGAGAGTCTTGAGCAGCATGAAGATCTATATGGGTAAAACACTGGAGCAGGTAAAAGAGGAGAAGGCTGCAAAAGTGCTGCTAGCGAAACTGGGAATAGGAGTTACTCTAAAGCAAAGAGATGAGGTATGGGTAAAATGGAGTAAACCACCTGATGGGTTAGTAGTGCTGAATTCAGATGGATCGGTACAAAAGGAAAGGGCCAGCTATGGTGGAGCGGTAAGGGATTGGAATGGAGATGCTCTAATGGCGTATAATGGCAGCTCAACGAGAATGTCAGTTTTGTACCAAGAGTTATTGGGAGTTCAGAAAGGGCTAGAAGGTGCGGCACATATGAGGATTAGCAGAATTCAAGTGCAGTCGGATTCTCTGAGAGCGATGCGGATTTTGGCGAAGGAGGAAGAGGTGCCATGGCACTGCCGGAACATAGCTGCTCATATACAAGCTGAGATTTTGAAGTTCGAGATGGTCACTTTTAAGCATGTTTTTCGCGAGGGTAACCGAGTCGCAGATTATCTATCTAAGCTAAGTAGGAACTTTTGTAATGAGTGTGTGTACTTTATACCACCGCTGGATCTCAAACTTAATGATTTGATCTTGGCGGATAAGGTAGGGAAAATGTATCTGCGAGTTTCATAGTCCCATATATAAAGATTGGGGAGTCCAAAAAACCCCTAGTTATTTCAAAAAAAAAAAAAAAAACCTCTATACCATTTTTAGACACAATATGACCTAACACTATTGTTTTTTTTACCATGAAGTGACACTTTTCCCAATTAAGAACCAGATTCTTTTCCTGACAATGCGCTAATACTTTAGAGAGGTTGGATAGGCAGTCGTCGAAATAATCTCCATATAGGGAAAAATCATCCATAAACACTTCCATGAATCTCTCCACCATATCACTGAAAATGTGTATCATGCAACGTTGAAATGTGGCATGCGCAGGTGCATTGCAGAGACCGAAGTGCATACGTGTATAAGCATATGTTCCAAAAGGGCATGTGAAAGTTGTTTTTTCTTGGTTGGATTCATCAATTAAGATCTGAAAGTAACTTGAATACCCGTCCAAGAAACAATAATAAGCATGTCCTGCTAAACTTTCAAGCATCTGATCTACAAATGGCAGGGGAAAATGATCTTTTCTTGTGACCGCATTTAGCTTTCAATAATCAATACAAATCCTCCACATGATGGGAACTTGTGCTGGAATTAACTCCCCCTCCTCATTACGGACCATTGTAATCCCAGACTTCTTTGGCACCACATGAATTGGACTAACCCATTCGCTGTTAGATATTAGGTAAATGACTCCAGGATCCAGTAACCTTAAGATCTCTTCCCTTACTACATATTTCATAACTGGGTTTAAACGACGTTGTGGCTCTCTAGAGGTCTTGGCATTCTCTTCCAGGTGAATCCGATGTGTGCAAATCTTGGGATTAATTCCTTTTATATTATCAAGAGACCATCCAATGGCAGAACAATGTTCTTGAATCATTCTAACCAAGCGCTCTTCTTCTTCTTTTTACAACTGGGATGAAATGATGATGGGATGAGTAGCATTAGTATCAAGATAGATATACTTTAGGTAAGGAGGGAGAGGCTTAAGGGCAAGTATAGGTGTTGTGGGTAACAAGGTCTCTACAGGGTTCTATTCTTCCACAGAAAACACTTGGGCTGGTGATGTCTCTTCATGTTTAGGTAACTCATCATTTGAATAGTATAAAGGAACGGTATCCAAGGTGCTACTAGTATCTTTTTATAATGATCCATATCGAAATCTGAATCTCCAAAGGATAATAACTAGTGCACCTCATTTTCTGGGCAAGTCCTATCACAATACTCTTACACTACACTATCTATCATACTAACTTCTCCATCCAACTCTTCTTCCATCTGTTGTTGCATCATCTTGAAAACATTGACTTCAACTGAGAGATTTCCAAAAGACATGGTCATGGATCCTGATAAGACATTAAAATAGTTAAATAATAACAATTAATGCTAAGAACACTAACACGTAATATTACCGTTCTTATGTTATCAATTCTATTTCCTACTCTCAATATAAATTTCCAATATAATAGAGTATGAATTTGTTCCACTCATAAACTAAGAAGACATAAATAGAATTCAACTAGATTAAATCTAAGGGAAGAACACGTGAGAGTAATGATTATGATGTGAAATCTACTAATATGATTATTCTACAAATTTAATCTTAATACTAAATTAATTAACAATATAATGATGTGAATAAAATATGATGGAAATTAGAGAGAGAATTAAATCTACTTTTCAATTCCTAGAAGTGTTAGAATAGATTCTTGAGAAACCATAATCTTTATATTCTTACTAAAAGTTTAAATATAAATCTTAGAATTTTATGATCCCTAATTCAATTATACCATCTTTAGTCGTAATCAAATTAGCATGAGAGGAAGGTTTGTTTTCCATTCTCATGGCAAAACTCACAATCCTCTAGGTTAGATTTTTCTCTTCTTATCTCTAAGTCAAGAAAAATCTAAACTTTAAACCCTAATCAACAAATCTATGTTAAACAAATCAAGTATTCTTAAAGCTTCATTAACCTCCCTCTAATGGGAGTTTAGCTTTGATTCATTGGACTAATTAAACTAAAACAATAAAATAATGACATAATGTGAAGAAGAGAATTGAATAAGAACTAAGCTTTTGATTGAAGAAGGTTTTAATGGAGACTACATTACAAACTAATTGACTAAACCTAAACTAAACTAATGAGGAAAAGAGAGAGAAAGCCTTAATTATTACTAAACTAATGAGGGAGTAGTCAAGTTAGGTTTAGCATTAATCCTCTTTATAAAGGACAGGATTAGGGTTACATTTTCATACATAGGTCTGGAGGCTAGACTTTGGGCCTCTAATGTGAGCCCAAAGTCCATTAGGTTAAGTCTAAAAGGGCCAATTATGTTGGAAATTACTTCAGTGCCCTTTTCTTCCACTTTTATAGCTATTATTGGGGCACGACCAGGGACCATTGAAAGCCTATTCCGAGCCAGTCGTTTTGACATAAAGTAAGCCCAATTTCGAGGTATGACTCTAAAGATACACCATTTTGAAGTTATGATGGCTTTTTATCCTTTTTCTACCCAAATTAACTTTGACTGGGTTTGAAAAGGCTTTTTATTCTTGATTCTTACACTTTAAACGTAGAACTATTCTAGCAATCCTCTTGACTCGTTTTCCATGCAAAATGACGTCTTTAAGCACATAAACAACTTTAAGACCTGAAATGCACAAAAATACGTAAACAATACTAGCTCTTATTTATTATAAACATAATTGGCCTAAATCTAATACTATTAAGGGGTTTAAACTACAGTTTTATGTGCTTATCACGCCACCCCCAAACAGTATTTTGCTTGTCCTCAAGCAAAGATGAGAAATAAAAACAGATAAGTGGCCAAAAATGTGGTCCCAACTAATCTCGTTTCGCAGAGTACGATTGCATTGACCATATGCAATAAGGCCTTAAACCACTATGAATTCCCTAGTGGACAAGTTATAGCCTTGTGAGAGTTTTCCAGAGAAGATACTCACAAACTTCATTTATACTATAACGACTAAATAATAAAAGTAATGTCCCCTAAATTTATCTAAGAATATATACATCTCACTAGCAGTTAAACTAGGATCATCAATCTAACTCCTAAATTAATACATGCATAGTAATCAAATCATCTTAAGATAAACAACTATACAATAAACTATGCTATGAAATGCAATGGCAGGTCCGTTTCTGAAACTTTTGGATTAACGTCTTTAAATAAGTTCTCCCAAGGAATATGTCAAGACACATAATACTCTGATTTTTCCACTCAAGTTTGCTAACTCCAGTGTGTGGTGGGCACACATTTCCTCATAATCTCAATGACAATCCAAGGAAGCTGAGGTCGAACAAACACATCTACCAGTATTTTTTTGAGGTCGAACAAACCCAAGTGCGTGAGATTTTTTTGAGGTCCAGTTCATTTGTGACACACAGTTGTACTCCGAGCCCATATTTTGTAATAGAGTAGGAGAAAATAGTAGAACATATTTGTAATAGTTAGTGATTAAAAGAAAAATGAAAAAAAGGAAAACTTGGGTTTTGATTGATTTCTTATGATGAACAGGAGTTAAACTTGGTTTAAGTTTAATACTTACCAAGGGATTAGAGTTTTAATTGCCTTGGAAAGTTCAAGTGAGTGAGGCAAGTTGTGGGTCATAGCTCACACACTTTGAATCAACTTGGCAATCAACACTCTAAGTCCAATTGACTCTAGTTAATCTAGGAGATTTATCTAAAACTAGTGAATTATATTAGTATAATCTTAGTTTAGCTTTAAGTTTGGGTCTTTAAAGGCAAAGGTGTATAAATTTTCAAAAACCCAACTTGTGGCTTTTTAAGTGGGCCTTTATTTGTAACTTAAAATAGGATAAAGCTCAAAAGGTTGGGCTTGATTCTCAGATTAAGCGCCAACTGACATTGCCTTCTCCTCAAGCAGGGTGTAAGCACAGCTTGAGAGGTAAATTCTAAACCTCCTTGAAGCCCAAATAAGAGGATACTTGTGTGTTCAAGCATGCTTACGTGATTGTTTGAAATTTACTTTCCGCACTGCAATTTACATTCGCACATAAGGCTGAACCCGAGCCATAACAACCACTGGGAAGTCATTACCCATTGTAGGTAAATTGGACGTTGCTTGATTCTTGAAAACTCTAGACCAAAAAAATTAATTAAAATCAATCAACTAGAGCCCAAGTAGTCACGTTCCTCTAGAAAATGACAAAAATTTAGCCACGAGGATTTAGAGTAATCAGTTACCAGATTTCGGTGGACCAACTACCTTCCTCACTCCCTCCTCCAAATTCATTGTGAGTGAGATTCTTGGTAACACACCACTTGGTGAAGTGATTGTCCACTCTTCTGAGACGTGTAGTAGAGCCATCCTAGTCTCGTGCCCATTTGTTCCTCTGAATAGGGCATAGTAAATTATAGACCAAAACAAATATTTTCAAAAATCCAAAAAAATGAATTTATACTATTTGTGCATCATCATTGATTGAGCATTTATGTCATATCAATACTCATTGCAACCATCATGGAATTACAATGCAAACCCAGAACCTTGTGCAGTAGTCCTTAACACTGGTTATCCCATTATCCATCATATTCCGAATTCGAGTCTACAACGAGAAATCCTTACGACTATGAACCTCCATTTTCAAACTTCCCTAGTACCCCATGCACTCAAGAGTTTTCTAATCATGTCAACAATTCATAGAGTTCCACCATAAATAGTCAACCACCATTCACATATCCACCCGGTCAGTCAGGGCATGGTTTCACCCAAAACCCATTACCATTCACATCCATATCAAATTCATATTCCACTACACCATCCATCACAGATCAACTCTACCAGGAAATGGCCAAGCAAGCAATACTAACTCAGTAAATGACAACTACTTTATGTTTTCTCCAATCCAATTCAAAAGAGTCCACACCTGAGACTAATATCCTTCTACCCAATCCAGAACCCATCCAACAAGAGAAACAAGGTGTTACTATAACAACGCCCATTGCTAAAGCCCATCCTGATATTAATGACTAATTAAAATCCCATCACCATCCACCTGACTATCGTATGAATTCCAGATCTTATGATGATGACTATCTACCTAAAGTCACAATTTCCCTCACATGCCTTAACGCATCATCACCCATAAATGAGAAAACTCCGGCAGAAGAAACTCAAGAGCATGTATTGGACTCAACACATTTGGAAAATGGCATTGAGAAAATTTATGAAGATCTAGGCAGAGAGGATAAAGAAAATGAAGTGCTTGGAAAAGAGAGAGTAAATACTATGGTGGAAAGTGGATTTCAATTTAGTTTGGTCGTTAAAAACTTATTGATGGAACAAATTTGTGACATCCTTACTATTACATATATGAACCACAATCTTGTGGAAAGGCCACTACTAGATGAAGAATTCTCTGAGTCCTCGAGATCATGTGAAGAACCACCACCCAACCATCATCATCCCAATTTAACACCTCTTGAAATCTAACTTCCATTCATTAAAAATTCACCCATTTCTGAGGACTGCACCACTAAACCATTTTAAAGAAACCTCAAATTCGCACTTAAGCCAATTGCCTTTGAGATCTTTCATAATTTTCCAAACCTTCCCAATAAAGAGACTTTGCCCAACATACATACTCACAAGCCTATCATTCCAGTTGATGAGAACCCCGCTTTGATTGAAGTACCAGAAAAAAAGGAAACAAAATCTATGGTGTTATGTGGATCCTAATCTAGCTTGGTCGTTGTGGACTTAACAATGGATGAAATTGATGATTTTCTTAAAGATGCTGACACTGACCCTGATTTTGTAGATACACCCAAGCTAGATGAAGAGTTCTTGGAGTTCTTGAAAGCGTGTGATGATTAACACATCATTCAAGTGGTTCAAAAGCCTAGTATATCATATTCCGCATCATCTGAGCTTTATGAAGAACATCCACTACCAACCTCATACTCTTTTCGACAATTCAAACATAATGGATTATTGCATAAGTTCCATGATAGGTTGCATAAACTTTCTCTTATCATTCTGCATCTTACACTCCAAATGTATCATTTCATTCTGTTAGGGGGTGTATGCTTTTACATGTTTTTCTATAAATATCCCCAACTGTTTAGATTATTAGTATATAGCTAATAACATATCATTTATCATATGTATATAGTCTTGGGAAATCTGACTTAAAACGACCCCACATATAGTCTTGACTATAAAAGGCACATCGTGTTTTCTCGATGCATTCCATGGGAGTGCATTCTTAAGGTAACTAGACCACTCCACTTAGAGTGTGTGGTTGTAAGTGCCAGAACCTTAGTCCACATATATCTCGTGTATTCTTTATAAAACATTTTTTACTCATTGTCTGAGTAAGTGTGATCCTATAGAGCGAGTATACAATTTTCATTTCTTTATTTTAGATTTATTTTTCAAAATAGTTGTTTTTCTCCGATCTCATAATAGAAGGTTCTCGATACATCAATAGTCATGTGATTTTTCAAAAATAAAAACAAAACGGGCAATGGATTCCACATAGAACAACCTTTAGAAGTACACAATCTACATTCTTCTAAGGGCGGTGTGAGGATCAGTTATGTGTTACTAAGGGTCGCCCATATCACCATGCACTTTCTGTCTCAGCTTAACCCACATAGATACCAATTGTCCCTTGCGCACCAACATACCATCAAGAAGTTTATGCTTTCAATATACCAAATGCACCATGGAGGCAACTCCTAAAGCCACAAACCCAACCACCTCCAGGGTTTGTCAACCATCAAATACATTCATACAAGGACAAGGTACCTACAACTATCATGACAGAGCATTAGTTCCATCCCATTTTAACTAGAACTACCAAAATCCACCAAAGAGACCTAGTTTCACCATTCACCAGTGTCCAACCAGCTAAACCCTTCCATTATGACTTGCACAGTAAACCCCCAACACACATAACTGAAGCCACAGTCTAATTTCATTGGGTTCAATAAAGAGCCGACACGAAAGTTGACTAAGATCACCTGTTATGGTTTGTATTAAAAATTTAGCATTAAGAATCACGGCTTTTGAGTACGAGTTTCTTAAAACATCTCTCTATAGTTTTCACAACTAGATGATATAAAAATGAGAATTATATGCCCCAGAGTCACCAAAATGATGCCGGATCCACGTATAATTTTATATTCTTATCAAAACGTCTATATGGTTAGAGATACCTTTAGATTTAGAAAAACTATTATTCTAAAACACACACACACACACACACACACACACACATATTTCATATGTGTATGTATAAATAGTTGTTTACATACTTTACATTTCACACTTTTTATTTCTTCACTTGTTAGTGTAATAATATTCATGCATGCATGTTAGATTTTCTACATTTCATATATGTTTTCAAAAATACAAAACCCTAAAAAGATTTCATAATAGAATAAATATCCCTAGTATAATAAACCATGTATTTCTCGTTCTATATCAAACAACCCACGCCCCAAACTTATTTTGGGGTGGCGTATTTTCATCATGAAGAACATAATATAGGTGTATCGCCATTTTTGCTCATGTTTCTATGGTAATCCTTTTCCTTATTTCTTCATACTTTGAGGACAAAGCATAGTTCTATCATAGAGTTGGTATGGTAACATTTTGCAAAAACTAAGCATTTTGTATATAGTATATATAATAGTATATTTCTTCCTTTCTAAAAAAAAATTTCGAAAAAAACCAAAAATATTTTTCCATTTAGTATTAAAAAGTCTTGTTTTCTTTTTCTATGATGAATAAAAAGTTTAGAAGTCTCATTTTAGCAACAGAGTAAGGACTTGTTCTTCACACTTAGACTAATATACATACAATAGTTTCTGCATTTTTTATGAATGGCATGTATCAACATTTGTGTGTATATAGCAGTGAGTTTCCAAAGCCAAGGTTAGAACAATTAAGTTCCATATTGATATCCACAACTTTGCGGTATAAAGATTTGGATTCTCTACTCCGTTAGGTGTAGACTCAAGTCCTTACTCATGTATCTTCGTGCATTTAATTTGAGTAGGAATTCAAACTAACCTAAAGTCTAGGACAGCTTACAACTTTATTATACTCCTTAGGAAACTAATGAGTAAGTTTTTATTGTGGATTTGCTAGCTAAGGCTTGTTGTGTTTTAAATCAAACTTTGAATACTAAAAATGCGAGACATAAAAAAATAACGGAAAAACTAAGATTTTTAACTTGTAATTTAAAGAAAAGAGAAGGGTAGAGGATTAAGCTACTCATGCAAGGCCTAACTACAAGTCTTATAGGAACAGGTCACTACCATCTCAATCCCTAGCACAATATACCTATTTCTAAACATATCATGCTAGTATGTGGAATTGAAATGATATTTCATCTCTGAAATATTATTCCAACTCCTAGTTCTATTTTACAACAGTTGATCAGACATTGGTCAATCTTTGTCATTTTGGGACAGGATGAAAAATAGAACCTAAGTCTCTAAGTAGTGATTCTGGAATCCTAAATTTGTAGCCTGATCCTCACATGAGCATCATTAGCCCTCCCCTTGGGAGGGTTTTAGCTCATGATCCTTGGATTATTTGAAAGCTACAAGATATATTTGTTAAAGAGAGAGAGAAAGAAGAAAAGAAACTAAAAAAAAACACTGATTACCTACGAAAATGATGAAGTTTATTCAAAAACTAAAAGTGTTCCCATTAACACTATTACAAGATTTTTTTTACCTAAAACTAAAACTACTAGACAAGGAAAGAAAAAGGAGTCAAAAGGTAATCAAGGAAGTAAATAGAGTGAATGCCTTTGTTTTGTTTTTTTTTCTCTCATCTTAGAGCATTCTCCCTACATCCCACATGAAACACACACACACATTTATTTCCATCCTATCCACAAATTCAAAACAAAGTGACACCTTGCTTTGTTTTTACTATTTGTACATAATCTCATCTAACCTCATTAATTTCATGCAAGGTGTCCATTTGTGCCAATAATTTGGCACTTTTGTCTTGACAGGCTCCATGATTGATGACTCATCTCTTCTTGTGGGCCCGAAAGGTGGGTCTATTGGTGGGCCCGAACGTCAATTTCTGCAATTTCTGGCCTGAGATAGAGCTAGTCGTGCTGATCATTTGGACAACTTACTTGCCAAAACTGAAGTCCAGGTTCAAGAGATATGAGCTCCAGAAGTTTGATGCTTCTGTGCATGTAATCCTATTCTGACTTGATTCTATACTATTTGAGTCTTTGGCGTTTAGTCCGGATTTGTTGGACTTCACATAGGCTTGATCTGAAAGCTTATGTATACTCCCTATTTTGTGCTGAAATGCTGGCTTTATCATCATTTTTATATTAGTTGCTCCAACCTACAAAAGCAAGAAAATGCGATTATTTCATGATTATTAAGCAAAAAATTAACCGAAATGTTATGTCTCTATGGGGTTTTAAAGTATAGTTTTGGGTACGTATCACATATCCTGTGAGAATCTAGCCAAAAGCTTCATCTGAATGATTATTAAGTGATAACACAAAGGATGTCCTAATAGAAAGACCACATGTCCCCTTGCTTGATCAACACGCCATATCCTATGATAGAATTTAGGCCCTTTTTGGATCGATATAACCAAATAAACGTTAAAAACCCAAAAAGAATGTATCACAATTTGGAAGCAAAAGAACAAAATGAGGTTCTTTTCTGGTTACAAGTATCTTGAAGACCCAGTTTGTCAACTTATCAAATTTTGTTTTTCCCTTCCTTTTTCTTTCTAAACCATCACCCTAGCCCCGTAACTCCTAATAAAAGACCTCTAGCTCGATTAGGAATAGGATGGTGTGATAGTAAGTGGCAAGCATGATCAATCGACCCCGGTTTCTTTGGACGTCATTTGAGTATGCAAAGAATATAAGTTCCCACTGCACTTGAGAGAATGAACCTTGAGTGAATCTATCAGAGAGTTGTGATTGCAACACACCCCTGTGAGAACCCACCTTAAGGAAGCTCTCCAAAAGCCTCAGAAACAACTCTGCTTTTGCATTTCATTGCTCATGTTTGGTACAATTATCTTTAGATGCTTAAATTACTGTACATATGTTATTCTAAGTTCAAAGGAGCTTGTCCTTATTCACCGCTAATGAGATGTATGAACTTCTGATTCTGAGAATAAATAAAGAAACAAGACCCTTTGTACTAAATAGAAAAAGTTTGTGAGTACCTTTACTAGAAAACTCTAACGAGGAGCTCGTCCATTAGGGAATTCCTAGTGGTTTAAAGCCTTGTTGCATATGGTCAATGCAATTGCACTATGCAAAACAAGATTAGTATAACTGATAATAAATTACTCATTTGTGATCTTAGTTTTTTTCTCTCATCCTTGCTTGAGGACAAGCAAGATGCTATTTGGGGGTGGTGATCAGCTCCCAAATGTGCATTTTATTGCCCGTATATTGCTACATTACAGTCCCTCTTACATTTAATGAAAAGACAACTCATAGCTTTTACTACCCTTTTCAAGTTAAGGAATATTTCATACCACTTATCATAAAAGCTGCATCTTAGCACCAAAAGGAGCCTTAATCATGCTTATTATTAAGACCAGTAGCTACTGTGAAAAAGTGTTGAAAAAGTCAAAGTCAACGGTCAAAGTTAATAGTTAAAGTCCTCAAATCAGAAGACCAGAGATGGAGGCCCCTATTTCAAATTATAAAGACTTTCTCCATAAACCTACCTTGGTCAATAAGGCACCAAAAAGCAAAAGCAAAAGCAAAAGTGAAAGGGTGAGGTGTCTAGTTTGTAATGGAGAAGGGCAAATCTATAAATGGCAAAAGTAGGGGTATATAAACAAAAAGCAAGGGAGAGAGAGCTCATCCATTGTCTTAGGATCCAAACCATTTGGTTTGTTTATTTTCTTGTCTTGTTTTTAATTTCTTGTTATTTCATTTCCTTTATTTCAATCAACTTGTTATTGTTCCTTGTTTCAATCTTCATCTTGTTTGCTCGTTTCATTTCAATGTTTTAATCAATCTTCCTTTTATGTTTTCAAGTCATTTTAATCTACAATCAAAGCTTTCAAGTTCATTAGCTTAGAACCATTCTAAGATTCAAGAGTCTACCTTTCTTCTTCTATCTCCTTCACTCAAACTCTAAACAATTTAGGATGAACATCAACTTCTAAACTCTTTTGAAGTATACTTCCACCAATACTAAAGCTTCAGTTGGGTGGTGCGGCCAAAGTTGCTCTTCTTCCGGCAGCAACTTCAGCTCCTCTCCAGCGGTTGAGTGTCAAACCTGGATTTGAAATAAAACATATCAGTACGTATTGAAAAATAATGAAATATATCAACAAAAATTTTTAAAAAAAAAAAGAAATGAAAGGGATAGAGTGATGATTCCCTCCTTAGGTGCTTAACCAAACATCCATGCTCCTTCAATCCATGACGGCGAAGGCATTTGAAGATATAGTTGTAGTGATAAGATCAAAGATTTGAGTGAGGTTTACCATAAATTGTTTAGAACTTGGATGAATGAGAGTTAAGAAGGAGAAAAAGGTAGATTTCTTTAGCTTTTAGGACTTGTTTTTGTTAACTCTAGTTGTATTTAAGAAACATTGGAAAAGAAACAACTTTAATGATTGAAGAAAACTTGAAAAGACTTGTTGATTGAATGATTGAAAACACAAACTTGAAGGAAATAACTTGATTGAAATGAAGAACAAAAACTTGAAGGAAATAACTTGATTTAAATTAAGAACAAAATGTAAAACAACTTGAATGTAAATGACTTGAAAAATAAATTCTACACTACTCCTACATGACACTAGAATAAGTCTAGGTGCATTCTCTCATCCTACTTTTGAGTTCTTATACCCTTACTTTTACAAAAGACTGATTTGCCCTCTCCCTCTACAATCAAGACACCTCACCATGGTTGCTTTATGCTTTTCCATTTTCCTTTTTCCTTTTGCTTTTTCATTTCTTCTTGATCAATCTAGGTTTAGAGAAAGCATTCTTTTGTATCAAGGTCATCTATCTTTAGTCTTCTGAGTTAAGGTCGTGACTTTCACCTCCTTGGTTTTGAGTCATTCACCTTTGACCTTGGACCTTTGACTTTGACTTTGACTTTTTCAGCACTTTTTCATAGCAGCTTCGAGTCTTCATAATAAGCATAAATAAGGGTCCTTTTGGTGTTAAGATGCAACTTTTATGATAAGTGGTCTGAATTGCTCTGTAACCTAAAAAATGCAATAAAAACTATGAGTTGTCTTTTCATTATACGTAAGAAGGGATGTAATGCAGTAATGTAAGGGTAATAAAATACACATTTGGGAGCTGATCATTTCCATGCTAAAATGCCAATTTTTTCTGAAATTTCATCATTACGTGTCATAATCTACAAAAGCATGAAAATACAAATAATTTGTATTTAGTACACACATAATTAACCAATATGTAATGTCTCTATGGGGTTTATATTATAGTTTTGGGTGCTTATCACACCACCCCCAAACAACACTTTGCTTGTCCTCAAGCGAAAAAGAGACATTAAACAGATAAGTGGCCAAAAATGTGTAGTCTAAGCTAATTCTCGTTTCGTAGAGTGCGCTTGCATTGATCGTATGCAACAAGGCCTTAAACCACTAGGAATTCCCTAGTAGACGAGTTATAGCCTTGTGAGAGTTTTCCAGATAAAATACTCACAAACTTCACCTATACTACAATGACTCAGTAATAAGGGATTGTTCCCTTAGTTAATCTCAGATATCTATACATCTCTTTAGCGGGGAACAAGAACTAATTCCTTTGAGATGTAAGTTAATAAATACACAATAATTAAAGCATCTACATATGATCATGCATGTAGTAAAATTATACAATGAAATGTACCAGCAAGACTATTTTTAGATCTTTTGGAAAGCGTCCTTAAATAGGTTCACACAGGTATGTGTTGAAGTTGTAGTATGAGTGATGATCTTCAAAAGAGTTGAAGTGAGATTCACCATAGATTGTTTAGAGTTTGAATGGTTGGGAGTTAGAAAGAAGGAAGGTAGGATCTTAGTTTAGGACTTGTATTAGTTAACTAGTTTATGAAGAATGACAAATAAATAAAATTAATGTGAGGATAGTAGATTAATTATGCTAAAGTAGTAGATTGAGATGTCAAAACAGTAAATTGAATACTCTCTAAATCATGTTAATACAGAGGAGTAGTCGTGTTCGATCCACTCTTGCTTGCACGTACTTGAATGCTTGTCGAGATTAACTAAACTAATTCACTATGAGAGAGTAATAATATCAAAATAGTAGATTTATGGTTTCTAAACAGTGATTTGATGAATGGTAAAAGGTATAAAGTAGATTTAATCCACCACGCAATTTGATTGGCTATTAGTTAGTCATCGAATCGTTTTTCTTTGATCCCTAGTAAACAACCTACATCTTTATAGTCGTTATCTAACTCCACAAATCTCTTTGATGGGGTTTCTAAACTTTAGCCCTTTGTTATGAGTTCTATCTCTAGAAACTCACAACAAAGGACTTGAAACTCTATTGCAAAAATAATAAATAACTAATTACTAATCATCCTCACATGGCTTCATAAACCCCCTCTAATGGAAGTTTAACCTTGTGTCATCAGAATCATACTAACTACACAATCAATAGAAGACATAATATAAAAGAAAATTGAATTGAATTGAAAAACAAAGCTTTTATTGATAAAGTTCTAATGGAGACTAAACTACAAAACCCTAATTACTTAACTAAAACTAAACTAAACTAATGAGAGGAAAATAATGAAGAGTAAGTAGGAGTGCTTAAGTTTAGCCTTAACCCTTTTTATATAGAAGAGAGTTAAGGTTACATTTTTGTGCATGGGACAAAAAGGGGGACTTTGGGCCTCTAATGTGAGCCCTAAGTCCATTAGGTTAAGTCTAAAGAGGCCACAGCGGCTGGAAATTACTTAAGTACCCTTTTTGTCTACTTTTACATCTCTGATTGGGTCAAGACTGAGTCCATTGGAAAGTTGATTCTAAGCCGGTCGTTTTACATAAACTACGCTCAATTCTGAGGCCCAAGTCCAAATATATGTCCATTTGAAGTTCTGACAGCTTTTTGTCATTTTTCTACCATAATTGACTTTGACTGGGCTTGAAAAAGGTTTTTCTTCATGATTCTTGGGCTTTAAATATAGAAATTCCTTAGCAATCATCTTGACTCATTTTCGATGCAAAAATGGTGCCTTTAGTCACCTAATATGCTTCAAGTCTTGAAATACACAAAAACACGTCAACAGTACTAACTCTCATTTATTATAGACATAATTGGCCTAAGTAGAATACTACTAAGGGGTTTAAACTACACTTTTGGGTGCTTATCACACCATCCCCAAATAGCATTTTTCTTGTCCTCAAGCAAAGATGAGAAATAAAAACAGATAAGTGGCCAAAAATGTGGTCCTAACTAATCTCGTTTTGCAAAGTGCAATTGCATTGACCATATACGATAAGGCTTTAAACCACTAGGAATTCCCTAGTAGACGAGTTATAGCCTCGTGAGAGTTTTCTAGAGAAGCGACTTATAAACTTTATTTATACTACAATGACTAAGAGATAAAAGTAATATTTTCTAATTAATCTCGGATATCTATACATCTCTATAACAATATAATAAGAACAATTCTTTTGAAACTTAAGCTAATATATGCATAATAATCAAATCATCTAAAGATACACATACATGCAATAAACTATGCTATGAAATGCAATGGCAGATCCGTTTCTAAAACTTTTGGAATAATGTTCTTAAGTAGGTCCTCACAATTTGTCAAGACAAAAATACTCTGATTTTTCCACTCAAGTTTCACTTACTCCAGTGTGTAATAAGTACATGTTTCCTCACAATCTCAATGACGTCCAAAGGAGCCAAGGTCGATCAATCACCTCTACCATTTACTATCACACCAAATCAATCCTAATTGAGCTAGATATCTTTATTAGGTGAAACAGGGCTAAGGTGATGGCTTAAGAAGAAACGGAATGAATATCCAAATAAACAAGTTTGAGATAATAGGGTCTTCAAAATATGTAACTTAGAGAAAACATTGTTCTTTCTTTGCTTCTACACTTAGTTTCCATCCTTAGCCTTTTTGTTTTGGCTTTTGACTCCTTTGATTATATTTTTTGGAGTTCTAACTTTTTATTTTATTTTATTTTTATTTTATTTTTCTTTCTTTTCTTTTCTTTTTCTTTGGATGGAAACTTCTTTTCTTTTTATTTTCTAAAGCAACTAACTAATTTTGGTTTTCCACAGGTCTTTCTCTTTCTTTTCTTTAGTTCATCTAATTTCTTAGACTCATTCAAGATGGGTAGGCTTATTTTTATTTTTATTGGTTTTAAAGGTGGGTAAAGGATTTGTGGTTGTGAAAAGGTTAATGAAAAGGCTCAGTGGGGCGACTAGCGGATAATTACTTATAGGTATGAATTTTTAGCTATATCGATCCAAAGAGGGCCTAAATCCTCGCTTAGGATATGGTATGGTGATCAAGCAAGTAGATGTGTGATTTCTCTACTCATATTATACTTCTCTTTTGTGTTATCACTCAGATACTCACTCGTATGAGGCTTTTAGGCTAGATTCTCACAGGATATGTAGAATTAAGTAGTTTAACCTTAGTCTCAGAAAAATACTGCCAATTACACTCATACATGCTCATGCAAGATGTTAATGAAATGATACGATGACTATTACCTACATATTAACCTAAGTTTCTAATAACTACACTTAATTCTATTGCTACTTGAGATTTCTAGACTAATATCATCATGGAAAAGGAA
This sequence comes from Coptis chinensis, assembly GCF_015680905.1. NCBI lineage: Eukaryota > Viridiplantae > Streptophyta > Magnoliopsida > Ranunculales > Ranunculaceae > Coptis > Coptis chinensis. The sequence continues at coordinate 39,158,194 of NC_141459.1, forward strand.
ATAATACGTACCATTATCCTAAGTGCATAGTATAAACTATATTTATGTTTTTTCTACTTTTTATACAATAAATAATACGTAATATACAACCTAATATGTGCTGAAACATTTACAACGTCTTTCTATACCACCCCCAAACATAATCATGTATTGTCCCCAAAGTATGGAATGAAAATAAAAGATAGAGAGTACCATAGAAACGTGCTTGTAAATGGGAGCACCTGTGCAAGAAATTTAAATGATACAAAATATAAATAATTAAAATGCAGACACAACTCTTATATGAGTTCCATCCATTATGGAGATAACATGAATTAAAAATCGCTTGGGACATAAGCAGACTCTAACAAGAAATTATAAATATTACCATATATAGTTGCACTAATCAGACATTATTATCCCTTTGTTCCTCACTTGTGAAATGAGGCTCCTTCAAGTCTTGGCAGTCTATGACCACTTTCCATGCCTTCATTATGTTATCATCTACCCTAGCTAACCTATTAAGTGCAATTTGGTTGGACGAGGTATATGGGGCTACTAGGTCAGGTTGGATGCGCCAGCCAGGCCAAACCATAGCACGTAAAGAACGGACTATAACATTGGTCGTGCACATTGTGTCAACCTTAACCCAATCAGTGAAACGTGTGACTGTGACTGGCATAAGATGGAACTTATGCATTACAGTCTATGTTATAGCAAGACCAGCCACTATGGTTATGGATATATCATAAAACCAATGCCCCTCAACTAAAGCAATGAAGGCGTTGCATGTGGTGGAATCCGCAAATATGAAGTGCCAATCTCCTAGGACATTTAACTTAAGGAAAAGCATAGCAAGGCCCGTATTAAGGGCCATGCTTCCTAAGGATACATTTCGTTGGCCTTGGTGTTCTACTTGGAATATACCCGCACCATAGGTCTCGTGGAAGTTTACCCAGTCATAATGGCTGACATTATCATCTATCTAATTAATATGGGTGTGTTGGGCAGGGATAGGAATTTCTAATGATCAAGAAATTAAGTACTTAGTCAATTCAAAGGGTTCGTCATCTAACATTACTCTTATAGCTAGTTCTCCATGGGAGCGTGTAAAAAATTCAACATGCTCGTAAAAATATTTAGTAAGGGTACGAGAATAAGTTTGCTCAGGTCGTACCAATAGGATGGACCAATCGTGCTCCATTATCATGTCATCAAAGTATGCACCATACTTGTTATTGAGAAATAAATCCTCAAAAGACTGTTCCAATATGATTTTTGAAATAGTCATAGCAACCAAGTAATGAAATTAAGTACTGGAAGTTAGAGAAGAAAAACCTGGAAATCCAAGCCTGGAAGCTTGCGGTGAGGGCGTGCGCACTTGAAATAAGCCTTCGGAGGGCGTGGGGTGAGATTAAGTAAAAGCTGATAACAATTAAATGAGGGTGGTGGGCGCTCTATTTGCTCTTGGATAGGGCACATGTGCGCTTCTGAGATGCAGCGATGTGTTTAAGGATTTTAGTTATGGAAGAGCATGCTTAGAGATCGTTTTTATAGTGTTTGGTTGATAAGTCTAAGGCCGGATGGTTGTTAAATAAAAAGATGTACAAAAACATATTTTTAGGAATAATAGTTTCTAACACATGAATTCTATTTTTGATTTGGGAATTTCTATAGATGATTAGCTTCCGAAATTCCATGAAATTTTGATATTTCATGAAATTTAAGGTTCCTAATAACATTATGGATCTAAATTGAATAAAACAAGGCCCATGGCCGGGTTGCATATAAAGGGTTTTCTCTATTAGATTAGCTTCTGAAATTCCATGAAACTTTGAAATTTCTCCAAATATCAGGTACCTAATTACATTGTGGACCCCAATTAAATTAAACAAGGCCCAAGGGTTCTTATATTTTGGCCTAAAACTTATAAAAATATGATTAAGGCATGCAATTTCATACATGTACATACATTACGTTAAATTTAAATATACCACCCTCAAACAATTTGATAAGGGAGGTTCATGCAATAGTTCAGTAAAATACCTAAACATGTTGATATGCAATAGAAAAATTATATGGTAAGGAATATGTGATTAATCATGCATTAATTTTAATGATACATGCATAGTAGAGCAATCACATAAACAAATATTAACTACTTAACTTAAAGAAAATGCAATTAACAAGTTACTGAAATTAATTAACAAGAAAATGCAATTAACAAGTTAATTAAACTAAGTTACTGAAATTAAAACAAGTACGGAAATAAAATAGTTATTAAAAAACAAAAATAAATCTAAATCAAATGCATCACAACAAAACAAGAAGAAATAATCTATCCCTGAGAAGAAGATGGTCCAGAACCATCAGAGCGACTACAACGATGACGCTCACGTCTAGAGTTAGAAAAAGAAGACGAACCTCCGGGCTGGGGAAAATGTCTCAAGACCTCGGCTTGAAAAGCTGCCTGCCCATCCCGGTGTTGTTGTTGCTCCTGTTCCATGTTTTCTATAGTATTAAACATGTCAGCCTGGTTGTCATCCAGGGTCCAGATGTTCTACTAGGTTTGGTGATGACATTGAATGTAACCCTGATGCGTCTGTATCGAGTCACAGAGCTCAGTTAGGGTTCTCTGGTGATCATAAAGTGTACGCATCCCGCTATGGAGTAGTAAAAAACGTGCAAAATTAGAAGAAGCATGATCCATAGCATTCTCAGCAAAACAAGCAGGATATTCATCTTGATCTATTGAAAAATCACGTAACACGTATTATTTGTATCGTTGTTTGTGTTATGTTTCTTTTGCAAATCTTACTTAGCCTATTAAATATTGATTAGTATAGTAGCTAGCAAGGTATCAATCCTACTCTAAATAATTAGTTGATGATAATAGAAATTCCTATTCTAAATTACTCTAATGGATGCAAGTAAAAGATGTAGCTAAGTAATAATGAATATATGGTTGATTTGATTTAAGATTTAAACTATGCATAAACTAAACTAAATTAAATATATAAATATGAATCAAGAGAGGGAGTATCTTGGGAGAGATAAATCCACCAAAATCATAGAATTAGTCTAATAAATCTACCTATCATGCTTAGTAAAATCACCAATAGAAACTCACTATACCTACAAACCTTATGCTCATAACCATGATATTAGTATGTGGATTTCAACGTGTTTTCTACCTTTCCATCAAATACTTCTTCAATTTCCAATGACATCTTCTATCTAACCAAATTGTGCTTTAAGTGGCATTCAATATACAACTCTATGTGCCATGGAAAATCTACATGTGGCATTAACCATACAACTAATTGAGGTGCCATAAAGAATCCAATCATCACACTAGAATACTAAAAGATAGAAGAAAATAATCTAGGGTTTGTGGTATTTGGCTCTACACAATCATGAATTACCCTAAGACCTCCTAACCTCCACAAAGAGCGTTAGATCAATGGATGAATAAGAAAAACTCAATGGGGGATTTAAACTAAAACATGATAGAAGAAGAATTAAACTAAAACATAAGAAAAAGGCTTCATCTCCCCTCCCAAGAGAAGGGAGATTAGCTCCTCATACTATGCTATGAACACAATATGAAAATGGATAATCTTTATTGATGGTAATAGTGAAAAAGGTCTAAACTTTCTTCTCTCTTAATTCTAGATCTAAGATACAAAAACTAAACTTCCTATATAATGTAAACAGAGGTTTTTGTGCCTTATATATTGGCTTACATATTTGTTTGGATAGAGATTCCAATCCTATGTTTATTTGGTGTCAAACTCTTTGGAATATTTCTAGAAGTAATCGTGAAAAAGTTGGATTCGGTTGGACAAACCTTGGACGTGTACTACTTTTCCTTGTAGGCTATTTCCCAAGCTGCAGCTTCTGACAGCTTTCAGTTTCCTAATTCTTGTGAAACTCTGAATTCTTTTCCATGTTGATCTCCTCTTTCTATGAAGTCGAAATTAAGGCTTTGAGATCAGATTTAAGACTTTTCCAACTCAATTATTATCCTTTTTTAGAGTCCCATTAGGTTTGGCACTTATAGAGAGAAATATGACGTTTTTCCCTTAGGTCTTTAGCTGTAATTCCCAATGACTCCTTTTTGACTTGTTTGACCTTTTTTCCCTCTATATTTCACATTTAGGTACTTTGACCTACAAAAACTCAAATTGCATCATATTAGAATATTTAAATATAAAATGGAGACTAACATACACATAATTGGGGATATAAATCATTACTTTTGAGCATTTATCATCTATATCATCAGCCCTTTCTTCAGGCAGTGTCCAATGCCTTTGGATACATTCATTATACCCTTTTGCATTCGAGTGAAGCTTAATATGAGTCCTACGTGACTCAGGTATGCAACCCCAAGATAACATAATCTTAGTAACTAAAACAAGTAGGGGTGTAGTGGTCAGGCTTACAGCCATAAGCTTTTCACGCAGAAAATCAATGAGGCAAAAATAATACCTCCTGTTCTACAAAACCGAAATGACATGCAAGAATGGCAAGTTGATGTCACTCAGCTTTAAGGTGCTACAGAGGTTTTTTCCTAGCCACTGTGTCACAGCCAGGTGGTTAATCCTAAGCGACTGTTTCCTGGCACAATGAGAATGACTATTGTATCGACCCTCGAGCAGCATCTCTAGCATCAGCTGATGCACTCCATCAAACTGGGATCTCTATAAGGTCAGGGTAACCTATTTCGTGGGTATCCCAATAATGGATGCTAATAAATTATGCGTCACATCCATTTGAACTCTGTCCAAATCTACAAACAGCCTGCCTAAAGGAGTTATCCTTTTATTATGATAAAATCTCAAAACCAAATTCTCATGGTAGTACTCATTAGTAGAATACCACATTCTATCCCACCTTCTAGCACGAATCCCTATACCGTAAAATGGCTGGAATTGGTCTGCGTTTAATGCAAATTCCAGCATGATTTTTGATGGTCGGGCCATTAGTAGGTTGAAATTTGAATACGGGTAGGAGTATAAGTAAGGGATGATGAGGGGAAAGTGCTGTAAAAAACTTGAGAAAGTATGTTGACAACCCGTAAAAACTCAACTAGATTACTCTAACTTCATTCTTACGGTATCAATTATTTATTTCATACTCTCACATATACATTCATGAAATATATGGAGAATGGAATCGTTCCACTCTTAACTCTCTAGACTTAAACGAATTCAGCTAATCAAACACAAGGAATAATGGTGAGAGTAATGTGTGATGTGAAATTTCTATTCTACGATTATACGATGGATTCACATAAATCTAAATTAACTAAACTAATAAAAATAGGGTTTCGATGGAAGAGAAAGTTATAGAGAAGAGTGATCAATCCACCTAATAACTAGTTTCATGCAATAATCGAATTATTCATTGAAAAGATATCGAATTTAGGTTTTCATGCACGATTCAACCTAAAGCCTCAACCTTTATCATCCCTAGAAACAACCTACATCTCTATAGTCATTATTACTAGCATGTAGGATTATTACAACCAAGTCTCTCGACTTAATTACAACAATCCCTAGTTTAATTTATCATATTCTTATTTTGGAAATCATACAATAAACTAAACTCGTTGAAATACATACACAATTAAATAATTCTACTAAGCAATCTATTCCTCATTAGATTTTATAATCACTCCCTCTAATGGGGGGGATTAGCCTAATATCATTGGATTAATTAAACTAAAATAATGGAAGGAAAACATAATGTAAATTAAACTAAACTTGATTAAACAAATAGAACAAGTCATTATTGAATAAGTATTAAACTCTATTAATCTATTTGAACAATAACAATAACAATTCAAAATGAATTAAAACTAAAATTAAAACTAATTTAGAACTAAGATTATGAATAACTACTTATCAAATTAAAACAAACTAATTATGAATTTAAGACAACTAAATCTAAAATAAGAATTGAATCAAAAACTAAATTGAAATAAATAACTAATTCTTTATTATAAATCTAAATTTGATTCTAAATAATAATCTACCTTGTTCTAAAACTAATTAATTGAATGTAAAAACTAGATCTAAAACAAGTTATTGGAACTACTTAATGGAGTCTAACCTTATTTTCTAATCTAAATCTAGGTAATCTTCAGAGTTAAGTCTTCTCCATTCAAATGGAGGAGACCAGATCCACTTTTTCATGCATGGGCTAAAAAGCCATGTTTTGGGCCGGAAAATCGAGCCCAAAACCCAATTTCTTCAATCCACAAAGGCCTTTTCAGCTGGATTTGACTTCCATGGACTTTTCGCCCACTTCTGCTCCTCTGATTGGGTCAAGGCTTAGACCATTGGAAAGCTCTTTCCAAGCCGGTCATTTTAACATAAGGTAGGCCCAATTTCGAGGTTTTAGTCCAAAGATACAGCCTTTGGAAGTTCTACTAACTTTTGTGCGCTGTTTCTGCCCGCGTTGACTTTGACTTTTCAGCTTTGACCGGGCTTTAAAAAGACTTTTCCTCCTTGAATCTTGGCCTTTAGTCATAGAACTTCTTAGCAACCAACCCTTGCTCCTTTATCTCGCAAAAGTGGCACATTTCTGCATATATTCGACTCCAATGTCTGAAATACATAAAAACACGATAACAATAATAACTCTTACTTATTAATCACATATTTGGGTTCTTATCATATGTTTCAATGAAGGCGCGGGGCACGCTTGGATTTAGGTTTGGATAGGTGCGGGTCGCACTCTACTCGATTTTTGTCAAATCTATTTTGTTTAGTGAAGATGAAGAAATTGGGCCGGGGCTCGTGGTAAAATTGGATGGTCGGTGGGGTGTAAATATCGTGGGTTTGGGTGGAAAATAACTTTATGGCCCAAGCCCAAATTTTTTCTAAAATACCCATCATGTCCTGCTGCATCGTAAAACTTAAAACTAAGATACCCGATTTGTTAGCGGTTTGATTTTTGTGAATAAGCTATGAAAAAGATCAACATGAAAAATGATATCTAATGATTCAAGAAAAACTCAAATCTAACAGTGGGTGACATATGAGATGGTGGAAGAACGCCTCGAAATGCATAAATAGCATAAGTTATGAGGGTGAAGGAAAATCTAGAAGACTAGATTGCATCACACGAATCTATACGACTAAAATGCAGCATAAACAAAGATGGAAAATTGAGAGAACAAGGTGGGGTGATTATCCACCCCAAACAAAATTTTGGAATAGGATGAAAAAAATTTGTTGTGGTGAAAATGTGGGTCTTTTAAAGTCAAATACCCTAGACTTACTAATCTATCTAATATTTATGGGTTTTATATTTTCTAATTTTTATGAAAAAGGATTTTTGAAAATCAAAGAATAAAGCAAGTAAAAATATAAATCACTCCATAGAGAAACACTACTCAAAAGAAACGAGAAAAAGTGCAAGATTGGAATACGTGAATTACATAAACATGGACTAAGGATCTGTCACTTACAACCACATACTCCGAAAGGTGGGTCTGGTTATCTTAATGGAGCACTCCCAAAATATGGAATTAAAATAGGAAGTACACGAAACATAGAGGGTCAGTCCTCATAAATAGGGTATTGTAGAAGGATTTCTTCTACAGCTGGCGACCTTAATTCAAGGAAATATTTTAAGTGATGGACATTTACTTGAAAGGTACTATTGTCCTTGGGATTTACCAAGGTGATTGCCCCGTGAAGGGTGACATCAGTAACCAGGAAAGGTCCTGACCAACGTGTTTTTAATTTACCAGAAAAAATATGAAAACGTGAGTTATATAGCAAAACATTTTTGCTAAGGTTAAACTCTTTACGCAAAATATTTTTATCATGAATACGTTTTATGTTAGCTTTATAATCCTTCACAAGATCGTAAGAGTCGTTACAAATTTCTTCAAGCTCATTTAATTGCAATTTGTGCTTGACACCAGCAGCGTTAATGTTGAAATTTAAACTTTTAATAGCCCACAAGGCATGGTATTCTAACTCAACAGGCAAGTGACAAGGTTTACCAAAAACTAAGCGGTAGGGTGACATACCAATAGGTGTTTTAAAAGTCATTCTATATGCCCATAAGGCATCTGTTAGGCGTCTAGACCACTCTTTCCTATCAGGATTAAATGTTGTTTCTGATAGGGTTATATACTAAAAGAATTACTTTTGTGTTAATTCTAATTCTTTATATTTTGAATGAGAATCATATGGGCAAATGTTATGCATGTTATTAGTTATATGCATGCGACTAATACTTTATGTTGTAGATAATATGGTGTGTGGTGACACAAAGAAAATCATATCATCAGTACCTTATAAAGTATAAGTAAACATTCACAACCTAGATGGATTTGGACAAGCCATTGGTACGGTTGTAGTATAATCTGGTATTAGTCTCTCTTGACTATAGGATTACACTAGTACACTTTGTGTGTATTGAACACAGGACCAAGTGAGGTTGTTTCTCTTTATATTGACTATATAAGAGAACAAACACCTCTGTTATTATGGATGTTTGTCCTCTTAATCCGGATATAATAACGGGCACTTACGTGCATTATACATTGCTTTAAATCATTAATGAGTGAGATTCATTTGTGAATCAACAAACTCGATGGATTGGGTAATGACATTGTATATAAGGTATGTTGTTGATTACAGAAGGAATCTGTGACCTGCAGGAAATTTGGGTTGATGATGTCCCCTTGAGGAGCTCATAAGGATTGTCATGTAAACCCTGCAGGTGGATTTAATCCGACATGACAATGAGGTTGAGTGGTACTACTCAAGGACATAAGAAGTTAATTAATGTAGTTGTCAGTAACTTAACTTAATCAACGGGCATTCGATATCTTAAACACGGGGAGATCAACGAGCATATAATATGGAGCCCATACATGTAATTTGGGATTAGGGCAATAGTACAACAATGGCCTATAGTGGAATAAGCCATTTGTTGACGGACTTAGGTCGTGTGTTCTGAGTGAACATGGGAAGCCCAAGCCCGTCAGGAGACCTAACCATAATTTCTCCTCATGGTCCCTGTTGTAGCCTATATAAAGAAACCCCTCTTTCTCTGGCCGAAATACTTAGGTTTTGCTCAAGAAAAGTGAGTTCCTAAATTCGGTTCTAAACTAAGAGAGTGAGAGAGGCCAAGAGAGAAAGAAGGGGCTGGAATATCGTTGCCCACATAACGTCCATTCTAAGGATAGGAATACAACAGAAGATCAAGAGGTTGCTGATTCGTAGAGCTTGGATTCTCAGAGAAATCACAGCTGATCTAAGGTAAGAATTCTAAACAAAATCGTGAGAACCTTTATTCCACTGCGCATGGTTTTCACGGTTTGTAAACTGCGACCATAACGGTTCCTACAGTTTCTAATATCTTTTTTATTTCTCTATTAGACACCTCTACTTGACCACTAGTTTGAGGATGATACAGAGTAGCCACCTTATGGGTAACTCTATATTTCTTGACTAAAGTTTCAATAACTCTATTACAGAAATGTTTTCCCCCATCACTTATGATGACCTTAGGTACGCCGAAATGGAAGAAAATATATTCCTTCATAAACAATACTACAGTTTTATGGTTATTACCACGACAAGCCATGACTTCAATCCATTTAGAAACGTAATCTACAGCTACAAGAATATAAATGAAACCATGTGAGACGGGAAACGAGCCTATGAAATCTATAAGCCAGACATCAAAGATCTCCACTATGAGAATGGGATTTAGGGGCATCATATTATGTTTAGTAATACTCCCAAGTTGTTGACATCTAATACACGTTTTGCAGTGTGCATGGGCATCTTGAAATAGGGTCGGCCAATAAAAACCGCATTGAAAAACTTTGGCAGCAGTTTTCTTTCCACTAAAATGACCCTCGCATGATTGTTCATGGTAGAAGGATAAGACTTCATTGTGCTTCCACTGGGGAATACAATGATGAATTATCTGATCCACACAATACTTAAAAAGGTATGGTTCATCCCAGTAGTAAAACTTAACTTTGGCCAAAAATCTCTTGCGTTCATTTTTAGACCATATATCAGGAATGATCTCGGACACTAAAAAATAACAATGTCTGCATACCAAGGAGCATAAAAAATGGAATAAAGATGTTCATCTGAAAAATAGTCAGATATCGATTTGGAATCACTGTCATCCTCATTAGTTAATCTAGATAAGTGATCTGCAACTACATTTTTAGCTCCTTTTTTATCCTTAATTTCTATGGTAAATCCAATTAGGAGAAGAATCTAACGGATCAATCTCTATTAAGCATCATTATTCGCGAGAAGGTGCCTAAGCGCGGCATGGTCTGTATAGACGATGGTTGTGGAACCAACCAGGTAGGGACAAAACTTATCTAAGGCATAGACAATAGCTATAAATTCCTTTTCAATAGTAGTGTAATTACGTTGAGCATCATTTAAGGTTTTACTAGAATAAAAAATTACGGTGGACTTATTATCTAACTTCTGTCCTAGCACAACACCAACGGCATAATCACTAGCATCACACATAAGTTTAAAAGGTTTAAACCAGTCTGGTGGTTGTATGATAGGTGCAGAGGTTAAACGGTTTTTAAAGTTTCAAAAGCCTGTTTGCAGTCATGATTAAAATAAAAAATGGCATCTTTTAAAAGCAATTTTGTTAAAGGCTTAGCTATTTTTGAAAAGTCTTTTATGAAAACGTCTGTAGAAACCTGCATGGCCTAGAAAGGCCCTAATTTCACGGACAATCCATGGTATAGGCAGAGATGATATCTTATCTAATTTAGCTTTATCTACTTCTATTCCATTCTTAGAAACAATATAACCTAATATTATGCCTCTTGTGACCATAAAATGACATTTTTCCCAATTTAAGACTAAGTTCTTTTCCTAACACCATTTCAAAACTTTAGAAAGATTTGAAGACAATCTTCAAAGGAATGACCATAAATGGAAAAATCATCCATAAACACTTCCATGAATTTCTCTACCATGTCACTAAAAATATGCAGCATACAACGCTGGAAGGTACCAGGTGCGTTACAGAAGCCAAAGGGCATTCTTTTATATACATACGTACCAAAGGGACATGTGAATGTAGTCTTCTCTTGGTCACCAGGGTCAATAATAATCTGGAAATAGCCAGAGTAGCCATCTAAAAAACAATAGTAAGCATGGCCGGCTAGACGTTAAAGCATTTGGTCGACAATAGGTAAAGGAAAGTGATCCTTACGTGTCATAGCATTAAGCTTTCTATAATCAATACAAATCCCACACGTTATAGGAACTCGGGTGGAAACTAACTCTCCATCGGCATTACAAATGACTATAACACCTGATTTCTTAGGGACTACATGAACTGGGCTCACCCATTCACTATCTGAGATGGGGTATATAATGCCAGCATCGAGTAATCTCAAAACTTTCACTCTAACTACCTCTTTCATGGTAGGGTTCAAACGACATTGTGGCTCACGGGAGGTTTTCGCATTATCCTCTAAATGTATATGATGTTTGCATACACTAGGGTCAATACCCTTAATGTCGTCTAAAGACCAACCAATCGCAGAACAATGTTCATGAATAACCCTAATCAAATTTGCCTCTTTAGTAGCAGATAACTGAGATGATATGATAATCAGATGAGTGCCATCCGCATCTAGATGAATATATTTTAACTTAGTGGAAAGTGGTTTAAGCTCAAGGGTGGGAATGAGGGATTTAGGAGGGTCTTCCTCCTCTACAATGCAGAATTATTCAAGAATGAGTTCTTCAAACTCAGGAGCAAGATCTATTGAGGGGTCATGGATAAGAGTAGATTCTAAGAAGGCATGTAGTTCTTGGATGTAAGAATCCATAGTACTGGTAAAGGAAAGGAATTGGTACATCTGGTTTACTTGAAAAGTTTTGTTAAAGTAATATTGGACAAGGCTCTCTATCATGCTAGTCTCTCCATCTATAGTCATGTTTGATGTCTGTTACATTATCTTAAAAACATTTACCTCAACAGCAAGGTTTCCAAAGGAAATGGACATCAAACCATCGTGGCAATTAATGAGGGCATTTGCAGTTGCCAAGAAAGGATGCACTAAGATGATAGGAACATAGTCATGAGCGACTTCTGTGTCTAGAATGACAAAATCAGCTGGATAATAGAAGTCTTGAACTTTAACAAGAATATTTTCAATTATGCCCTTAAGATACTTAATTGAACGATCGACTAACTGCAAAGTCATTTTAGTCGGTTTTAGATCATGTATACCTAGTTATTTATAAAGGTGAAACGGGAGTAAGTTAACACTCACCCCTAGATCTAGAAGAGCAGTTATGGTGAAAGTATCTCCTAAGGTGCATTGTACAGTAGGATAAAGAGGGAAATTGTTATGTTAAGAAGGCTTCCTTAGGTATGTTTGTTTTCATCTTTGTGGTGCACAAATCTATAAGAAACTTAACATGTTTTGGAAAATATTTTATGGCATCGAGGAAAGGTAGGTTTATAGTTAGATTTTTGAAAACTTCCCTAATCTCGTAAAAATTATCGCCTTTCTTTAGCATGGCTAGTCTCTGGGGAAACGGGGGGTTTTCCCTCTATTTAGCATAATGGTCAATAGGAGTGTTAACCTTTTCTTTATTTTTTTTTATTTCCCCTTAGGTTGAGGTTTAACTGGTACTTCTACAGTGGTAGGATCTTCTATTTCAACTATGGTATCTAGTAAGGTTCCTTTATTTTTATCAGTTTGTGGGGAATCCTCGTGCATAATCACTTTGATGTCAGCGACTTTCCCTGAACGGAGAGTAGTTACGGCCTTTAATTCTCCTTATATTAAATTTTCATTACTAAGATTACCAGTTAATTCGAAGGCTATGTTTGTTGATTTTGGATTAGGTACAGGTTGACCTAGAAACACACCTTTTTGTTAGGCCTTTTCTTGTATGAAATAAAGCAAAACAAATTTTTACATAAAGGTAATTGATTAATTAATAAAATAGGAAGTTACAAAATTTTCTAATTGTACAAGTACAGTTGATCCTCACCAAGTGTCATTTTTCTTTCTAATTAACAAATCTAAAATAAGTGAGATCTCAATTTTCTACTCTCAAAAACTCTGGCCTCACATCCCACCTCCTATGTATACCAGCAGGTAGTGTCGCCCCATACTTTGACATGCAGTCTGCAATAAAGTTAACTTCTCACCAAGCGTGAGTGATTTTTATCCATGAAGCCTCTTGATAAAACATAAAAATGATTAAAGTTTACCTATGAAATGAACGATAAAACTCAAAACGTAAGTAAACTAAAACTTTATTACGTGCCTAATTTATCAAAGATTTCTACTCTCAATCCTATTGAGATATAGTGGAGTAGAAAGTTCGTTCCACTCCTAGTCCTTCCGCATGCTGTGTTTTCTAGTCTAATTACTCTACTCTAAGTCTAATGAGAGATTTAAGAAATGATAACTAGACTACGATGCAACTACCCACAAGATGCAACTAGTCGACTATTTAAACAACTATAGGAATACTACGTCAATTCTATGATAAGGAGTTAGAGGGGGATTGATTCCACCTTAACTCAACTTAATCCACTAATCCATTTAATCGTCATAATCCGAATTGAATCGCTGAAGTAACAACAGTTACTCCTAATCCCTAATTACACATGGCATTTCTACCGATTCATAACTAGAATGTAAACGATTACACCCATTCTCATGGTGAACTAATCATTTCTAGAGTGGAAAGGAAATTACAACGACTCTATGATAATCGGAATCAAGCTTTCATCAAGGCTTCTCAACCCCCTATAATGGAGGTTTAGCCGAGAATCATCACGCTATCATTCCCAATCAAATTCGAACAAGACATGATATAAAGATTTGAACCTTACTTGTTTAAACTCAATTCCAAACTACTCATGCAATAATTGAATTAAACTAATAAAGACAAATAATTGAATCTAAGAATTGAACTAAATAAGTAAATAGAAATGAAACTAGATTGCCAAGAACACTATTTTATTAATCTAATGAATAATAAAACAATGATTCAAATACTAAATTAATAATCTACTTTGTTCTAAAGTAATTAATTAAACATGAAACTAGATCTAAAACAAGATATGAAAAACTAATTAATTAACTAATTGAAATTCTAAAACTAAGTTCTAAAACTAATTAATGGAGGCTAACTAATCTAGGTCTAACTATCTACCATTAACAAAGAGTCAAGCTCTTGTTTTTATACTTTCAGATCCAAAAATCATGCATGGGCTTGGAGCCATATTTTGAGCCAGAGAATCAGGCCCAAAACCCAATTCGTTCAGTCCAAAAAGGCCTCTTCAGTTGCAATTGGCTTCAATAGACTTTTTGTCCACTTCTGCTCTTCTGATTGGGTCAAGGCTTAGATCATTGGAAAGCTCTTTCCGAGCCGGTCGTTTTGACATAAGGTAGACCCAATTCCGAGGTCTGAGTCCAAAGATACGGCCTTCGGAAGTTCTGCTAACTTTGTGTGTTGTTTCTGCCCGCGTTGACTTTTCAGCTTTTGACCGGGCTTTAGAAAGACTTTGTCTTCTTGAATCTTGGCCTTTAATCATAGAACACCTTAGCAACCGACCTTTGCTCCTTTATCTCGCTAAAGTAGCACATTTCTACACATAATGGACTTTGAAGCCTGAAATGCATAAAAACACGTAATCAGTATTAACTCTTAATTATTACTCACATAATTGGTCTAAAAGTATGACTGTTGCAGGGTTAAAACTACAGTTTTGGGCTCTTATCAAACCACCCCCAAACAGCATTTTGCTTGTCCTCAAGCAAAGATGGGAAATTAGAATAAGTGACCAAAAATGGAGTTCTATCTACTCGCTTTACTGAGAGCGCGATTGCATTGACCATATATGACAAGGCCTTAAACCACTAGGAATTCCCTAGTGGATGAGTTATAGCCCTCGTGAGAGTTTTTTCAGTGAAGGTACTCACAAACTTCATCTATACTACAACGACTAAGAAATAAAACTATTGTTTCCTTATTCATGCTCTAAATTAACTATACCTCTCACTAGCAATGCATATAGAGTAATCAAGTTGAAACCTAAGCTAATATATGCATAATAATCAATCATCTACAATAAACATATATACAATGAGTAATACTATGAAATGCCTAGCAGGTTCGTTTCTAAACTCGGAATAGGGTGCCTTAAGTAGGTTCTCACAATAATAGTCAAGATACAACACTCTGATTTTTCCACTCAAGTTTATTTACTCCGATTAATGCGTGGGCATACTTTACCTTACAATCTCAATGACAACAAGGAAGTTCGGAGTCGATCAAACACATCTTCCACTTACTATCACACTAACATATTCCTAATTGAGCTAGAGGTCTTTATTAGGTGTCAAGGGATTAGGAGATGGTTTAAGAAGGAAGGAAATAGATATTCAAAAAGGACAAGTCTGAGATAATAGAGTCTTCATATTATGTAACTAGAGAAAACCTTGTTATTTACTTTTGCTTCTACACTTTGTTTCCATCCTTAGCCATTGTTTTTTTCTTTTTCTTTGGCTTTTGACTCCTTTTATTCTATTTTTTTGGAGTTTTTATTTTATTTCTATTTTTATTTTTCTTTTCTTTGGATGGAAACTTCTTTTCTTTATTTTCTTAATCAATTAACTAACTTTTGTTTACACAGGTTTTTCTCTTCTTCTTTCTTCCTCATTCTATTCTCAGACTTATTCTAGATTGGGTAGGTTGATTTTTTTATTTTTTTATTTTTTTTTGTTTTTGTAACAGGGTAAAGGATTTGTGGTTTATGAAAGGCTAAAGAAAGGCTCAGAGGGGCGACTAGTGGAAAATAATTCATAGGTTTGAATTTCTGGCTATATCGATCCAAAGAGGGCCTAAATTCTCGCTTAGGATATGGTTTAGTGATCAAGCAAGTGGACGTGTGATATCTCTATCCGGATTTTACTTCTCCCTTGTGTCATTTCTCAAATGTTTTGCTCATATAAGGCTTTAGGCTATATTCTCACAGGATTTGTAGAATAAGTACTCTAGCCTAGAGTTCAGAAACTTGCTACTAACAATCATAGATAGTCATGTAATATATTTATAGATAGATGCAAAGATTATTACCTACATCTTAACCTAAGTTTCTAACAATTATTCTAATGCAAAAGCTACATGAGACTTCTAGATTATTTAGAGCATAGAGAAAGAAAATAATACCAATATTCCTAAGTGTATAGCATGAACTTATTTATTTATATTTTTGAATTTTTTTGAAATTTTAACTAGAAAACAAGTGCACATTATACCTTTCTATATCCTAACAGATGCCTTAATTACACGTGTTTCTATGCCCCCAAACAAGAAGCATGCTTTGTCCTCAAAGCATTTAAATAAAGAGGGTAGAAAAATACCATAGAAACGCGTGAAATTCTAGAACATCTGCAAAACAAGGTTAAAACATACTAATATAAAAACTGACACAACTCTATAAGAGTTCCACCCATTATGGGGTTAACAAGAATCAAATTGCTTGGGACATAAGCAGACACTAACTAGAATTAAAACTTACCTTATCTCCCGCTTTATTCATCATCCTCCTCATCCTCTTCTTCTATAAAGAAGTGAGGTTCCTTCGCGTCCTACCATGCCATGATAATTTGCCAGGCTTCCCGCCATTTATCATCTATTATTGCTAACCTATTAAGCACCACTTGGTCTGACGGGGTGTAGGGTGCAACCTGATGAGGTTGTATCCTCCACCCTTGCCAAGTCATTACACGGAAAGATTGAATAATACTATTGGTGGGTCGTACAGTGTCGACCGTAATCCAATCCGTGAAATGTGTACAAAAAATAGGAAAGAAACATAGCATAATACGGGAAATTAGAACAGGCATAAGAAGGTACTTATGCCTCATGCTATAGGCTCGAGCTAAACTAGACATCAAGGTTCTGGGAAGGTCATGGCACATACGTCCCGTGGCTAAAAAGCAAGGAAGACGGCGCAAGTGGCATCATTCACGTAAGAAAAAACGCCATTCCCCTAAAATGTTTAGCATGATCTAAAACATAACAGTTCCTATGTTCATGGACAAGCTACCAAAAGCGACGTTATAGTCCCCTTGGTCCTCGATACGGAAAATGCCTGCCCCATACGACTCATGCAAAAACTCATAAGTGTAGACATGCATATTATCTAACCAATAACACCATGGGTCTTGTATTTCAGCGGGCATAACAAGTCCAAGAACAAATGCTAGCAAGAACCTGGTAATTTCCATTGGTTCATCATCAATGTTGATGGAGGACACTTGTTCTCCATCTGGTCTCTCAAAGAAAATGCAGTTATCGTAAAAATAAGATGCTAGTGTTGAAGAATAAAGTTCAGCAGGTCTTACCATAAGCGGTTCCCACCCTACGTATGTGATCGCCTTGCGAAACCAAGCACCATAAGTAGTGCTTTGGAACAAATCTTCGAAAGACTATTCCAGTATTATTGTAGGAGGTGTCATCTCAAAACGATTCTCTGGAACAGCTGCAAATGATCCGGGAACAACCCGCAGAAAACTGGAAATTTTTGCGTTTACGGAGGTCAAGGCGCAGGTGCTCTCCACTTGGGCGCAGGTGAGCTCTGATGATTTTTGAGTTACAGTGTTTGGCGTGGAGTCGCTCACCTTGAAGCGAAGTCGCGGCTCCCTCACGAAGGTGCAGTGCGCTCGAGGTTTGATGGTTGAAAAATGAGACGAAACGTGGGAAATGTGGGAGTGAAAGGTGAGTGATGGAAGTTAGGTGTAGTGTGGGTTGTGAGTGTAGAATGAATGAAGTTTATATAGGTTTTAAGTTGCTAAAACGGATCGGGAAGTTTCCGGAAATACTAAAATTTCCAAACCCGAAAATGGAAACAACTCATATTCTTGATTCTAAAACAACCCTAGTATCTTTTAGGTTGAATTTAGGATAGAACCTACCTATTTTATCGAGATTTCATCCTAACCACTATTTATTCATAGATATGCCTAATCGGCAATATTCTCACCCTAACTCCGAAATAACTTCTAAAAACGAGGGTCATATAAAAATCATGCTGGAATAGATAATACCACCCCCAAACAATTTGGGAAGGTGGGATCAATATTAAACAACCACGCATAATGAAAATAACCGCATTATATTAAATTTTTCATTCGGAGTACGTTTCACTACAAAATTCAAATTATCGAAATAAAACTGACATTAAAATAACTAACAATAATAAAACTGCAAATAAAAATCATCAAGCTATACTATCCCTAAACACGTCGATACTGGTAGCAGAGGGCACATGCTCAGGAGATGGCTCCCCGAGCTCTCCGCGGGGGCGGCACCATTAAAATCTTCTGGCGATGACGCTCGTGCCTCGATGATGTATCTCTCGAAGGAGAATCCCCCGTGAGGTGGGAAGCGTGCAAGCATATCGCCCAGAGGCGGCGAAGCTTCTAGCTCAGTCCTCATCTGTTCCCACCGCTCATCCTCTCACTGGGTACGGATCTCGAAGTTGTGGTGGATAGTAGCCTGTCGAGTCCGGAGGTCTTCGCAGATAGTATTGAGTGAACGCATGCCACGATGAATCACAGCCATACGTTATGCATCTGACCAACACCTCTCCAAAGCATCAGCATCAAAACAAGTCAAGTCCTCCTCATCCTCCGAGTCATTCTCATTTCCACCATCCTCCTTGTCCTCTACCCTATCCTCAGGCAACCTCCAAACTCATTGGACACAATCTTTATAAATACGAGGATTTCGGTGTAGGGTGAGGTAAATCCTATCAGACGTCGGAGTCGCTCTCAACTTCAGCGTGATCTTGGTTATCAAAACAGGGAGAGGTGCAATAGACTTCCCTACTCCCCTAATCATGTTAAGCAAAAACTCCAAGATACAGAACTCGTAC
This sequence comes from Coptis chinensis, assembly GCF_015680905.1. NCBI lineage: Eukaryota > Viridiplantae > Streptophyta > Magnoliopsida > Ranunculales > Ranunculaceae > Coptis > Coptis chinensis. The sequence continues at coordinate 39,177,127 of NC_141459.1, forward strand.
TTCTGCTCCTAGAGTATCCATAGAATGTGGAGGCAGTTCAAACCGATGTCGCTGACCTTCTCCTTCCCTAGGACATTCCGACCAATCCACTGAGCTGCAGCCAGCTAGTTGGTTCTGAGGGATGCCTGGCAAACACAATGCGAGCTCGCATTGTAGTTCCCTTCGGTAATAGTCGCGTTCATTAATGGCTCGACCCCATTATATTGGGACTCCTGTAATGTGGCATCTAGATGGATTCTAGGCGGACTGCCTAGAATCTCAGGCAACAACCCAGCAGTTACTTCCTTCCTCCTCTTTGCCACCGTAAGAAAAATTCTACTCCCCTCCAACTCCCTCGTGTTGTAAAACCGTCGGACTAACTCTTCGTGGTAAAAGGCGTCAGTCGAGTACCACAAGCTATTCCAATCTCTACTAACCATTTCGTCACCATAAAACGGCACAAAGTGGTCGCCAATAAATGCTTGCTTTGGCAAAATCTGACGTTGTTGAGCCATTGGAGTTTGAACTGATTTGGGGTTTGTAGAAGGTGTAGGAAGCAATGAGGGACAACCTCACCAAAAAAAATGATGGTGGTGGTGGTGTGGTGGCGCGGCAGCTTGAAATTTTTTTATTTTTCGGTGGTTTTTGGTAATTTAAATTGGTGGAGGTGGTGTGGGTAAGGTTTTGAGAAGATTTGGAGTGGGTTTTTGATGTTTGGCGTGGGTGTATTGGTTTTCTCTTTTTTTTTTTATGTTAGGGTTTGAAGCTTTCTTAGTCGTTAATGGCGGTTTGGAGAAGTGAAGAACGCGACTGTTGGTGTGAAGGTAAGGGGCGCAGGTGAGCGCGGGTTGGGCCCAAGCCCAATTCGAATTTTTCGAATTTTGTCGATTTTTAGCGCAACTTCAAACTAAATTTGTCGCTTCGTTACCGATCCGATTTTTGCGAATGAGATATGGAAATGATCAGGAGAGAATTTCCAATCCAATGATCCATAAAACACTCTATTCCAACCATGGATGATATATACGATAGTGGAAAATGCCTCGAAGTGCATGCATGACGTACGTTATGCGAACGAATGAACTCTAAATTCATAGATTATGTCAACCTGAATCGAAATACAATTAAACGGCCTAAGCAACTCTAATGGGACATAAAACATTCTAGGACGGAAACACGAACACCCCACCCCCAAACAAATGTTTTACAACAGAGTTTAGAAAATTTTTTTTTTTTTTAAAAGTGGGTTTTTTAAAGTCAGATTCCCGAGACTTCCTAGATTACTATGTTTATTATTTAATATTTTTTTTACTTTTATAAGGAAAAACAATAAGCAATAAGGACATAATTCACCCTATAGAGAAACATGACTCAAAAATCTGAGAAAACATGTAGGAGTGGAAAACGTGAATTATGTTAAACGTGGACTTAGAATCTAGTACTTACAGCCACACACTCCATAGGGAGGGCCCGGTTACCTCAATGGTGCACTCACCAATATATGGAAATGAAAGGAAATGCACCAAACACAAAAAATTGAGTCATTTATAGTCAGATACTCGAAACTTTATTTAAACATATGTATGAACATGCAGTTTATCATATATCAACAATCGAAATAGTTGTGGATCATTCCATAAATAAATATCACAGAAAACATATCCAAACACAATCAAGCACCAAGTTTATCTATGACGCAACCTAGTGAACTGAAAGCGAAGTCGGATAGACCTATAACGTGACCTAGCATGCACCTTCTTTTTCATCTTTGAACGAGAGGGTGTCCTAGTGAATAAGTGTGGAAAAGTGAATGGTTGTGGAAGATATGGTGGATATGGATTAAGTTGTAGAAGGAAAGCATGTAAACAATGAGGATGTGGGTTTAGCACAAAACTCATTCATGGTGTAGGTAGGGACTGTCTCAAGTCTGAAAATGACGGTGTCAAATGGTTTGTCCTTCTGAAGTATTTGTTTACTAGGTGGATTTAAAAAATTATGAAGCACAGAAGAAACAAAAGGATCGAGTGCAAACTCGAGATTCCTTTGAAAGGGTGGAAGGAGGGGAGTCAAGGTGGATGTTGTGCAAAGTAGTTCTTGATAGGGTGAATCATCACCTGCTCTAAGAAACTCATCGAATTCCTCATCTAGATTGGTCATATCCACATTACTATGGTAGTCCTCTATATCTTTGAGAAAGTCATCTATCTCGGCCCTCATCCATAATATGTGTATCGACTAGTGTAGGGATGAAAATGTTGGAGTCTGAACTTCCAAAGGAAAGAATTTTGGGCATATGATTATCGGGAGCGTGTTGTTAAAATAATCTCGGTTTAAGCTCTCGATCATGCTAACCTCTCCATCCATAGGCGAATCGGGTAAATGTGTCTTTTGTTTTAAAACATTTACTTCAACAAACAAGATGGCCAAAAGATATGGACATCGAACCATCGCAGCAATTAATGAGCACATTGGCAGTTGCCAGGAAAGGATGCCCTAAGATGATCGAGACAAAGTCGTTAGGGACTTCTGTATCGAGGATGACAAAATCAGCCGGATAGTAGAAATCCTGAACTTTTACCAGCACATTTTCGACCATACCCTTAGGATACTTAATAGAACCGATCAGCTAATTGCAACGCCATTTTAGTGGGTTGCATCTCGTCTAAACCTATTTGTCTATACAAATAAGCGGGGAGTAAGTTAACACTAGCCCCCGTGTCTAATAACGCGGTCGTCAGATAGGAATCTCCTAAGGTGCATTATGACAAGATGGGGCGACCGGGGTCCTTGTACTTAAAAATTCCATTATGTTGAGATAGAGTTGGGAATTGTTCGCTAAAAAAAGCGTCTTTTGGTATATTGGTCTTACGCCTAGTAGTACACAACTCCTTAAGAAACTTAGCATGGTGTGGTAGCTTTTTAATAGCTTCGAGGAAGGGAAGGTTTATAGTTAGATTCTTGAAAACGTCCCTAATCTCCTCATAATTTGTATCCCTAGTTAACATGGCTAATTTTTGTGGAAACGGTGGTTTCTCTCTATATTTAGCAATGGTATCACTTGGATGTTTGACCTTGGCTTTCTGTTTCTTAGGTTGTGTTGTAACTGGTACCTCTACAGTGGTAGGCTCTTCAGTTTCTATTTCGGTATCTAGTAAAATAGTAGGTGTAGGGGCTACTGGTGGGGTAACTATAGGCATAGTTACTTTGTTATCAACCACTTTGCCAGAACGGAGAGTGGTGATGGCATTTAGCTCACCTACTTTTTCATATTCATTACTAGTATTATCGGTTACCTCAAAGGCTGTGTTTGTTGTTTTAGGATTAGGTATTGTGTGACCTGAAAACACACCTTTGGGTTGGGCTTTATCCTGGGCCAACTGTTGGCTTAAATTATTAACGGATTGTAGAACCTGTTGGTTAGATTGAGCCATGGTTTGGAAAAGTTTTTGGCTCACTTGTATGAAGGTGTCTAGGCGATCCGGTTGTGTGGGTGTAGTAGTCACGGGTGGTGTGACTGGAACTATCTCGCGTGAATTATTTATGGGCGGATTTTGATAGTTATTATTTACCGGAACGATACCTCTATTAGCATTATAATTATTATAACTACCTTGACCTTGTGCTTGACCTTGTCGAGGTTGCACTTGGTTGTTATAATTATTATAATTACCCTGACCCTGTACTTGTCGTGGTGAAGCTTGGATAAAACTGTGTGTTGGCCTAACATATTGATTATTGTACCCCGGAGGTGTGACGTGTTGATTATTTCTCCAACCGAAGTTGAGATTTTGTCTCCAAAGAGCGTTAGGTTCATGATAAATATAAAATGAATAATCTACCTACGAAATGAACGATGAATTCACAACGTAAGTAAACTATGAATAATTTTGATGCTCTAATTATCAAAGAATTCTACTCTCAATCCTATGAGATATAGTGGAGTAGATAAGTTCGTTCCACTCCTAGTGCTCTAGCATGGATGTTTTCTAATCTAACTAGTCGTTTTTAAGTCTATGAGAGTTTTACGAAGGGAATTATACTACGATGCAACTACCCACAAGATGCAACTAGTCGGTTATCAGAATACTAAGGGAATGCTACGTTGATTCTATGATAAGGAGTTAGAGGGGGATTGATTCCACCATAACTCAACTTAATCCACTAACGAATTTAATCGTTAAGTAATCCGAATTGAAATGCCCTAGCGCAGAACAATTGGTTATTCCTAATCCCTAATTATACATGGCATTTCTACCAATTCATAACTAGCATGTGAACAATTAAACCCATTCTCATGGTGAACTAATCATTTCTAGAGTGGAATAGAAAATACGACGATTCTACGATAATCGGAATCAAGCTTTCATCAAGGCTTCACAACCCCCTCTAATGGAGGTTTAGCCTTGAATCATTCATAATCATTTCCATTTATATTAAAACTAAACATAATATAAAGCATTGAAATTTATTTAATTAAACAATAATGAAATCTAATTTAATGACTAAATTGAACTAAGGACATGAATTGAAATTAGATCTAGAATTGGAATTGGCAAAATCGAAATGGATAAAGAATACTACTTTATTGATCTAATCAAATGAAGAACAAGATTCAAGGTTTAATCTAATGAAATGAATTAGATATTGAAACTATACTTAATCAAAAACAATTAAATAAAACTAGATCTAGAAGCTATTTTAATGGCTACTTTCTATTCTAAGCTAACTATTATTTTCTAACTACTGGCTACCATTAATGAAGAGCTAAGCTTTTGTTTTTATACATTCAGATCCAAAAAACGTGCATGGGCTTGGAGCCATATTTTGGGCCAGAGAATCAGGCCCAAAACCCAATTCTTTCAGTCCAAAAAGGCCTCTTCAGCTGCAGTTGACTTCCACAGACTTTTCGTCCACTTCTGCTCCTCTGATTGGGTCAAGGCTTGGACCATTACAAAGCTCTTTCCGAGCCGGTCGTTTTGACATAAGGTATGCCCAATTCCGAGGTCTGAGTCCAAAGATACGGCTTTCGGAAGTTCTGCTGACTTTTGCTCCTGTATCTCGCTAAAGTGGTACATTTCTGCACATAATGGACTTTGAAGCCTGAAATGCATAAAAACGCATAATCAGTGTTAACTCTTACTTATTATTCACATAATTGGTCTAACAGTATGATTATTAAGGGGTTAAAACTACAGTTTTGGGCTCTTATCAAACCACCCCCAAACAGCATTTTGCTTGTCCTCAAGCAAAGATGAGAAATTAGAATAAGTGACCAAAAGTGGAGTTCTAACTACTCTCGTTTCGCTGAGTGCGATTGCATTGACCATATGCAACAAGGCCTTAAACCACTAGGAATTCCCTAGTGGACGAGTTATAGCCTCGTGAGAGTTTTCCAGTGAAGGTACTCACAAACTTCATCTATACTACAACGACTAAGAAAATAAAACTATTGTTTCCTTATTCATGCTCAACTATCTATACATCTCTCTAGCAATTACATAAGAATAACCAGTCAAAACCCTAAGTTAATATATGCATAATAATCAATCATCTACAATACACATATATACAATGAGTAGTACTATCAAATGTTTAGCAGGGTTGTTTCTGAGAACTCGGAATAGCGTCCTTAAGTAGGTTCTCACAATAATAGTCAAGAAACAACACTCTGATTTTTCACTCAAGTTTAAGTTACTCCGATTAATACAGTGGGCACACTTTACCTTACAATCTCCATGACAACAAGGAAGCGGGGTCAATCAAACACATCGCCGCCACTTACTATCACACTAACCTATTCCTAATTGAGCTAGAGGTCTTTATTAGGTATTTACGGGGATTAGGAGATGGTTTAAGAAGGAAGGAAATGGATATTCAAAGGACAAGTCTGAGATAATAGAGTCTTCATTATTATGTAACTTAGAGAAAACCTTGTTATTTTTTTTGCTTCTACACTTTGTTTCCATCCCAGTTTTTTTTTTTTTCTTTTCCTTGGCTTTTGACTCCTTTTTTTATTCTATTTTTTGGAGTTTTTATTTTATTTCTATTTTTCTTTTCTTTGGATGGAAACTTCTTTTCTTTATTTTGAAGCAAGTAACAATTTTTGTTTACACGGGTTTTCTCTTCTTCTTTCTTCACTCATTCTATTCTCGGACTTATTCTAAATTGGGTAGGTTGATTTATTTTTTTTTTTTTTTATTTTGTTTTTTGTTTTGTAACAGGGGTAAAGGAATTGTGGTGTATGGAAGGCTAAAGAAAAGGCTCGAGTGGTGACTAGCGGAAAATAATTCATAGGTTTGAATTTACGGCTATATCGATCCAAAAAGCGGCCTAAATTCTCACTTAGGATATGGTTTAGTGATCAAGCAAGTGGGCGTGTGATTTCTCTATCCGGATTTTACTTCTCCCTTGTGTCATTTCTCAAATGTTTCGGCTCATATAAGGCTTTAGGCTATATTCTCACGAGGATTTGTAGAATAAGTACTCTAGCCTAGATTTTGAAACTTCTTGCTAACAATCATAGATACTCATGTAATATATTTATAGATAGATGCAAAGATTATTACCTACATTATTAACCTAAGTTTCTAACAATTATTCGATGCAACAACTATGTGAGACTTCTAGATTGTTAAGAGCATGGAGAAAGAAAACAATACCAATATTCCTAAGTGTATAGCATAAACTTATTTATTTATATTTTTAAATTTTTGAAATTTTAACTAGAAAACAAATGCATATTATATATATCTATATCCTAACGGATGTCTTAATTACGCGTGATTCTATGCCCCCCAAACAAGAAGCATGCTTTGTCTCCAAAGCATTGTAAAAAAAAAGAGGGTAGGAAAAATACCATTGAAGCGTGAAATTCAGAAACATCCGCAAAACAATGTTAGAGCATACTAATATAGGAAATAAAAACCGACGCGAATGACTCTATAAGAGTTCCACCCATTATGGGGTTAACCTAATTAAATTGCTTGGGACATAAGCGGACACTAACAGAAACTAAAACTTACCTCCACTCCCGTTGTTATTAAGTCATCTTCGTCATCCTCTACTTCTATAAAAAGTGAGGTTCCTTCGGCGATCTGCCATGCTATGATAATTTGCCGGGCTTCACGCCATTTATCATCTATGGTTGCTAACCTATTAAGTGCCACTTGGTCGATGGGGTGTAGGGTGCAACTGGTGAGGTTGTATCCGCCACCCATGCCAAGCCATTGCGCGGAAAGATCGAATAATACTATTGGTGGGGTCGCGACCGTGTCTACCTTAATCCAATCCGTGAAGCGTGTACAAAAACAGGGAAAGAAACATAGCATAATCGTGAAATTAAAACAGGCATAAGAAGGTACTTATGCCTCATGGTATAGGCTCGTGCTAAACTAGACATCAAAGTTTCGGGAAGGTCATAGAATCGGGCGGTCCATTGGCTAAAGCAAGGAAAAACGCCGCAAGTGGCATTAATTCACGAAAGAAAAACGCCATTCCCCTAAAATGTTTAGCATAATCCAAAACATAACAGTTCCTATGTTCATGGACGGGCTACCAAGGGCAACGCGTTATAGTCCCCTTGGTCCTCAATCTGAGAAAATGCCTGCCCCATAAGCCTCGTGCAAAGACTCATAAGTGTAGACATGCATATTATCGACCCAATAGCACCATGGGTCTTGTATCTCGGCGGGCATAGCAAGTCCAAGAACAAATGCTAGCAAGAACACGGTAATCTCCATTGGTTCATCGTCAATGTTGATGGAGAACACTTGTTCTCCGTCCGGTCTCTCAAAGAAAATGCAGTTATTATAAAAATAAGATGCAAGTCTTTGGAGAATAAAGTTGACCCGGTCTTACCATAAGAGGTTCCCAGCCAACATATGTGATCACCTCATGAAAACCAAGCACCGTAAGTAGTGCTTTGGAACAAATCTTGAAAAGACTGTTTCGGTATCAATATTGGAGATGTCATCTCAAAATTACGCTTTGGAATAGCTCTGCGAATGATCCGGATACTACGGCTTGGAAAACTGGAAAATTTCTGGTCGAGAGAAGTCGAGGTGGGCGCCTTTAACTTAGAAGGCGGGCGCTCTCTTTGTATTTTGATTTCAGTAACTTAGCTGGTTCGCTTTGACTTGAAGCTGGGCGCGCTATGACCAAATTTTTTCGACAGAATTATAGGCGTGGCGCTTCAACTAGCTGGCGCCTCGAAGTTGCGATTTTGTGAAAATGGAGGCGAAACATGGGAATCGCGGGTGTGAAGGGTGAGTGATGGAGTTTAGGTGTAGTGTGAGTTGTGAGGATAGATTGTATCAAGTTTATATAGGTATAAAGTTGCTAGAATGGATCGGAAAGTTGCCAAAACTAATTACGGCGGTTCCGGAAATCTAAAATTTCCAAACTTGAAAAAGGAAACAACCCATATCACGGATTCTAATTCAAACCCAATTATCTCTTATTTGGATTTTTATGGTGAATGTACCTATTTAGTGTAGATTTCATCCTACAATGATTCTCAATCATAGATATGCCTAAACGGCCATATTTTCACCTTACTCCATGATAAATTCTAACACTAGGGTTTTTTATAAAAATCTGACTTGACATAATCAAACCACCCCAAACAAGTTGGGAAGGTGGGGTCAATATGAAACAAGCACACAAACTGAAAAATAACCCCTTATATTAAAATTTTCATCGGAGGTCCTTTCACTTACAAAATTCAAATTACGGAAATAAAAGTTACATTACAATAAAAACAACAAAAGTAAATAAAACAACAACTTATAAAACAAAAATAACTTCGACTATCACTCCTCATCCTCTCTAAACACCTCGCTTGCTTTGGTGGCGAGGGCCTGAACTTCAGTGGTGGCTCACGGGCTCGGAAGGTCCGAAGAAGCAGATCCTTCGCCGTCGACGACGCTCATGTCTCGTAGAATTTGTGTCCTCGGGCGAGAGTCCGTATGAGGTGGGAAGCGTGCTAGCATATCCACTCTAAACCGGTATTTGGGCTTCTATCTCAGCCGACCGCGCTGCTCCCATCTCTCATCCTCCCTGCGGGTGCGGATCTCGAAGTTGTGGTGAATGGTGCTGTCGAGTCCGGAGGGTCCGCGAGAGAGTGTTGAGTGAGCGCATGCCTCTATGTAGCATAGTCATGCTTTCGGCATCGGAACCAACACCTCTGGAAGGCATCGTATCAAAGCAAGTGCCATCCTCCTCATCCTCCTCCGAATCATCCTGGCGTCCCCGGCCTCCTCTTCATTCCCAGCTCCACCACCATCCTTCTTCATCTCTATCCTCAGCCCTCAACCGGACTTGTTGGACACTCCCTATAGATCGCGGGTTCTTGTGCGGGGTAATGTAAATCCTCTCGGAAGTCGGAGTTGCCTTCATCTTGACATGATCTTAGTAATAAGCCGCGGGGAGAGGTGCCAAAGACCTTCCGACCCCCGATCATGCTTTCGGCCAAAACTCCGGGATCAGAAATCGTACTTACGCTCTGGAGTACCCATAACTGCGATGGAGGCAGGTCGGACCGATGTCAGCGACCTTGACCTTCCCTAGGACATTCCGACCCAATCCACGGGTAGCGGTTGGTTGGTCTCGAGGGATGCTGGCGCGCCACAATGGGAGTTTGGATTGTAACTCCCATTGATGGCGATAACGCCCATCAACGGCTCTACCCGTCAAAGCTGGGGCTCTGTAGAGTGGCCTCCGGATGGATTCTAGGCGGAATGCCTAGAATCTCAGCCAACGATCCGTAGTCAACTCCCCTTCTCTTCTTCCTTACCATCACAAAATCCTACTCTCCTCCAACTCCACGGTGTTGTAGAACCGTCGGACCAAGTCTTCGTGGTAGAAGTCTCGGTTAAAGTACCCTGACTACTCAGGTCTCTACTAGCCATTTCGTCACCGTAAAACGGCGCGAAATGGTCTGGAGTGAAAACCTGCTCCGGTATGATTCGGCGTTGAGCCATTTAGAGTTTGATTACGGTTTGGGGTTTGTAGAGGGTGTGGTAGTTGTGGTTTAACTTGACCGACCTAAAGAAAAGTGGTGGTGGAGTGGTGGCGGCGCAGCAACAAATTTTTGAAATTTTGGTCGTTTTTGTTGGGTTAAATTGGTGGAGTTTGTTTTGATTGGTGTTTGAAGTCGATTTGGGGTTGGGATTTGATTTTTGGCGTGGGTTTATGGTATTTCTTTTTAATTTTGATTTTTCTAGGTTTGGAGGTTGTTAATGGCGGTGGAAGATGGAAAAGATGATTTTTGCGAATGAGATATTTGATCAGGAGAGAATTTCCTATCAATGAGAATGTACTTCGGATGACATATGAGATAGTCTCCGAAATCGTGCATGGCGTAAGTTCGAATGAACTCTAAATTAATAGATCATGGCTTAATTGCCTAAGCAACTCTGAACACGAACACCCCACCCCAAACAAATTTTTGGGAATTTTTAGAAAATTTGTTTTTAAGCCCAAAATCATAGATTACTATGTTTATTTTTTTTTTTTTTTTTTTTTTTGAAGGAAAAACAATAAGCAATAAAGACATAATTCACACCATAGAAACATGACTCAAAAATCCGAGAAAACATGCAAGAGTGGAAAGCGTGAACTATGTGAACCGTGGACTTAGGATCCGGTACTTACGCCCACACACTCCATAGGGAGGGGCCGGTTACCTTAATGGTGCACTCACCAATATATTGGAATGAAAGGAAATGCACCAACACAGAAATTTGAGTCGTTTATAGTCGGATACTCAAGACTTTATCTAAAACATATGTATGAACATGCGGTTGATCATATATCGACAACCCGAAATAGTTGTGGATCATTCCATAAATAAATATCGGAGGAAACATATCCAAACACAATGAAACACCAAGATTTCCTACGACCGCGACCTAGTGGAATCCAAAGCGAAGTCGGATAACCCTATTGTGTAACCTATCATGCACCTTCTTTTTCATTTTTGAATGAGTGGGTGTACTAGTAAATAAGTGTGGAAAAGTGAATGGTTGTGAAGGATATGGTGGATATGGATAAGTTTTAGAAAGGCAGCCTGTACCACAATGAGGGTTGTTGGTTTTAGCACCGAACTCATTCATTTGTGTGTAGGGCTGTCTCAATTCTGAAAATGAAGGTGTCACAAAGTTTATCCTTACGAAGTATCTGTTTGCTAGGAGGATTTAAAAATTATAGAAACTGAAGAAAGAAACAAAGGATCGAGTGCAAACTCGGGTTCCTTTGAAAGGGTGGAAGGAGGGGCATCGAGGTGGTTGTTGTGCAAGTTAGTTCTTGATAGGGTGAATTGTCACCTACTCGAAAAAACTCATCAAATTCCTCATCTAGATTGGTCATATCCACATTACTATGGTAGTCCTCTACATCTTTGAAAGTCATCTATCCCGATCCTCATCAATAATATGTGTATCGACTAGTGTAGGAATGAAAATGTTGAGTCGACTTTCCAAAGGAAAGAATTTTGGGCATATGATCATCATGGAGCGTGTTGTTGAAATAATGTCGAGCAAAGCTCTCGATCATGCTAACCTCTCCATCCATAGGCGAATCGGATGCTTGTGTCCTTGTTTTTAAAACATTGACTTCAAATGTGACAAGATGGCCAAAAGACATGGACATTGAACCATCACGGCAATTAATGAGCGCATTGGCGGTTGCCAGGAAAGGGGCCCTAAAAATGATCGGGACCGAGTGGTTTAGCGACTTCTGTATCGAGGACTACAAAATCAGCCGGATAGTAGAAATCCTGCACTTTTACAAGCACATTTTCGACTACACCCTTAGGGTACTTAATAGACCGATCAGCTAATTGCAACGTCATTTTAGTGGGTTGCATTTTGTCTAGACCTATTTGTCTATACAAATAAAATGGGAGTAAGTTAACACTAGCCCCCAGGTCTAATAACGCGGTGGTCGTATAGGAATCTCCTAAGGTGCATTGTACAGTAGGACGACCAGGGTCCTTGTACTTAACAATTCCATTATGTTCAGATAAGGTTGGGAATTGTTCTGTTAAAAAGGCGTCTTTTGGTATATTTGTCTTACGCCTAGTAGTACCCACGATTCCTTAAGAAACTTAGCATGGTGTGGTAGCTTTTTATAGCTTCGAGGAAAGGAAGGTTTATAGTTAGATTCTTGAAAACATCCCTAATCTCCTCGTAATTTGTATCTCTAGTTAACATGGCTAATTTTTTGTGGAAGCGGTGGTTTATGTCGATATTTAGCAATGGTATCACCCTGGATGTTTAACCGTGGCTTTTGTTTCTTAAGTTGTGTTATGGCTGGGACCTCTACGGTGGTAGGCTCTTAGGTTTCTATTTGGTATCTAGTAATATAGCGGGGTGTAGGGGACTCTTGGTGGGGTAACTATAGGCATAGTTACTTTGTTATCAACCACTCTGCCGAGCGGAGAGTGGTGATGGCATTTATCTCACCTACATTTTCATATTCATTACTAGTATTATCGGTGACCTCAAAGGCTGTGTTTGTTGTTTTAGGATTAGGTATTGCGTTACTGGAAAACACACCTTTGGGTTGGGCTTTATCTTGAGCCAATTGTTGGGTTAAATTATTTACGGATTGTAGAATTTGTTGGTTTGATTGAGCCATGGTTTGGAAAAGTTTTGGCTCACTTGTATAAAGGTGTCAAGGCGATCCGGTTGTGTGGGTGTAGTGGTCACGGGTGGTGGATTTGGAACTATTTCCCGTGAATTATTTATTGGTGGATTTTGATAGTTATTATTTACCGGAACGATACCTCTATTAGTATTATAATTATTATAATTACCTTGACCTTGTGCTTGACCTTGTCGAGGTTGCACTTGGTTGTTATAATTATTAAAATTACCCTGACCCTGTCCTTGTCGTAGTGGGGCTTGGTTAAAGCTTTGCGTAGGCCTAACATATTGATTATTGTACCCTTGAGGTGTGACGTTTTGGTTATTTCTCCAACCGAAGTTGGGATTTTGTCTCAAAGGGTTAGGTTCACTATTAATGGAACAAGCCTGTGCATAGGCTATAGGGCCGATTGTGAATCGGGATGCTTTCGGGACTCAAACAGAAACTACATGGATTTGAATTTACATTCATGACGGGGATTGGCTTTTGTTGTACAGAAATGGCATCTACCTTTTAGTGAGGGATTCAATTAGAGTTTTAAGCTCGGGATCTGATTTAACCTCAAACATCTTGGTAGTCTTAAGCGTGGAAGAAGAACTAGCGGAGCGGGGATATCATCATTACCCCCGGTTGTTATTTCGCTTAGTTTGATCCTCTAAAATTTATAAGCCTCAGAGGCTCCTTTACTTAAGAAACTACCCCATTCATTATGTCAAGGACTTCTTTATGGTGATGTTGAAGTCCTTTGAAAAGGCACGAACTAACGTGTCTTTTGCTAAGTTATGGTGTGGACACTCTATAAGCAGATCGGTGAAAGCGATTCCAAGCCTCCGAAAATGATTCATGAGGATTTTGTCGAAAAGAAATGAATCTTGGAAAGCATCTCATCCGTCTTTAGGGGTGGGTAAAAATGTTCCATAAACAATTTGAACAAGTTTAGCCCACGAGTCCTGAGAATTAAAAGCTTGGGCAGTTAACCAAGACGCCGCCTTATCGGCTAAGGTGAAAGGGAATACCCTTAATTTAATTTGTTCCGAACCAACCGTAGGATGGTGGAATGTTGTTAGGACTTGTTCAATCCTACGCATGTGCTGGTAAGGTTTTTCATGGTCTAAACCATGAAAAACGGGTAACAAATTAAAAATATTTGGAGGGATTCTGAAATCCCCCGCTGGGTTTGCTAGAACGATGCAAGATTTGGGGCTATCGCTCAAGGCTTTGTAGAAGTCCGAGAGAGGAGTCTCTCTTTCTTCCCCCATTATCTCAGGTGGTGTGTGTGGAATAGTAGCTAGAGGTGTAGTGTGTGGTATACTAGATAGACTTGATTGTTGATGTTGTTGTGTATTTACGTTGGTGTTTTGTTCGGCCCGGACCTTAATCTCATGCAAGACTAAGTCGAGCTTAACTACACATGCAACACTCCAAACAATTACGATATACTAGTATAAACCTCTAGCGAGGAGATCGCGAGGTGTGGAAGAAAGGAATACCTGATTGCGTCCTTGCTTCGGCTTATGAATAGCGTCTTGTATGCAGCGTGTTGGTGTTTATACGAGAATAGAACGAAAAACTTGACAACTTGAAGTTCAAACAAACTGTGGAAATCCGTAAATTTTCATGGTAAGTTGGCGGCATTTATCTAGGGCGCCTTCGAGTAAATTCGAAATTCCAGTAACTTAGCTGGTGGTCTCTTTAAGCTTGGCGGCGCTTCGAGTTGTAAACGAGTTCTAGTAAGATAGCACGGTTCGCTCTCTTTGAAGGCTGGCGCTCGAGTGTATTTCCTCGCGGAATTTTTCCAAAACTGAAACGGCAACCACAGTATGAATCAAACAAGGGTGGGTGGGTGAAATGGGACTTAAAAATTACTAATTCTATTATGAAAACAATGCTAAAGTGCAACTAAGATGGCAGCGGCGCCATTTGATTAGTATAAAATGAATAATTTACCTACGAAATGAACTATGAATTCACAACGTAAGTAAACTATAACTGAACTTTTACGAGTCTATTATCAAAGTTTCTACTCTCGATGCGAATTGCACTAAGTGGAGTAGGAAGTTCTTTCCACTCTTAGTTCTCTAGCACGGATTGTTCTCTAAGTCTAAGAAATCAGTCTTAAGTCAATGAGAGCTTTACGAAATATTAAACTACGATACTTAATTAAGATGATTACTAGAAATTAACTACAAATGCTATGGAAATACTATTGTTTGACTCTAGATAAAGGAATTAGAGGGGAATTGAATCCACCTCGAATCCAACTTAATGACCTAGTACAGATTGTGGTATCTCGATTCTTACGTTTTCACGGCAAGAATTCCGAGTCTAATCCCTAGTGTTCATGGCATTTCTACCAAGTACTAACTAGCATGTGAGGTCGCCCACCCATTCTCATGGCTAAACGACCGACCTCTCTAGAGTGGAATAGATGCTACAACGTTTCTATACTAAACAACTAAGGTTTCATCAAGGCTTCATCAACCCCTCTAATGGAGGTTTAGCCTTGAATCATCAATCTAACATTTTCCATTGAATCTAAACTAAACATAATGTAAGAAATTTAGATTTACTTAATTTGAACAATAATGAATCTAATTTAATGGCGTTTGGAATGAACTAGGAACAAGAATTGAAATTAGATCTAGAATGGAATTGACAAAATTCAAACTTGATAAAAATACTACTTTATTTATCTAATCAATCAAGAACAATGATTCAGGAGATTTAATCTAAAACAAGAATTTAAATGGAGCTAAAACTTAATTTAATTAAATAAACTAGATCTAGAATTCTATATCTTAATTTAGGTCTAACTAGCTACCATTAACAAAGAGCTAAGCTTTTGTTTTATACATCCAGATCCAAAATTCGTGCATGGGCTTGGAGCCATGGGTTGGGCAGAGAATCGGGCCCAAAACCCAATTCTTTCGATCAAAAGGCCTCTTCAGCTGCAGTTGGCTTCCACAGACTTTTCGTCCACTTCTGCTCCTCTGATTGGGTCAAGGCTTGGACCATTGGAAAGCTCTTTTCGAGCCGGTCGTTTTGACATAAGGTAGGCCTCAATCCGATGTCTGAGTCCAAAAGATATGGCATTCGGAAGTTCTCTGACTTTTGCTCCTTATCTCGCTAATGTGGCACATTTCTCGCACATAATGGACTTTGAAGCCTGAAATGCATAAAAAACGTAATCAGTATTAACTCTTACTTATTATTCACATAATTGGTCTAACCGTATGATTATTAAGGGGTTAAAACTACAGTTTTGGGCTCTTATCAAACCACCCAAACAAACATTTTGCTTGTCCTCAAGCAAATATGAGAAATTAGAATAAGTGACCAAAAATGGAGTTCTAACTACTCTCGTTTAGCTGAGTCGCGATTGCATTGACCATATGCAACAAGGCCTTAAACCACTAGGAATTCCCTAGTGGACCGAGTTATAGCCTCGTGAGAGTTTTCGAGTGAAGGTACTCACAAACTTCATCTATACTACAACGACTAAGAAATAAAACTATTGTTTTCCCTTCATGCTCAACTATCTATACATCTCTATAGCAATTACATAAGAATAACGATAAAAAACCTAAGTTAATATATGCATAATAATCAATCATCTACAATAAACATATAACAATGAGTAATACTATGAAATGTTTAGCGAGGTTTGTTTCGAGAACTTCGGAATAAGCGTCCTTAAGTAGGTCCTCACATAAATGTCAAGACAAAACCTCTCGATTTTTCCACTCAAGTTTAAGCTACTCGATTGTGCAGTGGGCACACTTTACCTTACAATCTCAATGACATCAAAAGGAAGCCGGGGTCGATCAAACACATCGCCACTTACTATCACACACTAACCTATTCCTAATTGAGCTAGAGGTCTTTATTAGGTGTTGTTGGGGGATTAGGAGATGGTTTAAGAAGGAAGGAAATGGATATTCTAGAGGACAAGTCTGAGATAATAGAGTCTTCATATTATGTAACTAGAGAAAACCTTGTTATTTTCTTTTTGCTTCTATACTTTGTTTCCATCCTTAGCCATATTTTTTTTTTTTTCTTTTCTTTGGCTTTTGACTCCTTTTTTTATTTTTTTTTTTTTTTGGAGTTTTTATTTTATTTCTATTTTTCTTTTCTTTGGATGGAAACTTCTTTTCTTTATTTTCGGAAGCAACTAACAAATTTTTGTTTACACGGGTTTTTCTCTTCTTCTTTCTTCACTCATTCTATTCTCAGACTTATTCTAAATTGGGTAGGTTGATTTATTCTCTTTTTTTTTTTTTTTTTTATTTTTTTGTTTTTGTAACGGGGTAAAGGAATTGTGGTTTATGGAAGGGCTAATGAAAGGGCTCGAGTGGCGACTAGCGAGGAAAATAATTCATAGGTTTGAATTTACGGCTATATCGATCCAAAAGCGGCCTAAATTCTCGCTTAGGATATGTTTTAGTGATCAAGCAAGTGGGCGTGTGATTTCTCTATCGATTTAACTTCTCCCTTGTGTCATTTCTCACATGTTTTAGCTCATATAAGGCTTTAGGCTATATTCTCACAGGATTTGTAGAATAAGTACTCTAGCCTAGATTTGAGAAACTTCTTGCTAACAATCATAGATACTCATGTAATAAATTTATAGATAGATGCAAAGATTATTACCTACATATTAACCTAAGTTTCTAACAATTATTACGATTCGATGCAACTCATTGAGACTTCTAGATTGTTAAGAGCATGGAGAAAAAAAACAATACCAATATTCCTAAGTGTATAGCATATATATATATATTTTTTTTATTTATATTTTTGAATTTTGAAATTTTAACTAGAAAACAAGTGCACATTATACATATCTCTATCCTAACAGGATGTCTTAATTACCGTGTTTCTATGCCCCCAAACAAAAAGCATGCTTTGTCCTCAAAGCGTTTAAATAAAGAGGGTAGGAAAAATACCATTGAAACGCGGAAATTGAAACATCGCAAAACAATGTTAGAGCATACTAATATAGGAAATAAAACTGGCCTGAACACTATAAGAGTTCCACCCATTATGGGGTTAATAGAATTAAATTGCTTGGGACATAAGCGGACACTAATTAGCTGAAACTAAAAACTTACCTCCACTCCAGCGTTTGCTACGTCATCCTCCTCTTCTATAAAGAAGTGAGGTTCCTTCAGCGATCTGCCATGCCATTATAATTTGCCAAGCTTGCGCCATTTATCATCTACGGATGCCAACCACTGTTAAAGCCACTTGGTGGGATGGGGTGTAAGGTGCAACCTGATGAGGTTGTATCCTCCACCCTTGCCAAGTCATTACACGGAAAAGATCGAAT
This sequence comes from Coptis chinensis, assembly GCF_015680905.1. Lineage (NCBI taxonomy): Eukaryota > Viridiplantae > Streptophyta > Magnoliopsida > Ranunculales > Ranunculaceae > Coptis > Coptis chinensis. The sequence continues at coordinate 39,195,083 of NC_141459.1, forward strand.
AATAGAATTGGTGGGTCTCACAATGTCGAGGCCCAACCCAATCCGTGAAACGGGCACAAAAACAAAAAAAGAAACATAGTATAATACGGCAAACTAATATAGGCATAAGAAGATACTTATGCCTCATGCTATGGGCTCGTGCTAAACTAGACATTAAGGTCTTAGGAAGGTCATATAGCAGCGTTCCTCGGCTAAAGCAAAGGAAAACATCATGAAGTGGCATTATTCGCGGAAGAAAAATGTCACTCCCCTAATATGTTTAGCATGATAAAGAACATTACGTATCACATTAAGGGACAAGTTACCAAGGGCTACATTATATGTCCCTTGGTCCTCTACACGGAAATTGTCCGGACCCATAAGCCTCATGCAAAAAGTCATAAGTGTAGACATGAATATTATCTACCCAATAGCATCATAGGTCTTGTATTTCAGCGGGCATGGCAAGTCCAAGAACAAATGCTTGCAAGAACCATAAGCGGTCCCACCCCTACGTGTGTGATCACCCTCATGAAACCAAGCACCATAAGTAGTGCTTTGAAACAAATCTTGAAAGATTGTTCGGTATAAATGTAGGAGATGTCATCTCAAAATTACGCTCTGGAATAGGCTGTGAATGATCCGGAAACTACCCGTAGAAAACTGGAATTTTTCTGGTCCACGGAAAGTCGCGTGGCCTTCATTATAGAAGTCAGTCAGCTCTGAAATTTTAAATTCCAGTGTTTGGCTGGCGCTGGCTCTGCTTGAAGCTTGTGGCGCCTCTGAAATTTTAGAATTCCGGTGTTTGGCTGGTCGCTGGCTCGGCTTGAAGGCCTGGTAGGGTCTAGGTCGATAGATGAGGGTGGCTTCGGCTTGAAGAATTGTGGCTCTAACTAAATTTTCAAAAATGTGAAAGATCGCGCTTCGATGGGCTGAAACCGGAGTTTAGAGCAAAAAGAAGGTAAAACTTGGAGTGGAAGCGTTTTTTTTTTTTTTTTTTTTGTTTTTTTTACAAGGGGGCGAGGTGGGGGTAAGAATAGGAAGTTTAGTGATCAAGCATGGAAAAACTAAACACCCCCCCCAAACAAATTTTGAAAACAGGTTTGTAAAAATTTGTTTTAAAACGTAGGTCTTTAAAAAGTCGATTCCCTAGACTTAAAGTGATATATATGTATTTACATGCAGTTTCCCATATATCAATAATCTAAACAATTGTGGATCTTTCCATAAATAGTTAACATGGAATGCACCACCAAACAGAATCAAGCTCCAAAACTTTCTACGACGCAACTTAGTTGAATAAGAAGGTGTCCAAATGAATGATCGTGAGTAAATGAATGGTTTTGGAAAATACTTGGAATGTGGATAAGTGTGAGAAGGAAAAAATGGGAAAAATGGAAAAAATGAAAAAGTGTCAGGTGGCTTGTCCTTGGGTGTTACTTCTTCACCAGTTGGTTTTAGATAGTTATGAAGCCTAGGAGAAACGCCAAGGTCAAGTACAAACTCAATGGTTCTTTGAAAAGGTAGAGAGGCGAAGAACATTCGTGATGGAAGGTGAATGAGTGACATGAGGATGTGAGGTGGGTGAATGGTGTTCAACTAGTGTTCTTAGGTCTATATCATCAGAGGCTTTGAGATATGCAAGACATTCCTTAATAGGTGGGTAAGAAGAATCACTGGGATAGAGGGCGAAAAATTCTTCTTCCGTCATGGCGTCAAGAGATGAATGGATGTCAATAGGAGAGAACTCGCGAGGCGGCAAAGAAGGATTGCAAAATAGTCGAAGGAAATCCTCCTTGATGTTATCTACGTCTAGGGAGTAGAAATTGTGATCCTTGTCTTCTTCCATAAGAGGGGTATCTACTAGTGTGGGGACTAAAGTGTCAGCCGCACTAATGTAAGGTACAAAACTCTCAATGGACTTCACTTCCCTTTCTACAGGCAAACCTAGTTGTCCTTGTTTTTGTCTAAACATGTTAACTTCTACAAAAGATTTCCAAAAGAAAGAGTCATTGAGCCATCCCGACAATTGATTGGGCATTGGCGGTTGCCAAGAAAGGACGCCCTAAGATGATGGGAATGGAATCATGAGCAACACGTGTCAAGAATAACAAAGTCTATTTGGATAGTAAAATCCACGAACTTTAACGAGAATATTTTCAACTACACCCTTGGGATACTTAATAGAACGATCATTAACTGCAAAGTCATTTTGGTTGGTTGAAGTTTTGTTAGACCTAGTTGTTTATATAAATAATAAGGGAGTAAGTTAACACTTTCGCCCCAGGTCTAATAAAGCGGTTGTTATGAAGGTATCACCTAAGGTGCATTGTCTGATAGGGGCGACCGGGGTCCTTGTACTTAACAATCCGTTATGTTCGGATAAAAGAGGGATATTGTTCAGTTAAGAATGCTTCGTGGGGTATGTTGGTTTTCCTCTTCTTGGTGCACAACTCTTTTAGAAACTTAAGCGTGTCCGGGTAGACTTTTTATAGCTTCTAGAAAAGGTAGGTTTATAGTCAAATTTTTAAACACTTCCCTAATCTCATCAAAATTCTCGTCATTTTTAAACACAACTAGTCTTTGGGGATATGGTGCTTTATCTATTTTTTAACAGAAGGGATAAAAGTATTATTAGGCTTTGCTTTATCTCTATCCGTTTTCCATCTAGGTATCCATATTGGAACCTCTACGGTGTGTAGGGTCTTCACTTTCTATTATTGAATCTTGTAATGTTTTCCCTTTTTGGTTGTGGTTTAAGTGGTACTTCTACAGGTTGTAGGGTCTTGGTTTCTATTATAGTATGTGGTATGGTATCATTTTTAGTTTGTGGGTAATCTTTAGGCATAGTCACTTGGTTATCAACTTCGCCGAAAGGGTAGTATTTTTTTGTAGGTTGGTTTATATTTGACTTGAATACTTTTTATTTGAATCGCGGTGTTTGTTGACTTAGGATTAGGCATTTGCTTGACTTGGAAACTGCCGGTTTGGTTATTATTTTGGTTAGAAGACATGTCAATAACCTTTTGGCACAAAGACTGCATCATTTGCATCGTTTGTTTCATCATATTAGAGTTTTGATCATGCGATCTTTCATCAAGTTGGAGTTTTGTTGCATAATTTGATTTTGTTTCTTCAACAAGGTCACTACTACTTTAATGCGTAGATGGTTGTATTGGAATTAAAAGCTTGTTGGCGTTCATGTCTTGATGTTGATAGTTTTGGGTTATGGGTACTAAACCTCTATTCTGGTCACCTAAGTTCCCTTGTCCTTGATGTTGAGTTAAGCTGGTTGAAGTGTGATGGTTGTGGTGGTGTTTGTGCATAGACAAGAGGACAATAGAAGTCGGAATGCTCAAGACTACAAATGCAGACATTACAACGAGTAGAGTTAATGTTCATGACTGGAGTGGATTGTTGTTGAGCAGAGATGGCATCTACCTTTTTAGTGAGGGCATCGATAAGAGTTTTAAGCTTCGGGATCATGTTTAACCTCACGAGAAGAAGGAGGAGGGCGGGAGGAATCGTTACCTCCCGATTGTTGTTCCTCTTAGATTGATCTTCTAAGAATGTATAAGCCTCTAAGGCTCCTTTACTAAGAAAACTACCCCCGGACATGATATCTAGAACCTCCTTATGACGATGTAAAAGCCCCTTGAAGAAAGCACGAACAAAGCGTGTCTTTCCAAGATTATGATCTTGGGCATTCAATGAGAAGATCGGTGAAGCGATTCCGGGCCTCTGAAAAGGATTCATGAGGATTACGGGCGGAAGAAATGAATCTTTTGAAGCATTTCATCTGTCTTTAGTGGTGGGTAAAATTGTTCCATGAACAATTGAACAAGTTGAGCCCATGAGTCCCCACCGAGTTTGGCGTTTGGGCAGTTAACCAAGGCAGCTTTGTCGGCTAGGGGGTGAAAGGAAACACCCTAAGTTTAACTTGATCACGGACTTACGCTAGGATGATGGAATGTAGTGAGAACTTGGTCTATCCCCACATGTGTTGGTAAAGGCTTCGTGGTCTAAACCATGAAAAACCGGTAACAAGTTAAATATATTAGGGGATTCGAAAATCCCCACTAGGTTTGCAAGAACGATGCGACTTAGGGCCATCGTTTAGGGCTTTATAAAAATCGAGAGAGGAGTCTCTTGTTCTTTAGCCATTGATGCAAGTGTAGTGTGTGAAATTCTAGATAGGCGTGTTGTATTTATTTCTATGAAAAACAAGCCTGATTATACTAGAATTAAAACTCCTCTGACGAAGAGTGGAAGGAGTGGAAGAAAGAATGCCCGAATGCTTCCTTGCTACAGCGTTTGAATAAGCGTCTTGTATACTGCTTGATTTAAGTGTATTTAACAAGTTAGAAACACTTAATAACTTTAAGGAATAAAAATATGCATTTACCTATGAAAATTGGGCTGTTAGGATGAATTTTCCTTGTTGGGCGCGGTAGGGCGCGGGTTGAGCATGGCGCGCTCAAGGTAAGTTGAAATTACAGTGAATAAGGGCGGGTCGCGCTCAACATGGGCGCGGGCGCGCTCAGGGTTTTCAAGTTTTAGGCCTTTTATCGTACTCAAAAAATCTGAAATTTTTACAGTAATTTGCTAAGACGTTTATCAAGTAGCCTGTAAAATTTCAGATCGATCGGAGCAGTGAAAGTCCCTCTACAGCCCTCCAAAGTTTGCGAAACCGTTTCCGGACACAATACAAACAACCGAATGGTTAACCCATCAAAACAAATCCAAAAATTTCCAAATTTTTACTGGAGACTCCTGACAGATTCTAGTTGTTCCTGTAAAAAATTTTAGAGCAATTGGATGTCTACAACCTCTCCTTATTGGATGGTGTTCCAGATATTAAGTGTTTGCAACACTGCAGAAACACACTGGAAACACTCTACTATTTAGGAGGTCAAAACAAATCAAAACTCATCAAATTTTTACTACAAACTCCTGGATAGGATAGATACTCCTGTAAAAATTATAGAATTTTTAGAACTCCTAAGTAACCTTATTCGTCTGTTTTCAAGAACATACGATTGTGAAAACTGAAATGCAGCACTGTAAAGATCGTATTTGTTTTACAAGGTAACCCAACTCTGAAAAATCTGAAAATATTCTAGTAAATCAACAACACATTAAATATTATGTATGAATATTTTCAGAATTTTCGAAAATTTAGAAATACCTTCACTGCAGTGTTTTTCTCTGTGAATCCGCAGCCCCTATTCCTGAAACAGTGAACAGTTCCAAAAATCAAGAAACAAAAATGAAAAATTAAAAGGGTGGGTGGGTAGAGAATGGGGGATTGCCCCTTGGATTCAAGCAATTGAATTCTTGTCTTGAACGAGATTAAGATGGCAGCGGCGCCATTTGATAACCCGTAAAAACAGTAAAATTCTAAATATTAATGCTACAAGAACACTAATACGTAATCCTACCGTTCTTACGTTTAAATCAATTCTTCTTACTCTCAAAACATATTCATGCAATATAATGAGTAAGGAATTCGTTCCACTCTCAATCTATCAAGACTTAATAGAATTCAACTAATCAAACCCAAAAGGAACAGTGAGAGTGATGTGTTTGGTGTGAAATTTCTATACTACCATTCCCAACACAAGAACAATAATAACAATAAGACATAATTAAATTAAACTGAAATTAAAACTTTATAAATCTAAATTTAACAATAGTCTAAGAATCAAAATGAAGACAACCTAATTTATGAATTTAATGAACAATAATCCAACCCAACATCAATAACTCTTTAAATAACTAACAACCAAGAAATGAAATTAGATCTCAAGCAATAGATAAATGACAAAATTGAATTTGATCAATAATAAACTACTTTATTTATCTAATGAAGCAATAACAATATTTTAATACTTTAAATTAAAACAAGGGAAATGAAAACTAATTAAAATGGAGATTTAATTCTAGATCTAAAAATTATTCTAGATCTATCTTTTTCTAACCCTAATCTCCATTAACATTAGCTTCTAACCTAACTGCCATTAACAAAGAGTCAAGCTTTTGTTTTATACTTAGGATCAAAATCGTGCATGGGCTTGGAGTCATGTTTTGGGCGGAAAATGGACCCCAAAACCCAATTTCTTTAGTCCGAATGGGGCTCTTCAGCTGCAGTTGGCTTCGACAGACTTTTCATCCACTTCTGCTCCTCTGATTGGGTCAAGGCTTGGACCATTGGAAAGCTCTTTCCGAGCCGGTCGTTTTGACATAAGGTAGGCCCAATTCGAGGTCTGAGTCCAAAGATACGGCGCCCGGAAGTTCTCACGACTTTGCTCCTTTATCTCGCTAAAAGTGGCACATTTACGCGTAATGGACTTTGAAGCCTGAAATGCATAAAACATGTAATCAGTATTAACTCTTACTTATTATTCACATAATTGGTCTAACAGTATGATTATTAAGGGGTTAAAACTACAGTTTTGGGCTCTTATCAAACCAACCCCAAACAAATTTTTGAAAACAGGTTTGTAAAAATAGTATTCCCGCCGCTGCCATTTGGATTAGGATAGATACTCCTCTTATGGAAGAAGACAAGGATCACAATTTCTACTCCCTAGACGTAGATAACATCGAGGAAGATTTCCTTCGACTCCATGAGTTCTCTCCTATTGACATCCATTCATCTCTTGCGCCATGGCCGGAAGAAGAATTTTTAAGCCTCTATCCCGGTGATTCTTCTTACCCACCTATTGAGGAATGTCTTGCATATCTCAAAGCCTACGATGATATAGACCTAAGAACACTAGTTGAACACCATTCACCCACCTCACATCCTCATGTCACTCATTCACCTTCCATCACGAATGTTCCTCGCCTCTACCTTTTCAAAGAACCATTGAGTTTGTACTTGACCTTGGTGTTTCTCCTATGCTTCATAACTATCTAAAACCAACTAGTGAAGAAGTAACACCCAAGGACAAGCCACCGGACACTTTTTTCATTTTTTCCATTTTTCCCTTCTCAAAATTATCCACATCTACATTATCTTCCACAACCATCAATTTTCTCATGTTCATTTACTTGGCATTCCCTTCGTGGGAGGACAAAGAAGAAACTCAGTATGCTTTCGATTAGGTTTTAGATCTATAAGGGCTTTACTCTAATTCCACTAAGCTACATCATAGGAAATCTTGGTACTTAATTACGTTTGATGGTGCATTCCATGTTAATTATTTGTGGAAAGACCCACAACTTTTAGATTATTGATATATGGGGAAGCTGCATGTAAATACATATATATCACTTTAAGTCTAGGGAATCGACTTTTAAAAGACCCACGTTTTAAAACAAATTTTTACAAACCTGTTTTCAAAAATTTGTTTGGGGAGAGTGGGTGTTTGGTTTTTCCATGCTTGATCACTAAACTTCCTATTCTTACCCCACCTTTCGCTCCCTTGTAAAAAATAAAAAAAAAAACTTTCCACTCCAAGTTTTACCTTCTTTTTGCTCTAAACTCCGGTTTGGCTTGAGAAGGCGCCGGCCTATCATCGAGAGCGCGCTGCGCTTCACATTTTTTGGAAAATTTAGTTAGAGCGGCGCCCATGCGCTTCAAGCCGAGCCGACCAGCTCATCTATCGGACTAGAAATGGCGCCACAGAGTTGAGCGCGACCAGCGCCAAACAATCGGAATTCTAAAATTTTGAGGCCAGCGTCAAGCAGAGCAGCGATTCGCTCAAACACTGGAATTCTAAAATTTCAGAGGCGACTCGCGCCATCTATAATGAGCGCCAGCCGCCTCCTGCGACTTCCGTGGACAAAAAAATTCGGTTTTCACGGGTAGTTTCCGGATCATTCACAGCTATTCCAGGCGTAATTTTGAGATGACATCTCCTACATTGATACCAGAACAATCTTTGAAGATTTGTTTCAAAGCACTACTTATGGTGCTTGGTTTGTGAGGTGATCACACACGAAATTTTGGGACTGCTTATGGTTCTTGCAAGCATTTGTTCTTGGACTTGCCATGCCGCTGAAATACAAGACCCATGATGCTATTGGGTAGATAATATTCATGTCTACACTTATGACTTTTTGCATGAGGCTTATGGGTCCGACAATTTCCGTGTAGAGGACCAAAGGGACATATAATGTAGCCCTTGGTAACTTGTCCCTTAATGATAATCTGGTAATGTTCTTTATCATGCTAAACATATTAGGGAGTGACATTTTCTTCTACAAATAATGCCACTTTGCGATGTTTTCCTTGCTTTAGGCGAGGAACTGCTATATGACCTTCCTAAGACCTTAATGTCTAGTTTAGCACGAGCCCATAGCATGAGGCATAAGTATCTTCTTATGCCTATATTAGTTTGCCGTATTATACTATGTTTCTTCCCCGCTTTTTTGTGCCCCTTTCACGGTTGGGTTGGGGTCGACATTGTGAGACCCACCAATTCTATTATTCGATCTTTCCGTGCAATGACTTGGCAAGGGTGGAGGATCAACCTCATCGGGTTGCACCTTACACCCCATCCTACCAAGTGGCGCTTTAACAGGTTAGGATCCGTAGATGATAAATGGCGGCAAGCTTGGCAAATTATAATGGCATGGCAGATGCTTAAAGGAACCTCACTTCTTTATAGAAGAGGAGGATGACGAATGCTTATTTGGAGTGGAGGTAAGTTTTAGTTTTGGTTAGTGTGCGCTTATGTCCCAAGCAATTTAATTTCATTAACCCCATTATGGGTGGAACTCTTATAGAGTTGCGTCGCTTTTTTTTATTTCCTATATTAGTATATTCTAACCTTGTTTTTGCGGATGTTCCGAATTTCACGCATTTCCATGGTATTTTTTCTACCCTCTTTATTTAAATGCTTTGAGGACAAAGCATGTTTCTTGTTGGGGGGCATAGAAACACGTGTAATTAAGACATCTGTTAGGATATAGATATGTATAATATGCACTTGTTTTCTAGTTAAAATTTCAAAAATTCAAAAATATAAATAAAAAGTATGCTATACACTTAGGAATATTGGTATTGTTTTCTTTCTCCATGCTCTTAACAATCTAGAAGTCTCAATGAGGCATTTGATCGTAATAATTGTTAGAAACTTAGGTTAATATGTAGGTAATAATCTTTGCATCTATCTATAAATTTATTACATGAGTATCTATGATTGTTAGCAAAGTAAGTTTCTCAAATCTAGGCTAGAGTACTTATTCTACAAATCCTGTGAGAATATAGCCTAAAGCCTTATATGAGCGAAACATTTGAGAAATGACACAAGGGAGAAGTAAAATCCGGATAGAAAAATCACACGTCCACTTGCTTGATCACTAAACCATATCCTAAGCTTGTGAATTTAGGCCCTCTTTAGATCGATATAGCCGTAAATTCAAACCTATGAATTATTTTCCGCTAGTCGCCTTTGAGCCTTTCTTTAGCCTTCCATAAACCACAATTCCTTTACCCTGTTACAAAAACAAAACAAAATAAAAAATCAACCTACCCAATTTAGAATAAGTCTGAGAATAGAATGAGGAAGAAAGAAGAAGAGAAAAACCTGTGTAAACAAAAAATTAGTTAGTTGCTTTAAAAAATAAAGAAAAGAAGTTTCCATCCAAAGAGAAAAGAAAAAAAAAAAATAGAAATAAATAAAAACTCCAAAAAAATAGAATAAAAGGGAGTCAAAGGCCAAAGAAAAGAAAAATATGGCTAAGGATGGAAACAAAGTGTAGAAGCAAAAAGTAAATAACAAGGTTTTCTCTAGTTACATAATATGAAGACTCTATTATCTCGGACTTGTCCTCTAGAATATCCATTTCCTTCCTTCTTAAACCATCTCCTAATCCCGCGCAACACCTAATAAAGACCTCTAGCTCAATTAGGAATAGGTTAGTGTGATAGTAAGTGGCGATGTGTTTGATCGACCTCCGGCTTCCTTTGTTGTCATTGAGATTGTAAGGTAAAGTGTGCCCACCGCATTAATCGGAGTAGCTTAAACTTGAGTGGAAAAATCGAGTGGTTTTGTCTTGACATTTATGTGAGGACCTACTTAAGGACGCTTATTCGAAGTTTTCGTAAACGGACCGCTTTATTACATTTCATAAGATACTCATTGTTATATGTTTATTTTAGATGATTGATTATTATGCATATATTAGCTTAGGGTTTCGACCGGTTATTCTTATGTAATTGCTAGAGATGTATAGATAGTTGAGCATGAATAAGGAAACAATAGTTTTATTTTCTTAGTCGTTGTAGTATAGATGAAGTTTGTGAGTACCTTCATCGGAAAACTCTCACGAGGTTATAACTCGGCCCACTAGGAATTCCTAGTGGTTTAAGGCCTTGTTGCATATGGTCAATGCAATCGCGACTCAAATAAAACGAGAGTAGTTAGAACTCCATTTTTGGTCACTTATTCTAATTTCTCATCTTTGCTTGAGGACAAGCAAAATGTTTGTTTGGGGGTGGTTTGATAAGAGCCCAAAACTGTAGTTTTAACCCCTTAATAATCATCTTGTTAGACCAATTATGTGAATAATAAGTAAGAGTTAATACCGATTACGTGTTTTTATACATTTCAGGCTTCAAAGTCCATTATGTGCGAGAAATGTGTCACTTTAGCGAGATAAAGGAGCAAAAGTCGCCAGAACTTCGAATGCCATATCTTTGGACTCAGACTCGGATTGAGGCCTACCTTATGTCAAAACGACCGCTCGGAAAGAGATTTCCAATGGTCCAAGCCTTGACCCAATCAGAGGAGCAGAAGTGGACGAAAAGTCTGTTGAAGCGAACTGCAGCTGAAGAGGCCTTTTGGACTAAAGAAATTGGGTTTTTGGGTCCGATTTTCCGCCCAAAACATGGCTCCAAGCCCATGCACGATTTTGGATCTGGAAGTATAAAACAAAAGCTTGACTCTTTGTTAATGGCAGTTAGGTTAGGAAGCTAATGTTAATGGAGTTTAGGGTTAGAAAAAATGGTTAGATCTAGATTAGTTAATTACTTAGTTTTCATTCCATTAATTAGTTTCATTATTTGTTTTAGATTAGTTATTTAAATCATTGAATATCATTCATTAGATAAATAAAATAGTTGTTATTCATTCAATCATATCTTGTTCTTATTGTTCTATTAGATAAATAAAGTTAATTAGTTCTCCATAATCTAGTTTTATTTTCATTTATTTATTAGTTTAAATCCTTAGATTTACTTATTTGTCATTATTAGTTTAATTCAATTATTGCATGAGTAGTTTCGAATTGAGTTTAAACAAATAAAGTTCAAATCTTTATATTATGTCTTGTTTAGATTCAATTGTTGGGAATGGTAGAATAGAAATTTCACATCAAATCATTACTCTCACCATTGTTCCTTTTGGGTTTGATTAGTTGAATTCTATTTAGTCTTGATAGATTGAGAGTGGAACGAATCCTTACTCTATATATTGCATGATTATGTTTTGAGAGTAAGAAGAATTGATTTAAACGTAAGAACGGTAGGATTACGTATTAGTGTTCTTGTAGCATTAATATTTAGGATTTTATTGTTTTTACGGGTTATCAAATGGCGCCGCTGCCGGGGAGTATTCCCGCCTGTCACGCCTGAAGTACATTATGCTTGGCTCTCGATGGGGTGCGCCTCTGGGCGGTGAAACCTGGAGTTTAGATGAAAAAGAAAGTAAAACTTGGAGTGGAAAACATTTTTTTTTTTTTCTTTTCTTTGGATGGAAACTTCTTTTCTTTATTTTCTGAAGCAATTAACTAACTTTTGTTTACACTGTGTTTTTCTTCTTCTTCTTTCTTCATTCTTCTATTCTCGGACTTATTCTAGATTGGGTAGGTTGATTTATTATTTTTTTTTTTATTTTGTTTTGTTTTTGTAATGGGGTAAAGGAATTGTGGTTTATGGAAGGCTAAAGAAAGGCCTGGAGGGGCTTACTAGCGGAAAATAATTCATAGGTTTGAATTTCTGGCTATATCGATCCAAAGAGGGCCTAAATTCTCTTAGGATATGGTTTAGTGATCAAGCAAGTGGACGTGTGATTTCTCTATCCGGATTTTACTTCTCCCTTGTGTCATTTCTCAAATGTTTCGCTCATATAAGGCTTTAGGCTATATTCTCACAGGATTTGTAGAATAAGTACTCTAGCCTAGATTTAAACTTATCGCTAACAATCATAGATACTCATGTAATAAATTTATAGATAGATGCAAAGATTATTACCTACATATTAACCTAAGTTTCTAACAATTATTCTCGATGCAACAACACATGGAGACTTCTAGATTGTTAAGAGCATGGAGAAAGAAAACAATACCAATATTCCTAAGTGTATAGCATACTTTTTTATTTATATTTTTGAATTTTTGAAATTTTAACTAGAAAACAAGTGCATATTATACATATCTATATCCTAACAGATGCCTTTAATTACACGATTTCTATGCCCCCAAACAAGAAGCATGCTTTGTCCTCAAAGCATTTAAATAAAGAGGGTAGAAAAATACCATGGAAATGCGTGAAATTCGGAACATCTGCAAAACAAGGTTAGAACATACTAATATAGGAAATAAAACCGACGCGAACTCTATAAGAGTTCCACCCATTATGGGGTTAACGTAATTAAATTGCTTCGGGGGGACATAAAAGCGGACACTAACCAAAACTAAAAAACTACCTCCACTCCAATAAGTTTATTCGGCCATCCTCCTCTTCTATAAAGAAGTGAGGTTATTTGGCTGGGCCCTGCCATGCCATGATAATTTGCCATCTTCGCGACGCCATTTATCATCTATGATTGCTAACCTATTAAGCCACTTGGTCGGATGGGGTAAGGTGCAACCTGATGAGGTTGTATCCTCCACCCTTGCCAAGTCATTAGACGGAAAGATCGAATAATAGAATTGGTGGGTCTCACAATATCGACCCCAACCCAGTCCGTGAAACGGGCACAAAAACAGTGGAAGAAACATATCATAATACGCAAACTACTATAGGCATAAGAAGATACTTATGCCTCATGCTATGGGGCTTGTGCTAAACTAGACATTAAGGTCTTAGGAAGGTCATATAGCAGGCATTCCTCGCCTAAAGCAAGGAAAACATCGCAAGTGGCATCATTCGCAGAAGAAAAATGTCACCCCCCTAATATGTTTAGCATGATAAAGAACATTACCGTATCACATTAAGGGACAAGCTACCAAGGGCTACATTATATGTCCCTTGGTCCTCTACACGGAAAATGTCGGACCCATAAGCCTCATACAAAAAGTCATAAGTGTAGACATGCATATTATCTACCCAATAGCACCATGGGTGTTGTATTTCAGCGGGCATGGCAAGTCCAAGAACAAATGCTAGCAAGAACCATAAGCGGTTCCCAGCCTACGTGTGTGATCACCTCGTGAAACCAAGCACCATAAGTAGTGCTTTGAAACAAATCTTTGAAAGACTGTTCTGGTATTATTGTAGGAGATGTCATCTCAAAACTACGCTCTGGAACAGCTGCAAATCACCCGGGAACAACCCGCGGAAAACTGGAATTTTTCTGGTCCACGGAAGTCGAGCACGAAGGCCATTAACTAGAAGAAGTCGCCTCTTTCAGATTTTGAAATTCAGGTGTTTTGAGCGCTGGTCGCGCTTCAACTTCAAGCTGGCTTCTAGGTCCAATAGATGAGGGCGGGTCGCTCAGCGGCGCTGGCGCTCACGAATAAATTTTCCAAAATGTGAAAGGGCGCAGCGCTCTCGATGGGCGCTGGTGCGCCGGGCGGCTGAAACCGGAGTTTAGATGAAAAAGAAAGTAAAACTTGGAGTGGAAAACATTTTTTTTTTTTTTTTTACGCGGAGCGAAAGGGGGGGTAAGAATAGGAAGTTTAGTGATCAAGCATGGAAAAACCAAACACCCCATTCCCCAAACAAATTTTTGAAAACAGGTTTGTAAAAATTTGTTTTAAAACGCTGGTCTTTTAAAAGTCGATTCCCTAGACTTAAAGTGATATATATGTATTTACATGCAGTTTCCCATATATCAATAATCTAAACAATTGTGGATCTTTCCATAAATAGTTAACATGGAATGCACCACCAAACAGAATCAAGCTCCAAAACTTCCTACGACGCAACTTAGTTGAATAAGAAGGTGTCCAAGTGAATGATCGTGAGTAAATGAATGGTTTTGGAAAATACTTGGAATGTGGATGTTGTTAGAAGAAAAGGGTGGGAAGAATGAAAAAAGTGTCGTGGCTTGTCCTTGGGTGTTACTTCTTCACCAGTTGGTTTTAGATAGTTATGAAGCATAGGAGAAACGCCAAGGTCAAGTACAAACTCAATGGTTCTTTGAAAAGGTAGAGGGCGAGGAACATTCGTGATGGAAGGTGAATGAGTGACATGAGGATGTGAGGTGGGTGAATGGTGTTCAACTAGTGTTCTTAGGTCTATATCATCGAGGCTTTGAGATATGCAAGACATTCCTCAATAGGTGGGTAAGAAGAATCACTGGGATAGAGGGCTTAAAAATTCTTCTTCCGGCCATGGCGTCAAGAGATGAATGGATGTCAATAGGAGAGAACTCAAGCGAGTCGAAGGAAATCTTCCTCGATGTTATCTACGCCTAGGGAGTAGAAATTGTGATCCTTGTCTTCTTCCATAAGAGGGTATCTACTAGTGTGCGGACTAAAGTGTCACCGCGACTAATGTGAGGTACAAAACTCTCAATAGACTTAACTTCACCTTCTACGGGAAAATCTAGTTGTTCATGCGGTGTTTTATCCCTATACCTAATATGAGGGGAACATATTTGTTAACCGTTGCTTTATCTTTTATCACTTTCCAACTAGGTTTCCATATTGGAACCTCTACAGTGTAGGGTCTTCAATTTCTATTATTGGGTCTTGTAATGTTTGCCCTTTTTGGTTGTGGTTTAACCGGGTATTTCTACGGTTGTAGGGTCTTGATTTCTATTATAGCATTTGGTATGGTATCATTTTTAGTTTGCAGGTAATCTTTAGGCATAGCCACTTGGTTATCAACTACTCGCTCGAAGCGAAGGGTGGATCGCTGCTGTAGTCCCTTTGGTTTATATTACCATTACAAGAAATACCGCATTTTATTTCAAAGCGGTGTTTGTTGACTTAGGATTAAGTAATCGCTGACTTGGAAACATGCGGGTTTGGTTATTATTTTGGTTAGAAGACATGTCAATAACCTTTTGGCACAAAACCTGCGCATCATTTGCATTGTTTGTTTCATCATATTAGAGTTTTGATCATGCTGATCTTTCATCAAGTTGGAGTTTTGTTGCATAATTTGATTTTGTTTCTCCAACAAGGTCACTACTACTTTGTCTGTAGATGGTTGTATTGGAATTAAAGCTTGTTGAGCGTTCATGTCTTGATGTTGATAGGTCTGGGTTATAGGTACTAAACCTCTATTCTGGTCACCTAAGTTCCCTTGTCCTTGATGTTGAGTTAACTGGTTGAAGTGTGGTGGTTGTGGTGGTGTTTGTGTATAGATAAGAGGACAATAGAAGTCGGAATGCTCAAGACTACAACAGACATTACAACGAGTAGAGTTAATGTTCATGACTCGAGTGGGTTGTTGTTGAACAGAGATGGCATCTACCTTTTAGTGAGGGCATCGATAAGAGTTTTAAGCTCGGGATCATGTTTTCAAAAATAAAAACTCCAAAAAAAAAATAGAATAAAAGGAGTCAAAAGCCAAAGAAAAAGAAAAAGAAAAAAAAATATGGCTAAGGATGGAAACAAAGTGTAGAAGCAAAAGTAAATAACAAGGTTTTCTAGTTACATAATATGAAGACTCTATTATCTCGGACTTGTCCTTTTTGAATATCCATTTCCTTCCTTCTTAAACCATCTCCTAATCCCATGAACACCTAATAAAGACCTCAGCTCAATTAGGAATAGGTTAGTGTGATAGTAAGTGGCAGATGTGTTTGATCGACCCGGCTTCCTTGTTGTCATTGAGATTGTAAGGTAAAGTGTGCCCACCGCATTAATCGGAGATGTTAAACTTGAGTGGAAAAATCGAGTGGTTTTGTCTTGACATTTATGTGAGGACCTACTTAAGGACGCTTATTCCAAGTTTTTAAACGGACCTCGCTATTACATTTCATAGTATTACTCATTGTTATATGTTTATTTTAGATGATTGGTTATTATGCATATATTAGCTTAGGGTTCCGATTTGGGTTATTCTTATGTATTTGCTAGTGAGATGTATAGATAGTTGAGACATGAATGAGAAAACAATAGTTTTATTTCTTAGTCGCCAGAAGTATAGATGAAGTTTGTGAGTACCTTCATTGGAAAACTCTCACGCAGGCTATAACTTCGTCCACTAGGGAATTCCTAGTGGTTTAAGGCCTTGTTGCATATGGTCAATGCGACGACTCAAATAAAACGAGAGTAGTTAGAACTCCATTTTTGGTCACTTATTCTAATTTCTCATCTTTGCTGAGGACAAGCAAAATGTTTGTTTGGGGGTGGTTTGATAAGAGCCCAAAACTGTAGTTTTAACCCTTAATAATCATCTTGTTAGACCAATTATGTGAATAATAAGTAAGAGTTAATACTGATTACGTGTTTTTATGCATTTCAGGCTTCAAAGTCCATTATGTGCAGAAATGTGCCACTTTAGCGAGATAAAGGAGCAACAGTCAGCAGAACTTCCGAAGACCATATCTTTAGACTCAGACCTTAGAATTGGGCCTACCTTATGTCAAAACGACCGGCTCGGAAAGAGCTTTCCAATGGTCCAAGGCTTGACCCAATCAGAGGAGCAGAAGTGGACGAAAAGTCTGTTGAAGCGAACTGCAGCTGAAGAGGCCTTTTTGGACCGAAAGAATTGGGTTTTGGGCCTGATTCTCTGGCCCAAAACATGGCTCCAAGCCCATGCACGATTTTTGGATCTGAATGTATAAAAACAAAAGCTTCATTCTTTGTTAATGGCAGTTAGGTTAGGAAGCTAATGTTAATGGAGTTTAGGGTTAGAAAAAAATGGTTAGATCTAGATTAGTTAATTACTTAGTTTTCATTCCATTAATTAGTTTCATTATTTGTTTTAGATTAGTTATTTAAATCATTGAATATCATTCATTAGATAAATAAAATAGTTGTTATTCATTCAATCATATCTTGTTCTTATTGTTCTATTAGATAAATAAAGTTAATTAGTTCTCCATAATCTAGTTTTATTTTCATTTATTTATTAGCTTAAATCCTTAGATTTACTTATTTGTCATTATTAGTTTAATTCAATTATTGCATGAGTAGTTTCGAATTGAGTTTAAACAAATAAAGTTCAAATCTTTATATTATGTCTTGTTTAGATTCAATTGTTGGGAATGGTAGAATAGAAATTTCACATCAAATCATTACTCTCACCATTGTTCCTTTTGGGTTTGATTAGTTGAATTCTATTTAGTCTTGATAGATTGAGAGTGGAACGAATCCTTACTCTATATATTGCATGATTATGTTTTGAGAGTAAGAAGAATTGATTTAAACGTAAGAACGGTAGGATTACGTATTAGTGTTCTTGTAGCATTAATATTAGAATTCTATTATTTTTACGGTTTTATCAAATGGCGCCGCTGCCGGGTGAGTATTCCCGTCTGTCACGCGGGTGACCCGGGTTCGATCCCCGGCAGCGGCGCCATTTGATAAATATAAAATGAATAATCTACCTACGAAATGAACGATGAATTCACAACGTAAGTAAACTATGAATAATTTTGATGCTCTAATTATCAAAGAATTCTACTCTCAATCCTATGAGATATAGTGGAGTAGATAAGTTCGTTTCCTCCCTAGTGCTCTAGCATGGATGTTTTCTAATCTAACTAGTCGTTTTTAAGTCTATGAGAGTTTTACGAGGGAATTATACTCACGATGCAACTACCCACAAGATGCAACTAGTGGGTTATCGAGAATACTTAAGGGAATGCTACGTTGATTCTATGATAAGGAGTTAGAGGGGATTGATTCCACCATAACTCAACTTAATCCACTAATCCAATAATCGTGAATCGAATGAAGCGCGCTGAGAACAATTGGTTATTCCTAATCCCTAATTATACATGGCATTTCTACCAATTCATAACTAGCATGTGAACAATTAAACCCATTCTCATGGTGAACTAATCATTTCTAGAGTGGAATAGAAAATACGGCGATTCTAACGATAATCGGAATCAAGCTTTCATCAAGGCTTCACAACCCTCTAATGGAGGTTTAGCCTTGAATCATTCATAATCATTTCCATTTATATTAAAACTAAACATAATATAAAGCATTGAAATTTATTTAATTAAACAATAATGAAATCTAATTTAATGACTAAATTGAACTAAGGACATGAATTGAAATTAGATCTAGAATTGGAATTGGCAAAATCGAAATGGATAAAGAATACTACTTTATTGATCTAATCAAATGAAGAACAAGATTCAAGGTTTAATCTAATGAAATGAATTAGATATTGAAACTATACTTAATCAAAACAATTAAATAAAACTAGATCTAGAAGCTATTTTAATGGCTACTTTCTATTCTAAGCTAACTATTATTTTCTAACCATGGCTACCATTAATGAAGAGCTAAGCTTTTGTTTTATACATTCAGATCCAAAAACGTGCATGGGCTTGGAGCCATGTTTTGGGCCAGAGAAGAATCGTGCCCAAAACCCAATTCTTTCAAATCAAAAGGCCTCTTCAGCTGCAGTTGACTTCCACAGACTTTTCGTCCACTTCTGCTCCTCTGATTGGGTCAAGGCTTGGACCATTACAAAGCTCTTTCCGAGTCGGTCGTTTTGACATAAGGTATGCCCAATTCGAGGTCCGAGTCCAAAGATACGGCTTTCGGAAGTTCTCACGACTTTGCTCCTCGTGATCTCGCTAAAGTGGTACATTTTCGCACATAATGGACTTTGAAGCCTGAAATGCATAAAATGCGTAATCGTGTTAACTCTTACTTATTATTCACATAATTGGTCTAACAAGATGATTATTAAGGGGTTAAAACTACAGTTTTGGGCTCTTATCGGTTCACTATTAATGGAACAAGCCCTGTTCATAGGCTATAAGACGATGAGAGTCGGGATGCTCGGGGCTCCAAACGAAACTACATGGATTTGAATTTACATTCATGACGGGATAGGCTTTTGTTGAACAGAAATGGCCTCTACCTTTTTAGTGAAAGTGATTCGATTAGAGTTTTAAGCTCTCGGGATCGTGTTTAATTTCAAACATACCTGCGGCCTTAATCAGATTAGAAGAACTAGCGGAGCGGTGGATATCGCCACTACCCCTTTGATTTGCTATTTCGCTTTAGTTTGATCCTCTAAAATTTATAAGCCTCCGGAGGCTCCTTTACTTAAGAAACTACCCCCATTCATTATGTCAAGGACTTCTTTATGGTGGTGTAGAAGTCCTTTGAAAAAGGCACTAACTAACGTGTCTTTCGCTAGGTTATGATGTGGACACTCTATAAGGAGATCGGTGAAACGATTCCAAGCCTCTAAAAATGATTCATGAGGATTTTGTCGAAAAGAAATGAATCTTGGAAAGTATCTCATCCGTTTTAGGGGTGGGTAAAATGTTCCATAAACGGTGAACAAGTTTAGCCCACGAAGTCCACATGAGAATTAGGCTTTGGGCGCTTAAAGAAGACGCCTTTTCGGCTAAGGTGAAAGGGAATACCCTCGGTTTAATTTGTTCCGCACCAACCGTAGGATGGTGGAATGTTGTTATGACTTGTTCAATCCCTCACGATGCCGATAAGGTTTTTCATGGTCTAAACCATGAAAAACGGGTAACAAATTAAAAATATTTGGGGGGATTCGAAAATCCCCCACTGGGTCTGCTAAAACGATGCAAGATTTGGGGCTATCGCTCAAGGCTTTGTAGAAGTCAGAGAGAGGAGTCTCTCCTTCTTCAGGCATTATATCAGGTGGTGTGTGTGAAATAGTAGCTAGAGGTGTAGTGGGTGGTATACTAGATAGACTTGTTTGTTGACGTTGTTGTGTAATTACGTTCGGTGTTTTTGTTCGACCAGACCTTAATCTCATACAAGGCTAAGACCAAATTTAGCTAAACACATCAACACTCCAAACAATTCTGATATACTAGTATAAACCTCTAACAGAGATGCGAGGTGCGGAAGAAAGGAATACGATTGCGGCCCTTGCTTCGCTTATGAATAGCGTCTTGTTTATGCGTGTTCGGTGTATATAAATAGTTAGTACAATGAAAAACTTGAAAAATCGGGTTCGAATCAAACTGTGGAAATTCGCAAAATCAGCTCAGTGGCTGGTGCGCTCGCTTAGAAGCCGGTCGCTCCGTGTAACTTCAAGTTATAGTGATTTAGTATGGTCGCTCCCCATGGGGGGTGTCAATTTCGATATGTTATCTTTTTTTAAGCGTAGCGCCGCTTAGAAGCGTGGTCGCTCCGTGTATTTTTTTTGAGAAACTTTTCAACGCGCAGCGCTTCGGTGTAAACTTCGAAATTCTGATGTTTTGAGCTGGTCGCATTTCGGTTTAAGCAGTCGCTTTCTCGGCTTCCAAGAACTTTTAGCGCAGTGTGTTCTCTCCTTTGGGGCAGGCAGTAAGCTCCGGCAATTTTTTTTTCGAGGAAGTTTAATGCTGAAAAAGACAACCACAAAATGAATCAAACAAGGGTGGGTGGGGTTAATGGGACTTTAATAAGAGTACTTATACTACGAAAACAATGCGAAAGTGAAACTAAGATGGCAGCGGCGCCATTTGATAAAACATAAAAATGATAAACATAAAAATGATTAAAGTTTACCTACGAAATGAACAATAAAACTCAAAACGTAAGTAAACTAAAACTTTATTACGTGCCTAATTTATCAAAGATTTCTACTCTCAATCCTATTGAGATATAGTGGAGTAGAAAGTTCGTTCCACTCCTAGTCCTTCCGCATGCTGTGTTTTCTAGTATAATTACTCTACTCTAAGTCTAATGAGAGATTTACGAAATGATAACTAGACTACGATGCAACTACCCACAAGATGCAACTAGTCGACTATTTAAACAACTATGGTAATACTACGTCGATTCTATGATAAGGAGTTAGAGGGGGATTGATTCATCCTTAGCTCAACTTAATCCACTAACAACGATTTAATCGTAATCAGAATGAATTGAATCGCCGAGTAACAATCTAGTTACTCCTAATCCCTAATTACACATGGCATTTCTACCGATTCATAACTAGCATGTGAACGATTACACCCATTCTCATGGTGAACTAATCATTTCTAGAGTGGAAAGAAAATTACTTAACGACTTCTCACGATAATCGAATCAAGCTTTCATCAAGGTTTCTCAACCCCCTCAAATGGAGGTTTAGCCGAGAATCATCACGCTATCATTCCCAATCAAATTCGAACAAGACATGATATAAAGATTTGAACCTTACTTGTTTAAACTCAATTCCAAACTACTCATGCAATAATTAAATTAAACTAATAAAGACAAATAATTGAATCTAAGAATTGAACTAAATAAGTAAATAGAAATGAAACTAGATTGCCAAGAACACTATTTTATTAATCTAATGAATAATAAATCAATGATTCAAATACTAAATTAATAATCTACTTTGTTCTAAAGTAATTAATTAAACATGAAACTAGATCTAAAACAAGATATGAAAAACTAATTAATTAACTAATTGAAATTCTAAAACTAAGTTCTAAAACTAATTAATGGAGGCTAACTAATCTAGGTCTAACTATCTACCATTAACAAAGAGTCAAGCTCTTGTTTTTATACTTTCAGATCCAAAAATCGTGCATGGGCTTGGAGCTATGTTTTGGGCCAGAGAATCAGGCCCAAAACCCAATTCTTTCAGTCCAAAAAGGCCTCTTCAGCTGTAGTTGGTTTCAACAAACTTTTCGTCAACTTCTGCTCCTCTGATTGGGTCAAGGCTTAGATCATTGGAAATCTCTTTCTGAGCCGGTCGTTTTAACATAAGGTAGGCCCAATTCCGAGGTCTGAGTCCAAAGATACGGCCTTCGGAAGTTCTGCTGACTTTGTGTGTTGTTTCTGCCTGCGTCGACTTTTCAGCTTTTGACCAGGCTTTAGAAAGGCTTTGTCTTCTTGAATCTTGGCCTTTAATCACAGAACTCCTTAGCAACCAACCTTTGCTCCTTTATCTCACTAAAGTGGCACATTTCTGCACATAATGGACTTTGAAGCCTGAAATGTATAAAAACACGTAATCAGATTAACTCTTAATTATTACTCACATAATTGGTCTAAAAGTATGACTGTTATAGGGTTAAAACTACAGTTTTGAGCTCTTATCACCTCTCTCTTTAGCTACTCCCAAGTGTCCTTCATTGACCAGTGAACCTTGTTCTACTGAAAAGCTTGAGTCATAGCCTTCAAGTCTGTCTCTACCCAGATAGATGTCCATCCCAGCTCCAGTGCCTTCTTGATTCTTTCCAAAATCGCCCCTACCTCTGCCATGTTATTTGTTGTGATTCCGAGCCCTCCAGCTGTAACTCCCAGAACTTTGCCCGTTTTGTCTCTGAATGTGTTACCCTACCCTGATCTTCCTGGATTCCCAATTGAGCAACCATCTGTGTTCACTTTTAGGATATTCTCTAGTGGAAGTAGCCAACAGCATTTAATTACCTTTTGCAAGCCCCGAAGCTTGTGCTTTAGTCGTAGTCTTTGCAGGAGCATCATATCTTGCGTGTTGTTATTCATGTGCCCCTTCAATTTGTTATGAGTTCTTACCATTTCTCTTCTGATTTCCTGACAAATGAACTTGAAATTCGGTGCCTTTTCATCATAGATTACCTTATTCCTATTTTTCCATATGCTGACTAAGCAAGTGATGCTTGTGGCTCTCCACATGTCCAGCACTAGTGAACTGAAGTGTTTACTTTTCTGTAAAATATCGTTTGTTTCTTGAGGAATCCTTGTCAGACTAAAAAGATTGGCAAGGTATGTCCAAGCTCTCACTGCTATCCCACAATGAAACAACAAGTGGGTTTGTGTCTCTTCATTTCTCTTGCAAACTCTGCATCTGGATGCGAGCTTAATCTTCATTTTTTTCTTTCATTCTATCATCAGTATGCATTGCACCATGAAAAATCTTCCATCCTATTTCTTTAACTTTCGGTGAAGCAAGGGAGCTCCATAGAAATTTTGCCCATACTTGCTTTTGTGATTTGCTTCTGAAATCTTTCATAAGCCCCAGCCACTATGAAGTTTCCCGTAGGGGATGAAATCCATACTCGTTTGTCTTCTATTGATGGCCTTGGTTGCTACAGTGTGTCGGTGTCAATGCCTACTCTTTCTAGGATTTGTAACATTGAGTTGTTAAAAGTCCTTTGGTTACCTTGTATGCAGCTTTCTAACTTGTCTTTGAGCCTACTAACCTCTTTTCTTTCTGCCTTGAAGTGGTCATAGATTGGTTTTGTTAAGGACCAGTTGTCCCTCCAAATGTTTATGGAGTTTCCCTTACCTATGACATATCCTTGGTGCGGTTCATTTCTTTGAGTGCCCATTTGATTCCTATCCAAACTGTGGAAGTTTTGTACTCCGACCAACCTTCGACTCTGTTGGTGTACTTAGCCTTCATAAAATTTGACCAATCCCAGTCCACATTTAAAAGTTCCCATGCCAACTTCATAAGCATTACCAAATTGATATCCTTTAGCTTCTTGAGCCCCTGCCCTCCTTCCTCCGGTCGTTTGCAAGTCTTTTACCATGAAACTGTGGTAGCTTTCTTGGTTGATGGATCCCCAGTCCATATAAAATTCTTGATGATTACCTCCCCTTCATTTATGACAGACTGTGACCACTTATAAATCGCCATATTATGCACTGGGATGATATTAAGTACAAGATTTGCCAACACCACCCTTCCTTGGAATGAGAGCATGTGTCCAGCCCATCCTGCAGCTTTCTTCCTTATTTTATCCACTAGTGGAGCCAAAACTGCTTTGGTAGGCTTTCCCATAAAGAGTGGCACTCCTAGATATTTCTCCGGTAATTCTCCCCCTTTCATATTTAGAATTTCAATGAGCTTAGTCTTCTTTCTTTCTGTCATAGGGCTCAGAAATATCTTACACTTTTCTTTGTTAAAGAATTGTCCTGAGGCTGCCTGATACCTGTCAAGAAGCTTAACAAGATTTTTAATACCTCTCAGATTGGCATTACAAAAAAAGAATAAGTCATCAACTAACATGAGGTAAGAAGGGCTAGAATATTTTGAGTTTAGTATCATGTGCTTCAACTTTCTTTCCTTTACCAAGTTATGTATGCCTCTACTAAAACAATCATTTACTAGTGCAAAAAGAAGAGGAGACAACGAATCCCCTTACCTCAGCCCTCTTTGTGCTTCAAAGAAACCAATTGGCCCCCCATTCAACATGATAGACATAGAGTTACTTGAAATAGCTACTTGCACCCATTGAATCCATCTATTCCCAAACCCAAGTCTTCTCATAACCACCCAGAGAAACTACCAATCTATGGTGTCAAAAGCTTGAGATATGTCAAGCTTTATTCCAAAGCTACCCCCATGTCGAGTTATCTTGACATCATTGACAATGTCTGATGCTAGAGCAATTGCTTGCTGTGAATTCCTGTGCGCAATGAACCCATACTGTTCCTTTGAGACTATCCTCTCTGCAATGGGCCCCAACCTCGTGGCCATGATTTTGGTGATGACTTTGAAGGCAAAATTTAATAGGCATATCGGCCTATATTTGTTGAGTTGTTGTGATTCCTTCTCTTTCTATACCAGAACTAGGAAGCTCTAGTCAAATCATGTCCCATAATAGCCCAACAATGCTAGAAGAAGAAGTCATTAAATCCATCTAGTCCCGAAGAGCTGTCTTTTTTTAAGTCCAAACACTACTTTCCTTATCTCTTCTTTATCTGGCATCTAACATAACATATTATTATCATCCTCCTCAAGCATTTCTGGCATCATACTTATCAGTTCCTCATCCGGATCATGTACCACATTGCTAAATTTTTCTTTATAGTGATTCACCATGTAGTCTCCAATGTCCTTCTAATTTCGTATCATGATTCCCTCATTGTTTCTCATTTCACTAATCACACTTTTACTCTTTTTCAGATTTACTATAGCATGAAAGAACTTAGTGCTTCTATCCATATCTTCATCCCAGTGAGTTTTTGACTTTTGTTTCCATAAACTCTGTTCTTGCTATAAAAGTTCTTCTACTATTAACTCCTGTTCCATCACTTACAGTGTAATCCTTCCATTATCTCCATCTTGCTCAAACAAGCTTTGCAGTTGCTCGAGTTTCCTGGTTTCATCTTCCAACTTGTATTTGATGTTACCAAACACCATTCTGTTCCACTGCTTTAGTTTCCCTTTGAGAAGCTTCAATTTTTGCATGAGAACAAATATTGAGTTTCCTTCCATTTCTACATTCCAACTGTCTACCACTACCTTCATGAAATCTGGATGCAAAGCCCACATATTAAATAATCGGAAAGGAACATCATGTGGCCTTGGTACAGTCTTAACTCCTCCTATGAGAGGCGAGTGGTCTAAGAAAATCCCGAGCCCCACTTTGTAGTTCCAACCTGCATGGTTGTTAGCCCACTCTGCGTTAGAGAAAGCTCTATCAAGTTTCCCCAAAATCTTAAACCTCCCTACCTGTTTATTCCACCAAGTAAATCTATACCCAATTTCAGGTGCTTGCATAAGTAGATTCGAGTGGATTGCATTCCTAAAGTCCTCCATGGTAGTGTTAGTTGGTCTTAATCCTCCTTTCTTTTCTATAATGCTAAGATAAGCATTAAAGTCTCCCACTACAAGCCAAGGTCTACTGAGAGAGTTCAAAATAGACAATTCCTCCCAGAGTGCACGCCTATTAGTTGTTGGCATGAGCAGTGGATCATTGCTGGTGAGGGCAGTTCCTTTCCCCATAGAAGCCATAGATTTGGAACTTTATTGTTGTTTTTATTGAAATGAAATGTAGTGCTCATTCCCATTGATTGTAGGTAACCAAATGGGATGTCATTCGGAGATATCTTAGGCTCAGCAATGCCTGTGAAGTCGGGTTTCTCCTTCTCTACTAGCTTAGCTAACCTTTGTTGGGACTTGTGGTTTCCAATTCCTCTGATGTTCCAGTATAGGCACCTCATTGAGAAATTGTTTCACCTTTATTCAGTTAAGTGATAAATCACTTATTTTAGGGCCCAGCACCAACTTTGGCCCTGGTGCCGTCGGTGGTGTTGTACTTTGTAATTGCCACTGAGGCTTGTATCCACTGTAAGGAGGTGCTTCCTTTGGCCTTGTTTATGCTTGCTCATCTGTCTCATCAGCCTATCTAGCCTTTTGAGATGAATCACTATGTTTGATTTTTTCTTGTACTTTTGTTTCTTATCTCTTTGTACCAGCATTTGAAGTACCATTTCTGGTTCCCCAAAGTCATCTTTGCCTTGTCGGTTTACTTGTTCCACCTGTTGGCCTTGTGTAGTAATATTCTCATGTACTATTATATGTCCTTGACATTGTGTTATCTCATGGGCTGCCATCTGGTATTCTTCTTTTGTTAAGTCCTTTGCAGGGGCCTCTCCCCCTTGTTCTGCATCTACATAGTCCACTTCCTCCTCTGTGTTATCATTTTTCTCACTGGTGCTCTCCACAATTGGTTCTAGCCTTTGATCATCCAAAACTATTACTTCGACAATCTCATATGTGCTTGTTTCTGTTTCATCCCCATCTGCATCCTCCTCTTCTGCAAGAACACCAAAACTATTTTTCTCCACCAACCCAGGTACCACTACTATTTTAGGCTGCCATTGCTTACTGCTTTCCCCAGTGTTGTTTCTGTTCCTTTTCTTTTTTTCTCTTGTTGACCCCTTCCTCCATTTGAGGTGGTGGAGTAGTGTCTACTACCACCTATTTATCCTTGTTCTGCATAGATATAGCACTTTTTAACTTCCTGCATTTCGTGACAAGGTGTCCAACTGACTTGCAGTGATTACACATTTTAGGAAGTTTTCCCACCTCCACTGTTTACCAAAATTGGACTTTCTTGGTTCTCACATAAATTTGATCAGGTATTGGCTTTGACAAATCCACATCCACCATGATGTTGGCGTAATACCCATATTCCCTGTTCAAGGTTTTCTTATCAATGAACATAGGATATCCAACCCTTCTTGCTATGGACAACAATGATTCGTTCTCCCAAAACTCTTGACCCAACCCTGGCAGATGAATCCAGACAAGGGCATGAGAGGGGTTGTGGCTTTCTGGATTAAAGTTTGGGCTCCAGGGGCTTAATCTAAGAAGTGCATTCCCAAAGTGCCAAGTCCCATGAGACCAAATTCTGTTTAGATCCTCAGCACTGGATAATCGAATAAAAAGATAGCCCTTTCCAATCGGAGTGATTCTCCATTTTCCAGAGACGCTCCATTTCTCCTTTGCAAGCTCTTTAACTTTTTCAATCAGCACTTTGAACAAATCGATACGCCCAATTAAGCAGTGTTTGCAGTAATTTAAACCCCTTTCGTATGCTTGCTCTGGGATTGTAATTGCTGGGTAATCTCCTATTTGATCGAGCTCTGGCAGTTCATTCAGTTCCACCTGTTGTTGAACTACATGCTTTGCTATTTCCGCATATGAGGGCCCTTGAGTGGGAGCCTTTGCGGTTGTGGTTCTATTCCCAGCAGGATTTTCTATTTCATAAAGATCCATTCTTGTGTGCTTCCTCTTCTGAACTCTCACTATCTGTAATGGAGGATTTTACCAGAAGAGGAAATAAACATGAAGCTACCAACGAATAAGTTTTTTCTACCAACTATTTTTAACTATAACAGGAAAGAAAAACTAAGGAAAGGGTATCGGATCACTAATGCAACTTAAGTAATATCACTACAAGTCGCACTAAAATTGGTCCCCATTACTACAAGTTGCACAATAAAATTGGGCCTTTTCTTGGGCTAACTGTTAGATGGATTGTTGGATGGCTAGTAATATCTGTAGTTGAGCTTGCATGCATGCATCAAATCTATCTGGTTGGGAAGGTTGAGCGGCCACAGGTTGTGTAACAGGAACTATCTCACATCGATTATTAATTGGTGGATTTTGATCGTTGTTATTAACCAGGACGATACTTCTATTATTATTATAATTACATTGTCCTTGTCCTTGCCTTGGTTGATATTGATTGTAGTTGTTGTTGGGCCTAACACTTTGATTATTAAAACCTGGAGGTACAGCTTGATAGTGATTATTACGCCAACTAAAATTGGGATTTTGTCTCTAAGGTGCTTTAGGTATATTAAAATCGTAGACATCTTCTGGCTGTGGTGGTGGTTGTTCATAGGCAAGAAGGCAATAATGATCGGAATGCTCAAGACTAAAATAGAAATTACAATGAGGAGAGTTTACATTCATGACAGGAGTGGGTTTCGCTTCTTGTTTATTTACAAAAAGGGCATCTACCTTATGAGTGAAGGATTCAATTAAAGCTCGAAGTTTAGGATCTAGTTTAACCTCAAACATACTGCTGCCTTAGCTGTAGAAGAAGGAATAGAACGGGAATAATCGTTACCTCCCCAGTTGTTACTTTTCTTGGATTGATTATCTACAAAGTTATAAGCATTTGTGGCTCCTTTACTTAAGAAATTACCTCCGTTCATGATATCTAAAGTTTCTTTATGGTGTTGGGATAGGCCTTTGAAGAAGGCACGAACTAGTGTGTCTTTACCAAGATTATGATGGGGACATTCTACTAGAAAATTAGTGAAATGATTCGAAGCCTCATAAAAGGATTCTTGAGGCTTTTGACGAAAAAAATGAATATGTTGTAGCATCTCATCAGTCTTCTGTGGTAGGTAAAATTGTTCTATAAATAATTCAACTAGTTTTTCTCATGTATCGACAGAGTTCGGCTTTTGTGTTGTTAGCCAAGTAGACACTTTGTCAGCAAGGGTGAAAGGAAACCACCCTGAGCTTTATTTGTTCAGGTCTTACGTTAGGATGATGAAATGTAGTAAGAACTTGTTGTATCCTACGTAAGTGTTGATAAGGCTTCTCATGGTCTAACTGATAGGGTTATATACTAAAAGCATTACTTTTGTATTAACTCTAATTCTTCATTTTTTGAATGAGAATCATATGGGAAAATGTTATGCATATTATATATGTTATTAGTTATATGCATATGTCTAATACTTTATGTTGTAGATGATATGGTGTTAACACACAGAAGATCATATCATCAGTACCTTATAAAGTATAAGTAATCGTTCACAACCTAGATGGATTTGGACAAACCATTAGTACGGTTGTAGTATAATCTGGTATTAGTCTATCTTGACTATAGGACTACACTAGTACACTTTGTTTGTATTGAACAGGACCAAGTGAGGTTGTTTCTCCTTATACTGACTATATAAGAGAACAAACGCCTCTGTTATTATGGATGTTTGTCCTCCTAATCCGGATATAATAACGGGCACTTACATGCATTGTACATTGCTTTAAATCATCAATGAGTGAGATTCATTTGTGAATCAACAAACTTGATGGATTGGGTAATGATATTGTATGTAAGGTGTGCTGTTGATTATAGAAGGAATCCGTGTCCCGCAAGAAGTCGGGTTGATGATGTCCCCTTGAGGAGCTCAAAAAGATTGTCATGTAAAGCCTGCAGGTGGATTTATTCCGACATGACAATGAGGTTGAGTGGTTCTACTCAAGGACATAAGAAGTTGATTAATGTAGTTGTCAGTAACTTGACTTAATCAACGGACATTCGATATCTTAAACATGGGGAGATCAACAAGCATATAATATGGAGCCCATAAATGCTTACACGTAATTTGGGATTAGGGCGGTAGTGCAACAATGGCCTTTAGTGGAATAAGCCATTTGTTGACGGACTTGGGTCGTGTGTTCGGGGCAAAGATGGGAAGCCCAAGCCCGTCAAGAGGCCCAACCCTAATTTCTCCTCATGGTCCCTGTTGTAGCCTATAAATAGAATACTTTCTCTTTGGTCGAAATTCACTATTCATTGTTTTGAAAAAGAGACAAGAAAAGTATATCTGAATTCGTTTCTGATGTTGAGAGAAATAAGGGGATTGGTAGATCGTTGCCCACACAACGTCCAATCTGTTCTAAAAAAATACAACAGAAGATCAAAAGGTTAATTGTTGATTCGGATTCATAAAGCTTGGATTCTCAGAGTTATCAAAGTCGGATCTAAAAGGTATGTTCTCTATCCAAATCGTGAGAACCCATTAATTTCGCTGCACGTGGTTCTCGCGGTTTGTAGAAATATTTGCATTCTGAATAACGGTTCCTACACTAACCCATGGAAAACAGGTAGCAGATTAAATATATTGGGGGGGGATTCTAAAATCTCCCGTAGTATCTATAAGAGAGGGGTCTCTCTGCTATTTATTCACCCATTGCTACAGATGTAGTGTTTGTGGGTGTAGGTGATGTGTGTGTGGTGATATGTGAATTTCTAGATATGCGATTATTCTTGCGTCTACTAGAAACTAATATGGCAGGTTTATGCGTACCAGATCTTAATCTCATGCAAGTTTTAAGTCTAATAGGCAATTCCTAACGAGCATGCAAAAATAGCCTGATTATTACTAAAATTAGAATCCTCTTACAGTAGATTCGAGGATGTAAAGAAGTGTTACCAGGAGCATCCTTGTGACCTCGCCTCTTTTTTGTGTGTGTAGATGGTATATGGATAATGTAGATAGATGATGGTCGTTGAACAAAAAGAAGCGTATCAAAACCTAATTATCCCTCAATAAGTAAAGGATGAGTAGGGTATCGTTCCACTTTTAAGTGTATGTTTATATGAAGGACAAGACTGGAAAGGGGGTTTGATGGATTAAAAACTATGATTATAGATATAGTAGATTCTAATGCTAAACTAAACTAAACTAACTAAACTTATACTAAAGCTAAGAATTAGAAATATGGAGAGAATATGAGAGAGATAGATTCAAGAGATTCAAATCCACCAATGCTTTTGATTCAATGACCTTTTGCTTCATGTTGTTCTCCAAGTATACTACAATCGGGCAATCAAGCAAGTGTTGATGCCTTTTTGGGTAAAACATCGTTAAACAATTAATTCTACTTAAGGTTGTTCCTATGTTCATGTTACTAGTATCTTCTTTCCTTTTATGTGAGCTTGGGCACCTATTCAATGAATCACCATCTAAGGCAAACACAAGGAATACTTCCCTTACTCTAAAACACTACACAATTAGAAGAAAAGTAGAGAATAATAGTATAATATTCAATTACAATAAATAAAACTCTATTCTAGCATTATATTCAATTGCAATAATTAAAAGCATGTTACTAGCAAATATTCAATTGCAATAAATAAAACCCTAAACTAGTATGATATTCAATTGTAATAAATAAAAACCTTAATCTATACTTCCATCCCCTGGTGTGGGCAATGGAACTAATAACTAAAAACATAAAAAACTAACCTGATTGAAGAACATCATGAACCAGAAGAATCATTAAACCTTAAGCACTGGCTTCATCTCCTCCCTTGAAGGAGAAGATTAGCCTTCCATAAAGAAGGAAGAACACGAAGAACGAGAAGAAGAAGAGTCGAAGAACATAAGACTAGAAAGACTAATTTATTAAAACTCAGCTAGTTAAAACCGATCTTTTATTATTAATCTCTCTCTGCCTCAAGTTCTGGAGACAAGAATATAAGTGAATTGGCCCTTTACATGAGGCACTCAGGTCCTCTATTTATAGGGGTTACAATGAGCTCTAGAAGTATTCCAAACCATCATTTGTTTCCTAATACAAATAGACTTCTTTCAGAGTCCAACTTCATCTCCAAAACTGAGAAGGAATTGGCTACAGTGTCGATTAATGCGTCTGGACACACTATTCATGCATCCCAGACTTAATCAATGCGTCATTTCGATCTATCGTCCCCAAATGCATGGGTCGGCGTCCGACGCGACGATAGTCGCGTCTCAAACGCGAGACTCTATTTTTCCACCTTTGGTCTATTTTTCTTTCCTCTTTTGCAGGTTTTGGTCCAGGCAACGAATCCTTTGGCCTTGGGCTTCCAAATAGGCTTTAAAATAGGTCCAAGTCGTATCTTTAATAGCTTCAATTCCTTGGCCTTTTCCATGATTGTCCATAGGCTTCTTATGTGATCCTTAATGCTCCGTATTGCTCTGTTTTACCCATTTTTTTCTAATATTCTACAAAACTCTCTTTTTCACCTGTAGAATCTTAAAACATAACTTACAAACACTATTAGTCCACTAAGATGGCTAAACAAGAGGCATAATCGAGGGTTAAATTGCACTTTTTGAGCACTTATCACCTTGCTACGAGTATAAATAGCGACTTCAACGGTCTTGAAGCACGTCTAGTGTTACTTGACGAGTATTGGCCCATGTTCACGGTGTGGATTGTGAAGTCCTGTAAAAAGATTAACCTTATTAGTTCAAGAGTTTTAATAATTAGGTTAAGGCTTTGTGTTGGGCCTGGATGTCAGGCCTGTGGAACGTGCTTTGGTAGTGGGTGGGGTTACTAATTTAAGTAATATTAATTAATTTTTTTGTATTTTTGTATCAAACCAATAGCCAGGCCACTTAAGAATTGAGGGAGATTGTTTGTGCGTGCACGTTCTTTAATTAGAGAACCCCAATTCTTTGAGTTTTCTAGACACCGTATAGAATGAAAAATTAATTTTTTAAAATTTTGTAGTTGGTAGCATACGAGTACTGTACTGTACTCGTGAGATAATATTGCAATTAATATAGAAAAATTAAATTGAATTTAATCTACCATGCGGCAGATGGTAGATATGGTAGTATCCATTCAGAGAGTGGGCTTGTCTTTTGAGTTCATAGAGTTTAAAAATGTTTTTAGGGAAACCAATAGGGTAGCGGATCACTTGGCATCCTTGGCTGACCATTCAGAGTTGATAGATGACTATTGTATAATCTTCACCCCTCCTTTGTCTGAAAAGTTGCAGACTATTGTAAAGGACAATATGGAGGGAAAGATGTATATGAGGATTAATTGATGCAGGTTAGGGGTAGGCCAGAACCCTAGTTTATTGTTAAAAAATATGGTATAATGGGCGCTGATAACCCGTATAATGGCTAAATCCCAAATTGTGGAGATACAGGATGACCAGGGAAACAAGCTGACGCAACATGCAGAAATTAAGAAATTCATTGTGGAAGCATACGAGGAAAAATATAAGTACTCAGAAGTCAACATCAGTCCCTTCCTGCTAAATCTCATCCCCAAACTGGTTACTGACGAGGAAAATGCTTCTCTCACAGCCATCCCCACAATGGTAGAAGTCAAAGATGCGGTTTTTGCCATGGAAGCTACTTGATTGCCCCTGTGTCCCGATGGATTTCGAGGGGATGTTTTATCACTCTTCTGCGGAGTATTATTGAAGAAGACGTCTGTAATGCTATCATTTCCTTCTTTAGGGATAACACACTCCCTCAAGGTATGAATTCTAGCTTCCTCGTCCTAGTGCCGAAGAAAGACAACTCCAGGGTAGTTAACCACTTCAGGCCGATATGTTTGAGCAACTTCCTGTTCAAGATCATCACCAAAATCCTCTCTCTGAGAATTAAGCATATCCTAAACCACCTTATAAGCGGAGAACAATTAGCTTTCATTAAAGGCAAAACAGGCACAACGGGAATAGCTTTGGCCTCGGAGATGATGAATGAGCTGGACCTAAAGAAAAGAGGTGGGAATTTGGCAATGAAACTGGATATTACTCAAGCGTTTGATTCGCTCAGTTGGGAGTTCCTCCTCGAAGTACTATCACGATTTGGGTTCAATAATACTTGGTGCTCATGGATCCATACGCTGCTAAAAAGTCGCGATATCTGTTATGATAAATGGGGGTCCTTGTGGCTTTTTGGAGTCGGGTCGAGGATTGCGGCAAGGTGATCCACTCTCTCCTACCGCTCGACATAGCTGAAGATGTACTAAGCAGAGGTATAAACTGGCTCTTCCATATGGGGAAGATTAAGCATATGACGGTAGCTGGAAATTGCCCGAGCCCAACGCACATACTCTTTGCCGATGATATTTTCATCTTTGCAAACGGAGACATACGAGGCCTCAAACTGCTTAAGGAGATGCTTTATCTTTACCGTTTTCATTGAGGCAGTTTTTAATCCATCAAAGAGCAAGCTCTTCTTGGGCGCCATGTCTGAATCCAAGAGGAATCGAGTTGCCTCCCTGTTTGAATTCCAGCTCGGCCAATTGCCAGAGAGATATCTTGGAGCACCCATTTTCCAAGGCAGAGTAACTCATGCAAGAATACAAGCTTTGGTGGATAAAATTAGGAGGAGAGCTAGCGGATGGGCTGGTAGGATGCTGTCTTTCCAAGGGCGCGTCGTTCTGGCACAGTCAATATTAAGCAGTCTTCCGGTATATAACATGTCGGTGTATAAATGGCCAGATAAATGCATAAAGGAATGTGAACTCGCCATAAGAAACTTCATCTGGTCTGGGGATCCAACGGTGAGAAAGGCAGTCACTCTAAAATGGGAAAGGGTCTGTAAGCCGCTCGATGAAGGGGGACTCGGCATTAGAAGGCTCAAGGAGCTGAACCTAGCACTCCTTATGAAGTTAGCTTGGAGCTTTCTGCATGAGGAGACAGAGTGGAGCAGATTCATGAAGCAAAAATGCACAATGAGAGATGGCAATTACCTAACATACCACAAGCATTCATCAGTATGGCAGGGATTGAAATGGGCATTAAAGGAAATGAAGCCTTTCCTAGGATGGATTGTGGGGCAGGGCAGAAGCATCAATTTGTGGCTGGAACCTTGGGCAGGATCAGCTGTGGCAGAAGTGGTTCAGGGAATAAACTGGAGAGACTTCTCGGCAAAGGTCTCAGACCTCATCATCAACAACAAATGGCATATCGCAGCACCTATCCAAGAAGTGCTGTTGAAAGCAGGCATCGATGTCCATCACCTCAACCCCAAACGGAGAAGCGACGATACCAAAATCTGGAAACCCTCTCATGATGGGATGTGCACAGTGAAACAAGGGTTCGAGGTGATTAGAAAAAAAGAAAACAAGATCAGCTGGTATAAGTGGGTGTGGGCTCGACATATCCACCCCAGACAAGCTGGCCTAGCTTGGAAACTGATTCATCGAGTGGTCCCAACTGATGACAGAGTGCAAAGAAAAGGAGTCCATCTTGCTTTGAGATGTAGGCTTTGTGGGAAGGAATCAGAAAGCGTGAAGCATATGCTCTGGGAGTGTGAAGAGGCTACGGCACTATGGCAATGGGCTTCGTCTTACTTTGGAGTAAAACCCGCAGGCATCACCTTAAAAGCAATCATGGAGGCAGGAAGAGGACACAGCCAGATACGGAAGCAGCTCTGGAATGTTGCAGCTATCCATATCATAGTCCAACTATGGAAAGCTCGTAATAGCATTTTCTGGGATGATGGGAAGCTAAACCAGCAAAGGCTAAAATGTGAAGTCCTCAAAGGGATAAGCGCAGCTGGCATCCTACTATCGGGGACGATGAGCAATTCTGCCTTCGATCTTCAGATTCTTCACCAGCTGAACATCAACCGAAGAGTGCGACTAGTGAGTAAAATCAGGGAAGTGTCTTGGATCCCTCCTGATATAGGGGTAGTCAAGGCTAACACAGATGGTTCGGCAATCGGAAATCCAGGAAATGGGGGTGCGGGAGTCATTTTTAGGAGCTATACGGCTGAAGTTCTGGGTACATTGGTACAAGGTCTAGGGGTCACTACAAACTATGAGGCTGAAAGTTTGGCGGTGGTATTCAAAATAAAAACAAATGTGGTGGAAAAAGGATGGCAGAAAATCTGGATAGAGAGTGACTCTATGGCGCTTGTTTTAGCATTCCAAAAGGAGAAGTCCCATGGTGGTGAGAGCACGGTGGTATAGAGCATCAAGGATTACCGACCGAAAATCTCACATACACTCGTGAGAAGCAAACTTTGGGGGGAATCGGGCCGCAAAACATGGTTCAACTTTGCAAAAAGGAGAGATCTATTGGAGTCCCAATAGACCCCCTTTCATTAGGTCCCTAGAATGTCCTCACCGGACTTACTACAGATTTGATTTTTAGAGTCTGTTGTAAATCCATTTTGACTGAGTTGTATTCTTTTTTACCAATAAATAAAACATCCTACTTGCATGCAAAAAAAAAAAAAAAAAAACCCCCGTAAAAACTCAACTAGATTACTCTAACTTACTGCTTACAGTATCAATTATTTATTTCCTACTCTCACATATATATTCATGCAATATATAGAGTACGGAATCATTCCACTCTTAAACTAGCAAGACATAAGTGAATTCAATTAATCAAACACAAGAAAACAATGGTGGGAACAATAAGAGTAGTGTTCTGATTTATTTAAACTAAAACTAATTATAAATTTAACTAATTTAACTAAGCAATTAAAAGGTGAATTTAATGAATTGGAAGAACATAGAGGGGGGGAAATTCCACCATGCAATTCGATTGGCTATTAGTTAGTTATCGAATCGAATATTGATCCCTAGTGAATACCAAGTTCTCTCGAATCAAGGTTCCACTAACATGAGAGTTTAGCTCCACCACAAATCTCTTTGATGGTGGCTCTAAACTCTAGTTCATCATTATGAGGTTTATCTCTAAACACTCATAATAATGAACTTGAAATTCTATTCTAAATAACAACTATTCTAACAAGCAATCATCCTCCCATGGCTTCTTTAACCTCCTCTAATGGAGTTTTTAACCTAGTTTCATTGGATTCATTGACAATAAACAATAATAGGAAGACATAATTAAATTAAACTAAACTTGATTAAAATAAACTTGATTAAAATAAACTTGATTAAATGAATAAAACTAATAGTCTAAGAATCAACATGAATTAAAACTGAAATTACAACTAATGTAGAACTAAGATTATGAATAACTAATTATAAATTTAAGACAAACTAAATCTATGAATTCAATATTTAATTAGAAACTAAAACTTGAAATACAAACTAATTATTGATTCTAAAAACTAAATCTTGTTCTAAACACTAATTTGATGCTAATTAACTAGATCTAAAAGTAACTATTGGATCTAGACTAAGTAAAACTAATTAAAAACTAAGTAACTTTAGAGCCAAGCTTTTGTCTCTTGATATGGAGGAGACAAGATCCACAAATTCGTGCATGGGCTGAGGAACCATATTTTGGGCCGGAAATCGAGCCCAAAACCTCATTACTTCAGTCCACAAAGAGGTTTTCAGCTGGAAATAACTTCAACATCCTTTTCGTCCACTTTTACTCCTCTGATTGGGTCAAGGCTTGGACCATTAGAAAGCTCTTTCCGAGATGGTCGTTTTGACATAAGGTAGGCCCAATTCCAAGGTCTGAGTCCAAAGATACGGCCTTCGAAAGTTCTGCTGACTTTTGTACGATGTTTCTGCCATTGTTGACTTTGACTTTTCAGCTTTGACCGGGCTTTAAAAAGGCTTTTTCTCCTTTAATCTTGACCTTTTATCATAGAACTTCTTAGCAACCAACCCTTGCTCCTTTATCTCGCAAAAGGGGCGCATTTCTGCACATATTCGACTCCAATGCCTGAAATACATAAGAACACGATAACAGTACTAACTCCTACTTATTAATCACATAATTGGTCAAAAGCGATATTGTTAAAGGGGTTAAAACTACAGTTTTGGGCTATTATCATGCGCAGGTTGCGACTAAAAGTAAGGTGTGTGGCGCGCTCTGTCAAGGCAAAACTAAGGCGTGTGCGTACTCACAAATGAATAACTAAGGTTGAAAATTTTAGGGTCTGGTCACAGGAGGGCAAGGAGTTAGTTTCGTAACTTGTATGCACTCAGACAATAGCAGAAATAATTTGGAAAATCGTGAATAGTGAAAATAGTGTTTTGTTTTGAAAATAGTGAACAGTTTAATGTGTTCTAAACATACGATACGAAAGCAAATAAGATGGCCAATGGCGCCATTTGACAAATGTAATAAAATTAGTGTGAGGACAGTAGATTAATTATGCTAAACCAATAGATTGAGATATCAAAACAATAAATTGAATACTTTCTAAATCATGTTGATATAGAGGAGTAGTTGTGTTCGATCCACTTTTGCTTGCACGTACTTGAATGCTTGTTTAGATTAACTAAACTAATTTACTATGAGAGAGTAATAATAACAAAACAATAGATTTATGATTTCTAAACAGTGATTTGATGAATGGTAAAAGGTATAGAGAAAATTAAATCCACCACGTAATTCGATTGGCTATTAGTTAGTCATTGAATCGTTTTTCTTTGATCCTTAGTAAACAACCTACATCTCTATAGTCATTGTCTAACTAGCATGAGAGATTAGCACCTCCACAAATCTCTTTGATTGGGTTTCTAATCTCTAGCCCTTTGTTATGAGTTCTATTTCTAGAAACTCACAACAAAGGACTTGAAACTTTATTGCAAAAACAATAAAAAATTAATTACTAATCATCATAAACCCCCTCTAATGGAGGTTTAGCCTTGTGTCATCAGAATCATACTAACTACACAATCAATAGAAAACATAATGTAAAAGAGAATTAAATTGAATTGAAAAACTAAGCTTTTATTAATAAGGTTCTAATGGAGGCTATATTACAAAACCCTAATTACTTAACTAAAACTAAACTAAACTAATGAGAGGAAAATAATTAAGAGTAAGTTGGAGTGCTAAAGTTTAGCCTTAACTCTTTTTATATAGGAGAGGGTTAGTGTCACATTTTTGTGAATGGGCAAAAAAGTGGGACTTTGGGCCTCTAATGTAAACCCAAAGTCCATTAGGTTAAGTCTAAAGAGGCCACAACTGCTGGAAATTACTTCAATACCCTTTTTGTCCACTGTTACAGCTCTGATTGAGACAAAACTAGGTCCATTGGAAAGTTGGTTTTGAGCCGGTCGGTTTAATATAAAGTAGGCCCGAGTCCAAAAATACATCTATTTGAAGTTCTGACAGCTTTTTGTCCTTTTTCTACCTGAATTGACTTTGACTTCCCAGCTTTGACTGGGCTTGAAAATGGATTTTCTTCATGATTCTCGGGCTTTAAACATAGAACTTCCTCAATAATCATCTTGACTTATTTTCCATGCAAAAATGGTGTCTTTAGTCACCTAATCAGCTTCAAGTCCTGAAATACACAAAAACACGTAAACAGTACTGACTCTCGTTTATTATAGACATAATTGGCCTAAGTAAAATACTATTAAGGGATTTAAACTACACTTTTAGGTACTTATCAAAGAACATTGAAAGCTTAAGTTGTAATGATTGAAGAACACAAACTTGAAGAAATGAAATGACAAGATTGAACAAAGAACAACAAGAAAGATGATTGATTGATTGAAAATAACAAAAGCAAATAACAAGATTGAAAATGAAGAACAATAAAGTAAATAACTTGAATGAAAAAATACTAGAAATTAAATCCTACATGACACTAAATTAAGTCTAGCTACAGTCTCTCTCCCTAACTTTTAGTTCTTATACCTCTACTTTATGCCAATGACTGATTTGCCATTCTACATTACATTTGAGACACCTCACCATTTGTTTTCTGCTTTTGATTTTTGATTTCTTCTTAATCAAGATAGGTTTTAAAGAAAGCCATCTTTTGTGTTAAGGACATCTATCTCTGGTCTTCTGAGTTTAGGACTTGGCTTTCAGCTCCTTGGTTTTGAGTCCTTGACCTTTGACCTTGACCTTTGACTTTGACTTTGAAATTTTCACCACTTTTTTTATAGAAGCTTCTATTCTTCATAATAAGCGTAATTAAGGCTCATTTTGGTGCTAAGACGCAACTTTTATGATAAGTGGTCTGACTTTCTCTGTAACTTGAAAAAGACAATAAAAGCTATAAGTTGTCTTTTCATTAAGCATAAGAAGGGTTGTAATGTAGTAATGTAAGGGTAATAAAATGCACATTTGGGAGCTGATCACCACCCCCAAATAGGATCTTGCTTGTTCTCAAGCAAGGATGAGAGAAAAACTAAGATCACAAATGAGTGATTTATTATAAGTTATACTAATCTCGTTTTGTGGAGTGCGATTGCATTGACCATATGCAACAAGGGCTTAAACCACTAGAAATTCCCAAGTGGACGAGCTTTAAGCCTCGTGAGAGTTTTTTAATAAAGGTACTCACAAACTTCTTCTATTTAGTACAAACGGTCTTGTTTTCTTATTTATTCTCAGAAGTCCATACATCTCATTAGCGGGGAATAAGGATAAACTCCTATGAAATTAGAATAACATATGTATAGTAATTTAATCATCTAAAGATAAATGCGCAAAACCTGAGCAATGAAGTGCAAAAGCATAGTCGTTTTCGGGACTTTTGGAGAGCGTCCTTAAGGTGGGTTCTCACAGGGGTGTGTTGCAATCACAACTCTCTGATAGATTCACTCAAGTTTTGTTTTCTCAAGTGTAGTGGAAATTTATATTCCTCACATACTCAAATGACGTCCAAAGAAATCGGGGTTGATTGATCACGCTTGCCACTTACTATCACACCATCCTATTCCTAATTGAGCTAGAGGTCTTTTATTAGGAGTTATGGGGCTAGGGTGATGGTTTAGAAAGAAAATGAAGGGAAAAATAAAAATATGATAAGTTGAGAAACTAGGTCGTCAAGATACTTGTAACCAGAGAAGAACCTCGTTTTGTTATTTGCTTCCGAATTATGATTCTTTATCCCTTTGGCTTTGTGACTCCATATGATTTTGAATTTTGGGAGTTCTAACTTTGCTTTTGTTTCTTTTTGTTTTTATTTCTGATATCGTCTCCTTTTGATTTTAAACTTTTGGGAGATTCGATTTTTGACTCCTTTAATTTTTTTTGGAGTTTTGGTTTTTGATAGGTCTTTCTTTTCTTTCCTTTCTTTTCTTTTCGAAGCAACTAACTGATCTGTTTTTGTACAAGGTCTTCTCTTCTCTTTTTCTAATATCCATCCAATTCTCAACTCGTCAGCTGGGTAAGCTTTTATTGTGTGTGGTAACGGGTTAGGGATTTATGGTGAAGAATAAAAAGGCTTTTTGAAAATGGTGAAGGCTCAAAAAGGGGTTACTATAGAGAAACTATCTTTTTGGTTTTTTAACATTTATTTGGCTATATTGATCCAAAAAGAGCCTAAATTCTCTCTTAGGATATGGCGTGGTGATCAAGCAAGTGGACATGTGGTCTTTCTATCCGGACATCCATTGTGCCATCACTCAATAATCATTCAGATGAGGCTTTTGGCTAGATTCTCATAGGATATGGAACTTAATTTTTCTAACCTTGGTCTCGAAAACTTACTACTATATACGATCAAATGCTGATGCATGCCATTCATGAAAACATGTAGAAATTATTATACGTATATTAGTCTAAGTTTGAAGGACAAGTCCTTACTCTATTGTTATAATGAGACTTCTAAACTTTTTATTCATCATAGAAAAGGAGACAAGACTTTTTAATACTAAATAGAAAAAAATATTTGGTCTTTTTCGAAGAAAAAAAAATTAGAAAGGAAGAAATATACTACTATAAGAAATGTCTAGTTTTTGTAAAATGTTACTATACCCCCCAAATTAAAATATGTTTTGTCCTCAAAGTATGAAGACATAAGGAAAGAGATTACCATAGAAACATGAGCAAAAATGGCCATACACCAGTATTCTGTTCTTCATGATGAAAATACGCCACCCCCAAATAGGTTTGGGGCATGGGTTGTTTTATATAGAATGATAAATACATGGTTTATTATACTAAGGATAATTATTCTACCATGAAATATCTTTTTGTGTTTTTGTATTTTTGAAAACATATGAAATGCATCAAAGAAAAAATGGAAAATTTTGGCATGATGTATTTGTATTACCTTCTACTCATATACCAAATTCCACAATAAAAACAAATAACATAAGCATATAATATTAAAATTACACTACTAGTTATAATACTACATAAGTACGGAAATAAAATAAACATCAAAATAAAGATAAAACATAAACTATAAACTATCTATACAGACACTAGGGAGCTGCCTAGTCAGAATCCGTGCGTGACTCATCACGACATGGAGAAGATCTTTCTCCTTGATGATGACGTTGGGACCTAGCGTGTCTATCACTACGCGGGAGTGCAAATAGAGAGGTGGAGGCAAATGATAGAATTAAATGGAGAATAATATCACTTTGGCTTACTCTATTTGTTTAATTCTTGTTTGGAGACACCTCATTATTTATTTTATTTTTTAAGTTGGTTTTCCTAAACAAAAGATATCTCTAACCATATAGAGGTTTTGACAAGAAGATAAAATTATACGTGAATCTGGTATCATTTTGGTTACTCCGTGGCGTATAATTTTCATTTTTATATTCTCTAGTTTTAAAACCTATAGAGAGACATTTTAAGATACTCGTACTCAAAAGTCGTGATTCTTAATGCTAGTTTTTGAAAACAAACCATAACTGGTGATCATAGGCAACTTTCATGTTGGCTCTTTATTGAACCCAATCCAGTAGACTGTGGCTTAAGTTATGTGTGTTAGGGGATTTGCTGCACAAGATATAATGGGAAGGTTTATCTGATTGGACACTAGTAGGTGGTGGAACTAGGTCTCTTTGGTGGATTTTGGTAGTTCTGGTTAAAATGGGATGGAACCAATTTTCTATTCTGATTGGTGTAGGTACCTTATCCTTGTCTAAATGTATTTGGTAGTTTGATGTGATTGGTGAACCTTGGAGGTGGTTAGGTTTGTGAAATTTGGGTGCTACCTGCATAGTGCATTTGGTACATTGAAATCACAGACTTCTTCTAGGTGAAGTGATAATATGTTGGTAAGCAAGGGACAATTGGTATATATATAGTTTAAGCTGAGACAGAAAATGCATGGTGATATGGGCGACCCTTAGTAACACATAACTGAGCCTCAAACCACTCTTAGAAGAATGGAGATTGCGTACATCTAAAGGTTAAGTTGGTCTATGTGGAATCCATTGCCCGTTTTATTTTTGGAAAAATCACATAACTATTGATGTATCGAAAATCTTTCATAATGAGAATGGAGAAAAACAACTATTTTGAAAAAGAAATGTAAAAAGAAAGAAAAAGAAAATTGTATACTCACTCCATAAGATCACACTTACTCAAATGATGAGTAAAAAGTGTTTTACAAAGAAAATGCCAGATAAACGTGGACTAAGTCTCCGGCACTTACAACTACACACTCTAAGTGGAGTGGTCCGGCTACCTTAAGGATGCACTCCCATGGAATGCATCGAGAAAACATAACATGAATCTTTTATAGTATATGTGGTGTCGTTTTAAGTCAGATTCCCCAAGACTATGCATAAGATGGATGATATGTTGTTAGCTATATAGTAATAGTCTAAACAGATGGGGATCTTTGTAGAAAAACATATGACAGCATACACCCCCAAACAGAATGAAATGATGTATTTGGAGAGTAAGATGCAGAATGATAAGAGAATGCTTGTGTAACCTATCATGGAACTTATGCAATAACACGTCATAGTTGAATTGTCCAAAGGGGTGAGAAGTTAGTAGTAGATGCCCTTTATGAGGCTTAAATAATGGGGAATATGACATACCAGGTTTCACAACTACTGGAATGATAGACTCTTGCGTTTTTATATTGGGCAAAGTCTCT
The DNA here is from genome assembly GCF_015680905.1 of Coptis chinensis. NCBI lineage: Eukaryota > Viridiplantae > Streptophyta > Magnoliopsida > Ranunculales > Ranunculaceae > Coptis > Coptis chinensis. The sequence continues at coordinate 39,238,817 of NC_141459.1, forward strand.
TTACTAGGAAGGTTTAGAAAATTATGAATAATCTTAAAGGAAATTGGCTTAAGTGCGAATTTGAGATTTCTTTGAAATGGTTTCATGGTGTAGTCCTCAAAAATTGGTGGATTTTTTATAAATAGAGATTGGATTTCAAGATGTGTTAAATTGGGATGGTGATAGTTGGGTGGTGGTTCTTCACATGATCTCGAGGGCTTAGAGAATTCTTCATCTAGTTTTGGCGTTTCCATAAAATTGTGGTTCATTTCTACAATAGTAAGGATGTCACAAATTTGTTCCATCTATAAGTCTTTAATGACCAAACTAAATTGAAATCCAATTTCCACCATAGATTTTATTCCCTTTTCTCCAAGCACTTCATTTTCTTTGTCCTTTCTGCCTAGATCTTCATAAATTTTCTCAATGCTATTTTCCAAGTGTGTCAAGTCCAATACATGCTCTTGAGTTTCTTCTGCCGGAGTTTCCTCATTTATGGGTGATGATGCATTAAGGCATGTGACAGAAACTGTGACTTCGAGCATATAGTCATCGTCATAAACTCTGGAATTCTCACAATAGTCAGGTGGAGATTGATGGGGATTTTATTGGTCATGAGTATCAGGATGGGCCTTAGCAATTGGCTTTGTTATAGTAACACCTTGTTTCTCTTGTTGGATGGGTTCTGCACTGGTGGGAAGAATATTAGTCTCAGATGTGGCATTATTTGAATCGGATTGGAAAAAATATAATATAGTTGTTATTTGCTGAGTTAGTATTGTTTGCTTGGCCATTTCCCGGTAGAGCTAGTATGTGATGGATGGTGGAGTGGATGGTAATGGGTTTTGGGTGAAACCGTACTCTAACTGACCAGTTGGATATATGAATGGTGGTTGACTATTTGTGGTGGGACTCCAGGAATTGTTGACATGATTAGAAAACTCTTGGGTTATGGGTTACTAGGGAAGTTTGAAAATTGAAGTTCGTAATCGTAAGGATTTCCCATAGTAGACTCAAATTCAGTATATGATGGACAATGAGATAACTAGTGATAAGGACTACTGCAAAATGAATAAGGTTCTGGGTTTGCATTATAATTCCATGACGGTTGCGACGTATATTGATAAGACATGAATGCTTAGTCAATGATGATGCACAAACAGTAGAAATTCATTTTTTTGGATTTTTGAAAATATTTGCTTGGTCTATAGATTTACTATGCCCTATTCAAATGAACATTTGGGCGCGAGACTAGGATGGCTCTACTACACAACTCAGAAAAGTAGGTAGTCACTTCACCAAGTGGTGTGCTACCAAGAATCTCACTCACGATGAATCTGGGGGAGGGGAGTGAGGAAGGTAGTTGGTCCACCAGAATCTGATAACTGATTACTCTAAATCCTCGTGGCTATATTTTTGTCCTTTTCTGGAGGATCATGACTACTTTGGGCTCTAGTTGATTGATTTTAATTTATTTATTTGGTCTAGGGCTTCAAGAATCAAGTATTGTCCATTTTATATATCTACAAGGGGAATGACTTCCCAATGGTTGTTATGTGGCTCAGGTTCAGCCTTATGCATAAATGTAAATTGCTGTGTTGAAATTAAATTTCAAACAATCACGTAAGCATGCTTGAACACACAAGGTATCCTCTTACATGGGCTTCGATGAGGTTTATAATTTACCTCTCAAGTCGTGCTTACACACTGCTTGAGGAGAAGGCGACGTTGGTTGGCGCGTGATCTGAGAATCAGGCCCAACCATTTGAGCTTTTCCCTGTTTTATATTACAAAAAAGGTCCACTTAAAAGGTAAGCCGGACTGTGGGCTTTTTAATAATTACACAACTTTGCCTTCAAGGGTCCAAAACATAAAACTAAACTAATACTAAACTAATATAATAGATTAACTAGTTTAGATAGATTAACTAGATTAACTAGAACTAAACTTAGTTAGAATGTTGATTACCAAGTTGATTCAAAGTATTCGAGCGTATGATTCACGACTCGCCTCCCACACTTGAATTTCTCAAGGCAATGAAAAATCTAATCTCTTGGTAAGTTTAGAACTTCAACCAAGTGTTCATTCATGTTCATCCATACAATCAATCAAAACTCATATTTTCTAAAACAAAATTCATTTTTTCTTTTTTTTCTTTATATCTCTATCTATTACAAACAAGTTCCACTGATTTATACTACTTTATTACAAAATTCGAGTTTCACAGTACAAATAAGCACAAAAAACAACTGAACTGTGAAAAAATCAAATAGTGGTGTGTGGAGGTGGACTCACGGTTGCCCGCCAAAAGTGGGCGGTCGTCGCCTCGAGGTGGTCACCTATCGGTTTCAAGTGAAGTTGATCGTCTTTTTCATTTCTGCCTTCAAACTCCTCTCCAACATGTTGATCTCGAACCTGGATTTGCAAAAAAGTAAATCAGTAATGAAAAACAACGAAATAAATCAACAAAAATTAGAAAAATAAAAAGTGAAAAGGTGAGAGTGATGTTTCCCTCCTTAGATGCTCAACCAAGCATTCTTGTTTCTTCAATCCCCGATAGCGGCACCATTTGAAGTTTTAGTAAGAGTGAAGATCTTCAAAAGATTTGAAGTGAGGTTCACCATAGATTGTTTAGAGTTTGAATGGTTGGGAGTTAGAAAGAATGAAGGTAGGATCTTAGTTTAGGACTTGTATTAGTTAACTAGTTTATAAAGAACATTGAAAGCTTAAGTTGTAATGGTTGAAGAACACAAACTTGAAGAAATGAAATGACAAGATTGAACAAAGAACAACAAGAAATATGATTGATTGATTAAAAATAACAAAAGCAAATAACAAGATTGAAAATGAAGAACAATAAAGTAAATAACTTGAATGAAAAAAGACTATAAATTAAATCCTACATGACACTAGATTAAGTCTAGGTGCATCCTCTCTCCCTAACTTTTAGTTCTTATACCCCCTACTTTATGCCAATGACTGATTTGTCATTCTCCATTACATTTGAGACACCTCACCACTTGCTTTATGTTTTTGGTTTTTCCTTTTGCTTTTTGATTTCTTCTTGATCAAGATAAATATTAGAGAAAGCCATCTTTTGTGTTAAGGACATCTATCTCTGGTCTTCTGAGTTGAGGACTTGACTTTCAGCTCCTTGGTTCTGAGTCCTATACCTTTGACCTTTAACTTTGACTTTGACTTTGACTTTTTCAGCACTTTTTCATAGCAGCTTCTAGTCTTCATAATAAGCGTAATGAAGGCTCCTTTTGGTGCTAAGACGCAGCTTTTATGATAAGTGGTCTGGATTTCTCTGTAACTTGAAAAAGGTAATAAAAGGTATGAGTTGTCTTTTCATTGAGCGTAAGAAATGCTATAATGCAGTAATATAAGGATAATATAATGCACATTTGGGAGATGATCATGTGTTGAAACACAATTTCTCTCATAATTTTTCTACTCAAGTTTTGCTAACTCCAGTGTGCAGTGGACACACTTTTCCTCATATCTCAATGACAGTCAGAAAAGCCGAGGTCAATATATCACACCTACTACTTATTATAACACCACCCTACTCCTAGTTGAACTAGAGGTCTTTAATAGGTATTATATGGCTTAGGTGGTAGTGTAGAAGAAAATGGAATGGAAACTCAAAAATATGATAAGTATGAGAGAATAGGGTCTTCAAAATTTAACACTAGAGAAATCTTTTGGTATTTCTGCTTCTAACTTATGTTTCCATACTCAACCTTTTTAGGCTTTGTGAATCATTTTGATTTGACTTTGAGAGTTCTAACTTTCTTTTTCTTTTCTTTTTGGAAACTTATTTCTATTTTTCTTTTCTGAAGCAAATAACAAATTTTTGTTTTGGACAAGTCTTTCTCTCCACTTTTCTGCTTTCATCCTATTTCTCATACGCATCAAATAGGTGGGTTTATTTTTTATTTTTTATTTTTTTATCAGCAAGCAAGGTTGTTAACGGGGTCCCCTACCCCTTTATTAATAATAAAAAGCTTTGAACTGGGTGATTACAATCTCTCATACTCTCTCCCTATTACATCATCATTTATAATTTTCATTACATCAGGAGATAAACAATCTATGCTAATATCTACCAACTCCTCAGCAGGTATTATACTAGCTAGCACATCCGCTAGCTTATTCGCCTCTCTATAGATGTGCACTATAGAGAATTCTTCAAACTCTATCTCCATTCTTCTTATGTTTCTCATCTTCTTATTTGCCTCCCAAGGAAACAAAGACTTATGTAAAAAAGAAATTACATTTTGTGAGTCTATTTGTGCTCGAAGCTTCCTGATGTTGTGTGCACACGCTAACCTCACTCCCTGTTCAACTCCTTGCAGTTCCACCAAAGCAATGGTATGGTACTTTGACTTTCCTTTTGCTGTCGCTTTTACTCAACCATTTTCATCTCTTATCGCTACTGCCCATGCCCTTAGCTACCCTTGAAGAGTACCGTCTGAATTTATATTCTATATGTCTTCAGGTGCCCTTTCCCATCTGACAAAAACTCTTGGTTTTTTTATTTTTGCTACTTCCAAATTCCATAGTTCAGCGAACCTCTCTCTCTCTGGCCCTTCCTCCATCTTCACGTTTATTGCCAACAGCTTTGTCTTCACATCTCTCATAATATTGAATATGATTCCATCCACCAATATTGTTTTCTGCTGAAAGATTCTCGCATTCCTCTCCCTCCAAATCTAATAACAAAAAGCATTAAACACCAATCTGAACGCATCTTGTTTGCATCCTTTCCCAGTGGTCGCCATTGCTACCCATTTCACCTCTTCTTGCCAATTCGCTGCTCTCATTCTTGCATACCCACACATTGTTAACAGCTTACTCCACATAGCTTGTGCAAATGTACAGTCATAGAATAAGTGCTCTTCTGTTTCCTTTTCTCTCTAGCAGATTATACACGTGTCGTCTATCACCATTTTCCTTTCTTTCATTCTGCATAATGTCTTCAGGCATGTCTGCAGCACCATCCAAGTAATGAAGGAGTCCCTCGGGATTTTGTTAGAAAACCAGACTAGCGAGTGCCACTCTACTGTTTGCTTTGTATTCCTGATGCTGTGATACGTATCTTTTAGAGTAAACCCTCCTCTGTTTGACACAGATCATACTATCGTGTCTTTTCCACTTATGATGCTCACCTCTTCCTCCATTCTTTTAAAAATATCAGTGGCGTGTATCCTAATGCGATTAGGTATATTCCACCTCCCAATCTCGATAAATCCTGAGAGTTTACACCCTTGGTTGCCCAAAGAGTTATATGTCAGCGCTTGCAGAAACCTCTCCTTTAAAATCCCATCTGGATGCCATGGATCCAACCAGAAAGATGTACTCTCTCCATCTCCAATTTGATGCAATGCAATGAGCTTTGCTTCATCCCTCTCCTTTAGAATGTTTCTCCAGCTCCACGAGCAGTCGTTAGCTATCTTCATACTCTAGAAGTTCTTCTCCTTTATTAGATTCTTGTATACCCATTGCACCCAAAGAGCTTCTTTCTTAGTTATGATGTTCCATAAATGCCTCATATTTGCTGCATGGTTCATTCTTGAGAGGTCCCTGACCCCAAGCCCTCCTTCTTCATATGGGAAACATACACTTTCCCAATTGATGTAAGCATGAGATGTTGCACAGTCTAGTCCATTCCATAAAAAGTTCCTACATAACTTATTGATATCCTCTATAATACTTTGTGGCACAATGAAGCAAGAGAACTAATAGACACTCAAATTGTTCAAGACAAATTTGATAAGTTGCACCCTCCCTACATACGATAGAAACTTGCCCTTCCAACTTTGAATTCGATTCGACACTTTTGTAATCAATGGAAGACAATCAGTTGCATATAACCTTGTTGTAATAAGAGGCATGCCCAAATATTTAACAGGAAGCTCACTTGTAGAGAAAGAGAGAATCTGTTATATAGAATCACAACTACTTTGATCAACTCCTGCAAAGAACACTTTGCTCTTGTTTACATTCACTTCCAATCCTGAGCATTTTGTAAATGTCTCAATATTTTCTTTCAAGCACTTTGCTACCTCAATATCTCCATATATGAAAGCAATAAGGTCATCCGCAAAAGCCAGATGAGTGATGATAGGTTCTGTGCATTTCTGATGGAGCTTGTACCTTCCTTCCCGTACACTATGCATCATAATCTCTGAGAAAGATCCATAATTAGCACAAATAAGTAAGGCGACATGGGATCACCCTGCCTTATCCCTCTTCTTCCTTTGAAATACCCATAAGGTGTTCCATTTAGCATGATAGAATATGAAGGAGTCTCCACACACACTTTAACCCACTATATAAACTTTCTTGGTAGTCTTATTCTCTGCATAGGATACTCCACAACCTCCCATCTGATTGAGTCATATGCTTTCTTAAGGTCTATCTTTGCTGCACATCTAGGAGGTGCCGCATCCCTGTGGTAGTTGTGCAGCAGCTTATGAGACAAGAGAATGTTATCTTGCATTGCTCTTCCTGACAGGAATGCAGACTGATTTGGTGCCACTACCAAGTGAATGAATTTCTTCATTCTATTAGTTAAAATCTTACTAATACATTTGTACATCACTCCACAGCATGAGATAGGTCTATAATCAGTTAAAGATGATGGGCGCTGAACTTTAGGAATGAGAGTTATGCATGTGGAATTTACTTCTCTTAACATCATACCTGATTTGAAGAAATTTTGGATAGCAAGAATGAAATCAGCAGATATAACTCTCCATGTGGCTTTAAAGAACATAGAAGAGAATCCATCACTTCCCGGAGCTTTGTCACTACCAATACTTGATAATGCCTCAGTAATCTTATCTCTGGATATATTTTCTTGAAGCTCTTCATAGATATCTGGCTCAATGTGTTTCTTCGGCATCATAGCTTCAAACATAGAGAAGTTAATATATTTTATTTTGGGGTTAATAGATAGGTAAAGAAATGTTGGTGAAAAATGAAAATGGCTAAATGAAAGGTTCAATGGGGCGACTAGTAGTAAAATTTATACATGTATGAATTTATGGCTATGTCGATCCAAAGAAGGCCTAAATTCTCTTCTAAGATTCAAATGGTGATCAAGTAAGTAAACGTGTGATTTCTCTATTCAGAATAACTACTCTTCTGTGTCATTACTCATAAATCACTCATGTTGAGGCTTTTAGGCTAGATTCTCACTGGATTTGGAATTTTAAATAGTCTAACCGTGGGTCCCAAAAAAAAATTTTTTTTTTAAAGATTAAGCTAGGGTTAGGCAGACCCCCACCTGTATTAATATAATATAACCTTACATTCATAGTACCACTCGGATCCTCGTTTATAATCACGAGGATTTGCAAGTGAACCGTGGACAATTCAGCATCTTGGTGCAATTAAGCAACCATGCTGGTACTAACTACGTTGAAACCCCGTTAGGCAGGGCTCAAACTAGGTTCAACCATAGGAGACCAATAGCTGATGAAAAACCCCTTATCCCGGCTCAAGTCTACACTCTAGGCTAATAAACCGGCCCAACTAAACGGGCCAAAATCCAAACGACTGCTAAAGCCCAAGACAAGATGCTGCTTCAAGCCCACCCTGTTTCAGGCATGCGGATTGAAAGTGGATCTGGATCATGCGAAAGTGGATCTGGGTCGTGCAACCCGATCAGTCTACCTTCTCTACCCGCTTGCAACAGCACCTTTGTTGGTTTCATCCCCTTCACAAAACTTTGACATTTTCGAATCGCGAAGCTGATACAATTTCACATTCCAATACCCCCATGGTAGCCTCCAAACAGTTGTACAAGATCTAAGTTTGGAATTCAGCTCAGGATCAGATCTGCAACAATTGCTTATGCTAAGAAAGCAAAGATAAAGACAAAAATCGACCTCGGCTCCTCTCTTCAAAACCCAACCTCAACAAGAAACTATCGGCAAGAAATAAATTCTATCCCAAACGCCAAGATCGCCCATAGAGAATAGGGTTGTTTAAAAACCAACTCCTACCTTGAACTCCTCGTTTGTTTCCGTCCAAGCAAAGTATGAATCAAGTCCCAAACTTTACAAGTTCTCCCACCAGATCCAACCTCTACTCAACTCCAACCTCCAAGGACGTCCATGATAATGGACCAATGCTTTCACACAACACGAACTCAGTATGTCTTCTACGGATCTTGAGGAATCAGACCTGTCTCTCGACCCAGGCCAATGACAACCAAAACCTTGACAACCATAAAATTTCCCATCCAGAATCAGTTCCAAAAAGAAAAAAAGAAAAAGAAGAGAAGAGAAGAAGAAAAGAAGAAGAAGAGTTCCGGAGACGGTGCGTTAAGAGGCAACCGTCGCCGGTGGTTGATTGATAATAGGGTTTTGCCTTCAAGAACAAAAAGTTTTTTCTCTCTAGCTAGTTTTGATAGAGCTTTTTCCATTCCTTTTGTTGAACGTTAAACTCAAAACGCAAGAAAACTAAACTAAATTACGAAAAGCTATCAAAGATTTCTATACTCTCTGGGTCCCAAAAATTTACTGTTAAGTACAGTCAATGATACTCATTGCATGAATGTTCATGAAAAGATGTAAAAACTATTACCTACGTATTAACATGAGTTTCTAAGAACAAATTTTTATTCTAGTGCTAATGTGAAATTTTCAGACAATTTTCATCATAGAAAAGGAAACAAGACTTAGTCACTAAATACGTTGAAAAGAAATGAAAATAAAACCATAAACAACCTAATAATATGCTAATTTTTTGCAAAATTAAAGGTTCTAACCCCCCAAAACAGAAGGATGCTTTGTCCTCAAAGTGTAAGAGAGAGAAAGAAGATACCTGAGAAGCTTAAGCAAAAATTTAGCTAGAACACTGCATGGGAAAAGTTATTCGAATACAAGAAAAGGGAAAATAGCATACCAGTCAAAGAAAATAATCAAAGATACATATATACAACAAGCAAATAATACACAATAGTAAGGGTAGAGCACGCCATATATATATATGTATGTATTTGGCGTGCTCTACCCTTACTATTGTGTATTATTTGCTTGTTGTATATATATATATATATATATATAGCCTAAAAAGAAATTACGGCACAACCAATCTAGGATCATCACGTGTGAAGTGCCACTCATTAGCATCACGCCAGTTAATAATGACCTACCATAGTTCTCTCCATTTTGTAGCTCCAGATTCGTCCAAATGTCGCAGCATTTTATTGTCGTCTAGGTATCAAGGGTCGTTCTTCAGGTACCTTGAAAAGCGTTCACGCCAGACCCAAAACAGTAATGAACGAATAATTTTATTTGCAGGACACATGGAATCTACTGTAACCCAGTCGGTAAATCCGACCGAAACATTTGGGAAGAAAAGCCTCATTAAGCAGTCGGCAATTACGAGTAAAAGTAAATAACGACCTCGAAAGTCCTGAGCTCATTTCAAATTCTGAACTAGACAGTGTGTGATGCCGGAAAAGGTATGAAATAGGCCTTCATGAAAATTTCATTCAAAATCTTGCTCGGGCATAATTTCTCTCCAATTAGCCATGGAAAATACAAAAAGATAGAATGATGGATATGATGGAGTGAAAGGGAGATGGTTGTAAGAAAGAGGCTTGTATTCAAGGTAGACGTGGATGAGAATGGGAGTGAGTGGGGAGATCAAGATTATGTGGGGAAGGTCAAAACTAAAAGGAAATGAAACATGTGCTTTTGTTGGAACATCCTTACGTGGCATGCACGTGAAAGTGAGTAGTTTTCAAAGTGGGTCTTTTAACGTCAAATTCCCAAGATGAAGAATGAGTTGTTCAAAAAGATTAGAAAATATGGAGGAAGGTGTCACAATGAAGTTTAACCAGCACGTATATTCTACATTGGATCCCCGAAACTAGGTCGTTTAACGACAGATTCCTAAGACTGTGATCGAAGCTTTATAATGAGATAGAACATATGGAGGAAGGTTTCACAGGGTAGACCAACACGTGTATTCTGAAAAGATATAGTAAACCCCGAAAGTGAAAGTGGAGCAGAGCTGAAAGAGTAGCGCGCGCAACTAGATTATAGGCACACGCTACTTGAGTTAAGGAATATCGTATATTTTGTATTTATTTATTTATTTTTATTTTATTTTATTATTATTATTATTATTATTATTATTATACAAGGAAAGATTAACGTGTTAACATCATTGTTATGGCTATAAAACTCTTTTTTAATCCAGAAGATCCTAGGCAACTTTCGTGTCGGCTCATGAACGAACCCCATCCAGCCAGACTATGACTTCACCTTTATATTTTGGGGGATTTACTGCTCAGGACAATAGCGTCCTGGACCTTGCGAGGAACGCGGCAGACTAAGCTACCCTTATTACATATGGCTTATCATCAAACTGCCTCTAGAAGAATGGAGATTGCGTACTTCCATGGGTTGCTCTGGGTGGAATCCATTGCATGTGTTCCTAGTAGGTAACATATGATGGCCTACATGAAATTTTTTGTGCACAACAATAGCACAAATGTAAATTATAAAATACACAAGTATATACATGTTGAGTTATTTAAATTCATATCCTCAAGACTATTCCCATCCTATGGGAGAAACAGCGTGGCGGCAAACTTGATCTCACTCCGCTGGTGTGAGGCAAGTGTACACCTTGTACTAGCAAGCATCTGCCAGCAGTTGAAGACCGGGGCAGAAGGGTGTTTGACAATGCATACACCACCCCATTCTTCTCGCACGTCGTTTATGAGCAAAAGAACTATAACCTTGCCCTATTCGAGATGGGTGAGATTTACACCAAATGATGAGTTGAATGTCAGTTGGAAGAAAGTAGAAAAGAGTAGAGAAGGAAGGAGGTGAAATTTTGGGCACCCATCGTGTGCCAGAAACATTGTTTGCTTGATTATCAGAAAACATTTGTACTCAGTTCTGAAATAGAGTTGTTTTGGACTAAGGCTCCGGCGCTTGCAACCACACACTCCAAGATAATATTGAGAGAAGAAAATAAAGAAGGGACTGGGTACCAAAATAGTGCACTCTCTTTATATAAGAGTGGAATGGAGTACAACAAAAGAAAAAGATTAGTCGTTTAAAGTCAGATTCTCGAGACTTTAATCAAACCATGTGGGGTCTTCAGAAATTAATACAGAGCTTATCATATATCAACAACTGAAAAAGTTGTGGGTCTGTCCAATTAACACGTTTTTCACCCCCAAATAGATTCAGACACCAAGATTCATTGCCTCGAGGTTTAGTAGATCGAGAACCTAAACAAGCGTGCACTTTTGTTTTTCTCAAATGCAATGGGATCCATGTAGATGATGGTGAGAAAAAGGATGGTCAAAAAGAACATTCAGGAGGTAGATATTTTTTATAAGGTGGAGACAAAAAGAATGAGAAAGTGGGTTTAGCAGTAAACTCATTGAAGGAGTGGGTCTCTATTATTTTGCATTTGAAAATGAAATGCTCCCATAGTTCATTCTTGGGTAAGACATTTTCGCTAGAAGGATTAAAAAACTCATGAAGTACGGGAGAGGCAAGAAAGTCGAGTGCAAATGCAATGTTCTTTTTAAATGGCAGAGGATGTAAAACATTGGTGGTAGAAAACTAGAGTGTTTCTAGAGATGGTAATATGCAAGAATGGCGTTTAGCTAGTTCCTGGAGTTCCATATCAGTAGAAACTGACAGATACTCGATGCAGTTTTCAATTGGTAGATCAGAATGATCAATTGGATAGTGGTTTAGAAATTCCTCCTCTGTCATGTCTTCATAAAAATTGTGATCCTTATTTTCTTCTACTGTTGGTATTGAAACCAAGGAGAAAGTTATGACATCGTTCAAACTGTCGATCATGTTAATCTCTTCATCCAAAGATTGGGTCATATTAAAGACGTTAATCTCAACAAATTGATTCCCAAAAGACATTATTATGGATCCATCGCAATAGTTGATGATGGCTTTCACAGATGCGAGAAAGGAGCGCCCTAAGATGATAGGAATAGAATCGGCAGCAACTTCGGTGTCTAGAATGATAAAATCAATCGAGTAAGAAAAATCTTGGACCTTGATGAGGACGATATTCACAATGTTTTTGGGGTATTTGATGGAGCGATCTGCTAACTGCAATTTCATGGTAGTAGGTTTGAGATGAAGGAGACCTAACTGTTGGAACAAATAATAGGGAAGTAAGTTGACACTTGCTCCCATAACTAAAAGTGTAGTAGTGGTATACTTGTCTCCCAAAGTGTATGGAACAGTGTGTCTTCCAGGGTCCTTTTCAGATACAAGTACAATTTCTTTCTCATCTTTAGGTAGGTGAATATCTAGCATAAGGATTTGATTGTCTACTGTTCTGTCAGATTAAAGGGTGTAGACTGCATTCACTTCACCCGGGTTTTGATTACTAGTACCTGGTGCATTGTTAAGTTCAAAGGTTGTGTTGGTGGGCTTCGGATTTGGAACCACTTGTCCAGGAAACACGCCTTTCTTAGTCTTATCTTGGGCTAACAGCTGAAGGGATTGTTGAATGGATGTCAAGATTTGAGATTGTTGTTGCATGTAAGCCAAAAAAGTCTCACTTATCTTATCGGCTAAAGGTTACACAGGTGGTGCTGTAGGAACAAGGTCACGATAGTTGTTGATGGGTTGTTGATGTGAGAAATTGGGATTGACAGGCACAAGGCTACGGTTGAAATTGGAGTTAGAAGAACTCGGAAACTGGGCTTGTCCTTGTTGGAATTGCTGATTATATCCCTACTGATATGAATTGAAGTTTGTAAGTTGCCTAACGGGTTGATTGGCGAAACCTGGAGGTCTTTGTTGTTGTTGGTTGTTACGCCAAGCAAAATTAGGATGTTGTCCCTAAGGTGCGTTAGGAATGTTGAAGGCACAAACTTCTTCAAGTTGATGAGAATTGGATTCATAGTGCAATGGGTAAGAGAGTTCATCTTGGTTAAGGCTCTGACAAAAGTAACATGGGGAACTGTTGACGTTCATGACTTGTTGTAGTTTTTTATCATTGATCTGCACGGAAAGAGCATCTACTTTCTTAGTCAGGGATGCTGATAAACGTAAAAAGTTAGTTTACCTATGAAATGAACGTTAAACTCAAAACGCAAGAAAACTAAACTAAATTACGAAAAGCTATCAAAGATTTCTATACTCTCAATTCTATCGAAATAGAGTGGAGTAAAAAGTTCGTTCCACTCTCAGTTCCTTAGTATTGAAGTTTTCTACAATTGACTAGTAATCCAAAGTTTAATGAGAGCAATGGTGGAGGTTTTATACTACAATGTGAATTCGAACGACAAGATACGAATAACGAAATGACATATATAAAGATGTGAACTTTACTACTTTTAATTAACCAATACTTCAAATCTAATTAATGACTAAGAATTGAATAACAACAATTGAAATTAGATCTAATAAATTGAATTGACAAAAATTGAATTGACAAGAATAACTATTTTATTTATCTAACTAAATGAAGAACAATGATTCAAAGGATTAATCTAAAACAATGAATTGAAACTAACTAATTTAACTAATTGAATTCAAATAAAACTAGATCTAGAAGCTATTTTAATGGCTACTTTTTACTCTAACCTATCCAACTATCTCTAACTTAAGAGCTAAGTCTTATTTTATACAAAGGAGGAGACCAAATCCACAATTTCGTGCATAGGCTGAGGAGCCATGTTTTGGGCCGGAAAATCAAGCCCAAAGCCCAATTTCTTTAGTCCACAGATCCCGTTTCAGCTGGCTTCGACTTCAAGAGACTTTTCGTCCACTTCTGCTCCTCTGATTTGATCAAGGATTAGACCATTGGAAAGCTCTTTCCGAGCCGGTTGTTTTGATATAAGGTAGGCCCAATTCCGAGGTCTGAGTCCAAAGATATGGTCTTTGGAAGTTCTGCCGACTTGTGTACTGTTTCTGCCCGTGTTGACTTTTCAGCTTTTGACCGGGCTTTACAAAAGCTTTGTCTCCTTGAATTTTGGCCTTTATCACAGAACTTCTTAGCAACCAACCCTTGCTCTTTTATCTCACCAAAGTGGCACATTTCTGCATATAATTGACTTTACTGCCTGAAATACATAAAAATACGTAATCAGCATTAACTCTTATTTATTACTCGTATAATTGGTCTAAAAGTATGATTATTGAGGGGTTAAAACTACAGTTTTGGGCTCTTATCAAACCACCCCCAAACAGCATTTTGCTTGTCCTCAAGCAAATATGAGAAATTAGAATAAGTGACCAAAAATGGAGTTCTAACTACTCTCGTTTCGCTGAGTGTGATTGCATTTACCATATGCAACAAGGCCTTAGACCACTAGGAATTCCCTAGTGGACGAGTTATAACCTCGTGAGAGTTTTCCAGTGAAGGTACTCACAAACTTCATTTATACTACGACGACTAAGAAATAAAACTATTGTTTCATTATTCATGCTCTAAATTAACTATACATCTCACTAGCAATGAATATAGAATAATCAAGTCGAAACCTAAGCTAATATATGTATAATAATCAATCATCTACAATAAACATATATTCAATGAGTAATACTATGAAATACAATAGCAGGTCCGTTTCTGAAACTCGGAATAACGTCCTTAAGTAGGTCCTCACATAAATGTCAAGACAAAAACCACTCTAATTTTTTTCGCTCAAGTTTTAGTTTTACTCCGGTGTCGGTGGGCACACTTTACCTTACAATCTCAATGACACACAAGGAAGCCGGAGTCAATCAAACACATCTGCCACTTACTATCACACTAGCCTATTCCTAATTGAGCTAGAGGTCTTTATTAGGTGTTGCGGGGATTAGGAGATGGTTTAAGAAGGAAAGAAGTAGATATTCAGAAAGAACAAGTCTGAGATAATAGAGTCTTCATATTATGTAACTAGATAAGACTTTGTTCCTTACTTTCGCTTCTACACTTTGTTTCCATCCTTAGCCATATTTTTCTTTTTCTTTGGCTTTTGACTCCTTTGATTTTTTTTTTTTTTGGAGTTCTAACTCTTTATTTTCTTTTATTTGTTTCTCTTCTTTTTTTTATATTTGGATGGAAACTTTCTTTTCTTATTTGAAGCGACTGACAAATTCTTGATTTCAAAGGTCTTTCTCTTTTCTATTCTTCATCTCTATTCTCAGACTCATTCAAAGAATGGGTAGGATGATTTTTTTTATTTTTATTTGTTTTTGTAACAGGTTAAAGGATTTGCGGTTTATGAAAGGCTAAGGAAAGGCTCAGAGGGGCGACTAGCGGAAAATAATTTCATAAAGGTTGAATGTCAGGCTATATCGATCCAAAGAGGGCCTAAATTCTCGCTTAGGATATGGTATAGTGATCAAGCAAGTGGACGTGTGATTTCTCTATCCGGATTTTACTTCTCCCTTGTGTCATTTCTCAAATGTTTCGCTCATATAAGGCTTTAGGGTATATTCTCACAGGATTTGTAGAATAAGTACTCTAGCCTAGGTTTCATAAACTTACTGCCAAACAATCATAGATACTCATGTAATATTTTTATAGCTAGATGCAAAGATTATTACCTATATATTAACCTAAGTTTCTAAAAATTATTCTAATGCAAAAGCTACGTGTGACTTCTAGATTATTAAGAGCATAGAGAAGGAAAACAATACCAATATTCCTAAGTGTATAGCATAAACTTTTTTTTTTTTTTTTTTTTTTTTTGAATTTATCAAATTTTTGAAATTTTAACTAGAACATAAGTGCATATTATACATATCTATATCCTAACAGATGCCTTAATTACACGTGGTTCTATTCCCCCCCCCCCCCCCAAACAAGTTGCATACTTTGTCCTCAAAGTATTTTAAATAAAGAGGGTAGGAAAATACCATTGAAGCGCGTGAAATTCAAGAATATCTGCAAAACAAAGTTATAACATACTAATATAGGAAATAAAAACTGACACAACTCTATAGGAGTTCCACCCGGTATGGGGTAATAAGAAATTACTTGCTTGGGACATAAGCAGACACTAACTGAAACTAAAACGTACCTGCACTCCCGCTTACTCTTCCTCTTCCTCATCATCCGCTGTAAAGAGATGAGGTTCCTTCGCGTCCTGCCACGCCATGATAACTTGCTTGCTGCCCGCCGCGGTGTCATCTACTTGTGCTAACCTGTCGAGTGTTACTATGTCTGATGGGGTGTAAGGAGTAACCAAGTGAGGTTGCACCTGCCATCCCGGCCAAGTCATGACTCGGAAAGAGCGAACCACCCAATTAGCCGGTCTCATGACTTTGACCTTTTTCCAATCCGTGAACTGGGTACAGAATTCAGGTAGGCAACTGAGCATGATGCGTCAAACTAAAACAGGCATGATTCGTCAACTGAGCATGATGCGTCAAACTTATGTCTCATGCTTTGGGCTCTCTTAAGACTAGCAACTAATACTCGGGGAATGTCATATCGGCGACGTCCCTCAGCTAAAGCAAGGAAAACGTCACCAGCGGTACTATTTGCAAAGGTAAACTGCCAATCCCCTAAAATATTCATCAGGATAAATAACATGGTGGTGCCTACATTTAGGGACAGGCTACCAAGGGCTATGTTGTAACGCCCTTGGTCCACTATTCGAAATACCCTCCCCCATAATACTCATGGAAGTATGTATAGTCATAGAGGTATGCATTATCGGTCATATATCCCCACGTGTGAATAGGATCAGGTATTGGTATTCCCGAAACTAACGCTACGACATACTTATTGAATTCTAGCGGCGTGTCATCTACCGTGACGGAGAATTCTTGTTCTCTGTTTTGGTTACAATAGAACTTAACATTATTGTAAAAAATTTAGTAAGCTTAGGGGAATACGAGTCGGGCGGCACTTACGTTAGAGATGCCTCCCTAACCGCAAGATCCCCCAGCGGAACCAATGTCCATAAGTCTCGCTTCCCAAGTGTTGAAGGATCTGCTCCGTATCACTATAGGAGAAATCATCACAAAACTACTTGGGAGAACAGCTGCTACTATCTGGAACAATCCCTCGAAAACTGGATTTTTTTTTACCCCTGGGGTTAGAGGCGCCAAGCTCTTCAAGCTATCTGGCTTTGCCGGCAGTGTGCGCTCGATGAATTTCGAAGTTCCGCCACTTGGACGCAGTTCCTCTCACTTTTAGTGGGATGGGCGGGTTCGCGCCGGATGAAAAAACTAGAATTCGGTGTGTTTGCGAAGGTGGCGCCTCGGTTGGGGCTGGATAGGCGCAGTCGGCTTCGGGGTAAAATTTCTCGACAATTGCTTAGGGGCACAAGGTGGCGCCCCTCTAGGGCTTAAGCGCGGGGAGCCGATAGCCGGGCGAAGTTGCGAAGGAAAAATAAGGTAAAGGGGGAGTGAAACGTGAGAGATGAATGTGAGATGTATTTGGGGTTGTGAGTGTAGAATGAATGTAGTTTTTATAGGTTTTAAATTGCTAAAACGAATCGGGAAGTTGCCAAAAAGCTTTAAGGCAATTGCCGGAAATAATAAAATTTTCAAAACCGAAAACGGAAGCAACTCATATTCTTGATTCTAAAACAACCCTAATATCTTTTAAGCTGGATTTAGGATAGAATCTGTCTAACTCATCGAAATTTCATCCTATCACAATACCTATTCACGGCGATGCTTATATCGGCAATATTCTCAACCCTCTCTCCAAAACAACTTCTAAAATGGATGATCATATAGCGAATTATGCTCGGCTAAATAATACCACCCCCAAACAAATCGGGAAGGTGGGATTAATGATAAAAACAATGCATAATTCGAAAATAACCAACTTATATTTAAAATTGAATTCAAACAACAGAACAAAACCAAATTCAAATTTGATTACTGAACTAATATTTTTACATTCGAACTAAATAAAAATAAATAC
This sequence comes from Coptis chinensis, assembly GCF_015680905.1. Taxonomy (NCBI): domain Eukaryota; kingdom Viridiplantae; phylum Streptophyta; class Magnoliopsida; order Ranunculales; family Ranunculaceae; genus Coptis; species Coptis chinensis. The sequence goes on from NC_141459.1 coordinate 39,256,700, forward strand.
AATAAAACAAATCAACTCATGAATCCCTAAACAACGCGACTCATCTTGGTAATGGAATCCGCGATGAGAAAGAGATGGCTCTTGGCTTCCGGCGGCGAGAGCCATCCGATCCCGGGCGACGACGCCGTGCCTAATGATCGCTTCTCTCGGAAGAACCCCCCTGGGGTGAAAAGCGTGCAAGCATGTCATCACGGAACTGGCGCTGAGCTTCCATCTCAGCCCTCGTCTGTTCCCACCACTTATCCTCGCGCCGGGCACGAGTCTCAAAGTTATGATGCATGGTAGCCTGCAAAGTCCGGAGCTCTTCGCAAATAGTATTTAGGGAACGCATGCCACGATGAATCACAGTCATGCGTTCTGCGTCCGTCCTACACCACTCCAAGGCATCGGCATCAAAATATGTCGTGTCATCCTCATCCTCCGAGTCGGTCTCATCAGCTACCCTCTCTTCAGGCAACCTCCAAACTCGTTGGATACACTCTGTATAAATATGCTGATTTCGGTGCTCTTTCAGGCAAATCCTATTAGACCTCGGAGTCGCTCTCAGGGTCATCATGATTTTCGTAATCAAAACAAGGAGAGGTGCAATACTCTTCCCCACTCCCCTAATCATGTTTCTCAAAAACTCCACAATACAAAACTCATACTTCTGCTGCTGGAGTATCCATAGCACGTGAAGGCAGTTCAGACCTATGTCGCTGACTTTCTCCTTCTCTATTACATTCCTACCAATCCACTGAGCTACAGCCAGCTGGTTGGTTCTGAGAGACGCTTGGCGACCACAATGCGAGCTCGCATTGTAGTTCCCTTCAGAAACAGTTGCGTTCATCAAAGGTTCTACAGTAGTAAACTGGGAATCCTGTAATGTGGAATCGAGATGGTGTCGAGGCGGAATGCCTAAAATCTCAGCCAACAACCCAATAGTAATCTCTCGCCTCCTCTGAGCCACCTTAACGAAAATTCGATCTCCATCCAACTCCCTCGTCCTGCAAAACTCTCGGACCAAATCTTCGTGGTAAAAATTGTCTATCGAGTACCACAACCCACCCCAGTCTCGCCTAACCATCTCGTCACCGTAAAACGGCGCGAAGTGATCGGCTGTAAATGCGTGCTCTGGCAATATGCGACGTCTTTGAGACATTGGAGTTTTGATAAGTGTGTTGGTTGGAATAAGGTAGGGAGGCGTGTTTTAAAACACTCTAACTAAAAAAAATAATGGCAGGAGGCGCGGCGGTGGTGGGGCAGTTCGAGATTTTGAGATTCCGATGGTTTTTGGTAGTTTAAATTGGTGGAAGTGGTGGTGTGTGTAGTTAGGAGAAGATTTGGGGTTGGTTTGAACTTTGGGCGTGGGTGTATATAGGTTTTCCCTTTATTTTTATTTTTATGTTTGGGTTGAAGCTTTGTTGTGTGTTAATGGCGGTTTGAAACAAAAAATGAAGAAGAAGAACGCGATGCGTTCTTGGGTTGAACTGTGGGCTTGGGCCCAAGCCCAATACGAATCAACAAAAAAAAATCGATTTTTAGCGCAACTCCAAACTAAAATTGCCGCTTCGTTACCGGTCCAATTTTTATGAATGAGATATGAAAATAATCAGGAGAGAATTTCCAATCCACTGATCCATAAAACACTCTATTCCAACCGTGGATGACATATGAGAAAATGGGAAACACCTCGAAGTGCGTGCATAACGTAAGTTATGCGAACGAATGAAATCTAACTTAATAGAAAAAGTCAATCCGAATCGTAATACGATTAAACGGTCTAAACAACGCAACTGGAAAGTTGAACAATCCAAGACGGAAACGAACACCCCACCCCCAAACAAATTTTAGACACAGAGTTGAGAAAATTTATTTTTAAAAGTGGGTCTTTTAAAGTCAGATTCCCGAGACTTCTTAACTTACTATGTTTGTGATTTTAACAAGTTTTTTTTTTTTATGAATAAAATTTAATATAAGAAAAACAAGAAAGCATTAAAAGCATAACTCACACCATAAAAGAACATGACTCGAAAATCGAGAAAAAATGCAAGAGTGGAAAACGTGAATTATGTTAAATGTGGCCTTAGGATCCGGTACTTACAGCCACACACTCCATAGGAAGGGCCCGGTTACCTTAATGGTGTACTTACCAATATATGGAAATGAAAGGAAGCACACCAAGCAACAAAATGAGTCGTTTATAGTCAGATACTCGAGACTTGAACAATTAACTGGATATCAACAACCTAAAGAGTTGTGGGTCTTTCCATAAATAAATAACATGGAATGCATTCCCAAACAGAATTAAGCACCAAGATTTCCTACCTCGCAACCTAGTGGAATGAAAGCGAAGTCTGATAGACCTAGAACATAACCAAGCATGCACCTTCTTTTTCATCTCTGAACGAGGGGTTCTCCAAGTGAATGAGTGTGAAACAATGGATAGTTGTGGATGATATGGTGGATAAGGATAAGTATTAGAAGGAAAGAATGGAAAGAATGAAAATGTTGGTTTAGCACAACCCTCATTCATGGTGTGGGTAGGAAGTGTCTCAATCCTGAAAATGAAGGTGTCCAGTGCCGTTTCCTTGGTAATTATTTCCATATTATGAGGATTTAGAAAATCATTAAGCACAGAAGAAGCAAGAGGGTCAAGTGCAAACCTTAGGTTCCGTTAAAAAGGTGTAGGATGGGGTACATTGATGGAAGGTGAATGATGTGAGGTGGGTGAATGGTTATCAATAGGAGGGGACTCTCGAGGTGGCGAAGAAGAGTTGCAAAAGTGTTGAAGGAAATCTTCTTCAATTTCCTCAATGTCCACGGAGTCCTTATTAAAGTTGGAACTTCCAAAGGAAATGAATTTGTGCATCTGACTATTTGGAAACTTGGTTTTAAAATAATCATGAACTAAACTCTCGATCATGCTAACCTCTCTATCAATATTAATATCAGGAACCTGTGTGATCTGTTTAAATACATTGACCTCAGCGGAAAGATGGCCAAAAGATAACGACATCGAACCATCGCGACAATTTATAAGAGCGTTGGCAGTTGCCAAGAAGGGGCGCCCTAAAATGATTGGGACAGGGTCATTAGCGACTTCTATATCGAGGATAACAAAATCCGCAGGATAGTAGAAATCTTGAACCTTAACCAGCGCATTTTCCACTACACCCTTAGGATACTTGATAGACCTATCAGCTAATTGCAACGTCATAGTTGTAGGTTGCATTTCTTGTAGACCTATTTGTTTATATAAATAATAAGGGAGTAAGTTAACACTCGCTCCCAGGTCTAATAAAGCAGTGGTCATGTTAGTATCTCCTAAGGTGCATTGTATAGTAGGACGACCAGGGTCCTTGTACTTCACTATTCCATTATGTTCTGATAAAGTTGGAAACCTGTTCAGTGAGAAAGGCGTCTTTTGCAATATTTGTCCTATGCCTAGTAGTGCACAACTCCTTAAGAAACTTAGTGTGGTGAGGTAATTTTTTAATTGTGTCGAGAAAGGGTAGGTTAATCGTTAGATTTTTAAAAACTTCCCTAATCTCGTCAAAGTTTGTATCTCTTTTTAACATTGCTAATTTCTGGGGAAACGGTGGTTCCTTACTTTGTTTAGCGTATGGTTCAACTGGATATCTAACCTTTGCTTTTTGTTTCTTAGATTGTGGTTTAACCGGTACCTCTACTGTGGGTAGGATCTTGGGTTTCTGTTTGCATATCTAGTATAATATCTGGTGTAGGAACTCCTTGTGGGGTAACTATAGACATTGTTACTTTGTTATCCAACACTCTGCCTGAACGGAGAGTGGTGATGGAATTTATCTCTCCTATGTTTTAATTTTCATTACTAGTATTACCGTTTACTTCAAAGGCTATGTTTGGTGTTTTAGGATTAGGTATCGCTTGTCCTGGAAACACACCTTTGGGTTGTACCTTCTCTTGAGCTAACTGCTGTAAGGAAAGTTGGATGGCTTGTAAAATCTGTTGTTGAGTTTGCATAAAGGTATCAAAGCGATCCGATTGTGCAGTGGTATTTATTACAGGTTGTGTGACAGGAACTATGTCACGTTGATTATTTATGGGTGGGTTGTGATAGTTATTATTATTAACCAAAACGATACCTCGATTTGCATTATAATTATTATTGTTATAATTATTATAATTACCCTGACCTTATCCTTGTCGTGGTTGAGCTTAATTGTTATAATTATAATTTTCCTAACCTTGTCCTTGTCTTGGTGGACCTTGGTTGTAATTGTTTGTTGGCCTATCATTTGGGTTAAACAACCTTGGAGATTGTTGATTATTTCGCCAACCGAAATTGGGGTTTTGTCGCCAAGCTGCATTAGGTTCGCTATTAATGGAACAAACATTATCTTGTTGTGATTGTTGTTGTTCATATGCGAACGGACAATAGGAGTCGGGATGCTCTGGACTCAAACATAAATTACATGGATTGGAGTTGACATTCATGACGGGGATAGGCGTTTGTTGGACAGAAATAGCCTCTACCTTTTTAGCTAGAGATTCTATTAAATTTTTAAGTTCCGGATAGGGTTTCATCTCAAACATACCGACGGCTTTAGCTGTTGTAGAAGAACTAGCGGAACGGGAAATATCATCACTACCCCCAATGATTATTCCTCTTAGTCTGATCTGCTAAAAATTTATAAGCCTCTGATGCTCCTTTACTTAAGAAACTACCCCCATTCATTATGTCAAGTACTTCTTTATGGTGGTGTAGAAGTCCTTTGAAAAAGGCACGAACTAACATGTCTTTCGCTAGGTTATGGTGTGGACACTCTATAAGTAGGTCGGTGAAACGATTCCAAGCCTCTGAGAATGATTCATGAGGATTCTGTCGAAAGAAATGAATCTTAGAAAGCATTTCATCGGTCTTCAGTGGGGGGTAAAAATGTTCCATAAATAGTTGAACAAGTTTAGCCCACGAGTCCACAGAATTAGGCGCTTGGGCAGTTAACCAAGATGCCGCCTTATCGGCTAAAGTGAAGGGAAATACCATCAGTTTAATTTGTTCAGCACCAACCGAAGGATGGTGGAAGGTAGTAAGGACTTGGTCAATCCTACGCATGTGCTGATAAGGTTTTTCATGGTCTAACCCATGAAAAACGGGTAACAAATTAAATATATTCGGGGGGATTCGGAAATCCCCCACTGGGTCTGATAGAACGATGCAAGATTTAGGGCTATCGCTCAAGGCTTTATAAAAGTCCGAGAGAGGAGACTCTCTTTCTTCAGCCATAATCTCAGGTGTGGTGTGTGGTGTGCTAGCTAGAGGTAAAGTGAGTGGTATACTAGAAAGGCGTGTTTGTTGACGTTGTCGGTTAATTACGTTAGGCGTTTTTCTTCAGCCTGACCTTAATCTCATGCAAGGCTAAGACCAATCTTAATTAAAATAACAACACTCCAAACAATCCTGATATGCTAGTATGAACCTCTAACAGAAGATGCGAGGTGTGGAAGAAAAGAGTACCTGAAAGTCTCATTGCCTCGCTTATGAATAGCGTCTTGTTTACGCTTGCTCAGTGTATATCACAAGTTAGAACACTGAAAAACTTGAAAGCAATGAAAATTTGAACAAACCTGAGGAAATCGGGCTGTTTCAGCAGAGGGCGTGGGTGCGCTCAGAATATGCCTAGACAGGGCACAGGTCGCGCTCAGGCAAAAATTGGGATTCCAGGGATGTGGGTGCAGGTGGCGCTCAAGCAAAATTCGATATTCCAGGCATGTGGGCGCAGGGTGCGCTCCACTTTGGCTTGCCCAGGGCGTAGGTGCGCTCCGAGTAATTTTTTGTGGTAACGTGCAAAGCTGAAACAGACAACCACAGTGAAAATCCAAACAAGGGTGGGTGGGATATGGGACTTTGAAAAACTATCAAGTCTACAGAAAACAATACTAAAGAGTACTAAGATGGCAGCGGCGCCATTTGATAAACATAAAAAGTTAGTTTACCTACAAAATGAACGTTAAACTCAAAACGCAAGAAAACTAAACTAAATTACGAAAAGCTATCAAAGATTTCTATACTCTCAATTCTATCGAAATAGAATGGAGTAAAAAGTTCGTTCCACTCTCAGTTCCTTAGTATTGAAGTTTTCTACAATTGATTAGTAATCCAAAGTTTAATGAGAGCAATGGTGGAGGTTTTATACTACGACGTGAATTCGAACGACAACATACGAATAACAAAATGACATATATAAAGATGTGAACTTTACTACTTTTAATTAACCAATACTTCAAATCTAATTAATGACTAAGAATTGAATAACAACAATTGAAATTAGATCTAATAAATTGAAATGACAAAAATTGAATTGACAAGAATAACTATTTTATTTATCTAACTAAAGGAAGAACAATGATTCAAAGGATTAATCTAAAACAATGAATTGAAACTAATTAATTTAACTAATTGAATTCAAATAAAACTAGATCTAGAAGCTATTTTAATGGCTACTTTTTACTCTAACCTATCTAACTATCTCTAACTTAAGAGCTAAGTCTTATTTTATACAAAGGAGGAGACCAGATCCACAATTTCGTGCATGGGCTGACGAGCCATGTTTTGGGCCAGAAAATCGATCCCAAAGCCCAATTTCTTCACTCCACAGAGCCTGTTTCAGCTCGCTTCGACTTCAGCAGGCTTTTCGTGCACTTTTGCTCCTCTGATTTGGTCAAGAATTAGACCATTGGAAAGCTCTTTCCAAGCCGGTCGTTTTGATGTAAGGTAGGCCCAATTCCGAGCCTTCACCAATTTCTAAAAGCCATTTTATTTCGACGCCATCAATCCCTGAACCGTTACTACACATAATAAAAAGTATACCCAGCTGACGAGTTGAGAATTGGATGAACATTAAAAAGAGAAGAGAAGGCTTTGTACAAAATGTTAGAAGCTTCAAAAGAAAGAAAAATAAAGAAAAGATTCAAAAATTAAAATCTCCCAAAAGTTTAAAATCACAAGGAGTCGAATTCAAAAGAAACAAAAGCAAAGTTAGAACTTCCAAAAATCAAAATCATATGGAGTCACAAAGCCAAATGGCTAAAGAATGAATCACAAATTCATAATTCAAAAATGATGTTCTTCTTTAGTTACAAATATCCTGAAGACCCAATTTCTCAACTTATCAGAGTTTGTTTTCCCTTCCCTTTATTTCTAAACCACTACCTTAGCCCTGTAATTCCTAATAAAAGGCCTCTAGCTCAACTAGGAATAGGATGGTGTGATAGTAAATGGATATTGTGATCAATCGACCCCGGTTTCCTTGGAAGTCATTCGTGTATGTGAGGAATATAAATACCCTCTGCACTTGAGAAAATGAAACTTGAGTGAATCTATCAGAGAGTTGTGATTGCAACACACCCCTGTGAGAACCCAACTTAAGGACGCTTTCCAAAATTTTCGAAAATGACTCTGCTTTTGCATTTCACCGCTCATGTTTTGCATGTTTATCTTTATATGATTAAACTACTATATATATATTATTCTTAGTTCAAAGGAGCTTTTCTTTATTCCCCCGCTAATGAGATGTATAAACCTCTGAGAATAAATAAAGAGACAAGACCCTTTGTGCTAGATAGAGGAAGTTTGTGAGTACCTTCTATGGAAAACTCTCATGAGGTTTAAGCTCGTCCACTAGGGAAGTCCTAGTGATTTAAAGCCTTGTTGTATATGGTCAATGCAATCGCACTCCGCAAAACGAGACTAATATAATAAATCACACATTTGTGATCTTAGTTTTTTCTCTTTCATCTTTGCTTGAAGACAAGCAAAATGTTGTTTGGGGGTAGTTGATCAATCCCCAAATGTGTGTTTTATTACCTTTACAATACTTCAATTATGCCCTTCTTATGCTTAATGAACAAACAACTTATAGCTTTTGCTACCGTTTGCAGGATACAGGCCATTTAAGACGTATATTCCTAATACTTGCATTTTAGCACGAAAAGGATTGCTATTGACACTGCTTGGGAAGATTCCAGCTTAGGAGCAAAAGTGTCGAAAAGTCAAATTCAACTCTCAAAGACTCAAGGACTCAAAGCTAAAAGCTATGAACTCAAGGACTTAAAGCCAAAATCAAGAATTCAATTGTATGGGCTAAGGTCAAAAGCCCACAAAGCTAAAAGGTTGTTTCTAGAAAGAAGGGCAAAGACGTAATTGGTGTCCTATATAAACCAAAGAAATATAGAGAATTAGTTATCCAATGTTTAAAGGTCCAAACCATTTGGTTTGTTAGAAGTAGAAACCCTAAAGCTAATCTTTGGTCATTAGGAGCAGATTAAATGTTTTAATTTAATAATGTAATTTGTTATTTCCTTGTTTTCATTATATCTTTTCAATACAAGTTTTCATTATATCTTTTCAATACAAGTTTTCATTATATCTTTTCAATACAAGTTTTCTCTTTGATTCAATCCCAAACACTAGTTATACTCATTTGACAAGTTCAAATCAGTATGACTAGTGTTTGGGATTAATGAGTATGACTTTATGAGCAAGATAACCACTAAAACCAATTTCATTCCATGTTTTGATTCAACAACAAGTTAAAAACAAGTTTTAGTCCATATACAATTCAACTAAGAGTTTCACATTAAGAAGTAATTCTAAATAACTATTAGAAAGTAGGAGAGAAGAGTTACAAGTCTAGTTTTTCCAACCATCAAAACCATCCTCCAAACAAAGAATTCGAGATGAACAACAAACCTAACACCACTATTCTATCATCTTCACTTGACATAGCCTTGAAATATCTCACCTTCTGTTTACAGATGACAGTTTCCTGTTCTGTCGGGCTACACCTAAAGAGGCGACTAAGTTAATGGATACCCTTGATGAGTTTTCTAAAATCACATGGCAAACTATAAATTTTGAAAAATCAAGTGTCCATTTTAGTACTAATCTCAATCATGTCCACAAAGATTCGATCCGACGAATTCTTGGCATGACCATCATCTCTTCATCAAATAATTATCTTGGTTGCCCTCTTTTCTTGGGTAAAACATAAATGCAAATGTTTGATTCCCTTATTCCTAAGGTTGAATCAAGGATTGATGGATGGGAAAGTAAACTTCTATCTCAAGCTGGCAAAACTGTTTTAATTAAATTTGTAACTTTAGCCATTCCTACTTATCAAATGGCATGCTTCTTAGTCCCAAAAACGATTGCAAAAAAGAAGTGATTCTCTGCAAAGAGACTTCTGGTGCGGAAAAGGGAAAAATGAAGATACAAACAATCAAAACCATGGTCCATATCTTAAAAGCTAGAAATTTATTTGCAAAGCAAAAAGTAACTGGGGGGTTAGGCATTAGAAACTTCGAAAATGCAAACTTGACTATGATTACAAAATTATCTTGGTGTTTAATAAAAGAACCCAACTCTCTTTGGGCTACATGCAGTTCTTAAAGCTAAGTATTTTTCTAATGTAGATGCACTGCACTCTAACACTAAGCAAGGAGCTTCCTATTGTGGAAAAGTGTTACTACAGGTCTAAATCTTATCAAAAACAACTCCATTTGGAGAGTTGGTAATTACTCCAATATCTCCATCTGGGATGATAACTGGATACCAGGTCTTCCTCCTACCACTAGGGAAAATGCTACTACCATCCACCTTCCAAACTCATTCGTTCAAGACCTCATTCATCCCACCCAATCAACATGGAATGTCCCCCTCATTTGCACGCTCTTTGATGCATGCACTACTCAACAAATCGCTACCATTCATCTAAGTCAACATGGCTTAACAGATAAGCTCCAATGGTCTCTCACAAAAAAAGGAGTCTTTATAACACGATCGATTTCTAAAAAACTCTCAGATTATAATCCTCCTCTCCATGTTCATGACCCCATTAGCCCTAAGATTTGGCACGTGAAAAGCTCACCAAGAGCTCTTAACTTCACCTGGAAATGCTATCACAATTTTGCACCAACAAGAGCCAAAATCGGCACTCACATAACCATCCATACCACATCTTGTCCCATCTGTAACTACCACAATGAGACCCTTCATCAAATGCTTCTTGAATGCCCTTTCACCAAGGCATGTTGGTATGCCTCCAAGTGGAGTTTCCAACTTGATCGAGTACGTCATCTTAGTCCTCAAAATTGGATAAGAGTTGGCTTTCCCCTCCGAAAAATTAGGGATTCTGCCTTAATGCATGGAGTTCCTTCTGTGTTGATATCACTTGGCTAATATGGAAAGAAAGATGCAAAGCTGCTTTTGAAAAAAAGATTCCAAACATGGTCCGCATAATGCAAATAACTAAATCAATAACTACACAACTACCCATTTCCTTTCCAGATAAATCAAAACCACCTTCACAGCAAACTACCAACTAGGCCATTGTGGAAACCACCTAAACCATCATTCCTTAAGATCAATATAGATGCTTCATTCATACTCAATACACTCTCATTTGGTATAGGTTTTATTATGCGACTCTAACAAAAACGTCTTAGCAGCAGGTACTTGGACAGGACATGCCACCACCGCAAAGGAGGCTGAATGCCAAGGGGTTCTTCTGGCCACCCAGTGGGCCATAGAAAGCTAGGCAACTCACTCACCTAGAATTGGAGATCGATGCTCAAGTAGTTTTGGTAGAATGGGAAACCCGATCATCCAATCTCTCTTGGCGCTCTAAAGACATCATCAGGGATATCAGATCTCTCGCAACTAATTTTGTATATTTTGATATTATCTTTTGTAGTCGTAACATAAATGGCATTGCAGAAATAATTTCAAAGAAAGCAATATCACTAGGAGAATCATTCCCCTAGGAAGATTCACTCCCTCAATGGCTTATGGATGCCACAGATATAGATAGGACATCCATACCCATATGTACAGGTTCAGTCATCTGACTTTATACATCTATCATTGATTACCAAAAAAAATGGAATAGAAGGGATTTTCTGTGGACCTGCCTTTAAGCAAAGATCTAACCATAATTAGTTTTTAATTTTTTTTATAAAGAGATAGATGTAAGCATGTAACTCTTTATTTTATATCCTCTTGAGAAAACTTTCCCAACAAGCAAACAACAAGGCCTTGAGCCATGTCATCATAAAAAGCCTCTACAGGTCATTCATCCAATATCAACATGGTCAAGCAGTACAAGAACGTTATATTCCTTGCTCAACAATCCCACCATAGAACCCTTTCCTCTAGTTGTTAAGTAAACAATAACCGACATTTCACCTGAAGAAAGACGTTTTTCTTTGATCTATTTGAGCATTCACTCTTGCTTTACTACTTCCTGGTTTTGTGGAATTAGAAACATTATAAAATTTGGCTTTATTTTGGTTTAGTATTTTTCATATAATTAAGGTCGGTCCTCTTACTCAATTTTGAGACATAACCAACTTGTGATTCCAACGATTCATTTCATAAAGAAAAAAACTCATATAGCAAAAGATTGTACTTTTAAATTGACGTGGAAGAGACAATTGAGGAAACCAGTGATTGGGGAGTCCACTCATTTTCGTGGAACCGCACTTCCCCATCTGTTTGAATCGGAAGAGGCACTATGTCATACCCCAAATTTCCATAAAATTAAAATAGGAAATTATCCAAGATATAAATATCTCAATCGTCACCCTATTCAATCATCTAAAAACCCAGGATGAAACGAAACCTAACAACCCATTATCAAACACGACAATAAAAAAAATTTGAGATCAAATTAAAACAAACAGAAACAACTCTTCATTCACGAATTCAAAAATAATTATCCAACTCTATTACATTTGCCTAAAAACCAAACTGTACACTCCATAAAATTTAAACCAGAAACACTCCAAGAGCAAATCCAAATCAAATGTTGTCTTCCACTGCACTCCACTATCTATGTTCCCAAGAACACACCCACGTTGCAAAAGAAAGCAAACATAGGTCTAAAATAAAATAGCAGTACATTCAATCTTTCAAATAAAGAAATTTACTATTACAATTGTATGAACCAATTTCATACCCTATAATCTTACATCTCTCCTTCTTGGTTTCTTCTCCTAGATGATAAATACTTCTCATTTCTATGATTTTTCAACTGAACCCATTTAGGTTGCCTACGTAGTCCTGAGCCCTTATCAGGGGATCAAGCTGTGTCGTCGTTATCCTCCCTTTTTCCTTTCCCTCCTTCCTCCTTTTCACTCTTTAGCCGCCTCCCTCTCTCTAGGTCAAAGTCCTTGGACCTATCTGATCTTGGGCCCATCCCTTTGGCCCAATACCATACAAGGTCCACTTCTCTTTCTCTCTCTCACTTTTTTTTTGTATATATCCTTGTGTTGTCCTTTTCCTCTAAGTGTTGTACTCTTGGGACTCTCTTACATGTGATGTCAGTGGTCATGAATATGGCTCCTATAGATGCCCCCTCTCGAGTCCGTCGATGAAGACGGTGGACCCGAGAAGACCTTGATCTGTAACGCCCCAAAACTCAAACAAAGATACCTAAGATACATGACTTTTTTAGAAAAAATTTGGCAGAACCTCCGCTGTATCTTCAACCTTTCATAAATATACTAACTTGTCATAACCTAAAAATTTAATAAGAATACATCCAAACCAAATATAAAACCTCATACTTCAGTTGTAAACCCAACTACTAAAAGATATACTGATTCATAGAACCAGCTACTTAACCAGCTCGACCAATGCCAGTTAAGTCAAGTAACCAATCCTCGAATAAGAAAAAAACTATAAATATACAAACAACATTTCAGAAACCCTAATACAAGACTTATACAATGCAACTAATATACAAATATCTCCACATTACCAGGACAGCCTCAACAAAACCATCTAACCATACATATTCCAAATACACCCATAAACGAAGGATTGGTAAATGCCAGATCACTTGAGTGCCAAACTAATATCGACTAAACAAACTAAACAAATAAAGATGTCTCTAACATGGCGCCCGGGTGGATACCAACATGACAAGAAATAATGACACCCATAGCAATAAATATTTAAGTTATAGTAAAACTTACTCAGTGCAATTCCCGCATCTGCCTATTTGTAACCAAATGACATACGTAAGGATCCAATATTAAACATATCACACAAATCACACTCAGCACGCTCTAATATATATATAGTTACGAAATAAAACAACAATCAAACATCATAAACAAAGAACTCTATGGGATGGGTATCTACCTAGGAAAGCAACCCGGCACCGCTGCTTCCCTCTCAGGGATCAAGCCATATGTAGTTCTTCCATCACATACTAATACACAAGACTACCAAACTCAAAGAATACTAGGTCCCATGCGAATTCAATCACCAAGAATAAAATTTAACAATAATGCACAAACTAAAACCTTAGCTATAAAAGCCATAAACACCAAGCTATAAACTCTTGTACATACCATACCATTAGAACATGAAATGGGATTATTAATACAACTAAATAAACAGCCTATCACCTATACAGCCACCACTCGACTCAAACATTTGGTCGTACCAATCAAATTGATTTTAGTGGTTAGCTACATGCATTTCAAACATGTCACACACCATATCGATAATGATAACTATGAATAGAATAGTAAAAGTAGGACAAGGCCCAAAAGCTAACATTTGGGTTTTACATGACCTCTCTTGTATACGTACTTGAATTCCAAACCTTCGCAGTACCATATGACTTGATCTCACATTTTTTGTGTATTCTTCTAGCACTAGCCGGATAGCGCGAAGCATATCTGCGAAGGGCTCATCCCCCTCATAGTCTTTGGCAGTTGGGGGCAGCTCAGTTTGCCCACAAGTTGATTCTGTGGAGGGCTCATCCCCCGGTCTTTGGCGGTTAGGGGCATTTCGGTTGCCCGCCAAGTTGATTCCTTGAGAGGGCTCATCTCCCTGCGGTCTTTGGCAGTTGGGGGTAGCTCAGTTTTCCCCCAAGTTGATTCCATAAAGGGCTCATCCCCCCCCCCCTGGTCTTTGACAGATGGGGTAGCTCAGTTTGCCCCCTAGTTGATTCTGCGAAGGGCTCATTCCCTCCCCCCTGGCGGTCTTTGCGTTGGGGACAGCTCAGTTTACCCCCAAGTTGATTCCGCAAAGGGCTCATCCCCCCCATGGTCTTTGGCAGTTGGGGGCAGCTCAGTTTGCCCCCAAGTTGATTTTGCAAATGGCTCATCCCCTCCGCGGTCTTTGCGTTGGGGGCAGCTCACTTTGCCCCCAAGTTGATTTCAAGAAAAAGGCTCAACCCCACGGTCTTTGGCGGTTGGGGGGCATTTCGCTTTGCCCCAAGTTGATTCTGCGAAGGGCTCATCCCCCTCCAGTCTTTGGCAGTCGGGGGCAGCTTAGTTTGCCCCAAAGTTAATTCCGTGGAAGATTCATCCCCCCGCAGTCTTTGGCAGTTAGGGGCAGTTCAGTTTGCCCTAAAGTTGATTCCGTGAAAGGCTCATCCCCCCGTGCTCGTTCGGATAGTGCATCCAGGAACAACTCAGTCAGTTCAATCTCAACTCCGCTCTACGGTACCGTGAGTCTTTCTCATTCTCTGAAACCAACAGTGGTATATGACTCTGCACATCTTCTGTAATCATCTTACCATTCCTATTCGGACACTCCAATCCGTAGATCTCAATCTCAAACTTTGGATCTCCTTGTTCCTTTGCCTCAAAACAACGCATACTCGGCGGAGGTTCATGGAAATGCCTTAACCTATGAACTTAAATCGACTATGCTGACAACCTTCCACCTAAACATCAAGAGAATATCCACACCACCAACCACTTTAACCTGACAAGGTGTACTAGAATAATGTTGTAAAAATCAGCTCGATACCCATCCTCGCCACTACTAGCCCAAAAAAGATGGGAACCCCCATCCATTACCCCTGCTGCACTCCAAATATCAAAAAATAGAGCAAAGAAGAAACAAAATAATATTAAGAGAAAAGTAACACAAGACAAATCATGTACTGTTTAAAGCTCTTACGTCCATCGCATTCACTAATCGACCGCGTGGTCGCAGAATCGTAGTAGTAACATGAACTGAATGATTTGTAGGAATCATTGGAGCAATGTAGCAAGTTGTGTGGCAGGTTTTCATTATCTTTGTTCCTGTGATTAGGACCTGCATTTGGTATCAGCAATACTACATACCGACAGCATGAGAATTAGCACTACTTGTTGGAGTATGCAAAGCTTTGAGACAAAAAACACAAAAACCAAAACATAGCCTTCATTTTTAAACTCACAAACACCATTAATGTATGAGCTAGCAAATTTAGCAAATTCCAGTAAAATATACATACCACACCAATGCCTGTCAATAGATGTATAATCTGCAAAAGAGGAAAAAGAACATAAAACACTACAAACTGAAAACTATGTACAGTTAGAATAATGGTGCTAACTTCATCCATTTACTGCCGCACTTCCACATCCGGCACACCATAAAAAGCAGAAGCCAAGCATTGCAATCTACAATCCAACAGTTCACAACTCCATTATAAAACCAAATCCTCCACCCCGATTGACTTAAACTATAGTAATATACACTATTATCCCCATGTTCAACTAAGCATTCTTCACAAGAACAACAATTTTCTAGACCAAAATAAACTACAACTACAAATCTCAAATAAAAACATTGGTAGACACAGTACCATAAAATATTAAAGAGATGAAAGGAAAAAAATATATTGAAACCAATCAAACCATTCATGAGCCACAATGCCTGACGAGATGAAGTTTGAAAGACGAAGTTAGAATCAGGGACTTATGCTTCTAAATGTAATGGAAACTAGCCCTTAACGAACTTAAACCAATTAATCATGTTAAACAAAGTGGAACTTAGCAATTAATCATCTGGGTTCATACACCTTCCGTATGTGATTTTTAAGGGCTCTCAAAGTCGAAAGAAGACCAATTCCTCTACAGTTCCAGCTAACAACAATCATAGCTCTTTGTTCATAGAGGTAAATGAAAGGCTCACAATATAGATATCCGCCGGTGACAATACGGTCACAATATGTATATAGACATTTAAACTATTGATGTTTGGTTTTAGTAGTAGTTTTTCTGTTTATAGTGTTGATACTTTGGCTATTCGCATGCAATACTGACCAACCAACTTAACGATCAACATTTTGAATCAATTAAGCATATCTTCTGTAACATAGTATTTCTCATGCCTGCCCCAAGTGTTAACTAAAGCAGCTAGCAAATCAGTAAACATGAAAAAGAATGATAGTTATTCAATAAAGAAAGTGTTACCTTCTTCATGCACGTTTCGTCGAACACCTTTATGCAGTGACCTTAACTTTGAGGCAAGCATGGATTCCACTTTCGCAGCAACTGCCTCGTTGGTGGGTTCACCATTCTTCTTAGTATGTGCTTTCCCCCACCCATCAACTCTCGATACAGAGGAATGGTTGGAACTCTCTTCTTTCTACATAGCAGAAAATTGATCCAACACGAACAACTCGAAATCTCCTCGAATTTAATGAAGAAAACAGATCGATCTGCCTCGAAATTCAATTTGAGAAAGTTTTCTCTTCGTTTCTGAGAAATGAGTTTTTCTCTCCTATTTTTTCGAGACAAAATCAAAATGGGTTTTCTCGATTTTAAGTGACGAGTAAAGAGTGATATGGTGAAGGTGTTTGAAACTAGATCTAGAAGAGAAAGCTATGGAAGGAGTAAATCGGCACATTATTGGAAAAAAAAGGTTTGGGCTCTTTTCCTTTACCAGCACGAAATGGCAGAGAACATCAACTTTTTATCTTATTCAGTCCCCACAGACGGCACCATTGTATGAACCCATTTCATACCCCATAATCTTACATCTGTCCATCTTGGTTTCTTCTCCTAGATGAGAAATACTTCTCATTTCTAAGATTTTTTAGCTGAACCCATTTGGGTTGCCTACGTACTCTGATAAACATAAAATTGATAGTTTACCTACGAAATGAACGATGAACTCAAAACGTAAGTAAACTAAAACTATCTTATGTGCCTATTCTTTATCAAAGATTCTACTCTCAATCCTATGAGATATAGTGGAGTAGAGTGATTCGTTCCACTCCTAGTCCTTCCACATACTGTGTTCTCTACGTATAAGTGCTCTTAACTCTAAAGTCTAATGAGAGATTTACGAAGTGGCAACTTCACTACGATGCAACTACCCACAAGATGCAACTAGTCGACTATCAGAACAACTATGGGAATGCTATGTTGATTCTATGATAAGGAGTTAGAGGGGGATTGATTCCACCTTAACTCGACTTAATCCTACTAATGACAAATCGTCGTAATCCGAATTGAACTGCTTCGCAGAACAATATGGTTACTCCTAATCCCTAATTACACATGGCATTTCTACCAATTCATAACTAGTATGTGAACGATTAAACCCATGCTCATGGTAAACTAATCGTTTCTAGAGTGGAAAGGAAATTACTTACGACTCTAATTTACGATATTCGAATCAAGCTTTCATCAAGGCTTCTCAACCCCTCTAATGGGGTTTAGCCGAGAATCATCTTATTTATCATTCCCAAAGGAATTCAAACATGACATGATATAAAGATTGAAACTTTGCTTGTTTAAACCCAATTCAAAACTACTAATGCAATAATTGAATTAAACTAATAATGGCAATTACTTGAATCTACTTAATTGAAACTAAACAATTAATGGAAATGAAACTAACTTATGGAGAACACTATTTTATTAATCTAATGAATAATAAAACAATGATTCAAATACTAAATTAATAATCTAACTAATCTAAGTCTAGCTATCTACGTAATAAGGGAAATTAGATCTAAACAATTGTAAATGACAAGAATCGAAATTGACAAATAGCTATTTTATTTATCAAACTAATTAAGAACAATGATTCTAAGAGTTTAATCTAAAATAAGAATTGAATATAAACTAAACTTAATTAAATTAAATAAAAACTAGATCTATAATTATCTATTGTTTTAGGTCTAACTAGCTACCATTAACAAAGAGTGAAGCTTTGGTTTTTATACTTTCAGATCCAAAAATCGTGCATGGGCTTGGAGCCATGTTTTGGGCCAGAGAATCAGGCCCAAAACCCAATTCTTTCACTCCAAAAAGGCCTCTTCAGCTACAGTTGGCTTCAACAGACTTTTCATCCACTTCTGCTCCTCGGATTGGATCAAGGCTTATACCATTGGAAAGCTCTTTCCGAGCCGGTCGTTTTGACATAAAGTAGGCCCTATTCCAAGGTTTGAGTCCAAAGATACGGCCTTCGGAAGTTCTGCTGACTTGTGTGTTGTTTCTGCCCGCGTCGACTTTTCAGCTTTTGATCGGGCTTTAAAAAGGCTTTGTTTTCTTGAATCTTGGCCTTTAGTCACGGAACTCCTTAGTAACCGACCTTTGCTCCTTTATCTCACTAAAGTGGCACATTTCTGCACATAATGGACTTTGAAGCCTGAAATGTATAAAAACACGTAATCAGTGTTAACTCTTAATTATTACTCACATAATTGGTCTAATAGTATGACTGTTACAGGGTTAAAACTACAGTTTTGGGCTCTTATCAAACCACCCCCAAATGCTTGTTACCGGTCCGATTTTTGCGAATGAGATATGGACCGTGTATGACATATAAGTTAGTGGAAAATGCCTCGAAGTGTGTGCATGACGTACGTTATGCGAACGATTGAACTCTAAATTCATGATTATGTCCCCCCAGATCGAAATACAATTAAACGGCCTAAGCAACTCTAATGGGACATAAAACATTCTAGGACGGAAACACGAACACCCCACCCCCAAACAAATTTTTTACAACAAAGCTTAGAAAATTTGTTTTTTATGAGATGGGTCTTTTAAAGTCGATTCGAGACTTCCTAGATTACTATGTTTATGTTTATTATATTATATATATATATATATATATATATTTATATATATTATATAATATATAAAATAATAAACTTTTATAATGAAAGACATAATTCACATAATTCACCCCATAGAGAAACATGACTCAAAAATCCGAGAAAACATGCAAGAGTGGAAAATGTGAATTATGTTAAACGTGGACTTAGGATCCGGTACTTACAGCCACACACTCCGTAGGAGGGGCCGTTACCTTAATGGTGCACTCACCAATATATGGAAATGAAAGAAAATGCACCAACACAAAAGTTGAGTCGTTTATAGTCAGATACTCGAGACTTTATCTAAACATATGTATGAACATGCAGTTTATCATATATCAACAACCGAAATAGTTGTGGATCATTCCATAAATAAATATTACAGAAAACATATCCAAACACAATCAAGCACCAAGATTTCCTATGACGCAACCTAGTGAAATGAAAGCGAAGTCGGATAACCCTATTACGTAACCTAGCATGCACCTTCTTTTTCATTTTTGAACGAGAGGGTGTTCTAGTAAATAAGTGTGGAAAAGTGAATGGTTGTGGAGAATATGGTGGATATGGATAAGTTATAGAAGGAAAGCATGTAAACAATGAGGATGTGGGTTTAGCACAAAACTCATTCATGGTGTGTGTAGGGACTGTTTCAAGTCTAAAAATGAAGGTGTCAAATGTTTTGTTCTTCTGAAGTATTTGTTTACTAGGTGGATTTAAAAAATTATGAAGTACAGAAGAAACAAAAGGATCGAGTGCAAACTCGAGATTCCTTTGAAAGGGTGGAAGGAGGGGAGTCGAGGTGGATGTTGTGCAAAGTAGTTCTTGATAGGGTGAATCATCACCTGCTCTAAGAAACTCATCGAATTCCTCATCTAGATTGGTCATATCCACGTTACTATGATATATAGTCCTCTACATCTTTGAGAAAGTCATATATCTCATCCTCATCCGTAATATGTGTATCGACTAGTGTAGGGATAAAAATGTTGGAGTCTGAACTTCCAAAGGAAAGAATTTTGAGCATATGATTATAAGGGAACGTGTTGTTGAAATAATCTCGAGCAAAGCTCTCGATCATGCTAACCTCTCCTTGCCCAGACGAATCAGGTAACTGTGTCTTTGTTTTAAAAACATTGACTTCAACAGCAAGATGGCCAAAAGACATGGACATTGAACCATCGTGGCAATTAATGAGCGCATTGGCAGTTGCCAGGAAAAGACGCCCTAAGATGATCGGGACAGAGTCGTTAACGACTTCTGTATCGAGGATGACAAAATCAGCCGGATAGTAGAAATCCTGAATTTTTACCAGAACATTTTCGACCACACCCTTAGGATACTTAATAGACCCGATCAGCTAATTGCAACGTCATTTTAGTGGGTTGCATCTCGTCTAGACCTATTTGTCTATACAAATAAAACGGGAGTAAGTTAACACTAGCCCCCAGGTCTAATAACGCGGTCGTCGTATAGGAATCTCCTAAGGTGCATTGTATAGTAGGACAACCAGGGTCCTTGTACTTAACAATTCCATTATGTTCAGATAGAGTTGGGAATTATTCTGTTAAAAAGGCGTCTTTTGGTATATTTGTCTTACGCCTAGTAGTACACAACTCCTTAAGAAACTTAGCATGGTGTGGTAGCTTTTTAATAGCTTCGAGGAAGGGAAGGTTTATAGTTAGATTCTTGAAAACATCCCTAATCTCCTCATAATTAGTATCCCTAGTTAACACGGCTAATTTTTGTGGAAACAGTGGTTTCTGTCTATATTTAGCAATGGTATCACCTGGATATTTAACCGTGGCTTTCTGTTTCTTAGGTTGTGTTGTAACTGGTACCTCTACAGTGGTAGGCTCTTTCAGTTTCTATTTCGGTATCTAGTAAAATAGCGGTGTAGGGTTACTCTTGGGTGGGGTAACTATAGGCATAGTTACTTTGTTATCAACCACTCTGCCAGAACGGAGAGTGGTGATGGCCTTTAGCTCACCTACATTTTTATATTCATTACTAGTATTATCGGTTACCACAAAGGCTGTGTTTGTTGTTTTAGGATTAGGTATTTCGTGACCTGGAAACACACCTTTGGGTTGGGATTTATCTTGGGCCAACTGTTGGCTTAAATTATTAACGGATTGTAGAAGCTGTTGGTTAGATTAAGCCATGGTTTGGAAAAGTTTTTGGCTCACTTGTATGAAGGTGTCAAGACGATCCGGTTGTGTGGGTGTAGTAGTCACGGGTGGTGTGATTGGAACTATCTCGCATGAATTATTTATGGGCGGATTTTGATAATTATTATTTACCGGAACGATACCTCTATTAGCATTATAATTATTATAACTACCTTGACCTTGTGCTTGTCCTTGTCGAGGTTGCACTTGGCTGTTATAATTATTAAAATTACCCTGACCCTGTCCTTGTCGTGGTGGAGCTTGGTTAAAACTGTGCGTTGGCCTAACATATTGATTATTGTACCCTGGAGGTGTGACGTGTTGGTTATTTCTCCAACCGAAGTTGGGATTTTGTCTCCAAGGGGCGTTAGGTTCACTATTAATGGAACAAGCCTGTTCATAGGCTATAGGACAGTGGAAGTCGGGATGCTCAAGGCTCCAACAGAAACTACATGGATTTGAATTTACATTCATGACGGGGATAGGCTTTTGTTGAACAGAAATGGCCTCTACCTTTTTAGTGAGTGATTCGATTAGAGTTTTAAGCTCGGGATCGTGTTTAATTTCAAACATACCGGCGGCCTTAACTGTATTTGATGAACTAGCGGAGCGGTGGATATCATCACTACCCCCAGTTGTTATTTCGCTTAGTTTGATCCTCTAAAATTTATAAGCCTCGGAGACTCCTTTGCTTAAGAAACTACCCCCATTCATTATGTCTAGGACTTCTTTATGGTGGTGTAGAAGTCCTTTGAAAAGGCAACTAACTAACGTGTCTTTTCGCTAAGTTATGATGTGGACACTCTATAAGGAGATCGGTGAAACGATTCCAAGCCTCTGAAAATGATTCATGGGGATTTTGTCGAAAAGAAATGAATCTTGGAAAGCATCTCATCCGCCTTTAGGGGTGGGTAAAATGTTCCATAAACAAACAGTGAACAAGTTTAGCTTAAGAGTCCATGTAATTAGGCTTTGGGCGTTAACCAAGACGCCGCCTTATCGGCTAAGGTGAAAGGGAATACCCTTAGTTTAATTTGTTCCGCACCAACCGTAGGATGGTGGAATGTTGTTAGGACTTGTTCAATCCTACGCATGTGCTGATAGGGTTTTTCATGGTCTAAACCGTGAAAAACGGGTAACAAATGAAAAATATTTGGGGGGATTCTGAAATCCCCCACTGGGTCTGCTATAACGATGCAAGATTTAGGGCTATCACTCAAGGCTTTGTAAAAGTCCTAGAGAGGAGTCTCTCCTTCGTCGGGCATTGTGTCAAGTGGTGTGTGTGAAATAGTAGCTAGAGGTGTAGTGGCTGATATACTAGATAGAGTCGTTTGTTGTCGTTGTTGTGTTTTTGTTCGACCAGACCTTAATCTCATACAAGGCTAAGACCAAATTTAGCTAAACACATCAACACTCCAAACAATTCTGATATACTAGTATAAACCTCTAATAGGAGATGCGAGGTGCGGAAGAAAGGAATACCTGATTGCGTCCTTGCTTCGCTTATGAATAGCATCTTGTTTACGCGTGCTCAGTGTATATAAATAGTTAGTACACTGAAAAACTTGAAAAATTGAAGTTCGAATCAAACCTGTGGAAATTCGGCAAAAATCAGCTCAGGGCGCGGGTGCGCTCGCTTAGGGCGCGGTCGCGCTCCGTGTAACTTCAAGTTACAGTGATTTAGGGCGGGTCGCTCCACATGGGGGGTCGCTTCGTTGTTGATCTTTTGGGCGCAGGTGCGCTTTCGCTTAGAAGCTGGTCAGCGCTCGTGTATTTTTTCGCGAAACTTTTCAATCCTGAAACGGACAACCACAGTATGAATCAAACAAGGGTGGGTGGGTTTAATGGGACTTTAAGAAAAGTACTTATACTACAAAAACAATGCGAAAGTGAAACTAAGATGGCAGCGGCGCCATTTGATAAACATAAAATTGATAGTTTACCTACGAAATGAACGATGAACTCAAAACGTAAGTAAACTAAAACTATCTTATGTGCCTATTCTTTATCAAAGATTCTACTCTCAATCCTATGAGATATAGTGGAGTAGAGTGATTCGTTCCACTCCTAGTCCTTCCGCATGTTGTGTTCTCTACGCATAAGTGTTCTTAACTCTAAAGTCTAATGAGAGATTTACGAAGTGGCAACTTGACTACGATGCAACTACCCACAATATGCAACTAGTCGACTATCAGAACAACTATGGGAATGCTACGTTGATTCTATGATAAGGAGTTAGAGGGGGATTGATTCCACCTTAACTCGACTTAATCCTACTAATGATGAATCGTCGTAATCCGAATTGAACTGCTTCGCAGAACAATATGGTTACTCCTAATCCCTAATTACACATGGCATTTCTACCAATTAATAACTAGTATGTGAACGATTAAACCCATGCTCATGGTGAACTAATCGTTTCTAGAGTGGAAAGGAAATTACGACGACTCTACGATAATCGGAATCAAGCTTTCATCAAGGCTTCTCAACCCCCTCTAATGGGGGTTTAGCCGAGAATCATCACGTTATCATTCCCAAAGGAATTCAAACAAGACATGATATAAAGATTGAAACTTTGCTTGTTTAAACCCAATTCAAAACTACTAATGCAATAATTGAATTAAACTAATAATGGCAATTACTTGAATCTACGAATTGAAACTAAACAATTGATGGAAATGAAACTAACTTATGGAGAACACTATTTTATTAATCTAATGAATAATAAAACAATGATTCAAATACTAAATTAATAATCTAACTAATCTAAGTCTAGCTATCTACGTAATAAGGGAAATTAGATCTAAACAATTGTAAATGACAAGAATCGAAATTGACAAATAGCTATTTTATTTATCAAACTAATTAAGAACAATGATTCTAAGAGTTTAATCTAAAATAAGAATTGAATATAAACTAAACTTAATTAAATTAAATAAAAACTAGATCTATAATTATCTATTGTTTTAGGTCTAACTAGCTACCATTAACAAAGAGTGAAGCTTTGGTTTTTATACTTTCAGATCCAAAAATCGTGCATGGGCTTGGAGCCATGTTTTGGGCCAGAGAATCAGGCCCAAAACCCAATTCTTTCAGTCCAAAAAGGCCTCTTCAGCTGCAGTTGGCTTCAACAGACGTTTCGTCTACTTCTGCTCCTTGGATTGGATCAAGGCTTATACCATTAGAAAGCTCTTTCCGAGTCGGTCGTTTTGACATAAGGTAGGCCCCATTCCGAGGTCTGAGTCCAACGATACGGCCTTCGGAAGTTTTGCTGACTTGTGTGCTGTTTCTGCCCGCGTCGACTTTTCAGCTTTTGATCGGGATTTAGAAAGGCTTTGTTTTCTTGAATCTTGGCCTTTAGTCACGGAACTCCTTAGTAACCGACCTTTTCTCCTTTATCTCGCTAAAGTGGCACATTTTTGCACATAATGGACTTTGAAGCCTAAAATGCATAAAAACACGTAATCAGTGTTAACTCTTAATTATTACTCACATAATTGGTCTAATAGTATGACTGTTACATGGTTAAAACTACAGTTTTGGGCTCTTATCATACTCCCGAGCCCTTATTGGGGGATCAAGTTGTGCCATCATTCTCCTCCCTTTTTCCTTTCCCTCCTTCCTCCTCTTCACTCTTTAGCCACCTCCCTCTCTTTAGGTCAAATAAGTCTTTGGACCTGTCTAATCTTAGGCCTATCCCTTTGGCCCAATACCATACAAGGTCCACTTTTCTCTCTCTCACTCCTTTTTTATCTATATCCTTGTGTTGTCCTTTTCCTCTAAGTGTTGTACTCTTGGGACTCTCCTACATGTGATGTCAGTGGTCATGAATATGGCTCCTACAACAATCATTTCAACTTGGAAGACAAGTTAGTTCCATTTTCTCAAAACGACATGTAGTTTCTTCCCAAGTAAGATTTCAATCCCAATATCTAGTAAATTAATTTAATTAAAATATTACCTATAACCGCTTACATGTTAGGGTAGGATAACGTTCCTGTATAAGATGTTAATAAGTCATACTCTCTTGCAAAACAAAGTTTTGTTTCCCAAACATAAACATTTAAATCATACATCTACTTCGCTCTCACAACAACCATGAGAATGCATAGTCTGGCATAATACATCACCAATATTAACATTCATGTCACACCACTATATCCATCTATCACGCTAACCACATTCACATTCTTTCAATTCATATAAGAAATCATATGCATCATATCATAATACACAACCAATCATATCCAATAACTCGCTCATACATAAAGCCAATATTTTACTTATTAAAAATCACTCGTCTACTTATGAGAACGAGAAAAATCACAACCAGGGAGTACATTCATCTCTTGTGAGTATCAACTCACACAAACCACATATATATTTTGTTATAATAAGTCATATGCGTAATAAAACATAAATATTTGTATGCAATAACTCAAGCATATGTAAAATCATACTTCACTTTGCTTATTAATTATCTCGTTAACTCATTTATTAATAGACCTAGCCCAACCTTTAGTTCCAACTCCACGATTTGCACTTCACACATTTGCCAAATCACACAGACTCGTGTGCCTCACTCACACCAGGTACTATTACAAGACATATGTCCCAAGCGGGGATATCGCCTCCAGGAACATATTTCCATCTTGTAAACTCGTACCTTGTGAGTCACAACCATCTTTGGCCTTCCAATACACATAAACAAAGCCTCTTTTGGGCATAAAAAAAATTCACTACCAAAAACATATTTCTATCTTGTAAACTCATAACTTGTGAGTTACAACCATCTCTGGGCTTTCAATGCACATAAACCAAGCCTCTTTTGGGCATAAAAAAATTATTAATAGGTCATTCCTGTACATTCAAGGAATCTAGACCTACATTCATGTACACGTACTCAAGGAATACAACCAGCCCGTAAGGCAAATACCTTAGTTCCTCTCTAGGGTGGCTTTTCACATGACATCATTAGTCATAAACATTTCTTTTATTTCTCTTTTTAGCAAAGAGGTGTGGAGAGATCTAAATATATGGGCGACATATTAAATTTTCACAAACATTTTTACACCGGATTGCAACACCCAAGAGTTCTCATTTATTAGTTCTTATATATTATAATACTTTCATTATAAAATCATCATCTTCTCAACCAATAAAATAATTACAAAACACAATAGGCATTTATTTTGCCTAAAAAACAACTATATAAATTATATATATCAACATTTTCAATTATGAGTAACGCATTAATTAAAAGCTTTCTTAATTAAATACACTCCTAATTGGGGAGCAACACTCTGTATGAGTACAATCAAGTTTCACATACTGATAAACATCCAAAACTGTAATATAAACCCCGTAGAGACATTACATATTGGTTAATTATGTGTGTAATAAATACAAAAAAAAAAAAAAAAAAAAAAAAAAAAAAAAAAAATTATTGGCAAACCTGTTTTAAATGAGATCAGTAACTCTTTGATGCTGGCGGGGTTCGAGCCCCAGGCCTCTGGTATCATCACCCAAAGGTTTTACCGACTTTGCTAGTTGGCACCTGCTAATTTAATACAAATTAATTGTATATTTTATGTTTTTGCAGATTACGACACGTAATGATGAAATTTCAGAATAAATCGGCATTTTAACATGGAAACAATGTGAATATGCTAATTGGAAACAAAGCCTTTTTATCAAGTCCAAAAGAAGCCCATTGGAAGCTTAAAAAGATCATAATCAAGCCCATGAAATCTGGTCAAAATAGTCAATTCTGAGTCAACCCTGGTCAAATCTTGCAGAAAAATCAACGAAACTTCAAAAAATCATATCTTTTTACTCCAAACTCTGTTTTGGGTGTGTGATCTGTCAAAATGATCAACACGACAAGATCTACACAATGGTATATAGGTTTTATCAATTGACTGGACTGGGAATTAAAATAGACCCGAACCAAGACAAAGTAAAAATCTAATTACTATTCATCATGATATCATCAAGTGGAAGCTTATGTAATCACCCACTTTCTCCACTTAATAAATACACAAACCACTCCTAATTATTTATTTTGTAATAAGAATTACTATTCACCCACTTTCTCCACTTAGATTAAATAAATTCCATTATAAAAGTAGATTAATTTGTAACATTTGGATTGAAAATATGAGATGTAATCTTGACCACCCATTTCACTCCTTTGTAACTATAAATAGGAGGGGTGGTGCTCTAAATAAACTTGCCAATTTACTTGTGATTTGTGGTCATGTAGCCCTTCACTCTCTTATTCTCTTTTAGTTTAATTTTTAGGAAAATAATTCCATGTTCTAGTTTGAGAGCTTGTAACTGGTTAATGGAGTCATCTCCATAGTTTAGGAAATATTAAACTTCTTCTTCTTCTTCTTCATTTTCATTCTTCTTTAGTTTTTTATTTCCTAGGATCATGAGTTAAACCCTCTCTTGTGGAGGGTTGATGAAGCTCATGTGAGGAACATATTTGATTTCTAGTGGTTGGAGTAAATTGCTTAGATAGAACAAACCTTAGTTTGCATCCTGTCACAACATGACAATGTACGTCCAAGTTTGGAGATTGGAATGCAAGTTCGAGTAGCACGCGTGACCCAGGTGACACTGGGACGCGTCGTGTGTGCTACTCCCTTGTAGTAATAGACTTTAATTTTTGGATAGCTGGTGTAGAGTAAGACTAGGAGTTGAAGGGATATTTCAGAGATGAAATATCACTTCAATTCCTTATGCTAACAGGTTGTTCTTAGAGATAAGTTCAACATATTAGGGACCAAAACTCGAATCCGATTTAAGTTTGTCTATGAACCCAATAAGGATTGAGATGCAATAATGAAGACCTAGAAATTGTAGTTGATTTCACATGAGTGGATTTAATCATCCACAATTCTCTCTCTCTCTCTCTCTCTCTCTCTCTCTCTCTCTCTCTCTCTCAATTCTCTTATTTAAGTGTTTAATAAAATTTAAGTTTACATAATTTATAAGTTAAGGTAAAGTTATCATTGCCACTTGCTCGGCTTACTTGCTCAAGGACTGGGGATAGTTACTAACTATGACACAGAGTGTTATGCACTAACTTTGGCAGTGGAATGTGCGGCAACAAGAAACTGGACAAGAGTTTGCTAGAAACAGATTCACAGTCAATTGCACAAGCATTCTCCCATGGCCATATTCCATGGATTCTGAAATCGAGGTGGGTTAGAGCTATTGCTGTGCTCACCTACTATCGGATATCTCATACCTGGATGGAAGCCAATTTCAGCGTGGATGTTGTTGCAAAGCATAGAGCCATTTTAGATCAGGTTGATTTTGTGTGGAGCGATGAAAGACCAACATTTGTTACAAAATTGGAAAATCCAAATCAGTTATACTTTAGATTTCCTTAGAGTGTAGAAAGATCTCCTTTCGTTTCTTATGGTGGAAACCTATTTGTGTAACTTTATATTTATATTAAGTTGGCTAGGAGTTTGGAAACAAAAATGGGGACCAAATTCTTGGCGAATGGGAGTGAAATAACTTAAGTTATTTAAATGATACAGTACTCCTGTTTTTTGCGGCTTTTAGACAAAAACTAATTTAGAACAATAATCTTATCCTCCCATCTTCATCCTTCAACCCATTTAGGGTAAAATCCTCCACTGTCCACAGTGAAAGTTCTGACTTTGGGGTATTTCTTCCTTCCTCTTGGGTAAAATCCTCCACTGCTCTACAGTGAGAGTTCTAGAATGTGGGAATACAATGCTGGTTTCGTCACTTTCTCATACTCAAGTTCCAATCTTTTCCAGGTAAAATCCAACATTGTTATATAGTGTATGTTCTGGAAAGGTTTTTTCTAGATGGATCTATATGAGTTGGAGAATCTAAGTCTAACAACTAAGGAAACCCAGCCACAAGATACGCAAGTCACTTTTAATAAGAAACCTGCTGAAGAACCACAGAAAGGTGCTCCGACACTTTCCTATGTGGATGCAGCAAAACAACAAATGCGGCAACCGGTTAAATTCCAGGAATTACCCATTCCAAAAAAAATGGGTGAGTATCCTACAATCACAATTCCAAAAAAAAGCTTATGAGAAAGGTTTTCTCTTTTGCAAGCACTGCTTGGTTTGAAGAATTGATTTGCAAAAAGTTTCACTGGAGAGAGTACGGTCAATTGCATCACAAATCTGGAAGCCATCAGGCGAATGGCTCATTACCCCTATTGGCAAAGGTTTTCTCTTTCTAAGATTTTCGAATGCAGAAGATTTGAACAGAGTTTGGGCCAAAGGATCATGGGACTTTGATAAAATTCCTATGAGAATCAGCCAATGGACTTCAAATTTCAATCTGGAGAGCCAACAACAATCTCATGGTCTGGTTTGGATCAGACTACCTGGACTAGGATAGGAATATTGAGAACCAGAATCTCTGATGTCCACAGCTCGTGGAGTGGGGTATCCAATGCAAATCGATGAAAGACTCTCAACAGAGAGTATGGTTACTATGCTAATATCTTAGTGGATGTTGATCTCTCTGAACCAATCCCGGACCAAATCTTTGTCAGGACAAAGCACAACACTTTCTGGCAAACAGTGGAGGTGGGAAAACTTCCAAAGATGTGTACACATTGCAAGATTGTAGGGCACTTAGTCACGGAATGTAGGAAGCTACGAAGTGATATGCAGAATAATAAGGAAAAGGGTAATAAAGATGAGGTGGTAATGGGTGTCACTCCCTCCTTGGAACCTTTGGGTGACACTTCAGAAGGTATGGAAGAAAAAGAAATCCAGGAGAAACAAGCAAACAAGGGGCGAGTTTCTGGAGGGAAAAAAATGGAGAAAAAACAAAAAGAGTACAGGTCCAGAATATGTTTGAAGGGATAGAAGTGGACGAGATACATTCTATTGAGGACCAGGAACAACAAGGTGATGATCAGGAGGAAATGCCACCTAGTTCCACTGGGCTGGGAGAGACTTATAAACAAAGTCTTGAAGTGGACCTCAATGTGGAGTCAGGAATCCAAAATTCCCCACACATTTCTGTCAGCGACCAAGCAATAGAAGAGACATCAAGCCATGTCAGAGTTCAGACAAATGTTGCATTTGCAAGCCCTGTCAGAGAACAAGCAATTACACCAAAAAGTCCTGTCAGAGTTCAGACCTTGGCAGCAGCAACAAGCCCTGTCAGAGAACAGGCAAATGTTGCACCACAAAGTCCTGTCAGAGAACGGGCAACTATAGCATCCCAAAGTCCTGCCAGAGCCCACGATTCTGACAGAGCCCATGAAACAAAAAGTTCGAAAATGAGTAAGACTTCAGCAGCAGTGGTGGGCGATCAATCTGAAGTAATAGACTCTACAACAACTTCAAGAGAGGATTCTCTACTAACCTATAGAAATGGGGATAGCTCTATCTCTCGGATTCATTCCTCCCCAGTCGGAATAATCATTGCAAACTCGGAAGCAGAAAAAGTTCTACATCTTCTAGAAAAGAAGAAACAGGTTCGAGAGTTAGAAGACAAACCACCTGATGTAATCTCTCCTTAATCCTTGAGCTGGGCTGATGCTGCAGAAAAGGAAAAGAGTGAACAAGTTCTTACTACCAAAGGCACTCATAAGTCACAGTGGAAACAATAGAAAACGGATTTACCCTTTACTAGGACCAGATCCCGTTCTAGGACTGGTAATAGGGAAGAATAAGGTGGCTATTGCCATTTCCATCAATAAATTTCCATCCATCACAATGAGGTGCGTCTTTTGGAACATTAGAGGTATTGCAAATGACAAATCACAAAACCGTATATCTAAGATTATCAATAAGTGGGATCCAGATATTGTGGGAATCGCAGAACCTAAAATACTTCCCCAGGATTTTCCCATTAATGTTCTACACTCACTAGGAATAAACAGTGCATTCTACTCTAATCCTAATTCATATCTGAATTGAGTTCCCAATTTTTGGCTCATCTGGAAAGCTTTGATCCCCACTCCTACTCTAATTCATTTTTCAAATCAACACATTACTGTGATGATTGACAGAGCTCTCATTACCATAGTTCATGCTCATTGTCTCTCGGTGCACAGAAGGCAACTCTGGCTAGAATTGTCTAATATCAATCCACTCAATTTGGCATGGCTGATTCTAGGGGACTTCAATGCATACCTGAGTATTACTGAAAAGAAAGGTGGAAATCATCCTACTGCAACTTCCATGAATGAATTCAGGGACTTTATTAGCAATAATCAATTGATGGAAGTTCCTAGCAGTGGTTATCAGCTCATTTGGTGGAACAAACAAGTAAGGAGCTTTAAAATTCTAGGCAAGTTAGACAGAATTCTTTGTAATGCAAATTGGGGTTCCTTATTCCCTGGTTGGAAGTATCAGGTGTCTAGCAGAATTTGTTCTGATCACTCTCCTCTTATGGGTGGAAATATCAGCATTCCTCACCCCAAGAACAAGCCCTTTAAATTCTTCAATATGTTGTGTACCCATCCTACCTTCAGAGACATAGTGCTTGGCAGTTGGCAGCAGCCAATTTTGGGAAATTCCATCTTTATTATTACACAGAAGCTAAAGAGGTTGAAGGGTGTCCTGAAGAAGTGGAATAAGGACACTTTTGGCAATATCCAAGTCAAAGTGGAGGCAGAATCTAAAAAATTGGAGCAGATGCAGGACCACTTTGAGAAAGGAAATGCTACATAGGAGTTCGCTACTCAAATGGTGGACCAAGAGAACCAAGTGGAGTTACTGTTACAGCAAGAGCAACTGTTCTAGAAACATAAATCAAGAACAAAATGGGATTCAGACAATGATAGGAGTACTAAATTCTTTCATGTTATGGCTAATGGAAACAGAAGCAAGTCTTTGATCACAGAAATGAAGACTGATGAAGGAATCACTCTAGATACTCAAGAAGACATTGGAAATCATATTGTCAGACACTATACTGACAAATTCAGGAAGGTAGATCACATCATGGACTGGGAACTCATTCACCACATGCCTCAGGACCTGCAATCGGAGGATAATGACTTTCTCACCACTATTCCGTCTGCAGAGGAAGTGAAAGCAGTAGTTTTTCACCTGAATCCAGACAGCTCTCCGAGACCAGATGGATTCTCTGGATTTTTCTTTCACCACTATTGGGATATTGTTGGGCATGATCTAGTACGAGCCATCAGCTACTTCTTTATTAAATCTAGATTGCCCCTTGGATTTAATTCCAACTTCATTGTTCTTATCCAGAAAGAGAAAATGCTAATCAGCTGGGCAAGTTTCGTCCAATATGCCTCTCCAACTTCATTTTCAAGGTCATCACCAAGATTCTAGCCAAAAGGTTGTGTCCAATTGCAAAAAGAATTATTAGTAAAGAACAATATGGCGTCATTCCCAACAGAAATTCCCAACAAGCCATTGGCCTAGCCTCAGAGTTAGTGAATGAATTGCAAACACCCCGACATGGTGGAAGTATTGGAATCAAACTGGACATCTCTCAAGCTTTCGATACTATGGACTGGAACTTTCTTTGGGTAGTGTTGCAGCATGTGGGATTCAATGAAAGATGGATCAGATGGTTGCAAGCAATCTTTCAGAGTAATACAATGTCAATCATGATCAATGGAGGTCCTCAGGGATATTTTTCAGCAGGAAGAGGATTGAAACAAGGGGGCCCTCTCTCCCCGATGCTCTTTGCTCTGGCGGAAGACTGTCTAAGTAGAAGCATCAAGAGATTAGTTCTTGATAAGAAAATTCAGCACATGGTGGTGAATTCCAAATATTTCAGTCCTTCTCACTTATTGTTTGCGGATGACATTTTCCTTTTTTGCAATGCTAATATAAAGGGCATCAAGCAACTTGTCAAACTTCTTAACAGATATCAGGATACCTCTGGCCAACTCATAAATAAGGAGAAGTGTAAGATCTTTCTGAGCCCAATGAATAACAGGAGGAAATTTTTGATTTAGGAGGTTATGGGTATAAAAGAAGGAATGTTACCTGAAAAGTATCTTGGGGTTCCACTGATCATGGGCAGAGTGACAAAAGCTGCGTTAGCACCTCTAATGGACAAGATCAGGAACAGAGCTGCAAGTTGGCCTGGCAAAATGCTCTCCTTCCAAGGAAGAGTAGTATTAGCAAGACATGTTCTTAATAGTATACCATTTCATAACATGGCAATTTACAAATGGCCAAAATCAATGATAAAAGAATGTGAGAGCATCATTCAAAATTTCATCTGGAGTGGTAACCCTGCGAAAAGGAAATCTTTTACGGTGTCATGGGAAAAAACATGTAAACCTCTGGAAGAGGGAGGACTAGGCATCAGGAGACTCAAGGATATCAACCTTTCTATGCTAATGAAACAAGCCTGGGGCTTGCTCACTGAGGAGAGTGATTGGTCTGCCTTCATGCGGCAAATACACAAACAGGTCGGGTACATGGACTGACTATAAGACCTCGACAGTCTAGAAGGGTATTGGATGGGCTCTCAAAGAAATGAATCACCTGCATGGATGGGTGGTAGGAAATGGGGCATCAATTAATGTTTGGCGGGAGAATTGGATCCATCAAAAACTGATTTGTGAATTTTTCCAGGAAGAATGTAAAGATATCAGGAAGCTCCAAGGCCGACTCAATGAATTCATTCAAGGCAACCTTTAGAACTTCTCTAGTAACATGACTCAAGTTATGCAGCTCATCGGTATCAATCCCTCTCATCTGTAGCAACCTGACAATTCAAAGGAAGATGCGAGAGTCTGGCTCTCAGATGTCAAGGGGAAGTTTACAGTCTCAGTAGCGCATGAGGATATTCGGACGAAAGCACCGAAGCAAAAAGGATGCAAGTTCATCTGGAGCTCTAAAATTCTTCCAAAGACACAAGGTATAGCATGGAAATTGATTCGGGGGGTATCCAGAGCAGATGACATGTTACAAAAATGGAAGACACAGCTGGCCTCTTGATCTTGTATATGTAAGCAGGAGACAGAAAACCTAGAGCACATTCTCTATCACTGCGAATTGGCCAAGCAAGTTTGGGATCATGCTAGAAATATCTTCAACATTACATCACACATTGATTCCTTCAATGACATCATGTAACATGCCAAACACCATAGCTCTTTGATTCTGGATATGTGGAAAGCTTGCTCACTGACAAGTTTGGTAAGCTTATGAAAGAATAGAAATCAGGTGCTCTATGATCAGAAAATCTCCAGCTTTTCTAACATTTGCTTTCTAACTAGAAGAGCCATCATCAGAGCATACCAGAAATTGACAGGTACTATGAAAAACACAGTGACCGAAATAAAAATTCTTCACATCCTTAATCTCCAACACAAACTGAGAAGAGCACCCAAAATTCTAGAATGTTACTGGCTTCCACCACCTCCTGGCATCATAAAAATTAATGTGGATGGAAGTTCACGCGAAAAACCAGGCAGGGCTGGTTGGGGAGTGATTCTCATGGATGACATGGGTAACTTTTTGGTGGAAGCAGCAGGAGGCCTTAGGGTAGCTACTAACTATATAGCATAAACTTATGCAATTATAGAAGGGATTCAAAGGGGACTAGATCGGGACTAGCGATATATTTGGGTGGAATCCGACTCTACATGGTAGTCAAAGCCTTTCAGGAAGACACAGTGCATTGGAGGGTTAGAACAAAATGGAAGCAACTCAGGGAGAAAGCATCATGGATCAATGTTACAGCTACATGGAGGGAGACAAACTCAGGTGCGGATAGCTATGAGAGACATGGAGCAGCATTGCAAAATGGAGAAAGTAAATGGTGGGATAATAAACCTCCTTTTGTGAGAAATCAAGAGAACCACTTTACTACTTACTTCTGTTTCATAAGCTAAATGTAGGATGTAATAGGTGGGTACACAACTGATGATACCCATACTATATAGTTCTTAACACTTCTTATTCTTTTTCCTTGTAACCTTTTATTCTTTTAATCAATTACCTTTTAGCGGAAAAAAAAATTGTTCCATCAATAAGTCTTTAATGGCCAAACTAAAATTAGATCCATTTTTCACTATAGAATTTATATCCTCTTCTCCAGGCACTTCATTTTCTTTGTCCTTTTTATCTAGAACTTCATAAATTTTCTCAATGTCATTGCCCAAGTTTGTCGAGTTACTTTCCAACATAGGTTCTAGAGTTTCTTTTATCAAAGTGTTCTCATGTATATAGTCATCATCATAGAATCTGGAATTCACATGATAGTCAGGTGGATGGTGATGTGGTTTTAATTGGTCATAAATATCATGATGGGCTTTAGCAATCGGTTTTTTTATAGCAACATCTTGTTCCTCTTGTTGGTTAGTTTTTAGACTGGTGGGGAAAATATTAGTCTCAGATGTGGTATTGATTCAAATGGATTGGAGAGAATAGAAGGTATTTGCTATTTGCTGAGTTTGTATTGTTTAGGATTTTGATTCAAATCAATCAATCAGAGCAAATTTAGGATTTTGTCTCTACACACGTCAAAAGGGAAGATTGCCACTTCACCAGATGGTATGCCACCAAGAATCTCACTCACGGTATTTTTGGATGAGGGGAGTGAGTAAGGTGGTTGGTCCAATAGAATTTGGTAGCTCTCTTCTCTTTTTGTTCGTGCTAAATGTTTGTCCTGATGGACATGACTAGATTGGCTCTGCTTGATTGATTTTATCTTTTTAGTTTGATCTATGTAACAAACAGTTCACACAACGTCTGTTCTAAAGTGAGGCTTAAATCTACTTTTTGTTATTTAGGGCTCGGGTTTAGCCTTAGCGATAATGTAAAGACGAGACTGAAACATAAATCACACAATCATGCATGCATGCTTAATAGCATACAAGTATCCTCTTACACTTTGTAGCGAGGAGGTTTAGAAATTACCGCCTAAGGTGTGCGTACACGGCCCTTGGGGTGAAGGCGACGTGGTGAGGTTGACGAAGTGTTTGGTGTCTTGCGTGTTAACCCACCATTCGAGCTTTTTCTTATGGTTACCAGTTTAATCTAACTAAGACCCACAAGTTGGGTCGAAATGTTGGCAAAGCTAATAAGTTACAATTGGTTGTCTTCGTGGGCCTAAAACAAATTTGCCTTCGTGGGGTTAAAACTGTGAAAGCGGTAAACACAAAAGTTTAACTACGTTTAGCTAATTAACTATTTACTAATGATTAATTAAACAAAATATATACAAGTTTGGAAAGTGTTCAACAAATATTGGAACTCCAACCCCCAAGTTGGGTTGTCATGTGCGAGCGTGGTACTACTCTTTCTTGCCTCGCACATCCAACCGGTCCAAGTTGGTTGAATCCCCAACTCTTTGTAAGTAAACATAAACCAAAAAACTAAACTTCCAAAACTTAAACTATTTTGTATTTAAATTACCCTAATTAATTTTTTTGTGTTTTAACTTAATTATATGATATTATCTTAATCTAATCATGCATAAAGAACAATTAATAAAAACTAAAACCTAAACATGCTACTAAACTAATTTTAATATTTAACCTTGCTGATGGATTACTAATTCATTTCAATTAATAAACATTTTTAAATTTTTAAATTGCTTTATTAATTGAATTTTTGGTTTTGAAAACTCAAAACTTTGCAAATCTATCTACTTTTCATCTACTAACAGTTGAATTAAAAAGACTAGGGGGAATTAAAGTAGACTTACACACGAAGATTTTGAGCCAACGGAATCTTCATCTGAGAAAATTGAGGCGCGGCGTGGGTAAATGCGGTGCGGACGCGTGTCATATGCGGACGCGTGTCATATGCGGACGCGGGTGAACGGCTCGCGGGTGCGTGTCTGACATGTGCGAGTGTGTTTCGTGTGCGGGCGCGCGTGTGACAGGCGCGGTGCAGGTTCTTTTGTCCGTTTGCGCTCATTTTGCTACAGTAAGTTCCAGTGATTCGTCTCGTGCTATTCTCGGGCTCCGTTTGCACAGAAGTGTGTTGGAAACATACGAAAATGAAACATCAGTAACAAAATTAAGAAAAAAAGCTAAAAAAAATTGAAATTAAAATTGAGAAGAAGGGTTCAATAAGTGTTGTTTTGCTCCATCTTCCTCTTCCCATTTGAATTCATGACAGCGGCACCATTTGATGAGGATGGAATAGTGGTGTTGAAGGTTGTGTTGTTCATCTTAGATCCTTTTGTTTGGAGGAATAGTTTGATGGTTGAAAAATCACTTTCTAGTATTTCTAATCTTTCTTTAACTTGTTCTAAGTGATTACTAAATGTAAAACTCTTGTTTGTATAAAGGCAGAAGGATTAAACTTCGTATTTTTAAGACTTGTAGATTAAAACATGAACTAAAGATGGATTTAGTAAAGTGGACTAACTCACCAAACTACATTCATTTGAACTTGTCAAATGAACATAGCTTGGTTTTGAATATTGAATGGAATGTGGAATCAAGAAAGATATTGAAAACTATTATGTAAAACAAGATTGAAATTTCATATGATGGAAAGAACTAAGGACTTGAAACAATGGTTTAAAAACTTGAATAACAACAATGGAAAATGCAAATAAAGCAAATAAAAGAAATTAAAAAGACTTTTAATTAAATGACTTAAATGTAAATTAGGTTACTCTACTCCTAACAAACCAAATGGTTTGGATCCTAAAACATTGGATATATAACTAATTCTCTACATCTCTTTGGTTTATATAGGACACCAATTACATCTTTGCCCTTCCTGATAAACATAAAAAGATAAAGTTTACCTACGAAATGAACGATAAAACTCAAAACATAAGTAAACTAAAACTTAATTACGTGCTTAAATTTATCAAAGATTGTTCTACTCTCGATCTATTGAACAGATAAGTGGAGTAGGAAGTTCGTTCCACTCCTAGTCCTTCCGCATGCTGTGTTTTCTAGTCTAATTACTCTACTCTAAGTCTAATGAGAGATTTACGAAACAATAACTAGACTACGATGCAACTACCCACAAGATGCAACTAGTCGACTATTTAAACAACTATGGGAATACTACGTCGATTCTATGATAAAGAGTTAGAAGGGGATTGATTCCACCTTATCTCAACTTAATCCACTAAAATTTAATCGTCAGATCTGAATGAACGCCCACATGGCAGAACAATGGGTTATTCCTAATCCCTAATTACACATGGCATTTCTACCAATTCATAACTAGTATGTGAACGATTACACCCATTCTCATGGTGAACTAATCATTTCTAAAGTGGAAAGGAAATTACGACTATTCAACATTAACACGAATCAAGCCTTCATCAAGGCTTCACAACCCCCTCTAATGGAGGTTTAGCCGAGAATCATCACGCTATCATTCCCAATCAAATTCGAACAAGACATGATATAAAGATTGCAACTTTGCTTATTTAAACTCAAGTGGAAACTACTCATGCAAAAATCTATTCAATCTAATAAAGATAAATAATTGAATCTAAGAATTGAACTAAACAAGTAAATGGAAAATGAAACTAGATTACCAAGAACACTATTTCATTAATCTAATGAATAATAAAACAATAATTCAAATACTAAATTAATAATCTACTTGTTCTAAAGTAATTAATTAAACATGAAACTAGATCTAAAACAATATATGAAAAACTAATTAATTAACTAATTGAAATTCTAAAACTAAGTTCTAAAACTAATTAATGGAGGCTAACTAATCAAATTTTTAATCTAGGTCTAACTATCTACCATTAACAAAGAGTCAAGCTTTTGTTTTTATACTTTCAGATCCAAAAATCGTGCATGGGCTTGGAGCCATGTTTTGGGCCAGAGAATCAGGCCCAAAACCCAATTCTTTCAATCCAAAAGGGCTCTTCAGCTGAATTTGGCTTCAACAGACTTTTCGTCCACTTTTACTCCTCTAATTGGGTCAAGGCTTAGACCATTGGAAAGCTCTTTCCGAACCGGTCGTTTTGACATAAGGTAGGCCCAATTCCGAGGTCTGAGTCCAAAGATACGTCCTTCGGAAGTTCTGTTGACTTTGTGTGTTGTTTCTGCCCGCGTCGACTTTTCAGCTTTTGACCGGGCTTTACAAAGGCTTTGTCTTCTTGAATCTTGGTCTTTAATCATAGAACTCCTTAGCAACTTACTTTTGCTCCTTTATCTCGCTAAAGTGGCACATTTCTGCACATCATGGACTTTGAAGCCTGAAATGTATAAAAACACGTAATCAGTATTAACTCTTAATTATTACTCACATAATTAGTCTAAAAGTATGATGGTTGATAAATGTAAAATGAATAGTTTACCTACGAAATGAACTACGAATCCAAAACGTAAGTAAACTAAACTTGGTACTTTTACGTTTCTATTATCAAATCTTCTACCTCAATGCTTAATTGCACTAAATGGAGTACTGAAGTTCGCTCCACTCCTAGTTCTCTAGCACGGATTGTTTTCTAAGTCTAACTAGTCAGCTCTTAAGTCAATGAGAGCTTTTACTTAAGGGTGTTATACCACGATGAAACTAAAATGAGTCTACGTTGAATTTAACTACTAATACTATGGAAATATGCTTGTTTTGAATCTAGATAAAGGATTATAGGGGAATTGAATCCACCTCGAATCCAACTTAATAACCTAGTATAGATTCTTGTATCTCGATTCTCACGCTCTCTACGGCAAGAAATTGAAGTTCTAATCCCTAGTGTTCATGGCATTTCTAAGTACTAACTAGCATGTGAAGTCGCCCACCCATTCTCATGGCTTAAACACGACTTTCTAGAGTGGAATAGATTCTACAACCAATTCTATACTAACCACTAAGTTTTCATCAAGGCTTCATCAACCCTCTAATGGAGGATTTAGCCTTGATTCATCAAACTAACAATTCCCATTAAATCTAAACTAAACATAATGAAAAGATTCTAACTTTATGCGATTTCACTAAACAATAATCGAAATCTAATTAATAACTATGAAATGATAACAAACAATAATGGAATTTAGATCTATAAATCGAAATTGACAAAATAACTATTTTTATTATCTAATCAATCAAGAACAATAATTTGAGAGTTTAATCTAAAACAAGAATTGAAATGAAATTAAACTTAATTAATCTAATGAAAACTAGATCTAGAATTAAGGTTTAATGGAGGCTAACTAATCTAATTTATTTTCTAACCTAACTATCTACCATTAACAATGAACTAAGCTTTTGTTCTTATACATTCAGATCAAAAATCGTGCATGGGCTTGGAGCCATGTTTTGGGCCGAGAATCGTGCCCAAAACCCAATTCTTTTCAAATCCAAAAAGGCCTCTTCAGCTGCAGTTGACTTCCACAGACTTTTCGTCCACTTCTGCTCCTCTGATTGGGTCAAGGCTTTGACCATTGCAAAGCTCTTTCCGAGCCGGTCGTTTTGACATAAGATAGGCCCAATTCGAGGTCTGAGTCCAAAGATACGGCTTTCGGAAGTTCTCACTGACTTTTGCTCCTCAGATCTCGCTAAAGTGGTACATTTCTGCACATAATGGACTTTGAAGCCCTCGAAATGCATAAAAACGCTGTGAATCAGTGTTAACTCTTACTTATTATTCACATAATTGGTCTAACAAGATGATTATTAAGGGGTTAAAACTACAGTTTTGGGCTTTTATCAAACCACCCCCAAACAAAGATTTTGCTTGTCCTCAAGCAAATATGAGAAATTAGAATAAGTGACCAAAAATGGAGTTCTAACTACTCTCGCTTTATTGAGCTGAAGCGATTGCATTGACCATATGCAACAAGGCCTTAAACCACTAGGAATTCCCCTAGTGGACGAAGTTATAGCCTCGTGAGAGTTTTCCGTTGAAGGTACTCACAAACTTCATCTATACTACAACGACTAAGAAAATAAAACTATTGTTTCCTTTATTCATGCTCAACTATCTATACATCTCTAGCAATTACATAAGAATAACCAAACCAAAACCCTAAGTTAATATATGCATAATAATCAATCATCTACAATAAACATATATACAATGAGTAGTACTATCAAATGTTTAGCAGTTTGTTTTCGAGAACCCGGAATAGCGTCCTTAAGTAGGTTCTCACAATAATAGTCAAGAAACAACACTGATTTTTTCACTCAAGTTTTCATTACTCCGGTGTACAGTGGGCACACACTTTACCTTACAATCTCCATGACAACAAGGAAGTTGGGGTCAATCAAAACACATCCGCCACTTTTACTATCACACTAACCTATTCCTAATTGAGCTAGAGGTCTTTTATTAGGTGTTACGGGGATTAGGAGATGGTTTAAGAAGGAAGGAAATGGATATTCAAAAGGACAAGTCCGAGATAATAGAGTCTTCAGATATGTAACTTAGAGAAAACCTTGTTATTTTTTTTTTCTACACTTTGTTTCCATCCTTAGCCATTTTTTATTTTTTTTTTTTTTCCTTGGCTTTTGACTCCTTTTTATTCTATTTTTGGAGTTTTTATTTTATTTCTATTTTTCTTTTCTTTGGATGGAAACTTCTTTTCTTTTTATTTTCTCAAGCAAGTAACAATTTTTTTGTTTACAATGTGTTTTTCTTCTTCTTCTTCTTCACTCATTCTATTCTCGGACTTATTCTAAATTGGGTAGGTTGATTTATTTTTTTTTTTTTTTTTTTTTGTTTTTTGTAAATTGTGGTAAAGGAATTGTGGTGTATGGAAGGCTAAAGAAAAGGCTCGTGAGTGGTGACTAGCGGAAAATAATTCATAGGTTTGAATTTCTGGCTATATCGATCCAAAGAGCGCCTAAATTCTCACTTAGGATATGGTTTAGTGATCAAGCAAGTGGACGTGTGATTTTCTATCCGATTTTACTTCTCCCTTGTGTCATTTCTCAAATGTTTTTTCATATAAAGCTTTTAGGCTATATTCTCACAGGATTTGTAGAATAAGTACTCTAGCCTAGATTTCAGAAACTTACTGCTAACAATCATAGATACTCATGTAATATATTTATAGATAGATGCAAAGATTATTACCTACGTATTAACCTAAGTTTCTAACAATTATTCTCGATGCAACAACTATGTGAGACTTCTAGATTGTTAAAAGCATGGAGAAAGAAAACAATACCAATATTCCTAAGTGTATAGCATAACTTATTTATTTATATTTTTAAATTTTTGAAATTTTTAACTAGAAAACAAATGCATATTATACATATCTATATCCTAACAGATGACTTAATTACACGTGTTTCTATGCCTAAAAACAAAAGCATGCTTTGTCCTCAAAGCATTTAAATAAAGAGGGTAGGAAAATACCATGGAAACGCTGCGGAAATTATGGAACATCCGCAAAACAAGGTTAGAACATACTAATATAGGAAATACAAAACCGACGCGAACTCTATAAGAGTTCCACCCATTATGGGGTTAACAGAATGAAATTGCTTGGGACATAAGCGCACACTCAATGTAAACTAAAACTTACCTCCACTCCCGGACATGCATATTATCTACCCAATAGCATCATGGGTCTTGTATTTCAGCCGGGCATGGCAAGTCCAAGAACAATTGCTAGCAAGACCCATAAGCGGTTCCTAGCCTACGCGGTGTGATCACCTCACAAAACCAAGCACCATAAGTAGTGCTTTGGAACAAATCTTTGAAAGACTGTTCGGTATTATTATAGGAGATGTCATCTCAAAATTACGCCTGGAATAGCTATGAATGATCCGAAACTACCCGTGAGAAAACTGGAATTTTTTCGGGTCCACGGAAGTCAGCGCTGGCGCTGGCCATATAGGGCGCGTGAACTGAAATTTTAGAATTCCGAAGTTTTTTAGCTGGTCGTTTCTAGGTCCAGTAGATGTATGGTCGCCAATTCGGCTTTAAAATGGCGCCTCGAGCAAAATTCAGAACAAAATATACAGAGCGCTGAAAGTGCGCCCCCGAGGGGATGAAAAGCGCTTCGGAGTTGCTGAAAATTGAAAAATGAGACTAAACGCGGGAGTGAAAGGTGAGTGATGGAAGTTATGTGTAAGTGTAGGTCAGGAGTGTAGAATGAATGAAGTTTATATAAAATCATGCTAGAATAGATAACACCACCCCCAAACAGTTTGGGAAGGTGGGATCAACATTAACTAATCACGCACAATGAAAATAACGACATTATATTCATATTGTCATTCAAACAACATTTCACTACAAAAGTCAAAATTAACTACGGAATTTAACAACGTAACATCCTATCTACTAAAAATAATAAAAGACAACATCAAAACAACAAACAAGTAGAAATCTAGCTACTCTTCAAGGAGCGAGGTGGGGTAAGAATAGGAATTTAAGTGATCAAGAATGGAAAAACTAAACACTTATATTCCCCAAACAAATTTTTGAAAACAGGTTTGTAAAAATTTGTTTTAAAACGGGGGTCTTTTAAAGTCAGATTCCCGAGACTTGCTAGATTACTATTTTTATAGCTTTAAACTTTTTTACTTTTTATGAATTAGGTTTAATATAAAGGAAAACAATAAGCAGTAAAGACAAAATTCACACCCAGAGAAACATGACTCAAAACCGAGAAAACATGCAAGAGTGGAAAACGTGAATTATGTGAAACGTGGACTTAGGATCCGGTACTTACAGCCACACACTCCATAGGGAGGGCCCGGTTACCTGAATGGTGCACTCAATAATATATTGAAATGAAAGGAAATGCACCAAACACAAGAATTGAGTCGTTTATAGTCAGATACTCGAGACTTTATCTAAACATATGTATGAATATGTAGTTTATCATATATCAACAACCTAAAAATAGTTGTGGATCATTCCATAAATAAATATCAAAGAAAACATATCCAAACACAATCAAGCACCAAGATTTCCTCGACGCAGCCTAGTGGAATGAAAGCTAAGTCGGATAGACCTATAACATAACCGAAAGCAGGCACCTTATGTTTCATCTTTGAATGAGAGGGTGTCCTAGTGAATAAGTGTGGAAAAGTGAATGGTCAGGGAAGATATGGTGGATTGGGATAAGTTTTAAAGGGAAAGCATGGAAAAAATGAGGATGTGGGTTTAGCACAAAACTCATTCATGGTGTAGTTAGGGACCTGCCTCAAGTCTAAAAATGAAGGTGTCTAGTGGTTTATCCTTGGGAAGTATTTGTTTAATAGGTGGATTTAAAAATCATGAAGAACAGGGAGAAACTAAAGGATCGAAAAGTGCAAACTCGAGGTTCCTTTGAAAAGGTGGAGGGTGGGGAATATTGGTGAGGGAAGGTGAATGATTCTCGCCTAGAGCTCTCAAGTCCATATCATCGAAATCTTGATATGTGCAAGACATTCCTCAATAGTTGGGTCAAAAGGATCACTGGGATAGAGATTGAAAAATTCATCTTCCGCCATAGCATCAAAGGATGTATGGTTGTTGGCAAGGGGGACTCGCTGAAGTGGTAAAGAAGCCGGTGCAAAAAGAGTTGCAGGAATTCTTCTTCTATTTCGCCTACTACCGTGGAGTCATTGTTAAAGTCGGAATTTCCGAAGGAAAGGAATTTGTTAATCTGTTTCTCCCGAAACATGTTTTGAAGTAATCTTGAGCTAAGCTCGATCATGCTAACCTCTCCATTTGTAGATGAATCGTGATATCGCGGTCCTAGTTTTGAAAACATTTACCTCAACGTAAAGATGGGCAAAGGACAAGGACATCGAACCATCGCGCAGTTTATGAGCCGCGTTGGCAGTAGCCAAGAAGGGACGCCCTAAAATGATAGGTACAGAGTCGTTAGTGACTTCGTGGTTAGGACAACGGTCGGCCGGGTAGTAAAATTTTGGACTTTAACTAGCACGTTTTTCAACCACACCCTTAGGATACTTAATAGACCGGTCAGCCTAATTGCAACGCCATTTTAGTAGGTTGCATCTCCTCTAGAC
Organism: Coptis chinensis; assembly: GCF_015680905.1. Classification (NCBI taxonomy): domain Eukaryota; kingdom Viridiplantae; phylum Streptophyta; class Magnoliopsida; order Ranunculales; family Ranunculaceae; genus Coptis; species Coptis chinensis. The sequence goes on from NC_141459.1 coordinate 39,301,622, forward strand.
CTATTTGTTTATACAAATAAAATGGGAGTAAGTTAACACTAGCCCCCGTGTCTAATAAATGCGGTCGCCGTGGTGAGAATCTCCTAAGGTGCATCAGACAAGAGGGATCTAACTGTGGTCCTTGTACTTAACAATTCCATTATTTTTCAGATAAGCGTTGGGAATTGTTCTTAAAAAAAGGCCTTTTGGTATATTGGTCTTACGCCTAGTAGTACACAACTCCTTAAGAAACTTAGCATGGTGTGGTAGCTTTTTAATAGCTTCGAAAGGGAAGGTTTATAGTTAGATTTTGAAAACGCTCCTAATCTCCTCATAATTTGTATCCCTAGTTAACATGGCTAATTTTGGGGAAACGGTGTTTTTCTCTATAATTAGCATATGGATCAACAGGATGTTTAACCTTGGCTTTTTGTTTCTTAGGTTGTGGTTTAACTAGTACCTCTACTACAGTTGTAGGCTCTTCAGTTTCTATTTCGTATCTAGTTCGACATCCGTTGTAGGAGTATCGATGGGGTAACTATAGGCATAGTTACTTTGTTATCAACCACTCTTCCGTATCCGGAGAGTGGTGATGGCATTTAGCTCACCCACGCTTGTAGTTTCCGCACTAGTATTACCGCTTTACCTCAAAGGTCGTGTTTGCCGCTCTAGGGTTGGGTATCGCTTTGGCTCGAAACACACCTTTTGGTTGGGCTTTCTCTTGGGCTAACTGTTGGTTTAAATTATTAACAGATTGTAGAATGTGTTGGTTAGATTGAGCCATGGTTTGGAAAAGTTGTTGGCTCACTTGTATGAAGGTGTCAAGACGATCCGGTTGTGTGGGTGTAATAGTCACGGGTGGTGTGACTGGAACTATCTCGCATTGATTATTTATAGGCGGATTGTGATAGTTATTATTTACCGGAACGATACCTCTATTAGCATTATAATTATTATAACTATATTGACCTTGTGCTTGACCTTGTCGAGGTTGTGCTTGGTTGTTATAATTATTATAATTACCCCGACTCGCCCTTGTCCCGAGGAGCTTGGTTATAACCGCGGTGTTGGCCTAACATATTGATTATTGACTCGGAGGTGTGACTTGTTGGTTATTTCTCCAACCGGTTGGGATTTTGTCTCCAAGGGGCTTAGGTTCACTATTAATAGAACAAGAATGTTCATAGGCTATAGATGACAAGTGGGAGTCGGATGCTCGTGACTCCAAAACAAACTACATGGATTTGAATTTACATTCATGACGGGATAGGCTTTTGTTGTACAGAAATGGCCTCAACCTTTTAGTTAGAGATTCGATTAAATTTTTAAGTTCTAGATCGGGTTTAACCTCAAACATACGGGTAGCCTTTAATCGTGGAAGAAGAACTAGCGGAGGGAGTAATCGCCACTACCCCCGGTTGTTATTTCGCTTTAGTTTGATCCTCTAAAAATTTGTAAGCCTCATTGGCTCCCTTTACTTAGGAAACTACCCCCATTCATTATGTCAAGGACTTCTTTATGGTGGTGTAGAAGTCCTTTGAAAAAGGCACTAACTAACGCGGTCTTTAGCTAAGTTATGGTGTGGACACTCTATAAGCAGATCGGTGAAACGATTCCAAGCCTCGTAAAATGATTCATGAGGATTTTGTCGGAAAAAAATGAATCTTGGAAAGCATCTCATCCGCCTTTAGGGGTGGGTAAAAATGTTCCATAAACAAATGAACAAGTTTGGCCCACGAAGTCCACGTAATTAGGGCTTTGGGCGCTTATCCAAGACGACGCCTTTATCGGCTAAGGTGAAGGGAAATACCCTTAGTTTAATCTCGTCCGCACTCAACGGTAGGATGATGGAATGTTGTAAGGACTTGTTCAATCCCACGACATGTGTTGGTAAGGTTTTTCATGGTCTAGACCATGAAAACGGGTAATGATTAAATATGTTTGGGGAATTAAAAATCCCCCCATTGGTCCGCTAGAACGATGCAAGATTTAGGGCTATCGCCAAAGCTTTATAAAAGTCGAGAGAGGAGTCTCTCTTTCTTCACCATAATATCGTGTAGTGTGTGAAATTCTAGATAGGCGTGTTGTATTTATTTCTACGAAAAACAAGCCCGATTATACTAGAATTAAAACTCCTCCAATACGTAAGATGCGAGGAAAGTGGAAGAAGGAGTACCGAATGCCTCCCTTGCTACGGTTTGAATAGCGCCTTGTTTACGCTTGTTGTTCAGTGTAAATAAGAGATTAGAACACCGAAAAACTTGACAACTCGGTTCGAATCAAACCCGGGAAATCCGGAAATTTCAGCTAAGGCGGCTGGCGCATTTATCTTGGCTGGCGCCGCCAAGGTAAATTCGAAGTTCCAAGAACTTAGCTGGTCGTCGCTTTCGCTGGGCGCCTAGAAAAGAAGAAAATTAAAGTAACTTAGCTGGTCGCTTCTTTTTGCTGGCGCACGCCAGTGTATTAATGAAATTCCAAGAACATAGCTGGTCGCGCTTCCTTTTGGGCGCCTCGCGGTATTTTTTTCCTCGAATTTTTCGAACAAACTAATAATAACCACAGATGAATCAAACAAGGGTGGGTGGGTTTAATGGGACTTAAAATGACTACTTCTACAAAGAAAACAATGCTAAAGTGCAACTAAGACGCAGCGCCATTTGATAATCTAATAAAATGAATAGTTTACCTACTTAAAATGAACTATGAATCCAAAACGAAGTAAACTAAACTTGGTACTTTTACGTTTTCTATTATCAAATCTTCTACTCTCAATGCTAATTGCACTAAATGGAGTAATGAAGTTCGCTCCACTCCTAGTTCTCTAGCATGGATTGTTTTCTAAGTCTAACTAGTCGCTTTTAAGTCAATGAGAGCTTTAATGGGCGGTGTTATACCACGATGAAACTAAAATGAGTCTACGCTTTGAATTTAATACTTTAATAATACTATGGAAATATGCTTGTTTTGAATCTAGATAAAGGATTAGAGGGGAATTGAATCCACCTCTAATCCAACTTAATAACCTAGTATAGATTCTTGTATCTCGATTCTCACGCTCTCACGGCAAGAAATTCGAAGTTCTAATCCCTAGTGTTCATGGCATTTCTACCGAAAGTAATTAACTAGCATGTGAAGTCGCCCACCCATTCTCATGGCTTAAACACGACTTTCTAGAGTGGAATAGATTCTACAACCAATTCTATACTAACCACTAGTTTTTTCATCAAGGCTTCATCAAACCCTCTAATGGAGGATTTAGCCTTGATTCATCAAACTAACAATTCCCATTAAATCTAAACTAAACATAATGAAAAGATTCTAACTTTACGCGATTTCACTAAACAATAATCAAATCTAATTAATAACTATGAAATGATAACAAACAATAATGGAATTTAGATCTATAAATCTAAATTGACAAAATAACTATTTTATTATCTAATCAATCAAGAACAATAATTTGAGAGTTTAATCTAAAACAAGAATTGAAATGAAATTAAACTTAATTAATCTAATGAAAACTAGATCTAGAATTAAGGTTTAATGGAGGCTAACTAATCTAATTTATTTTCTAACCTAACTATCTACCATTAACAATGAACTAAGCTTTTGTTCTTATACATTCAGATCCAAAAATCGTGCATGGGCTTGGAGCCATGTTTTGGGCCAGAGAATCGTGCCCAAAACCCAATTCTTTTCAAATTCAAAAGGCCTCTTCAGCTGCAGTTGACTTCCACAGACTTTTCGTCCACTTCTGCTCCTCTGATTGGGTCAAGGCTTGGACCATTGCAAAGCTCTTTCCGAGCCGGTCGTTTTGACATAAGGTAGGCCCAATTCTGAGGTCTGAGTCCAAAGATACGGCTTTGGAAGTTCTCACCGACTTTTGCTCCTCAGATCTCGCTAAAGTGGTACATTTCTCGCACATAATGGACTTTGAAGCCCGAAATGCATAAAAACGCGTAATCAGTGTTAACTCTTACTTATTATTCACATAATTGGTCTAACAGTATGATTATTAAGGGGTTAAAACTACAGTTTTGGGCTCTTATCAATGGTTAAGGGGTTAAAACTATAGTTTTGGGCTCTTATCACTTCCTTCTAGAAACAACCTTTAAACTTTGTGGGCTTTTAACCTAAGCCCATAGAATTGAATTCTTGATTTTGGCTTTAAGTCCCTGAGTCCATAGCTTTTAGCTTTGAGTCCTTGAGTTTTTGAGAGTTGACTTTGAATTTCAAACACTTTTGCTCCTAAGCTGGAATCTTCCCAAATAGCGTTAATAGCAATCATTTTTGTGCTAAAATGCACGTATTATAGCAAGTCCAATGGAAGGCTGCTATAATGGGCTGCTAAAAGGTGCCACATAGGCCTTTTAGCAGGCTCAGCCATATTTAGCAGACCAAAATAAAAAAACCATTCCAATCACACTTTTTAGTAGCTGTTAAGTTCAGGATACGATGGCGCGAAACTCTCGTAAAATGCAATGCATTAAATTGCAAATGACGGTAGAAACTATGTCGTAAATGATATGGCGCTTACTAAAAACGTGAATTTCTTTCTCTTCTCCATTTCTCTCTTCTCTCTCTCTCGTCTCTTCCCTCTCAATCTCACGGCATCCTCTCTCTCATCTCAATTTTTGTTAGATTATTTTGATATACATTCACCAGGTATGAATTATTAATTACAACTTTGAAATTCGATTTTATTGAGTTTATTTTGATTGATTGTGAGGTATTTTGATTAGTTTAATGTTTAATTAGAATGTTGAATTGTTTGTTGAATTAGAATGTTGGAATTGTAAGGTTAAAGGGATTAGTTTAATGTTTGTTGAATTGTTTGTTGAATTAGAATGTTGGAATTGATGTTTTAGAATGTTAGTTTGAAATTGTGCGTTTTGTTTAAATTGAAGTTATAAAGAGGATATTGTTGATTGAATTGTAGGTGCCACGCAAAATGAGTAACAAGGGTAAACAATTTTTCGGCCGAAAATTAGTTAGTAGATTGACACAATAATCGACGTCAGCGCTAAACGTCGATGAGAATGAAAATGTCGATGAAGTCTATAATTTGCAAAACCCTCCAGTAATTGAATTTCCGAACCCAGTCGATCCACTAACACATGCTACATTGGCAAGAAACCCAGAAACTCACATCTCTCATCGTGTAAATATGGTAAGCATTTGATCGTTAAATTTGATTTCTTTAACATCATAATTTGTATTTTCTTTAATTTTAAAGAATAAATGTTTTGAATAAATGTTTAGGGAGGGGGGGAGATGAAATTGCGGTGTTATTGGGCATCCGTGAACAATTGGTGGAAGATAATGGTTGCCAAAAGAGATTGTTTTGAAGGCATAAGAAATAAAATTTTACAATCTCCGTTTGGGTCATTGTTTCGATGTGGTTATCAAAACGCCGACCATGGTTTGATATACGCTTTGATCGAGCGGTGGTAGGACACAACTCACACTTTCCACAAGGCGAGATAGGCATCACTCCAATGGATGTTACTATGCTCACGGGAATTAGCGTAGGAAGGGGAAAGGTCGTTACATTTGGAGAAGGTCGGTTCGCAACTTTTGATTATGCACAGCAAATGGCCAAATATATGCCGGAGCATTGGGCTAAAGGGGGTATCAAACCCTCCTTTTTTGTGAATGAGTTCATGGAGAAGACGAAAGAGAGTGACAAAGGTTGGTGCCCGATGGGTACAGATCGGGAGAGATATTTGAGAGCACTCTATTTTTACTTAATCACGCAGTGTTTCTTCCCCACGGGTGATAGTTCACTGAGATTAGGTTGGATAGAGTGTTTGGTTTAGTTAGATTACATGCATCAGTATGATTGGAGTGGTGCTATATTTGAAGATTTGATTTACGCGTTGGCTCAAGCATGTCGAGTCACAGCAAATGTTGTGGATGGTCAATGTGGTGTCTTCACCCCTCTTTTACAAGTAAGTTTTAAATTCTTAGTATTATAACTTTATGATAGTATTATAATTTTTAAATTACGTACAAGTTTGATTTCGATATTTGTTTTTATGATAGTATTGGTGGCATGAGTACGTACCTACCATGGCTCCTCTTCTAAGACTGAACATGAACAGTGATATCGTCCCACGGATTATAGCATGGATGAATGACTTTAAAGATTGCCGAATTGGCCAAGGATGCCACAACATTCACTTAGATCGTAACCAACTCGAGACTAGGTCGGCATTGGTGATACAGTGGATACCATGGTTTTATACTCGATATATGGAATTAAATGTTGATGATGTGGAGGGAGATATCATGGATGATATTTGGTTATATGAGGCGATTCACCATGTACGTCGTTCGTATAATCTTACAATGTGCCGAATCGTCTTTGAGTTTGGAGGTATCATCGTGTGGTACCTGGGTGATAGGTGTTGGCACCAAATCGTTGGGACACTTTTCATCCCACACCCTCCTCCGGAGAATATGTGCCCATTGGGAAGAGTCATTCAGTGGAGGTCCTATCTTAGAATGCATAAAGACTTGTGGCCATAAGATTCTCTATATTTATATGTGAATGGTGACTATAATAGTTACTGGGATCGCATCTCAAGGGGGATCATATTGTTTGCTAACATGTATAGAGCTGCTAATATGGACTTTATAGGACATAAGGCTATTAGAAGTGATTTGAGTATCCCACACCCTGCTGAGCCTTACTTTTCATCTCAAGGTCCTTACGAGTCTTTTGTTACAGCTCCTTCCGATCCGGATAACCCATGGAGCAATGGCATAGTTACATCTCAGGGAATGTATGTTGCCATACCTATACCTCATGTTGATCAAAGTTATCTTCCGAACCTTGTCCCGGATTTTGACACTCTATATGAGGTTAATATTTGGTTTATATTTTGAAACTTGAATTATATTTGGTTTATAGTGATGATTTTTTTTAAAGTTATTGATTTTTTTGTAGGCTACACTTAGAGTGCGATATGCCGAGTCGTAGCTAATTAATAATGCATAGGATGCGCGATTCGTTTATGAATACAACCAACGAATACTATCATTATTTGGTGATCAAGTGAGAAGAGATGAAAAAGACACCTGATAGAGTCGCGGAGTTAGAAGTGCAGGTGCTAGAATTGACATTGCGAGAATCACGGCGAGCGAGTAAATCAAAGAAGAGGCAAGCTGGCGAAAGTTCGAGCGGAAATTAGTTTAGAATTTGTTTTTATATGTGTGTTGATTTACTTCTATTGATTTTCTTTAGTTGAATGAATTGAATCATATTTGTTTAATTAATGAATTTTGTTTAGTTGAATTATATGTGTGGATTGTTGTTTCTATTGTATGAATTAAATGAATTGGAATGGAATGAAGTGGAGTGAGTTTGTATATGAAAAGAATAATGGGATTTGTCGGGTTTTTACGCTCGGTATACTGGGGCAACGAGTTTCGGCGTCCCGTCAATTTAATTAAAACGGGATATGTACGGCAGAAACGTTTCTGCCGTCTGTACATAAATAACCAACAGACGGCAGAAACTATGTCGTCCGTCTCCCAGAACTTATTATGGCAGCTGCTAGCGAAGGTTTTAACTTTGGTTGGGTTTTTGACTCCTTCCAAATTTAAGACCCTTTTAGCAGCCCCATTGGAATGACATTTTTGTGGTTGGGGTGTTATATTTGCCTTTAGCATCCCATATAGCCCCCCATTTGACTTACTCTTAGGAATATACGTCCTAAATGGCCTATATCCTGCAAACGGTAGAAAAAGTTATAAGTTATATGTTCATTAAGCATAAGAAGGGCATAATTGAAGTATTGTAAAGGTAATAAAATGCACATTTGGGGACTGATCATCAAGCTGCATGAATGCCATGCAACTTACCTTGTTCTTGTTTGACATTTAAGAGACGAGTAAGAACCTCCATGCAGAGAATAAAAAGGAGAGGTGACATGGGGTCAGCCTGTCTTAATATAATCCTCTGGACGACTTGAAAAAACCGAATGGAGAGCCATTAAGAAGGATAGAATAATTTGTGGTTTTGATGCAATTAGAAATCAGAGATATCCATTTACTATTAAACCCCAAGTTATTCATAATCTTAAGTAATGGATCCCATTCGATTCGATGAAAAGCTTTGGTCATGTCCAACTTAATGGCCATGAGACCACTGCGACCCTGTTTATGTTTCATGGTTCGCAAGAGCTTGTGAGCAATGATGATAATATCAGTAATTTGACCCGCATTGAGGGAGGAGAGAGGAAAGCACTATGTAGAGGGGAGATGATGGTTTGAAGAATGGGTTTTAGTCTGGCCACCAAGATTTTAGTTATTATCTTGTAGGAAACATTATATAGACTAATGGGACGGAAGTGTAGTTGGGTGTTGAATTTTAGGAATGAGAACAATGTTGGTGGAGTTAATGGATGCAAGAGAGATATTGTTGTGGAAAAAATCTTTAACTAAATTACAAATGTCAAACCCTACGATGTCCCAAGAGTGGTGGTAGAAAAGACTTGGGAAGCCATCAGGACTAGGGGCTTTCATAGCCCCAATGATGAAGATAGCATATTGGATTTCATTGTCATCAGGGCAGTTGATTAAGGACAAGTTTTCTTCATCAGTAATTGACTGATGGAACAAGTGCGAGAGGTCAAGGTGTTTGGGGTGGACGGTTTCAAGAATATTTGAGAAGTGCTTCTCAAGAAGGTTACCTAAATTGGTTATACCCGAAACCCAATGTGCCTATTTCATCTTTGAGTCATTCAATCCTATTATGTTTCCTCCTGTATACCGTTTTCATATGAAAGTAACGAGTGTTACGGTCACCTTCTTTAACAATTTGATCACTAGATTTTTGTTTCCAATGAATTTCTTCACGTTTATAGTTTTCATCAGGATCCAAGTTTTGTGCAATCTGAATATCTTTTTTGAGTGTTTCTTTTGCTGTGAAAATATTCCCAAAATGATTTTTATTCCATATTTTTTTTTTTTTTTTTTTTGTTGAGATTGAAACCTAAGTGAGAGGTTAGGTTGGTGAAGTGAGATGGGCGCCACATAGAAGAGATCCCTTCTATTCCATTGTTCAAGTAAAATTAGATTGCAACTATCTAAAAACAAACAAGGTGTGTCTAGCGGGAAAGACTTGGAGATTGTCCTAGTTGAGTTGTTGTCGTCGTGACAAAATGACCAAATTTTTTTATCTCGTAGAAATGGAAAACGATCGAGATGTGAAGTCATGAAGATAAGAAAAAAACGAAAGGTGAGATAACAAAAAAAAAATTAAGAAAAGGTAAAATTATAACATGAAAGAGTAGTCAACACCACGAAGTCAATTACTGTAGAAACTTACTAGCTACCTACTTAACTGATGAGCACGGTATTATTTAAAAACAAAAAGTCTTCTCTCTCTCACTTTTCATTTCTCTCTTTAGACAATCCAGTCGCCATAACCAAGAAGGAGGAATTTAAGGTCTTCTATGCCACTTTCTTGTTTTTTGAGAATATTTGTTACATGTTTGTTTGTGTGGTTTAAATATTTGAAAGTTTTGAATGTATTGAAGTTCTTTATTATTGAAATCAATGTTGATATATATCATCATGTAATCTCTATGATGTGGTAGATGCAGTGTGGTCGTATTCATGACCTAAGGAGGTTAGTGGTGACCTAAGGATGTGGTCGTATTCATGACCTAAGAGGTTAGTGGTGACAAGTGGACCGGATGCGGTATAGTACGGGGGAACAGGCTGCATGGGATCATATCCGCAGTATCCTAACCGCTTTGGAACTGCTGTGAGACGTGAAGAGAGAGAGCGGAATCCTAACTGCAAGATAACTACCGCGATACGTGGAGAGCAAGGAGACACTAGATGGAAGGGAGATCGACGAACCAGAGAGAGGCAGAAGTTAGAAGAGAGAAAGAGGATAAAAAGGAGATAGAGGGAAAAAAGAAAGAGGAGGTGAAAGAGAGAGATACCCTAATACAAGTGAGTTCATAGGTTGTAATAGTTGAGTATACATTTGGCGCCGTCTGTGGGGACACCGAAAGAAAATGGCCACCGTAATAAAAAGGGGGTAGGAAGACCTAGGAAAGAAGCTGTTCGAGAGGCAGTAGAGGAGGTTGTGAGCGAAGAAAGGGAGGTGGTCGGAGAGGAAGAGATATCTGATATGGCGGCAGACGCCACTAGACTTCTTCAAGAGGAAATAGTTAGGTTGAGGAATGAGAATGTGGAGTTGAGAAAGGAAAGGGGGACCACACAGGAAGAAATGGAGCGTGGGGATTATCGAGGCAGTGAGGTGGAAGGGGAAACTGAAGAGTACCAGAACTGGGGTGAAGATCCAGTAGAGGGCATCACGCTGGAGGTAGTACAGGCGATGATTGAGAAAGATAGAGAAGTGAACCGTGTGTCTGAAAAAGTGAACCAAAGTGCCACTCAAAAGGAAGTTGCTAACCTCAATAAGAATCCGCTGACAAATTCGATATGGAATTCGGAGGTGCCTAAGAGATTCAGTCAACCAAGATTTGAAAGGTATGATGGGAAGGGCGACCCAACAGATCATCTGCATCACTTTAGGCAACATATGTCATTATGGCAGGAAAGTAAGTATGATGGACTGCGCTGCATGATGTTCCCTGCCAACCTTAAGGGGGGAGCCTCGGATTGGTATTACTGGTTGTCTTCACGGAGCATCAGTAAATTTGAAGAGCTAAAGCGCGCCTTTGTGGATCATTTCATCCACCAAAAAAGGAGGGTTGTGGATATCGCGGCCCTATTCAACATTAAGCAGAGGTCATCGGAATCGTTAAGGGAATTTCTGTGTAGATTCAAAGAAGAGACCCTGAGAGTAGAGAATCTGGATGAACATACAGCGGTCATTGCTTTTCAGCACGGCTTGAGGCAGGGAACTAGAGTCCATGAGTCAGTATATAAAATAGAAATCACCACTTTGCACGCTCTATACCCAAAGGTTGAAAAATATATTCGGTACGAGGACATAATGCAAAGAAATGCGAGGGAACAAAAGAAATCCGGGAAGGCAGTACAGGCTGTGGATAGGGATGATCGAAAAGATAAAGGTAGGAGAGAAGAAAGAGAGGGGGGATCCTACAGAGGGGAGAATCGTGGACCTGAAAGAACTGGAGATCGGGGTAAGAGAGATATTCGCGAAAGAAAGCCATACCGTGAGATAGAACAGACTCCTCTTAACAGGCCATTAGAGGAAATCTTGCCACTGATCAAGGGGTTGCAGCATTATGAAGGACCGTGGAATACCCCTAGAAAGATAGAGGGGAAACTATTTTGCGCCTATCATCAGATTAGGAACCATGCCACTAACGAGTGTTATGCTTTGAAGTGGCTGGTGGAAAGAATGATTGAGAAGGGGATGCTCAGAGAATTTGTCATGGAGGTTCGTCATGTTGAGAGAGTGCAGGCTCCTGCCAAGATCTTAGGAACTATAAATGTCATTTACAGTGGAGAGACACTTGGAAGAAATGCACACCGAGACAAGATAAGAAAGACGGCGAGCTTACAGCAGGTAAATGAGGTGGCGAGCACACCGCGGTTAGTTGTGGGAACTGCGATGGGTGAGGGAAACATAATGTTCACCCCGAAAGACTTGGAATCAGTGATTTCGCCACATGAGGATGCTTTGGTGATTACCATAGCAATGGGTAATTATCTAGTGAAGCAGGTGTTGATAGACTGCGGAAGTTCGGTAGATCTGTTATTTAAAGGGGTCATGGAAAAGATGAACATCGATAGAGATCAGTTAAAGGCTCTTCAGACCAATTTGTATGGCTTCAACGGTAGCATGATAGAGCCCATGGGAGAGTTAACACTACCAGTAACAGCAAGTCCAACGATGGTATTCACAAGGTTTATGGTGGTGGATACTGGGTCCCAATATAATGCCATTCTGGGGAGGAGATGGATCCATGAAATGAAGGTCATTCCGTCAACATATTATTAGATGATCCGCTTCCCCACGAAGGGAGGATGTACGAAATAAGGGGGGATCAAGTGGCCGCGCAGAACATACATCAGGTGACTGTAAAAAATATGGTCCAGGAACAGGAGGTGAGAAATTGACACATGAGCAAGGAGCAGCATAGCAATTATAGGAGGCGGATTCGACTAAAGGGTACGAACCTCCTCTGGGACCGAAAACTTTGGATGAGCTTGAGGTTGTGAACCTGGGGGTGGGAGAGGAAGAGAAGTTTACATCGGTCGAATCAGACTTGCCGGAGGAATGGAAAATCAAGCTAGTACAATTGTTAATAGAGAATTCGGATATATTTGCATGGGCGATTGAAGATATCACAGGGATAGACCCAGAGTTTGCTTGTCATCACTTGCATATGAAGGAAGATGTGATGCCTATAAGACAAAAGATGAGAAGCGTAAGACCCAAATACGTAGAGGGGATTCGCGAGGAGGTTATATGGCTGAAGGGTGAGGGGATAATCAGGGATGTGGAATGCACGGAATGGCTGTCCAACGTGGTCGCGGTTCCAAAAAAGAACGGCAAGGTCAAAATATGTGTAGACTTCACAAATGTGAATAAAGAGTGTCTAAAAGACTATTATCCTATGCCGCGAGTGGATGAGTTAGTAGACAGAACTGCTAGTTTCAAGGTGTTCTCTTTCATGGATACGTCCATGGGATATAATCAGGTCGCGATGTTCGGCCCAGATCAGGAAAAGACAACCTTCGTGGTGGAAGGAGGTACTTACTGTTATACAAGAATGCCTTTTGGTTTAAAGAATGTGGGGGCTACATTTCAGCGTTTAGGGGAAAAAATGTTTGAAGACAAGATTAGGAAGGGTATGGAGATATATATTGATGATATGGTGGAAAAAAGCATGTCATAGGAGGAACACTTGAGGGGTCTCCAAGAAACTTTTCACATACTACGGAGGCATAAGCTGAAACTCAATCCCGAGAAATGCACCTTCGGGGTAACTTCTAAAAAGTTCTTGGGTTACATAGTTACTTACCGCGGAATAGAGGTGAATCCTGAGCAAATTAGATCATTGGTAGAGATGTCGTCCCCTCAGAGTGTGAAAGAGGTGCAGCGGTTGGCAGGACGAGTAGTGGCATTAAACAGATTTATTTCTAAATCATCGGACAAATGCAGACCGCTGTATCGTTTGTTGAGGAAAACGCCAGATTTCCAATGGACCGCTGAGTGTGAAGAAGCCTTTCATGAGTTAAAGGTTTATTTAGGACAATCACCTTTACTGTCGCGATCGGAATAGGGAGAGAAATTGTACCTGTATTTGGGGGTTTCAGAGTATGCGATAAGTTCAGTCCTCGTGCGAATTGTAGAAAAAGTAGAGAAGCCAGTGTACTTTTAGAGTAAAACCATGCTAGACGCGGAGACGCGATACAATAGGATTGAGAAGTACGCATTGGCTTTGATATTCTCTACGTTAAAGTTGAAGCCTTATTTCGAGGCTCATTTAGTGGTGGTGATAACAAATCTGCCCCTCAAGCAAGCGTTGAAGGCAGAGAAGTCAGGCAGAATGCTAAAATGGGCGGTAATGCTTAGTTGTTACGAAATCCAATATCAGATCATAACGGCAGAAAAGGCGCAAGCCATGGCTGAGTTCCTGGCAGAGTTCCCAGCCGAGGATCCAACTTGGGGAAAGGAAATGGTCATGGAACCGGAGGGGGAACTTAACCGTGATCCCTGGGATCCTTGGGATTTGCAGAATGGATGGAGAGTATTCGCGGATGGATCTACTACAGATACGGGGAATGGAATTGGTGTTGTTCTGGTGACTCCTGAGAACACAAGGCTAGAGTTGTCAATGAAACTAGGGTTTGTGGCTTCTAATAATGAGTCTGAATATGAAGCAGTGATAGCAAGTTTGGATTTGGCACAAGATCTGGGAGTAAGCGAATTATCCGTGTACTCTGACTCTAACTTGGTTATTTGTCAGATGAATGGGGGGTTCGTGGCACGCTGCCCAAGGATGGCGCGATATCTGGAGGTCCTACAAAGAAAAGCAAGCAAGTTCAAAAAGATTCAGTTCGCCCATTTAGGCCGCGGTGAAAATAGACATGTTGACGCCTTAGCATATGTGGCTACTGTGCTTCTAGGAATAGAGGGTCGGTCAATTGAAGTGAGGGTGTTGAGCAAACCGAGTACATCAGAAAAGGAAGGTGTATGGCTCACAGTTGAGAAGGAGACAGGTTGGATATCGCCTATAAAAACTTTCCTGATGGGAGTGGAGATAGAGAATAAACAGGAGAGACGAAGGATGGAGCAAGTAAGTCAGAGATACATTCTATTAGATGGGGATTTGTACAGGAAAAGTTTCAGCAGACCACTGTTAAAGTGTATAAGGCCTCAGCAGGTGCAAGAAGTCCTAGCCGAGGTACATGAAGGTGATTGCGGAAGTCACTCAATTGGGCGAACAACAACCCACAGATTGATATCTCAGGGGTATTTTTTGCCCTACATGAAGAGAGATGCGACAGAGTATGCCACAACATGTGAGAAATGCCAGAGATTTGCACAACTCATACATTCTCCAGCTGAGCCGCTGCATAATGTGTTTAGTCCATGGCCATTCGCCATGTGGGCATTGGATATAGTTGGGCCCTTGCCCGTGGCAAGCGGCAAAATTAGATTTATGCTGGCTGCTACTGATTATTTTACCAAGTGGGTGGAGGGAGTGGCATTACAACAAGTCAAAGAAAAGAATGTGAAAAAGTTCCTTTGGGAGAACATCATATGTAGATTCGGATTGCCATACATTATCATCGCGGATAATGGAACACAATTTACTGGGGGAAAGGTGCGCAAATTCCTTCAAGCCTACAAAGTGAAAAAAGGGTTCTCGGCACCATACAATCCGGAGGGAAATGGGCAAGTGGAATCATCAAACAAAATCATCATGGACAATCTAAAGAGAAAGTTGGAGGAGAGGAAGGGAGCGTGGGCTGACGAATTGAATCATGTTTTATGGGCTTATCGTACCACACCTCGAACCTCCACAAATGAATCACCATTCGCTATGGCATATGGGGTAGAGGCAGTTATACCTGTGGAAATGATAGAGCAAACGACAAGAACCAGAGCTGTGGAAATAGGACTAAATAAGAAAATATTAGCCATTGAGTTGAATGTCATTGAGGAAAAAAGAGATATAGCTCGAATGAGACTGGAAGAGTACCATCGGAAGTTACAAAGACAGTATGATAAATGAGTAAAGCCGCGAGCATTCATAGTTGGGGATTTGGTACTGCAAAGAGTTACCCCAGCCACCAAGAAAGAGAATGACGGCAAATTAGGACCAAACTGGGAAAGACCGTATGTCGTGACAAAGAAAGGAACTTCTGGAACATACAAGATTAAGACATCAGCAGGGGAAGCAATTGAGAAACCATGGAACATCAGAATGCTGAAGAAATTCCATGAAAGAGGCATTGTTTAACTTTCCAGTGGGATAAGAAAAGTCTTTATGTATATAGAGTGATAAGAAAATGTATTGTGTTTCGAATTCTAAGTCAATGAAATAAAGATGCATTTCTTCCAATCATAGCATGAATACTGGTGGATCAAAGACAGCGGGGGGATGAGCCCTTTGCGGACTAAACGACCAAATCAAACTGGGGGCAAAAGGAGCGGCCCCATCAGGCTTCACAGCTGATCAAAGACAGCGGGGGGGGATGAGCCCTTCGCGGACGAAACGTCCAAATCACCATGGGGGCAAAGTGAGCTGCCCCCATCAGGCTGCATAGCGGATCAAAGACAGTGGGGGGGATGAGCCCTTCACAGACTAAACGTCCAAATCAAACTGGGGGCAAATTGAGCTACCCCCATCAGGCTTCACAGCTGATTAAAAACAGCGGGAGGGATGAGCCCTTTGCGGACTAAACGTCCAAATCAAACTGGGGGCAAATTGAGCTGCCCCCATCAGGCTTCACAACTGATCAAAGATAGCGGGGGGGAGGAGCCCTTCGCGGACTAAACGTCCAAATCAAACTGGGGGCAAAGTGAGCTGCCCCCATCAGGCTTCACAACTGATCAAACACAGCAGGGGGGAGGAGTCATTCGCGGACTAAACGTCCAAATCAAACTGGGGTCAAATTGAGCTGCCCCCATTAGGCTTCACAGCTGATCAAAGACAGCGGGGGGGAAGAGCCCTTCGCGGACTAAACGTCCAAATCAAACTGTGGTCAAATTGAGTTGCCCCCATCAGGCTTCACAGCTGATCAAAGACAGCAGGGGGGAAGAGCCCTTTGTGGACTAAACGTCCAAATCAAACTGGGGGTAAAATGAGTTTCCCCCATCAGGCTTCCCAGATGGTCAAAGACATCGGGGGGAATGAGCCATTTGCGGACTATATGTCCGAATCAACTTGGGGGCAACCCTGACTAGCTTCACAGCTAACCAAAGAGAACGAGGGAGATAATCCCTTCGCTGGTGGTAGGTCCAAAGCAACTTGGGGGCAACCCTAACTGGGTTCACAGTTAACTAAAGTCAGTAGGGGAAATGGGTGCAATCAACTTGGGTGAAAATCAAGATAGCCCTATTGAAGATTATGAAAAGGATATCAAAATTAAAGTTTCTGGTAGATTAAATGGCTTCAAGACATAACGAATCGAAAGAATGGTGAAATCTAAAATTATAACAGGCGGTAAATTAAAGCGCAAATGGAAGATAACACAAATTTGATTGGCACCTACTACGCAAATGTAATGGTTCAATGAAATATTTGTTCAAACACATGCAAAAGATATTTGTTCAACAAAATATTACAAGTCTGAAAGATCAACTACAAAGAAAGAAAGCCAGCATATGTTACTGCTGAGGTTCAATATTCACTTCTTCCTGAGGGAGATTTGCCTCCTCACCAACAGCGGTGTTGTTATCTTTGTCCAATTCCACTAGAGAGGTGTCAACACTAGTAATGGAAATAGTCACATTAGTGGTACTAGTCTCAGCAGTCTCAGGATGCGCGATCGATGGTACCAAAGATGGTGTATCTAGAACTGGAGGTGGCGGGGGAAGAAGACGGCCAGTTACGGTAAGCTGATCAAGTTGCTGCTGCAATTCACGAGCAATCTTCTTTGCAGCTAGACTTCGGAATCGATCCGCGGCTTCTTTCAAAGCCTTGTCTAAAGCAACTTGAGCGGTAAGTTTCTCCGTCTCTTTAAGGCTTTCCAGTTTAGAATTGACCCCCGCCCGCTACGTAGTCGCGGTGCTTGTCCTCGGCCACCTGGAGCTCCTTGTGGGCCTTAAGTGCCACGATCCGTGAATTGTCCCTTTGCTTCTCCAGCTTATCATACTTTGCTTTCCAGCCATCAGGGCCATGAATCTCCTGCTTTGCAGCCTCCACACAGCACTGGTTAGGCCACGCAACACATAGCCAATATCCAGACTCAGCTGCAGAGACATATTGGGTATCAAAGGTAGTAGGACAGATAATGAGAAAGTAAAATTAATAACACGCACATTTTCCCAACCAGTGTAGATGGAAGCCTTATGGGAAGCGACAGTGCCAGAATCTCCATAGGATTGATCTCGAGGGAAATGAGAGCTGAAAAACAAAAATGCTGCGACAGCTGGATTTTCCAAAGCTGAGTCACGAGTGGTAACATCACGATCTCTGGCCTTTAATTTGGGATGCCAGACTTCGACCGGGCCGGATGTTAAGGGACCAGCTAGAAGTGGATCTTGTCTGGGGCGGCGCGAGGGAGCAGTAGACCGCGAAAGATCAGTGTGGGTACCAGTGGGGGGATGAGATGTAGTTTTGGCCTTTTTCGTTGGAGGACTCTTATCTGAAACTTTAACAGGCGCATCGCCATCAGAGTCACTATCCCAAAGCTTGTATTTGTTAACATCCATATCGGTAGCATAAGGTGGAGAGGAAGTGTGGGCAAAATCGTCTTCCCACTCAGCCACATGAGAGTACGAAGGAGGAAGGGGGTCAGCAGTAGTAGTTTGAGCCTTAGTAGGAATGGCACGTTGGGCGACAGCTCGTGAATGAGAAATTTTAGTGGTATACTTGAAGGACTTGTGAGCTGGACATTTTCTTTTCTGAGGTGGGGAAGGTTTTGGCTTTTTTTCTTTGGGGGGTGGCAGTCGATAGAGTGGGCCTTGGTATTTGCTAATGTCTTTTAGAGAAGGGGGAGTAAGAGAGGATTGGCTTTTTCCGGATCAATGCCGAGGATTTCACACTGTGCACTCCCCAAATCACGAAGGGATTGGAAAATCTCTGAAGAAACGTCGTTGTATATCTGTGATTGCGAATTGGGTCTCCAACCTGGATCACCAAAAATAAAGACAAATTACAAACAAGTTGGACAGAAATACTGCGACTCAAAATGGCTTACTTACTACTTGTAAGGAAATGGAGATGCCTCACAGAAACTTCCGAAGGGAGGTCCGCGGATAAAAAACCCGCATTACATACAACGGATAGTGGTGCCACACCTTGTCAGAAGTGGTGATGTGAAGAATAAAAGACTTCTTTTGTGGACGAGTGCAGAAGGATTGGTATCCCACACTCCCAAGTTTAGTGCTTTTCTTTATATAGAAATGAGCAAGTATATCGCGGAGTTGGATTTTGGGGGAGTGGGTCTTGTTGTAATGGTTGGCGGCATACATAACACGCCAGAAGTTACCTATGTCTTGACACGGCGGAATGTTGAAATGGTTACAGACCTCGACGTCAAGAAGAGTTAAGGGAAAACGCAAACCAGCCGCTATCTGTCCTACAGTAATGACGAGATAACCAGGTCGCGGTGTTACCAAGTGAGGAAAGTGGGTGATGCCAGACACGTGTTCTAGAATAACGTCACTAGGTATGCCATAAGCGGCTTTAACGACATCCAAGTTGGGTCTGCGGTAGTAGGACAGCAGGGGAAGCAGAGAAGGTTTCCTCCCAGAAGTAGATGGAACAGCGACTAGACCAGTGGAGTCAGAAGCTGGGGATTCAGATCATTCCGCGGAGGGATGGCTAGATATGGGGGTAGAGGATTCAAATCTGTCGGATTTGGTGGCGGAGGTAGCCTTCGATTCCGAAATGGAGCCAGCAGCTAAGAGGGGAGTTTCACACAAAAGGAGATATTGCAATTCAAGAAAAGAAGAAAGCGATGAAGTAGCACCCCAAAAGCGATTAAAACAAATAACAGGAGGAAAAGAAAACAGAAAAGAAGGTGGAAGGCAAACCTGCGGTAAGAGGAAGCCAAGGCAACGGAGGAAGTCGTAGAACACGAACAGTGCTGGAGAGATCTACCGGAGGGAAGAACAGTGGAGATAAGTTGAAGAGAATAGTGAGGGTTTGGGGTTTTGGGGTTTTGAGAGAAGAGAGAAGTTTGAACGGGATTTGAAGGGGCAGGGGCAAAAAGGGATTTGCCAACAAAAGGACTAAAGGAAGTGTGACATGTGGAATCTCGAAATTCGAAGAGGCAGGTTATGATGCGCATGCGCTGTATTTCCATGTGGCAATAAAGAGGAAGCACGTGGAACACGTACTGGGAAAGAGAAGATGTGGGGACAGAGTAAAATAATAGGTGGTGGCAGTGTAGAAGAAGAGAGGTATACCGCAAAGGGTGTATGAAATGAGGAATGTTAGTTCTCGGCCCCATCGCTGTTCGCGGACTATCAATAAGACCGAGAGAGGGCATCTGTGGGGGTCGTATTCATGACCTAAGAGGTTAGTGGTGACAAGTGGATCGGATGTGGTATAATACGGGGGAATAGGCTGCATGGGATCATATCCGCAGTATCCTTTCTCCATGAGACGTGGAGAAAGAGAGCAGAATCGTAACTGCAAGATAACTATTGCGATACGTGCAGAGCGAGGAGACACTAGATGGAAGGGAGATCGACGAACCAGAGAGAGGCAGAAGTTAGAAGAGAGAAAGAGGATAAAAAGGAGAGAGAGGGAAAAAAGAAAGGAGGTGAAAGAGAGAGATGACTTTGGTTCAGGGAAAGCATAATAATAATGTGTTAAACCATCTTCTAGCAAAACCGTTTTTCAAGCTCATCTCTAATCTATTCAAAAAAAAATTATTGGAAATACTGAATTAGAATGTATAATCTATTCCACAAAATTTTGGAAAAATTTCCGTTTCGATCTGATCCGAAGTCACCCTCAGTTTTCTATAACCCCACAATGAGTACAGGAAAATTTCTAAGCTTTGAACCCCAAGAAATCAGAATCCCATGTAAGTTTTTCTTCCTCATTTCATCAAATGTTCTTGAATATTTGTTTTTTTTTTTTTTTTTCATTAGTTGAATTGGATAAAATAATTTCATGCTCTCTTCAAGTGTCAAATAAGACAGATGACTCTGTTGCTTTCAAGGTAAATTTTCTTTTGATCATAAAAACATTCAGTATCTACTGAACTCTTTGAGTTGGGACTTTTACGTTTTTGTTTAATATAAGTGAATTGAATTGGTGAATTTAAGGTTATGACAACGATTCCAAAGAAGTATGCTGTTAAACCAAATGCTGGGGTTATTTTACCTAGGTCTACATGCGACGTTGTAGGTGCATTATTCGAATTGATTACGTTGTTTCTAGTATTTTTTTTTTAAAGATATATTCGGTATTTTTTGTTTTAGTTACAATGGAAAAGCAACTGGAAGCTCCGCCTGGTTTGCACTGTAAGGACAAATTTATGTTTTCAGAGTGTAATTGCGACTCTTGGGGCAACTACGGAGAAAATGGTAGTAATTTGCATGTACATTTATATGCTATAGGGATAACATTGTACATCTTTTATTCAGCTATTGAGGATATATTTCAAGTTACGGAAGTGAGTTTTGGTTGTGATTTTGTATTGGGAATATGATAGCTACACTCTTCAATTTATGGAAGTGTACGATGTTTTTGATTAGTTCAACAAGGAGGCTGGGAATTTAATTGAGCAATACAAGTTGAATGTTTTTTATGTGTCTCCAAGTCAAAATCCATCACCAATTTCTAAAGCATCTGAAAAAAGGTCATCGCCATCAGAGAAAGGGAATATGAATAGTTATGGTGATACTGCAGTAAGTGTTTTAGGACCTATGGACTGTTGGATATTTTTTCCCTTCATTTTCTTTGATCTTTTCATTCCAGTGTTTGGCAATGTCATATAAAAGATCGTAATGGATTGTTAAGCTTATACAATGTTGCTTATTTCTTACAGACTTCAAGAGGTTCTAATGAGACCGAGGAGAAATCTTCAGAGAAGGTAGCTGATGGCAGCTCAAGTTCAATTGAGATTTCCTTGGGTGAACTTGAAAGAAAGAAAATGAAGCGATATTCAAGTGGGGAGCTTACAAGCTTTACAGAAAAGTTCACTAATGAAATAGGTTTCTGCAAGTGGGGAGCTTACAAGCTTTACAGAAAAGTTCACTAATGAAGCGATATTCTGGTGCTTATGGTGATGTTTTTAAAGGTACATTGCCGAATGGTCTGCAAGTAGCCGTGAAGAAACTAAAAGACACTGCGGTGAATGTCATGGAATTCACATTCATGGCTGAAGTGAAAACAATGAGTAGTACTTCACATCGCAACTTAGTTAGGCTTTATGGATATTGCTTTGAAGCCAATATGAAAGCACTTGTGTACGAGTACTTGGAGAATGGATCTCTGGATGACGTTTTATATGAGAATCACCTTAATTTACGGTGGGAGATTTTGTATGAAATCGCCATAGGGACAGCAAAGGGGCTTTCTTATTTGCACAAGAGTTGCGATGATGAAATAGTTCACTATGATGTAAAACCTGGAAATGTGCTCCTCGACTCAAAACTTTCTCCTAAAGTTGCAGATTTCGGAATGGCTAAGATTTTTCAAAGGGATTTAAGTCATATCTCCGTGATTGAATTTAGGGGGACCCGTAGCTATGCTGCTCCAGAAATGTGGATGCAAATGCCAGTAACTCCTAAAAGTGATATATACAGTTTTGGAATGATGTTGTTTGAGATTCTGCGGAGAGGGAGGAACCTTGATGGCGAAAATTGGTTTCCTGGACAAGTTTGGGAAAAGTTCAAGAAAGAAAAACTAGACAAAATCATGGAGGAATGCGGCATCGAGGATAAGAATAAAGTAAAAGCAAGGATCTACGACTGCTTTATGGTGTACTCAGTACAAAGCCGATGACAGGCCGACAATGAGCGTTGTGGTGCAAGTACTCAAGGGGAACATACAACTAAAATCACCTCCTAATCCGCTTTATCCATATAGTGTCTCTTCAGGCACAAGCAGCTAGGGAGGTGGTTCCACGCAAATTAGTGGACCTCTCCAAACACCAGTTTCTTCAATTGTTTCTTCCACGTCGATTTAAATATATCTTTGTGTCTATAGACTCTGTACTGTAATGTAGTTTGCGTTGAGAACATCTCAAGCTTTCTGAAATTAGTATGAACTAATTAATATATCTGCAAGAAAGTGTATATATCTCAATAATACTATCTACTTAGTTTTTTTGTGCAGGAGCCCTTTTGTTATCAGCATTGCCTTCAAGTTTTAACAAGTTCTCAAGGGAAAACCCAGTAGAACAAAAGTTATAACGTCTTGCATTCCACGAAACCAAGAAGTGGTTAATTATTATAGATAATGGAGGGAAGGCTTCTTTGGCGAATTGTCGAGAGATATAAACGTCTTGCATTGTTTGTGTTAATTCAAAGAAGGGCCGTAGAATTAGGATCATCTTATATCCTTATTTTACTGTCCTTAGATATATATTATAGCTATACCCTTTTGGCTCCATTTTTCAAGGCTTCACAGAGTCTCTAATTTTTTCTAAACTCTAAGGGGCTATTTGTTTTTTTGGGTTAAGTTATAAGATGGTCTTATAAGACCATGTGTTATAAGAGGGTCTTATAAGATGGTCTTATAAAGTGGTTTGTTTTTAATTTTAAGTTCCTCTTATAAGCACTTTTAAAAATAGAAAAAACAAATACATGACATCTTATAGATGGTTATTTGACAAATATAACCCTACTTTACATCACATTTAACTTGAATATATTAATTTGAAATAAACGTATAGTTTGATTTTCGGTTTCAAATCAATTTTGATAATTAGAATATCGATTTTAGGAAACTACTTTAATTGGCGATGGTAGTGGTAGTGGTCTTAATAGCACGATTGTGGTGGTAGTGGAGGTGATGATATTGGTTTTAATAGCACAGTAATAGTAGTAGTAGTAGAAGTGGTGGATGTCTTAATAGCACGGTAGTGGTGGTGGTGATAGTCTTAATAGTACGGTGGTGGTGGTAGTAGAGGTGATGATATTGGTCTTAATAGTACGGTGGTAGTGGTGGTGGTGGTGATTTTAATAGCACATTGGTGGTGGTGATAGTCTTAATAATACGATAGTAGTGGTGGTGGAGGTAATGATGGTGGTGGTGATGGTGGTGGTAGTGGTAGTGGTGATGGTGGTGGTGGCAGTGGCGGCAGTGGTGGTGGTAGTCGGTGGTGGCTAGGGTAATGGAGTTATTTGAAAAATAAAATAATGAAAAAGGAAGAAGAGAGAAATGAGGCTAGGGGTATATGGACGGGGGTGTTTGAGTCATTTTTCAAGTTATAAGACTTATAGAATTGAAGTAGATCTAATTTTGGTACTTATAGAATTGGAGCCTCTTATAAGACATTTCTAGTAGAATGCCTCTTTTAAGAGGCAAAAAACAAACCAAAAAAATGTCCAAAATTACTGGGCCACATCTTATAAGAGGTTATAAGACCTCAAGGTCTTATAAGAGGCAAAAACAAATGGCCCCTAATACTAATTATAAAAAAAAAAAAAAAAGAATTTCAAATTAGGAGTTTCCATTATTCATGTAATGGGGTTCAACAAGGAGTCCTACAAAAACACTCTTTCTCAATTTTTCTTTTAAATTAAAAATCTTAGCTGGATAAATCCTAGAAAACCCACTTAGAAAATAACTCCAAAGAAACAAAACCCCTATATCATAGAGTTACAAGATTTCATTTTTTTTGCACTAAAAATTGTTGTTAACAAAGTTGGATCAATTATAAACGAGTTTCGAGTACCCCAACTTTTAAGTTCTAACAGTAATAGGTAATACGGTTACAGAAGTCAAGCAGTATGCTGGAGAGACATTCAACCCGAACAGTGTTCACTATTTAAATATTAAGGCTGAGTTCAATAAGGTAGATGTTCATATTTGTGACATGGTGATTTCACTATCCTGACATTTATATTTGCAGCAACAATATCATGTTTTATTATCTTAATGTCAAGGGAAAACGTCAATCACGTGTTTTTTTATGATGACAACCAGACACAATAATAATGAAAATAACTAATAATTGTTATGAGAAAATGATAACTTCTAAGACATGTAGACCTTGCAAAACATATATTAGGTAAAATACGAAACATCATTATTCTCAAATCTATGGAAGGCCCAAATCTCTTTGTACTGTATAGACTATCGATACTAATCATATGTTACTATGTAATGATAATCCATAACCTATTAAAATATTATACCAAAAAGAGAGCAATCACATAATGCTCCAAGAATGTTTAGATTTGTGTGTAAGGTGGGGTTTTATTTTGGATCAGTGAGAAAGGGAAGGGTTTCTTGGAGCAAGCTATCAGTAGTTTATTTTGGAAGATCACTCTATCAGTGACATGAGCAAGCTAAGTAGGTGATGTAACTGCATTGAACTAACTTCAAAAAATAACTAATGGGAAATCACAAACTGTATACAAATGCATTGATCTAACCTCAAAAAATAATTAACGGGAAATTAAAAAATAAAATGGATACAACTGCATTGAACAAATCTAAAATAATGATTAAGGAGAAATAAAAAACTATGTGTAACTCCATTTAACTAACTTCAAAGAATAATTAACGGGAAATTAAAAACTTGATGCGAATGCATCAATTTAACCTCAAAGAATTATTAAAGAAAAATAAAAAATTGTATGCAAATACATCAAACTAACTTCAAAGCATAATTAACAGAAAATCACAAACTATACGCAATTGCATGGAACTAACCTTAATGAATAATTAATAAGAAATCGGAAACTAGATGCATCGAACTAATCTCAAAGAATATTTAACGGAGAATTAGAAACTAGATGCAAATGAATCGAACTATCCTAAAGAATAACTAACGGGGAATTGGCAACATGATGCAAATGTATTAAACTAACCTCAAAGAATAATTAACGGATGAAAATGTAATAAACTAAGCTTAAAGAATAATTAACTGAAATTTTTTTTATGATCCAACATTGTGAATCATGTACTTATATGATATTTTTTTAAAGCCATGTTTGCAAGGAAACAACATAAGGATTAATAGAATTTGGTATTACTAATGAAAAATCGAAAAGTCATAGATTACTAATGGAATTATATTACTAATTGGAAAATCAAAAACTGGATGCAATTGCATCCAACTAACCTCTAAAAGTAATTAACGAAAAATCGACAACTAGATGCAAATGCATTTAACAAACCTCAAAGAGTAATTAACATGAAATCTTTTTTTTTTTTTTTTGCTAAAGATAATTGTATTGATTAAGAAAATGTTACAAGTTTCAAAAAAGAGTTAAAATTAATATAGGTACCATGTCTTCATTTCTACAGATAGCTAATTTACAAATCTATAGTATGTAGGTCATATTAATGTCTTCTATCCTGTATAGAAAATTATGAGTACCGACCCACCATTTGTTTCCCCCTTTGCCAAGGTGACAACAGTTTTAGAGCAAATGTTTGCTCCAAAGTTTACCTCTCGACATGTGATGGTGGTTAGAATCCAATCGGCTAGATACTTGACTTTTTTTCATGTCACTCGCACTCACCAATGCATTTGGTTCGTTAGTAAATGACTTCATTGCAGCAGTGGAATCCGACTCCACCCATATATGCTTTCATCCCAGTTTCACTACCTTGCTAATGCATCCAACTAACCTCTAAAAGTAATTAACGGAAAATCAAAAAATAGATGCAATTGCATTGAACTAACTTCAAAGAATAATTAACGGAAAATCAAAAATTGAATGCAAATGCATGGAACTAACCTAAAAATATGATTAACGACAAATTAAAAACTGGATGAAATTGCATTTATCTAACTTTAAAAGTTAATTAATGGGAAATTAGAAATTGGATGTAAATGCATTGATTGAATTAACATCCGATCAAAGAATAACTAACGTACGAGAAATCGTAAACAAGATGTGAATGCATCAATCTAACCTCAAAGTTCAGAATAATTAACTGGAAATCATAAACTGAAAATGCATGAAAGTAACCTAAAGGAATGATTAACGATAAATTGAAAACTGATTGTAACTGCATTTAACTAACTTCAAAAGATAATTAGTAGGAAATCGGAAAATTGGATGCAAATGCATTAAAAAAAACTAACGGGAATTCGGAAACTGGATGTGAATGCATCGATCTAACCTCAAAAAATGATTAATGGAAAATTATAAACTGATAGTAAATGCATCAAACTAACCTCAAAACATAATTAATGAGAAATCGAAAATTGGACTCAACTGCATAGAACTAACCTCAAAGAATAATTAACAGAAAATCATAAACTTGGTGTAAATGCGTCGTATTAACCTCAAAAAATAATTAACAGGAAATCAGAAACTGGATGCAAATGCATCAGACTAACCTCAAAGAATAATTAACAGAAAATCAGAAACTTGATGTAAGTGCATCGAACTAACCTCAAAGCATAATTAATGGAAAATTTGAAACTAGATGCAACTGCATAGAACTATGATGATAAAGTACAAGAGTTTTGTGGAATATCGCAAATCGCAAGTCTACATGCAACCAAACTCGAGGACAAGTTTCTTTCAAGCTGAGGAGTATGATGCATGGGCATAGAAACTTCTAATTATATTATTAGTAGTCTTATATATTGAATTAGTAGAGTTTCTTATTTGTTTTAGATCTAGGTTAATTAGTAAGGTTTCTATTTTGGTTTCTAAATAGAATTAGAAACATTGGTTATTATATAAAGGCAGCTAGGCCTTCATCGTTAGAAGGTTGTTATTAAATATTTATTCTAAAGAAATTGTTCTTCATGATTTAAGGTTTATTATAACCTCAAAGAATATAATTAACGGGGAATCGGAAACTTAATGCAAATACAACGAACTAACCTTAAAAAATATTTAGGGGAAAATCATAAACTAAATGCAAATTGATCGAACTATCCCAAAAGAATAATTAACCGGAAATTGGTAACATGATATAAATGCATCGAACTTACCTCAATGAATAATTAACGGGAATTTAGAAACTGAATGCAAATGCATCGAACTAACCTCAAAACATAGTTATATCATATATAATGGGAATGTCTTGACAAGTATAGTTTTGCATTTAAAATAGTGTTTACCGTAATGTTTTGCTATTCAATTAGTGTCAATGTGATATTTGCCTCTTTGGGCATTCTCCCAAAACTTCAATCAAACTTATATTACTAATTAAACAAGGTATTTGTTACTGACGGACCCCAATTTGTGTTGGGCAGACTCCAAAAAAAACGATTATTACAAGTGTGCCATTAGTTTCAAAAAATCTAAAAAAAAACAATTATTACAAGTATACCATTGGTGACAAAAAATTGGATTCGAAAACCCCAAACTTAAACGACCGGCTAGGTCGTTTGGACTAAGTCCCAAACGGTGTGGCCAAGTCGTTTGGGATTCTATCCAAACGACCTAGTCGGGTCGCTAGGTCGTTTAAGTTTGGGGTTTTCGAATCCAACTTTTTTTGGAGCAATGACATACTTGTAATAATTGTTTTTTTTTTTTAATTTTTTGAAACCAATGGCACACTTGTAATAATTGTTTTTTTTGGGAGTCTGCCCAAAACAAATTGGGGTCCGGCAGTAATAAGACCCTTAAACAACAACAAAAAAGTGGAAGAGTTTTATCAAGAGTGGGTTCTTTCTTTTTATTGAGAGTGAGATTTTCATATTGCAAGAAATTTGGATGAGTGATCAATATATATAATATTCATATTTCATAGTTATGCATAGTTGCTAATATTTTTATAACGGTACCCGTTAGTATAACCGGTTCGAAAGTTAGGGTGTGTTTGTTAAATTTTAACTCATGGAAAGGAAAGGAAATAAAATGGGTGGTCCACTATGAAATGGAATGGAAAAGAAATCATTTTAAATGGTATGTGTTTGGTAAACTAGAGAAAGGAAAGTAAAAACTGGGAAAATGAATAATCATGTTTGTTTGCAAAAGCTATGGAAAAGAATAATTGTATTGTTGAGTGAAGTGTATTAGTAGTAAGTTCCTATTTATCTATTTTCTTTCCACAAAATTTTCAGGGGTTAGCTAAAGACACAAAACCTTTTCCATTTGTTTCCATATGGAAAAACCCATTTCCTTTCCATGGATAAACAAACGCCTTAAAAACTATGGAAAAGGTGGACCACTCTTATTTTCCTTTTCTTTCCATAATGTTTCCATCATAACAAACACACCCTTAGTGATGATTGATAGATGATGGCATGGGTTTAAATTGTAAACCGGGTGACACAGAAAGAGTAAAAAAAGGCTATAATAATTGCAAAAATAGCTGACGTGTCGCAGTATTTTATATTTATCGGACGTTGCAAATAAATATATAAAACGAGATTCCAAAATTTCAAAACATTCCTTCCGTCTCATTCTCTCTTACTCTGTCATTTTTTTTCCCCTTCCTCAAAATTCAAAACCGTAACAGAGAGAAAAAAACAGCGACAGAAACAGATACAAGCTGTTTTCTTTTCTCTTCTTTTAGGGTTGTAAGTAAAACAAGCTAAGGAAAGGTTTCAAAAAGTCCTATTTGCACCCACAAGAGCTTTGTTTTTTGTTTTTGTTTTTTTCTGCTGGATTTCACGGTTTTTAGATTGCTGATTAATAATTATCAGGTAAACTTTTGTTCTTCTCATTTTATTTCGTTTAAAGTTTATTTCTTTATTTGTTCCGTGCCCTAAAACCATGATGGGTGACTTGGGATTAGAATGATATATGGAGTAATAGTGTCGTGGGCCCCCCAATTGGTTGGAGTTTTTTCATGGTGAAATTGTGAATAGCAGGAATTTTCAAGGATAAACAAGCAATGAGAATAAAAGGATAAAATGGTGCTATGTAAATTTTTATATGCAAAATATATGTTTTGTTTTTGGGTACTGTTTGTGAGACCTTTTGAATGAAAAACATATTCTGAAGAAAAAGGAAAACAAAAACTTGGTGCTTTATATGAGAAAATGAATTGGCGCCGAAGGCATGGCCTCTGTGGGCGAAGTAGAGGCAAGCTGAATTTTACCGAGGTATTAATGCCCAAGGCACCGGAATCTCCCTGAGTTTATTCTTGCCACGAATAGTAGCTTGGACTGCTACTAGCTTTAGGGGTATTCGATTGTATAGATTGCATTCATATTTACATCTCAGAATTTTTGGATCCATAACCCAGTAATGTAGGTAAGCTATTTCTGTGAGACAGCCGCCTTGGGTGTCACATTTTCTAGACTGACGATTATATAAGGATTTTAACATGTGTGCATAAGGTATCCCTATGAAGAAAGCTGTGCGTACCCCTTATATGTATTTCCTCTGGATAAATAGATATATCTGTTCCACCCTGCTCCTATAAGCTGCAGCCATTTGGACAAACTCCTTCAAACCTATCACATAGATTTTTGTACCCACTATCAAGTGTGACTGTATGAGTGAAATAACCACATTAGGTGCGCTCTCTGACTGCTAGTCCTACTGCTATCCCTGTTTGTCCCTGGATGTGCTCACCTGTCCCGTGAGTGACTGAGCTATGTCCCAAACTTTCGACAATGTTTAATGAGATTCGTGTCATCATGTGGGTCTCATATTTACTGGGTCTCATACTTACCGGGTTTACAATATTTTGTCTCATTGGCTTAGAAATCAAGGATATCTTACAAGTTATGGGAAATCTAAATTTTGATCGATTTTCAGGGATACTCTTTTACAACTAGATGAATATAGCTTACCTTGATGACTCCAATATTGTCTTTTACAACTACGTAAATATAGTTTTGCTTGCTGACTCCAAGTGCCGATCCAAAAAAAAGACTTATATTTTCCGTAACACTAAGCACTAGTACACAACATTTTCTATGGAATTGGAAATATGAAATGTTATGTTTTTTTGGAAAATTCATAGAAGTTTTATGGGTAAGATTTGAAGCTGGGATGGATGAGAGAGTTGTAACTCAGGGAAATCTGGGAAAGAGACGAAAGGCGTGTAAGTCCGGAAATTTTGGAATGAGAAAATTCCGTGTGATACGGAATGGGGAACATAGAGAACATAGAAAACGGAGGATGAAAACTCAATAGGTAGAAGACTACAGAATCCAAAAAGAGATCAGAGAGATTGATGTGTTCGAACCGGATACATGTTTCAAGAAAGACTATAGGGGGGTAGCTAACGAAGAATGATGTAGAAGAAAAGAGAACTTGAAAAAGGACTTGATTCATTGTTAATTGAGAGTAAAAGGATTGGGGATCACTCACCAATATAGGGGAATCACTCACCCATGATATAAGGGAATCACTCACCTTAAACAAAAGAGAAACCTACCTTAAACATTCTACTACATTCATAGAGATTTAATCTCTTTTTATACATCATTAATAAGACTAGACAAGTAGACAAGACTTTAAATTTTGTTCTTTTAAATTAGACTTTCCTTGCTGAGGACTACAATTTACCATGAAATTGCACATTCCAATTCCCAAGTTGTAGTGTCTAGTAAGTTCTCGCATAAACACTCTTTGGTTCAACCAGATCCAATGCTCCATAAGTGATATTGTACTATAACCACCTAACTCAGTAGGGGCGCATTGATGGAGGTTTTAGAGAGAGTTAGGAGAGGGGTTTCTTGGAGAGAGATTGACAAAAGAACTTCTCTTCTGGACCGAGGATGGATAGAGCCAGAGATGGGAAGGAATCAGGAATCAACGTCACTCCTTTATTGTTGAACCTACACAGGGCAATGATTTTGATTTCAGTAGAAAGTTTGCAGGAGAAAGACGCAGAGTGGCATAGGATGCATACCATATTGCCACCCTGTCCTTGGGAAGCTAACATGGAAAGCAAATGTTGGACATCTCCAACCCCCCTCCCTCCCTCAAAAGGAAGTTTCTATTATGTAAAACACTGTTGTTTCTTATATATTGGAGTGATACAAGGACGAAAGTAACTAAGGCCGAATCCTCTTTTTCTCTCCAGATTTTCTTCTCCATTAACAATGCTATAATTTTACTGGAAAGTCAGTCTCCTAAAGATGTGCATAGCCATGTCTGAACTAACTCATTTGATCATTACTCTTATTTCTTGTCAAGGGATATTTCTGCTTCCTGTTTTTATGTTTCTCCAATTCTCCCACGTTGTAAACTTTCTGATTTCTCTGCCTGTCGTAAAATGTTCAATAGTAGTGCTTGCCCTGGGCCTCCGGCCTAGCCTATGGAAGCTTGCCTTTACATCACAAACCGTTTTTGACGGCCCAATGGCACAAGGATGAATATAAGATCCTCCAGTTTGCACCCCAAAAATAAGCTAAACAAGGTTCACAAGTTGTGGCTTCCTTATTATAAAGATGTCAAGTGACTCTGACGTACAATAACCCCTAACTATGCACAAACCACATTTGGTGAAGTTTGAATATATACAAAATATAATAGTTACTTCATGTAAAATGCTGAGATCAAATCGATGTTTGCTAGGTGGCTCTTTGGGACTGCGCCTTAGATTTCCTTTCATTGTCAGCACTAAGAGAAGATCAGCAGATACTCTTCCTAGTTACTCTTTAGCATTCTCTATCTTATTGTAATCCCATTTGTTTCCTTTCTTTATTCTGTTGGTCAGTGCTTCCAGAGAATGTTCATAAGTTCATAACAAAAACTTGTAGGAGCAAAGGAGTTTAGGTTGTAATGCTTGCTTAGGAGATCAGTGATTTAAAGGCTTGTGCTGTACTTGTTGAGACGTAGAAGAGGCAGAGATTCCTTTTGACCAAGTTTTACGCCTTCTGGAGACATGCTAATATATTGCATTTTTGTAGTATGATCTCGAGTATAATGACATTGTTATCACTTGTTTTATTTTTATATTTTTTTGGGTAAACGAGAACGTTATCTCCTTGTAGTTATCAATTTATCATGTTTGTTTTAATGTAACATAATAACATTTAACGTAGAGTTTTAGAGCTCCCGTAATATCGCTATATGATCCTTCTTTCACTATTTGTTAATGCTTTTTTATAATTTTATTTTGTGCTGTGATACTCCACTACTTCAATATTGAACATATAGTCTTTGTAATTAGGATGGTTTTGTTACACTTTTAGGTTCTTGCTAAATCGAACTTGGAAAGATTCAAAGTGTACTTTGGATCTGGTTTGAAGTTCGCTTGATATGATGAATCTGAGCCCTATTAGTTTTTTCTTTATGTAAGTGTGTTAATAACTACATATTTTATTTTATTTTTCTCCAATTAAGTGATGCATGCTTGTGAGGTTGAGACGTTAGAGTTTGGCTGGTGGTGTGTCTTGCTTTTTAGGTCTTAGTGCTTAATTGACAGTAAGTGTTAAATACTACCTGCAAGGCTAGATTTCTTCGAACAAGGAGGGAATCAAACAAAACCGCATCTTAATTTATTGCATTCTTACATCCCTTCCCCTCCCCCTCTCCCCTCTCCCCTCTCCCCTCTTCTGCTTTATATGTTTTATCTTGAATAACTCAGCTTGGTCACAGACTAGTCTATATAGAGCAGCTTCATACTGGCTGGCTACTTTGTCTATTCATTTTTCTTCAGTTTTAAGTTTTGTCTTCTTGAGAATATGTTACTAAATGCTAACCCATCTTAACAGTTGTATTTTGCAAGAAAAGGGACGAAGGCAAGCAGCAAACAATGGGTGTAAAAGTTCCTCAAAGCTCTACAGACTCACCGAAGGCAGAAGTGGGAGAGATAGACACCAGGGCACCATTTGAATCTGTCAAAGCAGCTGTGAGCTTATTTGGTGAAGCAGCCTTTTCAGGGTCAGGGGAGAAACCTGTCATAAAAAAATCGAAAGCATTTTTTACAGAGGTACTTCTGAAAATAAATAAACAACCTCGAAACTTAAACTTGTAAATTTGATATCTCTGCACCTTTGGTGGGAGATAATATGGGTTCTTTATACAGTACTTTGTTTGCACTACCCGGATAATGATGAATATAATTTCATGTTAGTTCTCAATAATGTTAATCTATCAAAAATAAATATTGTGAAGCTCTGAATAAGAGCCTTTCATTTAATAAAGTGATGCCAGCTTTTCTCAGTAGACCAAATTCCTTTGATCAGTAATTTTACCAATAATGGAACAATATTCTGGTTACAACCGAAGTTATCTCTAGTTTGATTTTTCTCTGAGAGTCGAGTAGAATGGCCTATGCTCCTGTATAAACTAGTGACTGAGTCTGATTCCGATTATTACTGATTTCGTGGTTCCTTTGTCACAGAGAGTTTTGGCAAAGGAGACACAGCTTCACTTGGCTCAGAAAGACTTGAACAACATAAAGGAAAAACTAAAGAGTGCTGAAATTACCAAGGCCGAAGCACTTACTGAACTTGAAAAGGCTAAAAGAACAGTTGAGGATCTTTCCAACAAGCTCAGAGCACTAAATGAGTCCAAAGAATCAGCAATGAAGGAAACAGAAGCTGCAAAAAATCAGGCTGAGCAACTTAAAGAAGCAAATTTAGGAGGCTCCTCAGAATCCGGTGGCTCATGGAAACAGGAGTTAGATACCACAAAAGAAGAGTATACTGCTGCAGCTTCTGAACTCGATGCTGCAAAACAGGAGCTTAGGAAAATGCGTCAGGATTTTGAGGCATCCATGGAAGCAAAAGATACTGCTTTCCGGAAAGCAGCAGAAGCAGAGCACTTAGCCAATGCTAACAAAGAGAGAATTGGCGAGATAAAAAAGGAGATCGTAGCTGCAGACGTGTCAATCATGGATGTGAAGCTTGCCTCTGTGCAAGCACAGCAAGAGCACACAAAGATCCTCTCTGAGAAAGAAGCGCAGCGGCAGTCATATAGAGCTTCTCTTGAAGAAGCAGAAAAAAGATTAGAATTGTTAAAGAGGGAATTTAATCCTAAGCTGAAAAGGGATCTCGAGGCGAAGCTGGCTGAAACAACTTCTGAGGCTGAGGTTCTACAAAAGGAGATGAAAGATTCTATGACTTCTGATTTGGATTCAGTAAAAAGTGTGACTCTAGATCTTGATGATGCTAAAGGGGCACTGCATAAACTAGCAGAAGAAGAAAGCTCTCTCAGAAGCTTGGTGGAATCCCTTAAGGTGGAGCTGGAGAGTGTGAAGAAAGAACACTTGGAATTGAAGGAAAAGGAAGCAGAAACAGAATCTGTTGCTGGCAACCTCCATGTCAAACTCCGTAAGAGCAAGGCCGAACTGGAAGCAACCGTTGCAGAAGAATCAAAATCAAGAAATGCTTCTGGCGAGCTGATCACGACTCTCCAACAGCTGTCATTGGAATCTGAAAATGCTAGACAAGAAGCTGAAGATCTGAAGAAAAATGCGGAAGAGTTGAAGAAAGAAGCTGAAGCTACCAGAATGTCTCTAGAAGTAGCAGAGGAGAAATTGCAGGGTACCATGAAAGAAGCTGAGGAGGCAAAGGCCGCTGAAATGCAAGCCGTTGATCGGATTAAGATTTTGACTGAAAGAACAAGTGCTGCCCGTGCTTCAACATCAGCGTCTGGTGCGAAGATTACTGTTTCAACAGAAGAATTCGAATCCTTGAACCGCAAAGGAGAAGAATATGACATCTTGGCAGATTTGAGAGTTGCTGCAGCAGTAGCTCAGGTGGAAGCCGTCAAGGCAAGTGAAAATGAAGCACGCAAGAAGTTGGAGACAAGTTATAAGGAAATCGAAGAGATAAAGTCTGCGACAGAGGATGCATTAAAGAGGGCTGAGATGGCAGAGGCAGCCAAAAAGGCAGTTGAGGGAGAACTTCGACGATGGCGTGAAAGAGAGCAGAAGAAGGCAGCTGAAGCTGCTGCAAGAATTCTGGCTGAGACAGAAAAGTCATTCGAATCTTCCCCAGGTCACGCTACGGCTCAAAAACCAACTCTTCCGGAGCATAAAGCCGGTGTGGCGCGTAAGATGGACAAAACATCAGTCTCAAAAAAAGCTCTTTTGCCCAGTATCAGTGGCATATTCCATAGGAAGAAAAACCAGGTTGAGGGTGGGTCTCCATCTTATCTTCCTGGTGAGAAACCTCTGTGACTGCTGCGTTGGCAAGTACTGTGTGCAATTGTGAATGTTCAAGGAGAAAAAAGAAAAAAAAACACGAATGAAAGTAGGTGATAAACCTCTTGTTTATATGTCTGGTGATAAGACCAAAGCTGATGTTCGAAACTTAAGCTGCTTAGTTTCAAAGTTTATACTGTGATATTTTCCTTGAGAAATCGCGAGCGAGCGTGGTTCATACTTCTTACAACGTTTGGAGTGTGCAACAATGCAAGTAGTGTAGTAGTTTTCTAATTCTTGATTGCTGAATCAGTTGCATGTGTTTCTGGTGGATTGGAGTCTGTATTTCTGCAAGTTAATTATTTACTCAAGGTGGAACTCTAGGATTCCTATCCCTCCATAAAAACATTCGCATATTAAGATCATCATGCCTTAACGATCAACTTAGCGTGGTCCGATTTGTTCATCCAATAAAAACAGATAAATAAAGACTAAAATTTATAATTAAACAATAAAATTAGGGACCATACAGAGCATAGGGTGGTGGACCAATTGAACACCCTTAAATGAACTCGAAAATATATTAAGCAAGTAGGTAACAGAAGAAAAAAACAACTTCCAAACTTGCCCACAAGATTTTATCATCATCATCATCAGTCACAACAATGATGATGCCAAACTTAAACCCACCTTCTTCATATCTCCATCCTCATTCTTCCTCCTCATCACCAATCCAAGAAACTGACAACTACCTAATGACTAATACTGGTTCCAACAGTGCTTCTGGTAGTTTTCAAAACAATGAAAATGGCTTTCTTTATTATTCTAATAATGAAGGGAGTGGTGGTAGTGGTAGTGGTAATAACAGTGATGTTGAGTTTGGGTTTTTAAGACCTGAACTTGTTAGAAGACAGAATAATCCACCTTTAGTTGGTACAGTAGAGATCTATAATCGACATATATTCCTTTGTTATAAGAATCCCAAAGTTTGGCCTCCTCATGTTGAAGCTGCTGAGTTCGATAGGCTTCCTAGACTTCTTTCTGCTGCATTACTTGCCAAGAAGGCTGAAATTAATAGAATGGTATGTGCCCTTGCTTTTCTTTTCTTTTTTATTCTTTTTAGTATTTTGTGTGGAAAAATGGTGATTCTTGATTGGTAATAAGGTTAAATGGAATGTTTTTTGGGCATTGTTGATGGAAATGGTAACTACTTTAATGATGTGTGTTAGTGTTTATTTGCTTTGAAGCTTTAGTGTATGGTTTGTTTGAGTGTGTTGTATGGTTGCATTTGTTTATGTGATGATTCTTGGTTGTTATAAATTTAATGGATTCGCTCATTTTCGTTGTCGGTAGAAATTAGAGCAACATCAATATGCCTTACTTTTTTACTTCTTTCTACTTTACTTAACAAGAATGGTGAAATTGATATATACCCAAATGCCCATTTTTTGCTTTCTTTGATTACATGGAAAATGATGATTCTTGGTTGTTAGTATGCTTAATGGGTTCATTTTTGGTCTTTGTTGGCGGAAATGGAACAATTATAATGTGTCTTAGTTTTCAGTTCTTTTGAAGCTTTAGTGTATGGTTAGATTGCTTTTCTTGAGTGTTGTGTGACTGCATCTGCGATTCGGGAAGAAGGGTGCTTGTAAAATGATTTTTTATTCTTTTTTGTTGGTAAACAGTATGAAAAGGAAAATAGCAAATGGGGCTGTAACTAAATGACAAGACAACGGATTGTTGAGAAACATTGTCCTAAGTTGGTGATGTTGACCATTTAGTTAATGCATAAATACTATCAATTTGAGGTTGTAAACAACAGAAATTCAGTTAATGTGTAGCTACTATTGATTTTGACCGTGTACATATGTATGCTGTTCAATTGAGTTACTTAATACTTTAATGCAACAAAAAATTGGTATAGATTGTTTTATTACATTTAATGTGATTGTAATTACAAATGACATAATACCTGAGAGTAAAAAATAAACAAGGTTAAAGGGGATTTTGGATAAAAAGGCAAGAAAGAAATAAGAAGGATAGTCATTTTTACGCATTGCGTGAGTCTAGTTCCTGTTTAAATTTGGTTTACAGTTGTTACTTGAAGAGTTTTTCAAACTAATAGTATCCGTGTCTTGAACTTCTAAAAGTGTTGCATCGCACCTCGTATCCATGTGGTTGTGTCGGCACCTTTGTTCATCTCTGGGCATCATAGGGAAGAGAGGCAATGGAAGTAGTCTCTTTTTTAAGGCTTGGACCAATTGCTTTCTCAGTGTACAGCTTGTCTTAGTACGGCACATGCTCTTTTTTCATTTTAATTTTTTTTATGCATGTGTAAATTTGGTGTTATTATTGACTTAAAGTAAGTTGAATCTTATCTTTTTTCTTGCTCAAGACTCGTTTAACCATATGCGAAGGACATGACGGGACTGAGACGTCGAATGGGGATGTATTGATTTTCCCGGACATGATTAGATACAGGTTACCACCAGTTTGATTTAAGTATTTGATGACAGCTCTTTTTTGCTCACTCTAGAATTGGATTGATAATGGTCAGTGTTGCAGGCGACTGACACATTTTGATGTCGATACATTTGTTGAAGAAGTGCTTGTGAAAGACGGCGAATGGCACCCTGGAACACCTGAAGCACTAAAGGGGTCATATGTTTTTGTGTGTTCTCATGGGAGTCGTGATCGCAGATGCGGTGTCTGTGGACCTGCTCTAGTCACAAGGTTCAGTGAAGAGATTGATGCCCATGGTCTCCAAGGCCAGGTGTCTGTTAGCCCATGCTCACATATTGGGGGGCACAAATATGCTGGAAACGTGATTATTTTTTGTCGAGATGTTAACGGAGAAGTGACTGGTCATTGGTAAGGGAGCTTTACCATTTACAGTAATTTTTTTAGTTTTCCTTTTATTTTATCAACTTTTTAACTGGTTAATGCTTGCATCTTCACTAATAATCTCTTATTCATGCACTTTTACAAGTGTTGGCCTTATCCTGACCTGAAATCTTTGTTTAACACCCCCATGAGTGGGAAATAATTTACTGCGAAGATCTTTCTTGGCATTTTCTGTCAGTAGAAATTTCCCAGGCAAAGCATATCTAAGGTTTCTGTGAGGGGCCTATATGTAGCAATTATATATGTGTGCTTAGTTATCAAAATAAAAATTGAAAATGGACTGAACCTCTTTTTCTAAATATACTTCTTTTTTCTATGTAGGTATGGCTATGTTACCCCAGATGATGTACCCATTTTGCTTGAGCAGCATATCGGGAAAGGGGAAATTATAGATCAATTGTGGCGGTAAGGTTTCTTTTTGCCACCGAGTATTTGATCTTGTTGAGTTTACGCTTATGTATATATTGCATTTATATTTTTTAACTTTTTTGTCCTCGTGATAAAAGAGTTTTCTTCTTAACAAAAAATTTGAGCACTAAAGTGAACTTTTTCAGTCGATAGACTGTCATTGTCATTGTGAAAATCATATATGAACTATGAAGTATCATATGCTCTTAACAAAGAAAGTGGTTTGCAATAGCCTTTCTTTAGTGGTCATGGACAAGTCTTGTAGAAGGTCGATGTTTGTTTTTTTGCTACTATGTGCACCTCTAACAAAGGCCCCTTATTTCTTAGTTAAGCAATTATGATTTTGCTAAAAGCATATCAGGTATCGAGCACAAAAAGGAGGCCTCACAAGTTGGATGACTTTAGGTATCATTAAGATATGCAAAGAGCAGTTAATCAAGGCTGGGATAGACCTCTGAACCCCAGCGCTGCTACTATATATCTTCTTTAATAATCTTTTGTTCTGAAGGAAAATTCTTACTGAAATTCATCTGGACTAGTGCATTCCTAAGTTCCTAACATGATTTACAAGCATTAAAGGATCAAATACTAAGACGTGTAGGATACAACCATTGCAGGTATGTGCGAATGGTGAGAGAGTAATTGCCAGTTGGACATGTATAGCAAAAATATATTTTTTAATTTTTAACAGATATGGTACTTAACTTGCCGTTGATTCTTTACATTTTGAATATTAAAGATTTGTTTTACATTAGGATCTCTTTTTGTACATGGGGTGAAGTAGGTTTGATTTTGCTTCCTACAAAATGAAAAGCCAATATGTTGTGCACGGCAAACAATGTTCCATATCACAGTTTAATTGCCGTCAGTTCAGTGAAACAATGTGATCTTGTATTCTTGTCTGTATGTAGTTAACAGGAAACTTCGGATATTGTATGTGTATACTTAATTGATATTTTCCCCTTCACTCTGTCTGTTCAAAACTGATATACCTACATTGCTTGAACTTTAAAATCTTTATTAGGGGCCAGATGGGTTTATCTGAAGACGATCAGAAGAAAGCCCAGGAATTAAGGCTTCAGTTAAGTAGTGAGACCGGCATGGAGAAAGGAACAAAAGTATCCATCCAAACCTTTGAGGCAGGTCACCCTGGAAATTGCAATCAAGTTGAGGTTGCAGGTTGTTGTCAGGGCATTGCAAACACTATCTGTTGCCAGAATTCAGTGTCAGCAGAAGAGGTAGAAAACAACAATGTTGTAGATAGAAAGGAGCCATTGGCAGCTGCTGGTAGAAACACCAGTGGCAAACAAATCAATAGGACTATTAAAGGAAGGGGGGCTTGCACGCGAAAGGTCTGTGCAATGCCGACATGGTTTGAGAGCTGGGAACGTGAAGATACGTATGCAGCTCTGTCTGTTGTTGGGGCTATTGTATCAGTTGCCATTGCTTACAGCTCCTACAAGCAGTTGAGGAACTCGAGTTGAAAATTCCAATTTATAATATTTGATACAGTACCACATTGTTAGAAATTTGTTTGTTTGTTTTGCCCCTGCCTCTCTTCTTATGCACATAACTTTCATGTATCGAACGGTGAACAAAGTTTGTATATAGAATTTCTTCTTTTATTAGTAAATTTTCAAGAGGGCCTAGAATATTCTAAGATTGAATTAATTGAACTTGGAATGATCAAATGGTGCTGGTCGTGTTCGTACTGGATCAAACACATGAATTATCTCCCAAGGAGAAATGCGATGAAATTAATCCATCTGTTTTGTGATGGACAAATGTATAATTGTAGTATGCCGTGAAGAAAACAGCTTAGCGTTTGTACAATGACTAGTATACATGAGCATTAAACTCGGAGACAGTTTTTACTCCATCGAATGTCTGATCAATGATGAAGCCTTTCTTCTATTGCATTGATTATCCGGTCAACGGTGATAGCTTGAGGTGGTGGAGGCCGTGGCTGTCTGAGACAATTGATTATCTTTTCAAAAAACTCAAATACTGGGCGATAACGTACAATGAGGACACCTATCTGACTGAGAATACCACCCGTGACTGTGACTATGGCTAGAGGTTCCATGCTTTCAATCCAAATGCCAGAGATTGAAAGAGGTAGATTGGTGTAAAAGACAATTGAAATGTGCACTTATACAGGATTCGATGGAGGTTTTGTTGTTGGAACGAAATGGTCATGCTGTTTTCTGAAGCCCAAAATTGATGCCAAGTGGTGGTTAAACTCAACATTTCTAACAAATAATTTGGTTAGGGAAGTAATTGGCTGTAGCTGTTCATTGGTTGTTAACTTTCTCTGAAGAATAGTAACGGAAAAAGGTTAGGCACACTGGGTCTTAATATGATAGCAACATAAAAGTATGACAGAAATTAAAAGGATAGTTAATACCCACACTCATTCGTTGCTGATGATTAATCAGGGACCTCCTTTTCAAGTTGTAAACCAAACAAATCCATACAAACATTCAATTGTGGTTATAACAATCGTTTCAATATCTGCATATAATAGCAACATAAAAGTATGACAGAAATTAAAAGGATAGTTAATACCCACACTCATTCGTTGCTGATGATTAATCAGGGACCTCCTTTTCAAGTTGTAAACCAAACAAATCCATACAAACATTCAATTGTGGTTATAACAATCGTTTCAATATCTGCATATAATAGATTCGATCGGTAAGAATTGATTTTGCTTATATACTTTTAGTACAGGTTTATGTTGCTATTTGTATGGGTAAAGTAATCACTCGTCAACACCATTATTAACACAATGTTTGAAAAATGTTTGAAAATTAATTTGTGACCTTGTGTCCAACTGAATGTTAAATAACTCCCTAAGATTAAAACGGAATCCAATAATATTGACATATGTGATCACCAGGTGTACAATGCAGCAATAAACCGAGCCAAAACAAGATACATACCAACAGAAAGGAACACATTTATTCCATAGTTAAATGGGGTGACACACTGCCAATATAATGCTGTGCCTCGTAGATTTTGATCTAAGATTAAAATAGATTACATTTTTCTACTAAGACTAGACTATAGATTACATTGGCTCTTTTCCAACGACAGCTTCCAATTTGGTAATAATAAGTTGAATTACAAATTAGTGCATCCTACTGAAACCTGCATTGAGTTGATGCAAGTTATACAGCGGGTATACCTGATACTTAACCTCCTAGCCTTGAGCCCAAGAGCCTCGATATTACAACACCGCTCCTCGTCAGACAGTTGTTAGTAATTAAGTCAGCATCAAGTTTTGGGGGACTTTATCATAAGTAACAGAAATAGATTACTCTTTTCCGGTTTCAAACACTGCTGATTTTCAGACCGTTTAGGGAATGAGATAACCCATTTTGTTCCCCAAGTTTGTTGAGCTCGCGTTCTATAGTTTCAGCAATCACGGTCCCTTCTTCATCTTGCTTGGGTAACTCCACATGCAAAGATCCATGTTTGAAAAGTGCAACAGGTTGTAAGCTCAAAGCCTGCTGCTGAATGTAGCGGTACAGCAGTTGGTGGAAGTCATTGTCCAGAGAGAAGCAGTCACTGTTTCCATTGCTTGAACGCCGAGATGAACCAGAACCTTCTCTTGTACAGAAATGTGGGAGTGATGCATAATCCATTATCTACACACATAATGCAGGTAAAAATAGTGGAAAGGGATGAAGATTTTGAGATTGACTGCATGCGATAAGCTTAAAAAACAAATAGATATGAAGGAACAATATTAGGACGTGCAAAACAGACAATAATATAATATCACGGGAGGGTGGAGAGCTAGAGATGGATCATCAAATAGTGCAGGTAGCAGATATGTTTAAGGTGATTTAGCAAAATCAGTTTGCACATATGGGGAGACAGGCATAACATGAGGTTAAAACAAACAAGAACTACATACCAACAAGTAGTAGGGCTATAGCGTAAGTAAATAACACCGCAAGGCAGATAAAGTGACCTAGAGACATAAACCAGAACAGATTCATTTTGCTGAAGTACAATCTATTTCAGTGGGATATGATACCCTCCTGATCCCAAACTGATTTCAGTTTCATCAAACTCAATGTGAGCAATGATCCAAATCGCCAACAAAAAGGAGAAGCCGCAGTAGTGCTGTTTCAACCTTAGTAACTAAATTCTCGTAGCTCCCACCCCATTCACACTTCCTGTTCCTTGTCTATTACCAAGGTTTCAACATAGTTTACAATATATGATACCCTAGAAGCCTGCTCTACAAATCATGTGTACAGGGAAACCTAAGTTACATTGACATGGACACGTGTGTCCATATCCGACACGGATACAGAGTGTCTGACACGGCGAAATATCAAAAACTAAGGTATATCACACAATATGTGTCCGTGTGTGTCTGATACGGACACGTGGATACGTATCCGACACAAATTATTTTTGAAATATGGTGCGTCCATGTAACATAGAGGGAAACCCAACTGATCCATTGGCATCTTAAATAATTAATTCGTCCATCCTCTTGACGCAAGGCTAAGTCATTTGATTCAGGAGGAAGCAAATGTACTATAGAGGTAGGTAGTTGTGCAGGAGCACTGTGCAAATGAATGACAATAGCTACTGTGCCAACCAAGTTGTAAGTTTGTTGTTCTTCAGTCACTTCAATCCAAAAAGATGCCTGAACAATCTGATTTATGAACATGCAAGAGATTGAATGGGTTTCATCAAAGACAACTGTCTACTTAATGGTGTGACTTACTGTACCAGAAAGCAAAACTTGGATTTTATCCAAAATTTCATTCATTTCAATAAAAGTTTGTACCAATTGCTTGTCGAGTATTGGTTATACTTAGAAATGTAACAACAATTACAATAAAGACAATTAAAAGTCAAAACCTTGTGGGCGCTACTGCTGTTGATGAATAGCTTGGATTTAAATGATAAGAACAAAAAAAGTTGTATTTGTTCACAAGCCTACAGCAAACTAAATTTACTGATACTTTACAAATGCACGCCAAGGTCACATCAATCATGTACAACAGGGGGATCACAACATAAAGACTATATATGAATTTTATGGTTTCTTCACCAGCACAAGAACAAGTGTTTAAGACATTTAAGGAAGTCCTGAATAACAACTTTACCTTTAATAACTCATCTCTTCCGGAACCTTGCAGGACCTGGACTTTCCTCCTTGTCCTCTCCTGCAAAAGAGGCTTTACAATCTGCCAATGGTTCACATAACAAACTGTTTAGGAGCTGTATCAGGAATATAGAGAACTAACAGTTTCATAATATTGTGAGGAGATTTTTGACCTTCCAACATGACGAAAATATGTACGGGGCATTTGCGATGAAATAAGTATCCGTTTTTTCTGGATAGTTCAGATCATCAATAGTAGATATCACAGTCAATAGCTGCATCAAGAAAACAGAGATATCAGAACAATACAAACTTCCAAGAGAATTATTGAAAACTGAGCTGTTACATGTGGAAAAAGGTAAGGAAGACTGATTAATGATGTATATACAAATGTATATATGAAAAATATTTGATAATTGATGA
Source organism: Coptis chinensis (assembly GCF_015680905.1). Classification (NCBI taxonomy): domain Eukaryota; kingdom Viridiplantae; phylum Streptophyta; class Magnoliopsida; order Ranunculales; family Ranunculaceae; genus Coptis; species Coptis chinensis. The sequence goes on from NC_141459.1 coordinate 39,345,722, forward strand.
AATAGGGTCAGTTTCAGACACACTCAGAACCAAGAGATGAAATAGGAAATAAAGTAACACGCCATACTCTCTTCCTTTAACTGGACCAGGTTATAAAACAATCTGTCCTATTGAGTATAACAATTTTCCATATAATACGAGTAATAATATTAGTTATTCCTATTCATGTCAGCAATTTTCAAGACTACATACAGAATTGAGTGAGTGAAGCATACAAACATTGGCCTTTTCAGACAGGGAAAGTACCAAATGTTCGATTAGCTCCTAATTCTCACTCATTAGTGCATAATAACTTTAATTCTCCTTTTGTAACACATAAGTACAAGACAATAGCATCAATCACATGTTACAGATTTCAATTAATTTAATATGACAAATTAAATAATGTATTCTCCAAACTTATGACCACATGGTGTCGGAGTCAGAAGAAAGCTATGTTCTTGTCGAGATTGGTAATCCCTTATCCCTATCGGGTATCTAAACTCGCATAACAATGTATAAATCCTGGAGCCCCTCCACTCATTGCCAATTGGTTTAGAGAAGAATTCCCAAAATTAATATGGTAACAGAGCAAGTTAAATCTCTGTCCCAAAGGGTACATGTGCACTCCACGTAATCTTCTTTTAAATAAATCTCTACGGACTCACGATATGCCACATACGAGGGGGCATGTTGAGATTTATAATCCCATATTGGGTATCTAAACCTCGCATAACAGTATATAAATCCTGGGTCTGCTCTACTCATGGCCAATTGGTTTTGAGTTGGATGCCCAAAATTAATAGCTGCATAGCTTACTAGAGGACACATTAACAATAGATATGAATGCCTCTACAAATTTATTATTGGTTATTTTCTGACAAGGAATTGGAATGTATTAAGATCTTAAGCATAGGAACAATGAAAATCAGAAAATGAAACTAATGTAACAGTTTCTTTCTTTTTCTTTTTGGTCATCGGTTAATAAGAAAAGTTTTCAGGTACCTTTATTTGGCTCATTGCTGAAAGCTTCAGACCAGTCATATCCAAAACCTTTATACATGTGCCAATATGTCGTCCAAACTTCTTTGTCGCATAAGGCTACAACAAATGCTCATAGTCAAAAAGATGTGCCAACAAATTTAAGAGCATTAAGAAGAAACTATACTCACAAAAATAACGCGGTCCCGATACTCGTTGATTTGGATGTGTGACTGAACATAATAATGGACCTGAATTAAAGAGAAGAATCAATGTTGATATCACAAGAACTCCATTTTATATTATCGACTGGAGAATTAATGAAAGGAAAATCCTTACAGAAGCTTTATCATATGTGCTCTGCCCTATACCAAGCGCAAAGACAGGAAGGCCCTATTGACAAAGATGACATTATGGATTACAATATGCGAGATAATATAACCATCCAACCCTGTAAATTATCAAAACTATTGTTGAACAACATTTATGAAGGTGCAGGACCAATAGGTAAGAGAGAGAGTATGTGTTTTATTGATAGAGGTGATAATCAGAGTTCAATTTTTGAGAGTGCAAAGTGAGCTTTCGTTCTCCTCAAAGACAGTAATTCTGAACAAGAATACATATAGAACCATTACAATTGATTTCGTTGATCAGGTGGAACAATGCCAAACAATTAAAAGAAGAGCAAGTACAAGTGGACATTTAATATTGAAATGATACTGTCTGCATGACTACAAGTGTAATGCAAAAGTGCCTGAAATTCTTCTAGATGGCACAAAAGTGAGATTGTTTAACAAAGCTCTTACCACACAAAGAATTCCGGACACGTTGATATTATTTTTGGCTACATATAGTTTTTAGAAATTCCATTTGGAACACTAAACAATCTTAGATTGGCTGACAAGATAACAAAAACATTAGGCTGAATATTCATACAGTCATTTACACTCGAAAATCGCTAGATTTTCAATCGATCAAAGGAGGTCAAAACCAGCAGCAAGTTTTTACTAATGCTATACTTGATTCCTATACCTTTGGAGAACAGTATCTCACAGTAAACTAAAAACAGTAGAAATAGTAAGGATCCTGTCTGATGTTTCAAATGTTCCAAGAGAGAAGTAATGAGATTACTAGACTGGTAAATGCCATTTAAGCTAAACTGTTCAAAACTAAGAGCAAAGAAATCTTGGATACAGACAGACTTACCTCTTTAGAGTAACCAGACACTCCTATGAGCTGGGAATCTCGCACTCCTCTATAGAAATCAGTAGGAACTATGGGTTTCTGAAGAAAAAATACAAACATAAATTAACACCACCACAGTCATATTAATACATATTTGATTAAATACTGGAACTAATCATGTAACGGATGCAAAAGTAATCCATAACAGCATTACATGCAATTTTTAGGAGAATTTCAGGGAAAAAAGATTTACCCACTTTCCTTTGGTCTATTGAAACAAAGATGTGTTTCTAGTCACTTATTGGTTAGTCTTTAGAGCATTCCCAATACAAGTCACTTTGAGAGGAAATAACAACTTGTCACCCTTATGAGCCAAAAACAATGGCCCAATGCAAGGGTGACAATAAAGGTAGCTTTTCACTAAGGAACAATGAGGGTAGCACTTGCTATTGAGATAATTGCCGACTTGTGATCTTCGAACGGAACTTTTTATTCCGTCTCAAGTTTTTTTGTCCAGACGGGATGTTTCATTCCGTCTCGAGTGTTGTTGTTTTCCGGACGGGATGCATGTTTAATTCCGTCCGAAGCGTTTTTTTCGTTTTTTACGTTTAGACGAAATGAAACATCCCATCCGAAATTTAAAGTCACCTCTGCATTGCGCAACTCCTGGCAGCTTTTCACCAAGAAGGTAAGAATGAGATGAAGTAGTCCTATGTGGAGGTAACAAGTTGTTACTTGCATTGGGAATGCTCTTAATGGTGAGAATGGGAAAAATAATTTTTATTTACTTCACTAAACAATAATAATAATAATAAGGTGCATCGGCAGAAAAAGAAAAACCCAATTTCAGGTCAGGATTATAGTTAAAACATGCATATTAGGGGACGCTGCAAATTCAAGTTATTCCAGTCAGAGAAAGGAGACGGTTTCAAACCAATGATGAAAAAAACTCACCGTCAATATATTATCAATTTCATTTTGTATCCTCCAATTCAGGCAATCAACCAACTATAAATAGAAAATCATAGAGAAAATGTTAAACTACAGTCAGAAAGAAAATGTGATAACATAAATGGGAAAAGGAAAATATTTAATTATTCGCAACATAATATTCCATCTAACCATTTTGCGCGCTTTGGCAACATTCCAATCTCTTGCTTTCAGAAACCTCACCAAAGTTTCATCTGGATATCCTTGATGCATATTCTGGAATTCAAAGAAACAAATCTTCAGCTATAATTAAGCTCACACAATCAAACCAGTAGATAACTCCAATCCAAATAACATTCAGCTACAATTTGGGTTGTGATAAATTGCTTACAAATTGATTTCAAATTCATTATGCAGTTAGCAATACAAATACACAATAATGCCAAAATTTACTTTTAAGAAATTCTTTTACTTATATTTTGCCAAACTTGCAGCTAAAACAGAACTTTATCACAAAATTATAAGTTTTTAAGACAAAAACACAAAACAGCACAATTTAGAATATCCACATTGCCGTCAAGTATATTTTAATTTAAAAATAAATAAATCAATCAAAAAAATCAAAAATTCTGTAGAGATCTGTAACTACTGAATAACACTCAAAATTCCAAAATTTAAACAAAAACAGATGTAAGAAAAATAATTTCAAAGATCCAGTCCAAATTGAGTTGACTACAGCTTGACTCAAAAAAAAAGGAGCAAACCTGGAATGTTTTCTTGAGTTGCTCATCAACTGCACCAAAAAAATGAACATAAATTTATAATAATAGGGATCCCTAATAATAATCATACACTTAAAAAGTAGGTATAGATCCCAAGTCCAAACACAAAGATCTACCTAACAAACTAGTCTGAAAAAAAAAAACTCACTTTCTTCCATAGAAGCTTTCATTTGCTTAATTGCATCTCCCATCCCCACCCCCATTTTTCTCCCTCTCTCTCTTTTCTTCTTCTACAAAAAAAAACACGAGAAAAAAAAGAGACCCAGACTGAATAACAAGTTAATGGTATTCAGTAAAGACAATTTTTTTACAACAAAAACATGTGATGTTCAAGTAATGTGTAATGATTAGTTTCTGAGTACCAAGCTCTTTTTCTTTGTTTCCTTCTCCACCTCTTAAAAAAAAAATCTTGCCTTGTGCTTTTATAACACATCAACTAATTTACCAAACTTTTGCCTTCTTACTTTTAAAAAAAAATAAAAAAATAGTTTATTAGAGGTCAGAGATTAGTAAAGATTGAATCCAAGGATCTTTTTTTCTAATACTGACAAAAGTAGTCTAACTGGACTACGTACGTAAAGTGTTTATGTCTTTGATACTAAAATACTTCTACTTTTTATTCTATTTACATTCTTACATTTTTTAACGAGAATTTGGTTAGTATTAGTATTCAGGGGTAAAAGTTGGACTTTGTATTGTTAAGGAAAATTCTTTTTTGTTTCCTAATACAACTTTTACTGTTTTTGGAATACAGATTTTTTTTTTTTTTTTTTTTAGAAAAACTAATGTGAGCAGGTTGTATACGGGGTAGTCAATCTAGACCACTCAACAACAAAAGGTAAGTGTATTACATCACGAAAGACTATGCAAGAGTTCAGATTCTTGCTTACAGTTGCAGCCTGAGTACTCTGAGGGGCTATTTGTTTTTTTGGGTTAAGTTATAAGAGAGTCTTATAAGACCTTGTGTTATAAGAGGGTATTATAAGATGGTCTTATAAAGTGGTTTGTTTTACATTTTAAGTTCCTCTTATAAGCACTTGTAAAAATAGAAAAAACAAATACATTACATCTTATAGATGGTTATTTGACAAATATAATCCTACTTTACATCACATTTAATTTGAATAGATTAATTTGAAGTAAGCGTATAGTTTGATTTTCGATTTCAAATCAATTTTGATAATTAGAATATCGATTTTAGAAAACTACTTTAATTGGTGGTGGTGGTAGTTGGTCTTAATAGCACGGTGGTGGTAGTAGTGGAGGTGATGATATTGGTCTTAATAATACAGTGTTAGTGGTGGTAGTACAAGTGGTGGTGGTGGTAGTAGTGGAGGTGATGATATTGGTCTTAATAATACGGTAGTAGTGGTGGTGGTGGTGGTGGCAGTAGTAGAAGTGGTGATGGTTTTAATAGTACAGTGGTGGTGGTGATGATAGTCTTAATATTACAGTGGTAGTGGTGGTGGAGGTGATGATGGTGGTGGTAGTGGTAGCAGTGATAGTAGTGGTTTTAATAGTTTGGTGGTAGTGGTGGTAGTAGTAGCCGGTGGTGGCTAGGGCAATGGAGTTATTTGGAGAGGAAGATAATGAAAATGGAATAAGAGAGAAATGATGCTAGGGGTATGTGGACGAGAGTGTTTGAGTCATTTTTCAAGTTATAAGACTTATAGAATTGAAATAGATCCAATTTTAATACTTATAGAATTGGAGCTTCTAAGACATTTATAGTAGAATGCCTCTTATAAGAGGCAAAAAACAAACTAAAAAAATGTCCAAAATTTGGGCCACATTTTATAAGAAGTTATAAGACCTAAATAGCCCCTAACTCTAGAATTGCTAATTTTTGTACAGAGGAGAAAAATCTAATATTATTATGACATACTAATTATGTCCTTAAGTTTCGTGGGTACGACCGTACGAGCTCAGCAGGACTCAAAGTCCTAAATACTATTGGAAACCTAATTAAACTCTAATAAGTCCTCTCTATATATAAACTCTTCTCTGAAATTAAAGTCACCAGACCAGCATCAACATTGACTAACATGTAGCAGGTAATGACGTAAGTCCTATATTACTATTCATCGGCTTTGTGTCGGGATTGATGATGGTTCCTGTAGAGTACTACCCGTTGGTGTTGGGATTGGATTAATAATGGCTGCATCCGAAGGTGGAGATTCAACTGTCCGTTTGGCAGTCTACGCTCTTCTGGGGATTGGCATCATTACATTTTTTTACTATCCGTATCGAAGTTCACAGAGGTTTGTTAAACTTGTTAAGGTAACAACAAATTCATTGTTAGTTTTTGCCCTTCTTTTGATAATATTAATATGTTATCGTACGTATTTGTTTAGTCTATACGTGATGTTTTGTTTTCCACATATAAATTTAGTTCCAGTAGGTACGTATGTCCTCGATTACTTTTACTCAAACAAAGCTTATGCATGGTGACTTTTGTTGGAATCTCTTTAATTATTTCAAACTACCTATGTGTATGCAAAGTGGAGGAGAAAAACATTGAGTATTCTCTCTAATTTTGTACTTTTTTGATAGTTCCATAAGTCACCACTAACTTTGTAAGTATTTAAAGACTTCCTCTAGCAGAAAAATGTGCCCTTTGGGTACAAAGGTTTTTGTGTTAGGAGGGGGTGTAGGACACAAAGCCACACGCGTGCCCGCCCACACCAAACCGAACCAAGCCGAGTTATGTCGGGCTCAAGCTTCTACTGTGTGACTAGGTAGTGGGTTTGGCCAATTCCCTAAAGTGGTTTTGCTTCTCCACCACGTTTAGTGTTCTAATTACAATAGGATTATAATATTGTATTAGAAACTGAACCGTCTGGATTGCTATAAGAACAGGACTCACGTCCAGATCTATTCACTCGAGGATACAAACCCTAGCTTCTTCTTATCTTCTTCATTATTAGCCGCCAGAGAGAGTTCTCTACCGTTCTAGAGAAAAGTCTGTTTAGTGCAATTCAGCTTTTTGTTAACCATTGTATCCTATGAGTAAGACGTCACTGTAGCCTTTTTGCACCGTTAAAAGTGGCGAAATCTTTCCTTAAGGACAGTGCCATACACGCCTTGGTTGCTACTGTTCCTTCTGTCATCAACTTGTTACTGTTTCCATACACCAGTTCTAACAATCTTATGGAAAGACTTTTGAGATGTCTACACCGCATACCAACCACACTGAACAAATTATGGAGTCATTGAGGTCACTTCTGATCTAAGGGATGCTACGTCTATATTGTATGCTCGCAACCTACCTGATGTGTCCAAGATTGAATCTTTCAGCGATTCTCACTTCAAGCAGTAGAAGAAGAGGGTGTTCTCAGCCTTGGATGTTTTCAATTATACGAGGTATCTTACTGAAACTGCACCGATAGAGGGTTCTATTGATTTCAAAAAAAATCATGCTTCTTGGCTCAAAAGTAACAAGGTATGTCGTCATACAATTTTGAGTACCCTGTCTAATGAGATTTTTTATTGTTATTGTTAATAATCTAAAAACGCACAAAATATATTGGGATAGTTTGAACAAAAAATATATAATTGAAGATACTAGTACTCAAAAATATGTTGTAGGGAATTTTTTTAAGTTCCAGATGAGAGAGGATAGAGATGTAACGTCTCAAATCTATGACTTTCATGTGCTAGTTAGTGATCTGAAAACTGAGAGTATTAATTTATATGAACCCTTTATTGTTGGATGTTTAATTGAAAAATTCCCCAGAGTGTTGGAAGCACTATAAAAATAGTATGAAGCATAAACGCAAACAGATGACTCTTGAGGATGTGATCATTCACATTCATATAGAGGAGAAGAATAAGATTCGGGATGATGTATTGTTTAAGGAATTCAATTCCAATGCCAATATAGTTGAAGGTAATCCCAGTAAGTAAGTACAACAAAAACTCTAAGAAGCAAAACTTCAAAAGAAATAAGAATTTAAAAGTCAAAGGCACTTCTTTTAAAAGGAGTGGTAGTGGCAATGAAAATTATTATGTTTGTGGTAAACGAGGACATAGAGTTTTTCAATGCAGGCACAAGAAGGACACAGATGATCCTCCCAATGCTAATTTAGTTGAGGGATATGATATAATCGATGTTGTAGTGTCCCAGATTTTCATGGCCACTAGGAAGAAGAACTGGGTACTATATTCTGGTGCTACCCGCCACATCTGTGGTGATGTTGAAGCCTTCTCAGATTACATGCTAGTGAAAGATGAAAAAATCTATATGGGTGACTCAAGGTATGTTCCTGTTGATGGAACATGCAAGATTTTTCTGAAGTTAATTTCAGGAAAAACTCTTTCACTTAGTAATGTTCTCCATATTCCCGAGATTCGTCAGAATCTGATTTCTATGTCACTACTAGGAAAAGTTGGTGTTAAAGTGTCTTTTGAAAGTGATAAGTTTGTTTTGAGTAAGAATGAGAGTTTTGTTGTGAAAAGTTATTGTAATAATAGTAGCATATTCATGTTGAATTTACTTGACAACATTATTATGAATGAGAATAAATCTGCTTCTGCTTATTTGCTTGACCCTTTCAATATACGGTATGGTAGATTAAGACATGTAAATGTTCAATATATGAAAAGGATGAAAGCATGTGGTTTATTGTCCAATGTTTTTTATTTTTCTACTGATAAATGTGAAATATGTGCCGAGACTAAAGCCACAAAGAAACTTTTCATGGTCTGCAAGGTTTCTTTGTGGATTTAGTCTCAGCACATATTTCTAATTTATATTTCACATTTATCAGTAGAAAAATTAGAAATATTAGACAATAACTTGCATGTTCCCTCAACAGGAACAGACTTTGAGTAACCCATATATACTTTTTCATCTTTCACTAGCATGTAATCTGAGAAGGCTTTAACATCACCAGAGATGTGGCGGGTAGCACCAAAATCTAGTACCCAGTTCTTTTTTCCAGTGGTCATGAAAACCTGGGACACTACAACAACGATTATATCATCTACCTCAACTAAATTAGCGTTGGGAGGATCATTTGTGTCCTTGTGCTTGCACTGAAAACCTCTCTGCCCTACAAACATAACAATTTTCATTGTCAGTACCACTCCTTTTAAAAGTAGTGCCTTTGACTTTTAAATTCTTATTTCTATTAAAGTTTTGTTTCTTAGAGTTTTTGTTGTACTTACTGGGATTACCTTCAACTATATTGGCATTCGAATTGAATTCCTTGGACAATACATCATCATGAATCTTGTTCTTCTCCTCTATGTGAATGTGAATGATCCCATCCCTCAAGAGTCATTTGTTTGTGTTTATGCTTCACACTATTTGTATAGTGTTTCCAAGACTCGGGGAGTTTTTGAATTAAACATCCAGCAATAAAGGGTTCAGGTCAATTAATACCCTCAGTTTTCAAATCACTAACTAGCACATGAAAGTCATGGATTTGAGACGTTACATCTTTATCCTCTCTCATCTGGAACTTAAGAAAATTCCCTACAACATATTTTTGAGTACCAACATCTTAAATTATATATTTCTTGTTCAAACTATCCCATATATCATTTGTGTTCTTAGATGAACAATAAATATAAAAAATCTCATTAGATAGGGTACTCAAAATTGCATGACGACATACCTTGTTACCTTTGAGCCAAGAAGCATGATTTCTTTCGAAATCAATATAATCCTCCATGGGTGCAGTTTCAGTAAGATATTTGAGAACATCAAGGGTTGAGAACACCCTCTCCTTCCAACGCTTGAAGTGAGAACTGCTGAAAGATTCAATTTTGGACACATAAGGTAGGTTGCGAGCTGACAATATAGGCACAGCATCCCTTAGATCAGAAGTGACCTCAATGACTCAAGAATTTGTTTCCTTGTTCGGTGTGGTTGGTGGTGTAGACATCTCAAAAGTCTTCCCTTAAGATTGTTAGAACCGGTGTACATGTGAAAACAACAAGTTGAAGACATAAGGAATAGTAGCAACCAAGGCGTGTATGACACTGTCCTTAAGGAAAGATTTCGCTTTTAACAGTGCAGAAAGGCTACAGTGGCATCTTCCTCACATGATATAATGGTTAAGATAAGGCTGAATTGCACTAAACAGGCTTCTCTCTAGAACGGCAGATAACTCTCTCTGACGGCTAATAAGGAAGAAGAGAAGAAGAAGCTAGGGTTTGGATTCTTGAGTTAATAGATCTGGACGTGAGTCCTGTTCTTATATCAATTCAGACGGTTCAGTTTCTAATACAGTATTAGAATCCTACTATATTTAGTACACAAAAACGTGGTGAAGAAGCAAAAACACTTTAGGGAATTGGCCAAGCCCACTACCCACTAACCTGTCACACAGTAGAAGCCCAAGCCTGAACCTGACACGACTCGGCTCGGTTCGGTGTGGTGTGAGCACGTGCACGCGTCGGTGGTTTTGTGTGCGTCCTCCCTCCTAACACAAAAGTCTTTGTACCCTAAAGGCACGCGCTTATGCTGTAGGAAGTCCTTAAGTTAGTGGTGACTTACCAATGTGGGACTGTCAAGAAAGCACAAAAGTGGAGAGAGCACTCAATGTTTTTCTCCTCCACTTTGCACACACAAAAGTAGCTTGAAATAACTTAAGAGATTCCAACAGTCATGACTTGGAAGTGTTGCACTCATGGAAGTTAACAACTAAACTAAGAAGAGCACCTAAAATCTTCGAATGTTATTGGTTTCCACCTCCCCAGAATATGATTACGGTTAATGCGGATGGTTGCTCAAGGGGAAACCTAAGTAATTTGGGATGGGGCACTTTACTCGAAGATAACAATGGCAACGTTATCGGAGCATACATGGGAGGATTAGGCATTGCTACAAACTTCATAGCCTAGAGCGTAGTGATTATGGAGGGCATTAGCGAGACTGGGATGGAAGCATATATGGGTATGGGTGGAGTCAAATTCCACTGTTGCAATGAAATCATTTTATAACAACCAAGTGCATTGGCGAATGCGAGCGACATGGGAAATGGAAAAAAGTCAAGCATCTAGCCGATTGGGTTCTAATCACCAGCACGTGGCAAGAGATAAACTTTGGAGCAAACATTTGTTCTAAAACTGCTGTCACCTTGGCAAAGGGGGGAAAAATGGTGGGTCAGTACTATTAATTTTCGACACAGGATATATAGAAGACAGTAACATGACCTACTATAGATTTGTAAATTAGCTATCTGTCGGAATGAAGACACGATACCTGTATCAACTTTAGCTCTTTTTTGTTACTAGTAACCTTTTCTTAATCAATACAATTATCTTTAGCAAAAAAAAATGATCGTGAAAGCCAGGATTGGAAACAAAAAGGAGGAGACGATACTACACGCGTGGTTAATGAAGCACAGGAGCAACAACAAAAATCAGTTAAGGGCGAATGAGAAAAAGATCGGGCAATTTTGTGGCATGTATAGTACAACTCGAGCTCCATGCAGTGCGGGTTTTTTGTCTCTATATTTTAGGACCTTTGGGTTTTAAAGTTTTTTTTTGTTGTTTGATTGGCAAGCCTGTTTTAAATGAGATCAGTAACTCTTCTGATGTTGGCGGAGTTTTAGCCCCATACGATTTTACGGACTTTGTTAGTCGGCACCCTGAAAGTTTTAAAAAAAATTATTCTGTTTTTGGTGTTTAACTCGTTTTAATGACTTTAGAAGTAGTCGCACGTTTTCTCGACTCAACTTTACATCACAGTCAATGCAACTCAATTAGAACATGAATTCCTCAACTCCATAATCTTATGTTCTCCCTAAATACAGAAAGTTTCATTACGTAAGGCAAGTGAAAGTTTTCTTGTGCTTTTAAGCAAGTGAATTGTCATGGCGACGTCTCCACATGAGTTACTGTCGCAAGTATCTTTGTAAATTTTATTTGCATAGTGACGCATTCTGATCCAAAGAAAGGTCATGGCATCTGTTCTGTTATGGGAAACCGACATAGTGTAGGAGGTGAGATGTTGAGTTCACAGCTTTAATGAGATTCTTTTATAGCTAGGTTGAGGGATTTCGCTTTCCACCCACAATTATGGTTAGCACCTTCGTCATGATTTCATGGAAATCTTGTTTACTGAGTTACTGCTCCTGCCATATGCTCCGAAGGCATGAGGCATCAATGCATCATAATACATCTGCCATAAAAATGTTCAAACTAATTTTCTTGTCCGAAGACTCTTTTTCGCGGTATGATATTTTCATCTTTTGTTAGGCAACCATCAGTGAAAAGTCTTTTACCTTTAGCAAGCAACTGGGAATACATCCCAAGACTTTAAATATGCCGCAGCTTGACCATGCTGGGTTGCTGGACCCCCAAAGGGTCAAGGGGGAAGAAAATAAGTTGAGGGGGAGTTGGAATATCCGAATATATCTTTGCTAAACAATAAGTGCATCGAAAAACAATTTCCACTGACAGTTCCAATAAATATTTACATTAATAAATGAATGAACATAACACCCCGGGCTACTCGTATAGGCTTTCAATACTAGCAGGAACATCGTTGACAGTACATTGCTGTTCTAGTCAACTGCTCCCAAACTTAATAAGACAAGACCAGATCTACAGTGGTTATGGATTAGGAGAATATAAGTTTTTGATGATGCAGTCAAATTTCTTGTGTAACATTTTCTCAGCTACAACAACAAACACATTATAACACTTTATATGAAATCTCACCACCATTGTTAGCATACAAAATGTGTACATTTTGTCTGCAGCTTCTCTCAAATACAAAACAAAATTCAATAAAAGCTAAAAGAAATCAAATTCAAGATAATTGTCGGCACCTTTCTGATTTGGTATGGCAGCTGCCTTCTCGCTTGTTGATGGCACAGGAGCCGGAATCTTTTCAATCTCAACTACTTTTGGGATCTCGGGTGGGGTGGCACATCGTATCAAAGCCCAATTCACACCTTCGAAAAATGAATGTTGCTTAATTTCAGTTGCCCCACGCTTATAGGCCAACCGGTGTTGAGGTTCTTTCACAAGCAGGCCCCTTATCAAATCCCTTGCTGAAAAGCTAACTACTGGAGATTCTGGGAACCGCAGTGGCTGACCCACAACATTGAACAGTGTGGCTCGATTACCTGAGCCCTTGAAAGGAGTCCTGCCAAACAAGAGTTCATACAGAAAAATCCCAAAAGTCCACCAATCAACAGCACTCCCATGACCTTCACCTTTGATGATCTCTGGTGCCAAGTACTCATGAGTACCTACAAATGACATGGACCTGGCCCCTGTTGGTTCAGCCATGAGCTCAGGCAATGGGCTGACTTGGTTTCCAATTTCCGTTTTAGGCTTTCGGTCCTTCTTGGACCGGCTAGAAAAGAAACGGGGGGAGAAGCATGTTGTAGGAGCTACACAGCTTGGTTGAATGCAGGAAGGGGGCTCAATACAAGCTGGTTGAACACAGAAAACAGGGTTTTTTCTCAAGGGTTCAGACTCGAGGGATGAGGATCTGACCAGAGTTGGGCTCACGGTGCAGCGGAGGGAAAGGTCAAAATCTGAGAGCATTATATGCCCATCTTCCCTCACGAGAACATTTTCTGGCTTCAAGTCACGGTAGACAATCCCAAGCATGTGAAGGTACTCCAGAGCAAGGAGGACTTCTGCTACATAAAACCTGCACATGTTGAACTCAGCCAGAGCAATAACCCTATTAATCCCAAGAAAACGATGTCTGTAGACGCCTTTATAAAAACCATGAAAAATGTAACTTATTGTGGGTGTCTTGCATTTCCTGAAAAGATGTCTAACACTTACTCCCTGGTGATAGTTTACATTTTTTAACCTATGGGTGTCAGATGCAGTTTCTCACTATATTAGATGGGAAATTTTTTATCCCGATAAGCAAAACAACAAACACCCCCACCCCCACACACCTCTTTATTCTTCTTGATGCCCAGAACTAGTTCTTATGATCCCAAATCAAAATCAGCTCTCAGGGAGTTTTGCATTAAACTATTAAAGTATTTTCTTCGTAGACAGAATAGCGTGAACTACCTTCCTAACCATTCTCTAAATCACACAACCTACATTTCAGGATCGAGATGGCTAAATTCTTTGATGATATGCACTTATAACACAGTATAAACCCGCTAAAATGAATTAAGGTAATTAAGAAAACAAAAAAGAAAAAGTACAAAGAAGTGATGCTAAACCACATGCTAGGGAAAAAGGAAATAATTTGGATTGGCATACACTAGAGATATAGGGAGTCCAAGTTGAAAGTATACGACTGAAGGTCTCCCTTTTCTCTCCAAATACAAAAATCACAGTTCCCACTACTCACTTGACAAAGTTAAAGAATCCCCACAAGCTATAGAGCCACTAGATACTACAAAGATTAATTCGACTCCTTTAAGAATACAATACGCACTAGAGGTGCAATATCCGAAGATATGATTTATTTAATTCAATGTTTCAACACAAGGAGGTAGCTTCTTCATGAACACAGATTGTTGTTACACTAACCATATACAGCTGAGTTGGGAAACATAAGAAAGATAAATGGAACATTTCAGGTTTCTTCCTCTTAAAGGTTTTTACAAAAAACAGAATGAAAGATTTTTGTTATTGTGAGTGCAAAGAGAGTGTTTTAATTACCAAGAAGATTCTTACCTACGAGACACGTGGACTAGAGGTCTTGTTCTTTCCCTTTGTCCTAGGTCAAAGGGAAGGTAGACAACTGGTTGAGGTCATTCACCCTTGATCAGTTACCAATACTACTCAGACAACAGATGATTCTTCTCAGTCAAACCAGCTTCTTTCCTATTCCCACGTCGAAATATACATCTGGCTCTCGCAATTATGCCCTTGGAAAGATCCTACACAAGTCAAATTCCCCATTTCACTGCTCTTCCTATGGACATTATGATTTTTTGGTTGCTTACTCCCCCTCCAACTAGACATTTATTCAGGAGCTCACACCAATGATGGATGGTTCCTTCTTGTCTAACTTGAAAATGTTGTTCCTCATGTCTTTCTAATTGTCTGTTTCAGGTCACGACTCACGATACGAAGATGGTGAACTTTGGGGATGTGAAAGGGATAATTTGCGTCATCTGGAATCTGGATCCTAGTGATGTGGGTGGCCTCGGACATGGAATGTGAAAAGAAAATTCACCACCAAATAAATGTCTATTCAGCTTGAGAAAAGAACAGTCAAGTTCTGTCCCAGATCAGTGTGAAAGCGGCAATGTATTCTATTGATAAGCAAAATCAGAACACATCCAACTATCCAACTATCTAAGTGTGCCAAAAAAAAACACTTAATTTGCCTCCTTGATTTGGACTGCTTACTTCTGCAATATCCTCAAGGTTGACAACATATTCACTTGTGCAGGCAAGTTCCCATTATGTATTTGTTTTCAATTAATTAATTAATATGCATATTGGGGCTGACGAGAAGAACATGATCAGATTTGTTTTTGTTACGTCAAAGATAAAATGTCTAGTTCAGTTGAAGGCAATTTGTAAGTTAAAACTTAAAAGGGACAGGTTGAAGAACTCGATGGGGCTGTTTATAAAGGTAACTCTTGTGTTTTTGTTTTTCTCCCATCCTCTCTAATAAACTATCGAGCTCCCATTTACCTAGTTGTTTTTAAAAAAAAAAAGGAAAACGGACAAAAGCAATGAAATGGTCAATCAAGAAAGAATTGTTACATAAGTTATCAAGGAATATGAGCACAGAAAACTTGCTATTCTTACAGTTCAATACTTGAAGATATGAATAAAGGCAATCAATTCATAAAGCAATCGATCTAAAAGTAATCAAAATTGGAAAATTAAAAACTACGATATGACCAGAACATGTGTCGTAGTTAACTTGAACAGAACTAAAATAAGCCACATTCTATTCAAATGATAATACGAGAAGGATTATAACATACTTCACTGCTTGCTCTGAAAAATGTTTCCCTGGCTGTCTCTGTCGAAGGGTGTGCAAATCTCCTCCTGGGCAGAACTCCATCACTAAGCACGAGAATTTTTCAGTCTCGAAGTGGGTGTACAACGTTGGGAGAAAAGGATGGTCTAGGCCTTGTAGTATCTCTCTTTCTGTCTGAGCTCGTAGCAGCTTCTTACGGCTAGCTAAAGAACCCTTGTCCATAACCTTCATAGCAAAATGACTCTTAGTTCCACTTAATTCTGACAGGTACACACTACCAATATCCCCACATCCCAACCTCTTCAGCAGTCTGAAATGGCTCAAACCCAAGACCCCATCCCTTGCTCGGACTACCTGGATTGCCTCCCACCTCGAATCGTTTGTTTTGTGAGGCTTGCTAATGCTGCTACTAATGCTGCTACAAGTGCTTTCATCACTCACATCAGTGCTAGTGCTTCCTCTACACATACTGCTCTTTCCACTATCAACAAAATCAATGCGCCCACTGACTTTGGCACTTCCACTGTTCTTCGAAAGACTGCTGGTGCCATCACTAACTTTAGCAGAAGCTGAACTATCTTTAACATTACTGTGCGCGGATACTTTACTTCCTTGAACTTCCCCATCATTTAAGCCCCTGGTCTCCTTTACCACGGGGTCAACTTGCGTCGGGGTAGACGGAACATCTGACAAAATATTTGAGCCTAACTTGTTAGGTAAAGGACAGGGAGATTCCTTCTGAAGAGGATTCTCCATTTTTTTATCTTTTGAAGCATCTCCAGTAACCTGCTTTATTGCAAGTTCTTCTAAAGATCTAGTTAATTTTCTTGGAGTGGCTGGCTCCGATTTGCTGACTTTAGTAACTTGCAAAGCTGAAGGCCTCTGCATCTTTCCCTCTACCTTCTGATTACCAGTGGTCTTCTCCTGGCTGTCTGGGCCAGCTCTGGCACTGGCTTTTGATGCCATTTGAACAAATAACGATTCTTTGTAACAACGTTGTTCACAAAGCCCATTATTTATCCACCAAATCCCCCTCCATCATTTAAACTAAGTAATCCCTGCAATTGACCAAATTGGTAGACTCAGGATAAAATTAAAGATACTGGAACTGAAATACACTTATCGTAACTTATAAACACGCCATTCTCAAGTACTCAATTTATCCTGTCCACTATACCATAGTCATTACATGAATAATCAATTTACATGAATAAAGTCCTTCCAATTCCAATTCAAGCAATACATCCTACACTACAATCGAAAATTTCAAGTAAGGACTATGCCACAATAACAAAACGCCTAAATCTACATAGACCCATATCAGATTTTTCAATTTATTCATACTTTTCACCAACCAAAAAGTGTCCAAAAACTTAAAAGCAGCATTCCAACAATCCCAAATGCATGCTTAGCATCAACATATGATCAGATCCAATACCACATACCCCCCAAGTTCAAAAACTTATTCCTAAATCAATATAAATACATTTCATAACAAACCAAATAGATCAACAGTTACCATTTCAAAATAAAAATAGTTCCTTTACTTAAAAACACAACTTTCAACTAATAAAACTAATACCCATCCATAACTAGTACTACTGAAATGAAGAAAACAGATGCAAACAGATCTTAAACTAAGAAACAAAGCAAGCATTCATACAACAAGTATAAAAAAGTTCATAACAAAAGAAAGAAAGTAGCCGAACCTGAGAAAAGAAAGTACAGTTGTTTGCTACAGCACAAAGATGAAGTAGAGAGAGAGAGAGAGAGAGAGTGTGTTGTGGTTCTTTCTTCTTCTCTTTTTTCTCTGGTGTGGGGAAAAAACTGAAAAGGAGAGTGGGACTGAGTGGGTGGGTCAAAGGCGTCAAAGGCTAAAGTTAAGCTTTTTCATGAAAACAATTATTATTTTAGTTATTTTACATTTGTTGTTTGTCCCCCTCTCAAATCTCAATCTTCTACATTAGGGGCCCACCACATTGAACCAATACACTCTTCCACTCACTGAGTCAGCTGACAGTGAAGTTCAGCTAATGTGGAGTGTAGAGGACCTTCATTTCATAGAATTTGTAACTTTCTTTAGGCTTTAGCATTAGCATTTAATTTGAGATGTGATCATGTAATAAGGTTTACGAAGTTTGATGTCCGAGTGAGTCAAGTTCATAGTGACACAATCTCTCAAATTCAAATTTCATTTCTCAGTTTTCTGGATAACCTCAACAAAAAGATTAAGATACTGTACGTTATATATATATTAAGATGGGGTTAGGACCCATCAAAAATAAAGAACATTGGGGGGGTGGTGAACTGATCTATTATCCAAACTTATTGATTGGCAATTTAAAATAGGTACGGTCTTGCATGTGTGCCAGTTCACACTGCAAAAAGTTTGTAAGGCAGAAATTGAATTGGAAGAGAATGTGATTCAACAGGGCATACAAAGAAATTGAATTGGAAGAGAATTGTGGGATGTTGAACAACAGGGCATACAAAGGGAATTGAACTATTGAAGTGATGTTCGTGGTCTCTCCCTCTTATGGGTAGGGTCAAGTTACATAGTTACATTGTACATACCGATGGTTAGGCATTGCGTTATTGTCCAAGTCTTGGTCGTGCAAAGGTTGCGGTGAGAAATGATTATGCGAGATTTATTTGTGGACTGTGCGTGGTAGGGTTCTGTTGTGCCATTATGTGCCACCGCGACTCTTTAAATTGATTCAAATTTGAAGTGCGACTAATTGGAAAAAGGTTAAATTAATTGTCTGGGGTTTACCATCAATATTGAGACCTTTCATGAGGCCCTTTCCTTGTCTTCTGCTTGTATATTTTGCTTTAGATATCCTGATGCAGCAAATTTAAATCTCTCAGCTGGAGAAAGGGTCATCTATTTTATAAAGAGAACCATGTGATCCGATTTAGATTTGACTTCGATATTGATTATTAATGCATCTTAATTAATATCTCCCCATTAAACATTATATAAGAAACATGTTCTATGGACTCATTACTCTAGGCTCTAGCTATAGATTCCCTCTATTGCACCATGTGAAACTTTGTATGGCTGGAGCTAGGTCGCTAGTGTTGACTGCATTCATTATAAACACTTCCCTGTTTGTTTGCATGCTTGGTAATTCCAGCAGTGAGTTTTCTCCAGTAGATGTTACATTCCACGAGATTTATCAGGGGAGCGAAGGCAATGACTTTTCTTCAGTAAATGTTACATTCCACACCATCAGTACAATTATCAGAGCCCGTTTTTTGGTTACTCCATGGATCTCTATTACTTTTTTTTTTTTTTTGGTAACTGCAATTTTATTTATGTGATATATATTACGAAATGTACAAACAGCAGTTAAGTCATTGAAAAATAAACTATTAACACAATGTGGAGGCCTAATACACCATAGAGAAGTGGTACCACTATTCAAATCCATTAAGCTAGAAGGTAGATTTTCGCTCTCGACTATCGGATGTGTCCACCATGTAGGATCACTGGCCTGGTCAGACCCAAGCCTGGCAAATCGATCAACAACAAAATTACCTTCCCTGTACGTCCAATGAAATTTATACTGAGATTTCAACAAGAACATGTCCCTGATATCCGCTATAAAGAACATAATTTTCCAAGGCAAAAGTTGTGAGTTGTTCTTGATGCAATTATAGAGGTACTGCGAATTGGTTTCAAAGATGACATAATCCAACTATAATTTGATAGCCATTTGCAAGCTCGTTCGCAATGCCAATGTTTCGGCATAGAGAGAAGAAGCCTTCCGAATAAGAGTGCTAAATCCCAATATAAATTTTCCAAAAACATCACGTAAAACACCACCAGCAGCTGCTGGACCAGGATTTCCATACGAAGAGCCGTCCACATTAATTTTTAAATAATTTGAAGGCGGTGGCAACCAACATATAGCAATGGACGACCGCATACCAGGAACTGTAAGTTTAGCCGTCGAAAGTGCAGTCAGCAATTCATCTAACAATTTTAATGCTTGTTGAATTAGCACCAAAGGACATGGCGGTGAGGAAGTTTGTTGGAAGCGGAACTTATTTCTTTCTAACTAAAGTAACCATATAGTAATAGGGAAGAGAGTTTGAGGTCGATCAACAACATTTGTTTGCCCCAAAGAACCAAAAATATCAGTAAACCAATTCATAAGTTATCTGACCTTGCAGTATGAGTCACTTGTAATAAATTGAGTCCAAACCACACAGCCTTAGCAAAAGGACATTCAACAAATAAATGAACTTGATTTTCATCTTGTGTGGCACAAAGATAACAAGTGGGATCCACCATGAAAGATTTAGCAACCAAGAACTCGGCAGTGGGAATGACACCATGAAGACCTTGCCATAGAAAGAACCGAATCTTATAAGGAATGTGCAATGCCAATATCTTTTTATAAATGGCTGAAGACACCTCAGTTGTAGCCTGAAGAGACTGCATAACTATAGAATAAGCACTCCTAACAGTGTAAAGGCCATGCTTGTTTGGTTCCCAAAATATACTATCTTCATGTGGTTGCAATCGAAGTGGTAGGGATAATATTCGGTCAGCATAATTCGGTGGCCAGTATTTAGAAACCATCTCCTGATTCCAGCAACGATGTAATGGATCAATGAAGTCAGAAACTCTATCTAGTTGACATCCATCTGGTTGTGGGAGTAGTGGTAATTGAATTGGCGTATCAGGAACCCAAGCATCACTCCAAGCACGAACAGAAATCCCATCTCCTATATGCCATCGAATACCACAATCAAGGAGATGGCGTAGTGCATAAATGGACTTCCAAACTCGAGAAGCCATATGAGGACATCTAGCTCTCATAAATTTGCCATTTGGGAAATATTTATGCTGCATGTAAGTAGCCCACATAGAGGTTAGCTTTAACAAAGACCATGCTTGTTTTCCCAACAAAGCAACATTTTGAACTTCCAAATCTTTAACTCTCAAACCTCTTTGAGAAAACGGTTTACACACAAGGTCCCAAGCAAAATAGTGTAGCTTGCGTTCACCCCGATCATGCCCCCATAAAAAAGATCTTCTAATACGGTCTAATTCTTCTATCACTTTCACTGGTAGTCGGATGCATGACATAACATGTGTAGGAAGTGCAGACAACACATAATTAATAAGAGTAAGCCGACCTCCCTTGGATAACAAGGCTGATTTCCATCCAGCTAGCCGATTTTGGAATCTTTGAAACAACGAAGATAAAAGATCCATAGAAGCTCGCCCAAGAACAGATGGTACCCCCAAATAATTGGGAAAATGAGTGGTACAAGGCACCTTATAGATTTTATGAAGAAAAATTGTGAGTATCTTGGGCATGGACTTATGATGTATTAATTGAGATTTTTCCCGATTGATTGTCTGACCAGAAACCTTGCAGTAAGATTGGATAACTAGATCAATTGTAGTTGCTTCATATAAATCGGCTTTTGCAAACACCAGCAGATCATCCGCATACATCAAATGGGTTAGTGGAGTACTATTAGCAGAGAATTTAAGTCCTCAGATCTTGTTTGTAGTCATGAGTTGAGTAAGCTTAAGAGATAAGACCTCAGCACAGATAATGAATAGATATGGTGACAATGGGTCACCCTGTCGAATCCCACGAGTAGGTCTGAAAAATCCTGAAGGTGAGCCATTAATCATTACAGCATAAGAAAGAGAAGTAATGCAGAACATGATCCTCTGCACCCACTGCGAATGAAACCCAAATCTTTTCAAGACCTCTTCTATGAAAGACCATTCCAACCGGTCATACGCCTTTTGCATATCAAACTTCAAGGCATAATAAAGCTGTTTTTTATTTCTCTTTGCTCTAATATGATGGAAAGCTTCATGCGCTAAAAGAACATTATCATGAATAAGTCTTCCTGGTAGAAATGCACTCTGATGTGGACTAATAATTGACTGCACAATTGGTCTCATTCTTCGAACCATAATCTTCGCAATAACTCTATACGACACATTGGTAAGACTAATTGGTCGGAAGTGCTCTGCCAAAGTCGGCCGGCCAATTTTAGGAATTAACACAATAAAAGTGTGATTTATTTCCTTTGTGAACGAGCTGTGTTCAAAGAACTGTTTTACCATGTGAACAACCTGAGGGCCAATCTCATTCCAAAATCTTTTGTAAAAAATTGCTTGAAATCCATCGGGTCCAGGTGATTTAAAAGATCCAATGCTCTTTATGGCATCCCAAATTTCCTCCTCTGTCACATCCTGTACAAGATCCTCATTATCAATATTTGATATTCTGCAAGGAATTAAATCCAGAAGCTCCGTATCGCTTTTTGGTTGAGAAGAGGATAAAACGCCTTGGAAATATTGCACCATGTGATTACTAATGGACTCTTGAGTATCAAGTATAACCCCGTTAGCATCAAACAGTCTATGGATATGAGTTTTATGCCGCCTTCTAGCCACAGTCGCATGAAAGTATCTAGTGTTCAGTTCATGAAACAATAACTTATCAACTCTTGCCTTTTGAGCCCAATGGACGTGAAGTCTTTTAAGTAACAAGTTATATCTGAGAAGTAACTCTTGCTCCTGATGTGTTAAAAATTCTTCCAGTTGAGGTGAGGTACCGCAACTATTTTGTTGCACAGTAAGCTGTTGAAGTTGTTTTCTAATAGCAGTCATTTGAGAGTGAATGTTACCAAAATGCTGAATATTCCATTTTTGCAGTTCGCGCTAGCACCTTGCCAATTTCCGACACAAAATATAAGAAGGAGAACCATTAACAGTTGGTTGCACAACTGAATGTACTACCTCCTTGCACGTAGGATCGGATAACCACATTGCTTCAAAGCGAAATGGTCGTTTCAACTTTTTAAGCATTGGAACGCAATCCAACATCAATAATTTATGATCTGAATCTACAGTTAGAACATGATGTAATTGCGCATTAGGGAATAGTGTTCGCCACTGTGCATTACACATAGCCCTGTCAAGACGCTTAAATACCCTTCTGAGACCTTGTTGGTTATTACACCATGTATAAGGAGAGCCAATAAAGCCCACATCCATAAGCATGCAATTTTGTATCGCCTCAGTGAAGTGTTTGATCTGAGATGCAGGAACAGGAGGTCCTCCTCTCTTTTCATCAATACAAGCAACATCATTAAAATCCCCTATGCAAAGCCAAGGGGCATCATTGGGAGGCAGGAAAGATTCTAGCAATTGCCATTGATTCCGACGCGTAAGAGGCTGAGGACTGCCATATATACAAGAAATATACTAGAAATTTGCACACTGATCAGTGATGGTAACATGAACAATCCAATTATCAAAATAAATAACTTGAATATCAAGATCTGCTTCCCACATACACCATAGACCCCCAGCAAGACCTCTCGATGCCACCACGAAGTAGTTAAAATTAACAAAAGACTTTAATAGATTAGAGGACTTATTTGCATCAGCCTTAGTTTCACACAGAAAGATAAATTGGGGCTTCTTAATTTGGATATGATCCTTCAAACATCGGATTGTGGAGTCAAGGCCAACTCCTCGACAATTCCAAGCTAAGAGCTTCATGGTTCCATTTACACTCCCCCGATTAATTCCCCCGACTACTTGAGGATAACCTAAAGTTCACCTCGACCAGTAAAAATGGATGATATAAGAATAGCGAAAACTCAACTTGTAATCTGGTGATTGAAAATCTGCACACCAGAGATCTTCTTCCACTTTATCAAGACCAAATTCGGAATCAAACACAAGAAATTTGCACATGAGTGGATTATGAAGAAGTGTAGTCGATGAAATATGGCAAAGGTAGGAGCTTTACCAAATTTCACCCAAAACTACCCTGCTTAAAATCTGACTCCAGGAACACAACTGAAATGTGTTATGATAACCACAGTTTGGGTTGAAGGTAACCTGGAAAGCAGTCACCTAGGGTATGTCGACAATTCGAATCTACACAAAAATCACAAGCAAGGTATCACTGCTCAGAAAGACCCAAATCGATTGATCGAAATCAACATGCAAACAGTTAGATCAACTCAGTAGAGTAAGGAGAATAGAAGAAGAAGAAGAGGCTTCAGTAGGTTGAATTGTTATGTACTTGTAGTATACTACTACACTGTTGTTCAGATTCTGCACTTCTTCCTTCACTAGGTCCTTGTCCACCATTTTAAAGATGAAAGGGTAGAATATTAAAGACCCTGTAATCTTGGTAGTTTTGATTTTGCACTTCATTTGGAGAGATAAAAAACTGGAGGATTCTTTGGTGTACCCGCTTCACACTGCAGGACCCTCTGACGCAGTGCCCTACGAGTCTTGACTCTTAACCAAACCTTTGATGGGTCAAGTTTGCAACTGTATGGCAACAACATTTAGCATTTCATTTTGCGGATGGAATCCATAGGCATTACAAGTTAAACTGAGACTGAATAAGTGCCTATCAATACATCAAAACTGAGTACACTTTAGTTTTCCGTCTTTACAACTCACAACCCTCATTTCCATCAGCGATAAAATTACAACCATAGTTTTGTTCCCAACTTCTGGAATACAACATTTCCTCTTTTAACATACAACCATGGGTAAAATTAGTTACAACAGTGACCTAATCATTCTCATGAAAGTTCAGAAAGTACGCGCTCACACTTGTCCTCGAGAATCTTTACAGCTTCAGTGAATAGCACCTCTGGGGGCAATGCCCCAGTGGATTCAATAGTAACTGCAGAGAAGATAACTCTTTTTGTTAGAACAGCACTTCTTCAGAAGTTATACATCATGAAAGCACTTATGCACTGTAAGAGAAAGATAAAATTATTTGTGGTGCAATCTATGAAAGTTTAGGTAAGCTGCTATCTATAGATTTGACAAGCTAAATTTTCTATAGCCTATACCTGCTGCAAAATCAATTCTTTCAAAACTTCATAATTAAAGGCAACAGTGATACTCTTTTTATATCTGATCAGTAAAAGATACTAAATTGATATACTTGTTAAGATTAAATCAACACCAAGACCAATCGCAACAACTACTGATCAAGGATCAAACCCAGATGACAGGATGCTATTTTCAAAAGTTATTTTCCAAAAAAGAAAATGTAGTATTTCCGGAAAAGAGATATTCTTGCAGGACTTCCCCGTCTATGAAACACACCATGAGTTTCGATGTGGAAGTTGGTACACAACAAGAAAAAATAAGGTACAATTACAAGTTTTTGCAAACTCACTATTTGCTAACACATATTCAAAGCGAACATCTAATTCTAAAATAAAAGCAGTTGGTAGTACCGACCCAAAAATATTTCAGAATAACACCTGGCCTATTAAACACAGCATGTCAATTGCCAATGAGAACCTTGTAACTAGAGTAATACAACAAAATTGATATAGGAATGTAACATCTTAATTAACTCTTACAGCATTGTCTTACTACACAAGGGGGGGCAAACAGAAAAAATTGCATACACAATATTAGCCATGACATTAAATTGATGTATAAAATGATCGACAGTGTAAGTTTGGGACACTTGTATTTCCAAGTTTTTCCAGATTTGCAAGTTGAAATACTACTTCCGCGTTCCGAACTATTCGAAAGCATTTCGCATCTCATGCCCAATAGGGCATTGCTTTCATCCAAAGAGACCTATAAATGTCTATTAAATCCCTGGTCTACCCTGTCAAGGAGCACGGAAGAACTACTCATAGTCACAGAATGCTGCCCCAGCGGCCTTCATTCTTCGTCACAGACACATCAGAAAAGAGAATGACAAAGAGAAAATCGGCACACATAATCTTTTTCTAAAACAATTATGTTAGATTGTCCCTAATGTTATCAGGTAAAAAGGAGATAAAAAATGACAGTGATACATCATACTGATTATTGTTCCATCACAGATACATACATAAACAACCTAACTGGGTAGTACCAAATGCCCACCAAACTAGATCATCTCTTCGATAGTTCATACAGATTTTGACCTTAGCACCAGCTATGGATCTTTTCATTCCCTACCCTCTTAAACCAAAGAGATGATTACGACATTCTAGGCGGTATCAGTTGGAATAAGTCCAATAAAACGATATGTGCTATATATGATTCTGGTGTTTGCAGCCTACACAATGCAGCTCCAAACGGAACGTAAAAGTGGCTGTCAGAGATCCTTTGCCAACTTATTAATGCATAATTGTCACAGAACTTACAGATAAAGTGATCTTTAACACGTCTCAGTGCAACACGCTTCTGCCACTCCTCTCCTCGAATGCATTCTCTACAAAGCGTACAAGCCCGTGGATTTGCTACAAACGCCTTCTTCTTGCCTGCTTGACAGAATCTAATATTATTATGCTTAGACTTCATAAATAAACAAGAGGATAAAGATACATGAACATATGATAACAACTTCCTAAAATTTTACCATATGTGTTTGGTATGTTATAGGTTATATGTTAATGACACAGAAGTTCACATATCCAGAAAAGCCTGAACTATTAGAAGAATTTTGACACCTTGGAATGATTAAGAAACATAAAATACTTAGGCACTGTTCAGACTTCAGAGATTCTACTTGTCACACGAAGTGAAATAGATTGCTTACCTTCGAGAGTATCTTCAATGTCAAATACTTTAACTGGACATTTCTGTTTAAGCTCTTCTGCCAACACATCTTCAACATCTTCCAATAACTCAACCTATATAACAAAGTAAACTGATGTTACGCTTAACACTCTTCATGTTTGCCAACTGGAAAAATAGCAATAGACTAGTACAAATCAACATTCTTTATCACCTCAGGGAGCATCCTATACCAAGCTGTAGCCACTGGAGACCACTTGGCATGGGTTTTACCCATGCCTTTCACAGCATGAGCTTCTAGTTCAATTTCCTACAAATTGAAGACAAAATGGATGAGACTATGTTGCTAAATATAAAAAATATAAGAAAGTTTGCCCACTGTTGTTTATAGACTTCACTAAACATTCACTTTATGAATTACACTCTATCTTGAGTTTATCTTCCATCAATTGCTGTTAATTCATGACAGAAAAAGGGTATATCATCATTATCAAAGTGAGAATTAAAACAAAAGTGTGCTTGTTGTCTTTTTCCTAAAGTTAAGAGGCACAGCAAACTCAGTACCTATGTAATGTAATTTCTACCACTTATCCTTCTTCTTTTTGTAATATATTTCTCTACTTGTAAAGAGAAAATAGAAGAAGAAAGGTGTACCATAGTCTTTATCTACTTTATCTTTTCCTGCTCTTCTTAGGGCGTTTTTTATTGCATACGATAAAAAAAAATGTTTTCTTGGGAAACCCACGGAATGGTAGAAAATTTATAGAAATAGAGCGTACAAGGATGTGAGAATTCTTCGTTAGAGCATACATGGGAATTTTCCCATTCTCAAAAACAATTTTGATGGGAGAAAATGCATATTTACATGGGATGTGAGAATTCTTCATTAGAGCTACAAAGCTCCCTTGTATCTCCACTAAAAATAGGTATACCAAAGAAAAATTTCCTGTGCAATGAAACCAACCACCTCCCCCCCCCCAAAAATAAACCCACACGCACACAACTCTTTTTTTATCAGTAAAGTGAAAGAATTTAAGTAGACTCAGAAAGCCTGCAATTGACAATTGTGTTTGAGTTGGATACCTAAACTTAAGATGGAATCAGAGCAGGCTATTCGTCATCCAAGTATGTTTGTCCACATGTTAGGCTCAAGGTATGCCACAAGTGAAGGGGCAAGTTGATAATTTTAATACAGTTCCACATGGGACATTGAAAGTCTTGCATAACAATATATAACTTTCAGGGCCTCTCCACTCACTGCCAATTGGTTTTGAGTTGGATATACCCAAATTAAATAATACATATATGCTTGTTGTATGAGTTATTTATATTTTTATTCTTTTAATCGATTGGATCAACCCAAATGAAAGATGTAGAAAGCCATTGACGCAAAACTGCACAAAAGCAAAGCAGATTGCATGGAAGGCAACATTTCTTAATTTGATATGAGAGAAGGGTCTCTTGAAAAAGGCTAAGACCTCTACACACACAAAGACACCCCCCAAACTAAAACCTTAATTTCTTCAAACAGATTACTCTTGATACTAAAAGCAAACAATGTAAGAAGCTCGGAAAGCAGATTTGTCGACAGAGATTGAATCTCACAATAATCTTCCAGTAAAATTCTTATCAATGTAGCTACAAACACTTGGCGAATCAAACCGCAGGTATTGGTGGTTTTTGCCACAATTACTTATTGGTGCATGTAGCAAACACAAACTCAAAACACCAGTGACGAAAAATAGTAGAAACGGTTGCGCACACATTAACACTTCGAAAACAAAACAGAGAAAAGGGAAACTCTGGAACCCTACCCCTAGAGGAAGGAGAAGAGAGAAGAAATGAATGAATACAAATTATCTTTTCTTCAAACCACAAAACCCATGTTTAATATCAGATTCAATGCAGTCCACCAAACAAATACATTCAGACATGTAGTGGTTTTTTTCCTTGGACTTATCTGTCCCCTCAACGAGTCAACGGTCCTTCCCAGTTAATCCATTTATAAAATAATGCATCATAGTATGCCCATCAACATGAAAATCTGTTTCTTTTTGGTAGCTCATAAAACATTTAATCAGCCAATAGAATTTACCTGACCAGTACCAAGTTTTGCAATAATAATATCTTCATGCTTTGGCCCGATCGGATTGCTCTCAAAGTCTGACATCTCTGCTTGACTGCGACCGAATGACGTATAGGTCTTTGAACCAGATTTCTGGATCAATTGTGGATTCTCTGTTTCCACTAGAAATCCACTCCCATGTGGTAACCACTGCAACTCATCTGATTTTACTGAACAATGTACAATGCCCATTGTTACCATGAAAAGTACTTTCAAGGAAAAAAAACGAAAAATTGGTAAAATACATAACAGGAAATTGTAATGCACAATTACAGTACCTGTAAGACGGCCATGTGTACAACGAACATGAAGTTTGAAAACAATTGTATTCTTTTCATTTGGAGTGTCATTCTCTACGATGGAAAAACATACCATTTTAGCACGCCTAAGACTTTTAGCAGTAGTGAAGAAACAGGATAAGATCAAGATAATTGACAAGTCATACAATTGGAATAAACCTGAAATGTAGTCGAACACTCTTGGATCAACTTTGATTGGAATGAGGCCCAACCTATGAGCAAGAACTTCGTCTTGGACTACTGATGTATTGTTTGCAATAAGAACCTTTTCAATAGCCATAGTAGGAACCTAATAACACCAAAAACAAACAAGGCCTCTACATGAATACGCCCCTTTCAAAATTAAGCTTCATTGTCAAACTAATAAATAAAATTACCTCAGCAATAAGTATTCTCCGAAAAGCATTAGCTACCGAAGCGTCAATACCAATCATATCAAACTCCATTTCATCCTCATTAAGTCTAATCACATCCACTTCAAAATTATCCTTAAAATGACCCAAAAGCCCACTATTATCTAACTCCATAGACGCATACGCCCCCGAGGACAATACACTTT